>NW_004567108.1:41113167-41211487 GCF_000260355.1 Condylura cristata
TAATATTCCACAGTGTAGCTATATATACTGGTTTTTCTTTATTAATCCAAAAATGGGCTCTTAGGTTCAAACTTGGATATTGGCAATAATTCTGGAATGAACATATAGAGTTTTCATATTCATGTAAATATCTGTAAGTGGAATAGCTAACTCATATGGTATTTCTATTCTTAACTGTTTGAGGACTCTCTACATTATTTTCTATTGTAGCTGTAATAGTTTGTTTTTATCAGGGATCTTTACCAAAGCTTGTCTATTCTGGGGCTCTCCCTGGTGGCAAAACAGGTTAAGCGCAGCACTATGAAGCTATCAGCAGCTGCTTTGTATGAGTTCGATCTCTGGCCAAGGAGGTGATCCACATGGACATGGTGTAACAGACCTCTCCCAATCCACCTACTGCTCCCCTCAGCAGTGTATTTCATCAATCTGCCTGTTCTGCTCCCCACTCTGTCTCTGGTGAAACCCCTCACCACCCTTGCAACTCTGGCCTATAGCCCAGTTCTATATGCATAAATAAATAAATTTTTAAAACTTTTTTTTAAGCCATTCTAAGCAATATGAAGTAATTTTTACAGCCTTATTTGTTATTTTGTTTTTCCCTAAGACTCAGTGATGGCAAATATATTTTCATGTTCCTGTTGGTCAACTACGTGTATTCTTTAGAGAAGTATCTATTCAATTCTCTGTCCATTTCTTATCTTGATAGTTTGCTTTTAGTTGAGTTATAAGAATTCTTAATATACTTTGGACATCAACTCCTTGATATATGTATACTTTGGGAATATCTTTTTCCATTCAGAGAAGTGCTCTTTCATTTTGTTGGTGGTTTCTTTTGCTATGTAAAAGCTGCATTGTTTGAGGAAGTAACATTTATTTTTGCTCTGTCTCCCTTGCCATTGAAGACAAAAAGCATTACGAAAGCCTGTTTCAAAGGGCTTATTACTTATGTTTTCACATCTCTGTGTGTGCATGGGTGTGTATATTAAGTTTTTTATCTATTTTGAGTTAATTTTTATGTGTGATATGAGATTGTGATCTAGCTTCATTCTTTTGCATGTGGTATCCAGCTTTCCCAACACTACTTATTAAAAAGACCTTCCTTTCAGGGAGGGAAATGCACGGGTCTATGGTGGTGGCACAGGGGTGATTTGTTGATGGGAAACCCGCGGGGATTACAATCGAGATGGAAAAAAAATGTGCAAAATGATGTAAAAATAAACTTTGTAAAAAAAAAGACCTTCCTTTTTCCATTTTCGCTCTTCACTCCTGTGCCACAAATTGCTGTGTATATGTGAATGGGCTTATGGGTATGGAAACATTTTAATGAATTTTTTTCGTAGAGTACACTGTTCAAGGAAGCATGTGATTTATTATACCATATCACTAAAAACACTAGAACAATGGAGAGTCATTAACAAAGCAGCTAGTGTGTGTCCCCATAGCCAGGTAGGTTTAATAAGTTAGTTCTTTTTTCTAACTCACGTTGTTTTCAACTTCATTTCCTCAATTTAAATATATATATATATATATATATATATATATATATATATATATATATTTAATCTAGCTGATGCTTTGCTTACAACCGTCTATGTATATCAACTGCTGAAGTCTTTGCCACCTAGGAGTGAGTTTTTATGAGAAACAGGAGGAGGTACAAAGAAAAATAGGCCATGCTAAGACTTAGGGGTTCTGACTAGGGTCTTAAGCATGGGGCCTAGGTCCAAAAAGAAAGTGGACAGGATCAGAGAAATTCCATGTGGGGTCAACCCTACCTTCTGCAACAGTCACAGACGCGCATCCAAAGAAGGATGCACAACCTTTGTGCTAGTACCCAAACGACAGAACACAGCCAGTCATTTTACATGAGCTGGCATTTTCAAAGTCCTTCTTAAACATGCCTCACAACTTCTGAATTAATCTGACCACCCCAATTTGCAAAGAAAGAAGCTGAGTCACAGAGAGTTTGGCTGACTGACTTGGAGGATCAGGGCTCGTTAGTGGGAGAGCTGGAGGCAGGAGGCAAAGCTTCTGAATTCTTGTCCTGGGCACAGGGTAAGGAGGCCACCATGCCTCTTTATTTTGTCCATCAAGGAACAGACAACCAATTGTGACTTCCCAACTCCCACAAAAGAGCAATTTGCTGCTTTGCCAACAGAGGGACTTTGAATAAACTGGCCCTTGTGCTGAGAGTGTGCTGAGCCCAGTTCTCTGCACCAAGACAAGGACAATCTCAGCATGCCTGCCAGCCACATCACATGCAGACCCAATGCCTAAGCTGATGGGCAGTCTTCTCATGCAGCTACAGATGGCTTGGGCATGAAAGGGAGTCAGTAGCTTGGCTAGTTCCTCCAATGTTCATAAAGAAAATAAATTTGCATAGAAGTCAGCATTTTATAAAAGGTAAATTAATCGTAATTTATGAATGAGATATTCAGATTCATTCCCTCTGCAGAAATTTAAGGGCAATAATCAATGCCTGGTAAGTTTAATTGACCCCCAAGTTGTTTAGCCAGCTTTTTGTCTAATAGTCACACAGGCTATAGGATTTCTTCAGTATTTGTACCCAATAGACCAAATGTTCGGCAATGAACAAGTATTTTGTAAAAATGTCAGAGACCCTAAAAACCATTAAATTCTTCTCTATCCTGACTTTCATATTTCATATCACTGACAAAAAAAAAAGGTATCTAAATTGACCCTTTCCAACACCTGAGAGGCAACTGATACTACTTAAAAAGTCGATCTACACTCCCATATAATCCAAATAAAATTCTGTCATCAGAATTTGATTTCCCTATCTGGTTATCGCTGAATAGGCATACGTTAAAAGGGGAAGAAGAGGCTAGTAGCTCATGAAAGAAGACCAAAGTTGTATGAAATCAACATTCACATACACCCTTGGAAATTCAGCGTCAAGTGTACACAGTAGATACCTTAGGAATGGAGACCTCACTTTAAAAGCCCTTCCTTCAAAGTGCTGTTATCCTAAGCCAATAAATAAAGCAACATTCACTTAGCCATGTGCACAGTCAGCAGCAGGGAACCACAAAGATTGCTGATGATGCTGGGGTCCCGGACCAGCTTTTCCTGTCTCCCATTTTCTGCCTGGCTCTCCACAGGCAAACAGATCACACATCTGTTGCTGGCAGGCACCCAAGCTTTACCTTGACAGGAATGCATTCTATGACTTTCATTCTCCAGTATAGGAAACACCAGGGGAAATGCTCCTATATCTCGGAAGGGCATGTACAGGCAGTAGTTTGCTTACAGTGAGGCCCAAGGCTGCTCATGAACGGCTCAGCTTCTGTCCTGTGAGATTCCCCAGCCTCTAACACAGGAGGCAATAATTCAGATGGAATTAACTGAGGGCCTACAAGTGCCAGTCTGGGTTTTAAGTGCTGAGCACACAGCCATGAATGAAAAGGAAAAGGTTTTTGCCCCAATGTATTTATTTTCTAGAACAGACAATAAACAATAAATAACAAAGAGAAGTGGCTACTGCCAGTATTGTAGGGGCTTAATGACAATGAAATTCAGTGACTTGAGAGTGAGTGACTGCTGTTATACTAGGTTTCAAGGAAGTCCTCTCTGTGGAGATGACAACTGAGCTTCTTGCAACTGATTTTATTAAGGCAGAGGAATAAAATATGCAAAAATGGACAGAAAAGGAAGCATTTGCAGCATTACAGAAAGATCCATGACCTCTGCCAGGCCCATTTCAGCCTGTTAGTCTTACCAGAACAGGTGCCTTAGAGACCAATTCGCTACTGAGACACTCAGTGGAGAGCCATCTGTGGCACTGGGGCCATCATACTCAAAGCTTATTTTAAAGCTAAAGAGAGCAAAGGTTCAGAGAGACAAAGACCATATGCCCTACATCACAAGAACTTAGATAGGTATGGCAAACTCAGAGAGGGCACTGACTATAAGGAGCCAGCAGTGCTGTGAGAGAAAATATCTTTCTGGAAACTATAAAATAATAATAGGGAAAGATGACTCTGAATTCTCATAATAGGTAACTGTCTGAAATGGTCAACTAACTCTAAAATGATGGTGACTATGCAATGCAGGTTGCCTATATAGGGTCTGTAAAACGGGTCTATTCATCATAGTCAGGTCATCATCTTGTGTGTTCCCCCAGAGGGAAGGGAGAACACCAGACAGTCATAAGCAGATATTACAGCCTAAAGATGGACATGGCACTTACAATTCATTGGCCAGATCAACTCAAATGGTTCCTTCCAACCATAAGAACGCTAGCCTATGCAGTTTATACATGTAGCCAAGAAAGAGCGTGACTGGATTTACTTGAAAAAAAATTGCACTTAAGACTGTTGTGTGCTTTATTCCCTGGGCTGACGCAGCAAATGGAAAAGCCTTCCACAAAACCAAACAACAGGCCTTTTTTCCCATCTTAGAAAAGCTGAGGCACTACCAGGAACAACGTATCAGAGAATTGATGAGACGAAAGACACCAAGAGGCCGGCACAAATTGTTGCTGTTAACAGTGGAAAGGAGGGGAAGAGAGTGTTGGGCTAAGAAGAAAACCACGCAAAAAAGCTAGTAGTTCTCTGGGTTCTCGGGCTTTGGATCCTGCATCTCAGAAGTCTCTGTAAGCAAAAATAACACACACACACACACACACACACATACACACACACATGGAATAGGAACAAGAAGCCTAAAATGCATCTTCTTATCTGTAAGTGGAAAATTATCATAGACGATAACTTCAATGGTAACCTACAGAAGGAGTCTTGATTCTCACATAGAATCTACTCACCTCAAGCCTTCTAGAACTATTTTCCTGCCAGGTAAGAAAGACTGTCTAAACAGTTATACTTAGTCCTACATATTCCCCAAGATGATAAATACCAAAATAAGCCCCACCCACATGAACACCCCAACCAGACCCTGCTTTAGAAACAGACCCATAGATTTGCTGTCTATCTACTCAGGCACCTGTGACCCACCAAACATTTTCATCTTCCACCTCCTCTGCCCTTAGTAATTCTGTGCAACTTGGAAATCACGGCACTATTGCCACATCTAGAATGAGACGCAGAAAATACCACATACACATATGCACACACCTTTTCAAGTGATGGCATGATCACCCACTCTAGCCCAAAACTGTGTGACTGTTGAGGAACAAAGATATCTTTTGTTCTCCAATGCTCCCACCTAAATGTCTATGAGAGAGATTTAGTACTCTGCTCCCAAAGGCCAAAGCGAGATGAGTTTAAACATTTAGTCCAAGGACCCAACACTTCAAAGACACTGCACAACAGAGTTCTAGTCACACAAACCCCAGGAACATGTCAGTTATTTTTAAATTTTCAGACTCTGCCTGCTTTTTCCACAAACAGCACTCTCTTAGAACCCTCTTTACCAAAGCACCACCACAGAAAGTAGAAGCTTTCTCAAATCACATAGACTTAAGGGCTACAGATTTCTTCACCACTTTTCCACCACTTTTCCATGGAAATTGTGCAAAAAAGCTGGTTTCACAGCAGAATGTGAAAAGTGGCCTCAGCCTGCCGGCCTCTCCATCTGAGACACTGGAATCCTTCTTAAGGAAATTCCACCCAGTGACCTTTATCAGCACATAATTGGAGTGTGAGGTTTTCTTAAGCTCTGTGCTAAGATGTTTCTGGTATAAACCCATTGGCGATCTGAAATCTCCTGTGATTACTGGAGATTGCTGTGCCACTTTGCAGAGTTCAAAAGCCAAGCAGGCAAATGCCACTGGGCTTTGGGGACACACAGCACTGATGTGTTTGCCAAACTAAAATGCTTTCTCATTAGAACTACACAAAATCTGCAATTACTGGTCTTCTGAGGCTTTTGAGTGAATTTGTATACATTTCTTCACCTCACAAAAAATCTGCAGGAGTTCACAGACCACCCCCACCCGTGCCCCCGTTTGGCTCAACTTTGTCAAGTCTTGTTTCAATCATATTAAAATGTCACATCTGTGGGATAAACTTTTTCATGGGGCTGCACATATGGCCTTTACGAGGAACTTTTAGTGCTGATTCATGAGCTGTCTCCTGCTCTGAGTTGAGGTTCTGGTTTGGCTCCTAGCCAATGGCTATCTGCCCTTCTTTTTCCCTCTACCTCACCCCTTACCACCTTTTCACCATTGACACTTGTCTACAGTTTCATCAGTCCCATTGCTGGGAGGTAAATTCTCCATCATCCACTGGGCAGCTCACTTCCTCCACTGAGTCATCCAAGAGCACTGCTCTCACCAGCTAAGTAGCTGTTGTTGGGGCATGGTTCACCTTCCCTCCTCCAAGCGCCCACCAAATCTGGCTTTGTACAAACTCAAGCCCTACCAAAGTGTCCCTGCTCAGTGTCACCTTCCCAGGTCCATATGAGAAATGAACCCTTGGTAAAGTGAAAAATCCTTAGTCATAGGTGACAGGTATTGACTATGACATCACTGCTAAGGTTTTTGTGGATTTGCTCTATACCAGGCACAGGTCTATTCTCTTCCTTATCTGTTTATTCAATGCTAAAAACAAGATATGAGACACAAACTATTATTATCCCCATCTCAAAGATAGGGACACTGTGGTTCAGGAAGAACAAGTAACTTGCCCAGCGCCTGTGGGCAGCTGGTGATAAAGGTAGGATGAAAGCTCAGACATCTGACCCAGAACTCATTCCTTAACAGCAGTCTTTTTATGCCATCCACAGGAAAACACAAAAAGCATTTCCCAGATAAGGAGGACTTTTTGACCTGTGACCTACCCACTTTCTGTGCTTTTCTTTCCTCCCCAAGAGAAAAGAACTTGTTCACCTGGCAAAATGGTGGGGATCTTGGTAAGGAAGAAGATAGTCCAGCCTCAAAACTAGCACAGACCTGATGTCTACCCAGAGTTTGATTTGTTATCAGTTTTCGGCTCAGAGTCTATGTAAAAACCAGACACACACAACCCAGCTCTCACAGTCTTGGGCTCCTGTGGGACCTGTCAGGGTCTCCAGTTAGCAGCTTTATCACCAGCAATAAAGAGCAGCCACCTGTTGCTGTTATATCAATGTGAAAAGCAAAGTTCCCTCTCAGAGGCCAGCTCTGCCTCAGTTCTAAAATGGCCTCTAATAGCCCCAGGACTGAATCCTTGACTGACAGTCAAGAAGTGTGATCCTGAATAAGGAACCCAATGCACATGGAGCTGCAGTTACAAGGTGATCCGCTGCCTGCATGGGCCTGCCCTGAGCCTGTGGGTGCCCAGTGAGTGCCCTGGGCCCAGGCTCACATGTACGTTTTTTCTCTGGAGATCAGTGGGCTTTATAGTGAGTCATGCTGATGGGGCTTTCACATCCTACGGGCTCCTCAGCTCATAACTAATCCCAACATTGTGATCTTGGACATTCTCTCTGGTTCCAGTTTTATTTATAACTTCACCACTGCCCTCTACTGCACTTCTCTGGTTCTCAGTGCTACATCTGCCTTCCATGACCAAGCCGGGCCTCACAGCCCACGAGTCCACCGCCTGTGCACAGGTGCCTCTGAGGCACAAGGTAAGGTTTACCATAGATTGGGGCAGCAAACATGGGGACGGTCCCAGGCAAATGTACTAAGCGGGTGACTATTTCAGCACCCACCTGACACAAGCTATGCAACCTCTGTCGACAGACAGGATACAGGTGGAGGGGAAATGCTCTGAAAAATCAGACTTTCCACGCTAACTTATGTTATGACCTCCCTTTTTTGTATAATCTATAATCGTAATATCAAAATATTCTGAGCAACCTTTAGCTTATAATTGGATTGCCTCAGCCTCATAAGGGGCTACCTGGCCCTGATAAGCAAGTACTGCACCAGGATGAGAAATTCCTCTTGAAGTCAAAAGTGATTTGACAACTGGCTGATTAATAAAAACAAAGTCTCTCACTGCCAGACTGAGGAAAACCCAAACCTTATCACTCTACTATAATACATAGCCTTCTATTCAGTTTCTAAATAGCCACTCAAACCTTCCTACTATCTAGTCTTTAGATATGGAAATTCACCCAAGTTGACTATGCAGAGCAGGTTTTCTACCACCTAGGCTTTAAGAAAACTCACTTAAGCTTTCTAACAAGTTTTTCAAAGAACCTTACCTTAATTTGATTTACAAGAAATTTCCTCTTCCTGCCCTCACTTTACCCACTAAGATGTCTCTATGAGAATGAAAGCTGTTAAGTAATAGATCCTGTTTAAGGGACTTTATTTTGGTTAATCTTCACTGTGGTAAATATAGTAATATTGGTCTTAAACTTTGTGAATCTATGTACCTGTTTTAACCTTGATAGATTGATTTTAAAAATGTTATAATCTCAACTAAAGGTTAAAAGGGACCCCAGACTATTTTTAGAAAAAAGGTGATTGTGATCTCAGCTCATTTCATATGCTAATGTCATCCCTCTTCTTGCTTGAAATGTATAAAATAAAACTCTGCTGAAGGCAGAGCAGGAAGACTTACACCCAATTCCCTTTCCAGTGTCTTCCTTGAGCCCGGTCCCCTTTTTTTCCCTTTTCCCCCATTTTCTAGGAATCTCCGCTCACCACCGTTCCCACTTGAGACCCTGCCTGTTCTGTCCTCCAATAATCCATGATGGGGGCAAAGAGTCTCCGACACCCACCCAAGGGCACAGTCTATCTCAAGTTTGTCTCCTGGAAAAAATGCTGCCTTCAGGCTAGATTTTAACTTTTGAGTAATATTTTATGGCTCACAGAATTGAGTATGATTCTCATGGAAGCATTCCGACCCATCCTTTCCTCTGCAGGATGACTGGTCTTAATCTCAATACACCTTTCCCCTGAAGTCCTGTAAACAGCCAAGCAGAAGCACTACCAGCCCCCAGGCAGTCACTGACTGTGAGCAAGTCCCTTCATCCGGCAGGAGGTCAGTTTATCTGCACATTGCAGAAGATCTCGGAAGACCCTTCTCTAAAATACTCAATTCTCAGACTTGAGAACAAGGGGGCCTATTTGACAGCAACAGGATTAGATAGTCACAAAACAAAACAAAAACTCCTGCTTGATCTCTCTCGAGTCACCTTAACTTCTGCTTCAGGATGACTTCTAACTCTGATCCCTGAGTGACCCCTAATCCATGGACAGTCCACTATGGAATAACAAATATATTTTCTCATTCCTCCCAATCATGCCAAAGACTCATCAAGGTTTGGAATGATCCATTAATAAAAACCTACTAAAACTAGAGTTGTTACAGTGAAGGAACATTTATGAATGAGATTTTTCTCACTGCACCAACATCAGGAAGTGAATCATTCAACCTCCCACCCACAAGAAATTCCTCCCTTTAAATCTGCAGGATTCACCATCCAACAGTTCTTATATCCTGGATGGAACAGGAAGGCGGCTCCCCCTATGGTGGGTGTTAAAATAAACAAGCTCTGGCTGCATGAAGAACCTCTTGTTCCTCTAAGATGAAGCTGAAATGGAGAAAGAGGTGGGTGGTGGACATAACATGCAGTGCACACTCGGGTGCACACTACCCTAGTGTGCAAGTGAAACTCTTTTACAGATAATAGCATGAATAATAATATCCATTTCTATACAATGTCACAACTCCCTTACATGCGTTGTACAAGAGTTTATGCTGCAATTCATACTAGGCAAGAAGACAGGAATTGAAAAAAAACAAACATCCTTAGGGTTAAAGAGGCTGCACCAACTTCCCAAGTCTGCTTTTATAAGTTATACATATTCTTTGCTCAAAGACTAATAGGTCCTTTGCTCAGAGACAAACAGGCCATGACCCCCACTTAGCCCCTTCCAGGAACGGCCCTCTTCCTTGTTTTATTCTTCATTCCTGGAGGTAGAGCTACAGGACACATGAACCCCTTAAAGAGATCTGCATTCCAGTGTTTATGTCTAAATGTGCATTCTTTTAAGGAAAAAAAATTGTGAATTTTATCAAACACCAAAAAGATTCAGAGACCCCACAGATATCCATCTTTCAGAGCAAGGAAATAGAATAGATCCCACATGGGTGTCTCTAGATTCCATGGGTTATTTGCACCAGGATGAACTCCAAACAGATGTCTGCAATTTGTCCTCAATGTTCAATCAGGACCCTAACTATGTTATATTCAAATTATCTGGTTTCAATTAAAAAATATTTATTGGACACCTGCTTTTGCCAGGATTGCACTAAGCATTAATGATACAATTGGCATGTGCCAGTACAGCTGTGTGGGCTGTCAAACTAATGAAATTCTTCCATATTGCCTCAACCAAAGCCTCCTCCCTCTAGAAACCCTGAAAATCCCCCAAATCCCTCAACTAAAAGGTTAACACTGAAATACAAAGGGCTTCCAGGAGTCTACTCAGCAATGCATTCAGCATCTATCTGAATTAATCCTTCCCAATGTCTGGCATGTGTTAACATTTTGAATATAACCTTGGATGTAATCATGAGCTGAAACTGGTCCTTGCTCTCTTGCTACTTATAGCCTCCATTAATCAAAATAATTAAAAGAAGCTGCTATGGTGGTGGTGGGGGAAACCAAGTCTAAGTTATTTAATACAACAGAAGTTGATTTCCCCTATCCCCATGCAGACTGACAGTACACCTGTCAGGACCAAAGCGCTGATGTGGATTACCTCACTCCCATGATATTAGAGGGGCCAGAATCCAATCATATGCCAATCAATGTGCCTAACAGGCTGGGAGATAAGAGTCTTCCTGCATGCCCAGAAATACGAACAAAGAAGATCTAGTCATTATGGGCACCTAGTCTACATTTATAGCCATGTGTGGCATGTGTATTTATCACATTAATAAGTGTAAATGGCACCTGTGAGAAATTTCTGCCTCACTCTGTTACTCAGAGGTCACTTGTGTGGTTTTGTATGTATCAGAACATGTTTCTCAAAGATGGGTGCTTTCAAACCCGGGAAGTCTGTCGAACCTAGACTGCCCAACTCCATCCCAGCATTTCTGCTGTGATTTAGAAGTCCTGAGTGTGATTTCTAAGAAGTGCCCACATGCTTCTGATACTCAAACCACACTTGAATTCTCCTAGATTATTGGAGGAATAACTTCCTCCTTTCCACTGCTTGGCATTTCTGAAGTGCTTATCTCCTCCCTCTATTTTCACTCCCCCATCCCCATACCACCTCAAGAAATTTTTGCAGAGAGTAGGCATTGGTTTTTCTGACTGAGGTGAGGAGATTCTAGGATTCTTCAAAGCCAATTACACCTGCTAATGGCTACCTCTAATATTTTCTCCATCTCTCTCCTACCCGTCATCCATGTCCTTCCCCAAAATTAGATCTCTTCAAAGATAAACAGGACTAAGGTGGAGGCCACCCGAGGGAGATCTTCCTCAACCCCTCTCCTCACATTCCTACTCTTTCCATGTTCCTGCACTTTCTTTTAGGTGTTAAGAAACATCTGCCCATTTGTCCTGTCTGAAAGTACAGTGTTCCTAGGAAATCTTACACAAAACTAAATGACAGAAAACAAAACAAAACAAAACAAAACAAAAAAAAACAATGACCATTAATTTACATAGAAAATAATTTAGCATTTGTGATCAAAAAACAACAGGCCAGTTTCTACCTAGTAACACTGACACCTAAAATAACCAAACAGTAAAAGCAGGACAGACAGACATATACTGAATCCAAGTATGGAAAGCAGTTCTGGCAAAGGGGCTCAGTGTGCGCTGGCAGTAGGTTGCTGCTGCCTCTACAGTGGCTGCTGCACAACCAATATGGAGCACTCATTTTGAGCTTCACATTTTATCATAAAAATTATAATCATTAGAATTGCTTTCAGTTAGCAAAAACAGATACTAAAATAGGTCTTTCATAAAAGCAAGGTGTTCTAATGCAATTCTCCGAAAGGGATATACCTGTATTAACCATTCCATTGTAACCAGGGATTAACAAATCACATTTTAGACGAAACGTTTGCTCTCTGGTTTCTCTTAGAAAGAGAAACCCCACATATTGCATCCCCCACATATTGGTGAATACCCTGCCAGCTCTATCTCTTTCATGTTCATAGCTTTGCTTTTATATGTTACAGAGACAGTCAGTGTAGTGGAGTCAGGTAGATTTGACTGCAAACTGTCATCATTTCTGCCAGCTCTGTGACCCAGAATCTTAATTTCCTTACCAATGGAATGGGGATAGCAAAATTGATCTCAGAAAGCTCTTATGGTAATGATATCAATCATGTGAAAACCCCAGGAATAGTTCAGCCTGGACTCCAGTCTGTATCCTGCAGTATCTATTTCAGGTATCTCACACAAAGAGATTATTAGTCACTCACGATGCAGTAACAATGTCCAGTGCTGGCAGCACTAAGCAATGAGTGAGCAATGAGTCCCCATGACACACCATGACCCAAATCTCGCTGTGTGAAGCCAGACAAGGCACTAAACAGCACTGTGCACTAGGTCTTTTGCCACCTGTAAGAAGGGAAATCTAGGTACTATCTTGTTCTCCTGTCAAGGCATTACACAGATAAATAAGAAAGAAGATTAAATTCTTTGAGCTCCTTGTATAGCAGGAGTCTATAAATTCAAATCTGACTTTATTAATTCTACAAAATCAAAATGTGAACTAAATTGACTATTTGATGCAAACTGGTTCTTTTAGCTCAAAGATTTGTTTCCCAAGAAGGAATTATCTACAAATGACACCCATTGCAATTTTTAGGTGGAAGTTGGGTTTTCACGTGTTTCATCTGTTGTTTTTGTTTGTTTGTTTGTTTGTTTGTATTAATGTAGCTGATTAATACCCAAATAAGTATGAACATGGAAGTTAGAGCCTGAGATCCAAACCTAAATATTTAGAGAGGTTCTTCTATAGCAACCAGCATATTAAATATCAATACATCATTCAGGAGAAAGCAGACGTCACCCCTGTAACCCAGGGCTGAACTACAAGATGTCCTCTTACTCTCATGACTTTACATGGAGTCCCTGGAATACTCAGCATGTGCTCCAATAGCTTCTTGATCCTAGAAATACCCAAAAGCAGCCCGCTGCTGAAAGGAAGTTAGGCAGCCTGATGCCATCCCTCAGGAAATTAAGTGTTTAGCATAATGTGCTTTTCCAGCTTAAAGAACTTTGTGAATGACAGATTTTTCACCCTTAATGACAGGAAATGAATCATTCCAGCCTCACTCGTCAACAAAATTCCATTTTTCCAATCCTAGGGAGTTAGCCTGTAGCAGGATTTTTCTTTCCTAAGGCTAGGCCTGAAAAAGTCTTCCAACTCTAAGAAGTTCATGATGGGTATGGAGCAGATATGTGCATTGCTTTTATTCAGTATATGACAGCACAAGTCCCCTGGGCTGGGAATGGAAAACATGGTATTTCTACCCATTTATGTGCAATAAAATGTAAATTAACAGAGATGCATTTGTATCATACATGTGGTTTGCTCCTTGTTCCTCTTTGCTTACCACAGAGAAAATCAGACAAATATCAATCATTGTGCATAATAAAATGAGAACTTGCCAGCAAAGAATCTAGCAAACAATATTACATCAAATGATTTTAATGAGATGGAGTTCACATATTTATAATCTAACCCCTACTCTCTACCAATCCAACACTTTCCTTCCACAAGCAAAATCTCAGCAGGTCTTAAGTGTGTATGGAGGGAAATATTAATAAGTGATTGAAAGAATGGTAAGATAACAGGGTAGTGCCTATATATGCCAAAACCTCTTCTAAGTGCTCATGTGATATGAACAAATCAGGCCTCGGGCTGTTTACTCCCTAAACACTGATAATTTCTTCCATCCTAGTGCCTTTTACTTCTTGGAGCAGCCCTCACATGCTGTCAATGCGGTTAACAGGGATACTTGCTTAGAGACGAAAGGGTAACCCATCACCACACCCTTGTGGTCTCACCTATATAGACCCAGAGCCCTGGAAGACTGTGTCACAAAGACAGAAATTCCCCATCCACAGAGGAATGCTGTCCCCTAGCCCCATTTAGCACACATTTCATGCTACACAGTGTTCCCGAAGATGGTGCTATGAAGAATAAACAAGCAGATGCCAAGATGAGGGCCAGGCCTTTCAGGTGAGAAGGGACCTGGTCATGTAAGCATGCAAAATGATCTTAGAACAAATGCGAGAAACAGTGGATGAATGGGATGGCTCAACAGCACTGAGAAAGAAAGAACTGTTGAGTGATTACAGATAAAAAGAGGGGAGGAGGACAACAGGAGGAGAAGAGGGAAAAGAGGGGAAGAGTGCATGGGAATGGAGAGAAGTGGAAGACTGAGAAAGATCTATAGCTCAGAGTAATACATGGTCTATTTGAAGGGACAAGATCTTGAACTCTTGTGATGCAGCCCTATATAACCACACACAGAGCAGAGAGTTTAGTGGTTTTTAGTCTGAGGGTTTGTAATGCCCAGATTCCCTAGAACTACAGATTCAACTTCTAGCACAAAAATTATAGCCCTCCTCTTTTAATGACAGCTGATTAGAGGTGGGGAGGGTGATATTCAATTTACTTTACCCCTCATGGTCCAAGTGATTTTCCTGGCTGTATCAAGATTCAAAATCTTGATAGGACAAAATGGGTGTGTTATCACAAGGGTAAAAGAGAAAATGATGTCGCTGTAGACTACACAATGGGAAATACAATTTGGCAAATTAATGGCTCAGATCTCTGTGATTCATCTTCCTGAGGAGTAATCATTTGGTAACTTGAGTGTGATGAAACATTTTGATTCCAACTATCAATGAAAAAAAAAAATGTGTTGATTTGAACTGAGTCTCACCTAGAATATGCCACAAGTAGGAAAGTCAAAACATTCATATTTGTTCTTGACCACTAATGATTTTAATTGAGATGGAACATTTTTGTAAAAACAAATGATTAACTGTGACTACAAGATAAAAATAAGACCATTTTTAGTGGTTCAAACTCTTAGTGGTCAAGATTACTGGCTCAGGGATAAGACAGCTGAGTTCTCTCACTGCAACATCATTCACATAGTGGTTTGATTATCTTGGGAAAGTAATCACTTAATCTTTCCTTCAGTTTCCTCATTTGTAAATTAGAGAAACAGTAGTTCTGTTACAGGTATATCTGCATTGAAGGGGAAGGAGTATTGAGTGGGTACTGTTTTCCACACCTGCACTTACATGTAATCATCTTGGACTATAAGCCCCAGCTTTTGAGGAACCAGATTTCCTGAATGCACATAGGAAGAAGTGAAGTAGCTATGTAAAGAGAGACTTGTCCTCAAAGGAGAGGAGGAGACATATCCAGACACTTAGAAATGGGAATGAGATACAAGGGAAGGCTGCAGCTGATTTTCTTAATCTCATTGTGGTTTATATGCTACATTTTGAATTTTGGTCTCTTCCTGTGTCTCAATTCTCTCGCACCTGCCTAACTCCTTTCTTGTGACTCCTTGCCACAAGATACTTTACACATGTGGTCATGTTTCTGGCCTCAGTGGCCCAGTTTCAGGTCAAGCCTGACTGGGCAGTTGCCCGTGTGAAATGGATAATTTTTGCAGTTTTATTGGGAAACTATTATTTGAAATCCTTTCCCTTCTCCTCCTTCTCCCATCTTGACTACCCTCAGCCACCTCCTCCTCCTTCTCCTTCTTTTCTTTCTCTCTCTCTTATTCTCTCTGAATAATAATTCCATTTAAAAGCTTTCACACTAAGAGTATGTTTTCTTTGTCTTTATGTGGACAGATGCCTGGACCTCTTTATAATCTATACCCTTAACAGTTTGATGTTTGTGTGTAATCCTTAATCATGTGCTAACAATTTCAAGATCACTGAGTTGTTGAAATACTTAAAATATATCAGTTTATACACATATAGCAATGAGGAACATGGCCTGACACAGTAAAAACTTGACAGCTCACATGATTTCACATGTGTCTATAATGGCATAGAGATTGACTTTCAAGGAAGAAGGAAGGATAGGGGGTGGGGGAAAGAGTATAAGGTAAGAGGGAAGAGAAGCGTTCCAGTATCCATCTACTGTTTATTGAAGAGTATCACTACACAAAATAAGAGGTACTACATAAGATATACATTGCCTATATGAATGGAGTGTAGGTTTAAAAGGAAAAAGTTAAGTTACAGCTAAAACACTGGTCTTGGTCAGTTTCATATTCAGCCATGAACTTTCACCATAGGTATATATGTACCTGAAAAAAAGTTACTTTATCTCCAACAACATATACCTTCCAGGTACTACAAGCTAAATGGAAGAAAACCATTTAGTTTAGAGGAGAAAAGTCTAAAAAAAAATGTATAGCTGCATTACAATGCAATGATCCAATATAGTGTCAGGGTACTTACATGGTGCTACAGGAGCACAGAAGAGGAAGTTGTTGATTCCAGTTGGGGAATTGGGGGGGAAAGTGTGATGCCTTGGAGATATATATTCATTTTCTAGGGACTAAGAATGCCTTCTTGAAAGAAAGTTGGAAAAGACTAAAGGACACTCTATGGAACTGTGAAGAGCATAAATTTATCCAGTAGACACAGGAGCACCCATCCAGAGTTTGCATCCAGAGTGGTGTGACTATGCCTATGTTTCAGGAAGTCACCTTCAGCAGCAGCCTGGAGAGTGGGTTGGGTTGTTCAAATGAGTGAGAAGGCAGGAGTCAAAATGGCCATAAGGACTCCAATAGGCAATACCAAACAGCAGCTAGATTTTGGCGGGGCTGTCTTGAAAAGTAATGGACTAGAAATGTTCCTATTTTGTTTTTGGTTGGGGAGATACAAATTTAATTGAACATACTGACTTGAGGAATCTATAAGGTGACCATATGATGGTGTCCATAGGTAGTTATGAAAACTACCTATGGAGTTTGGATAAAGGACAAGAACTAAAACACAAAGACTTAAAGATCATCAGTGTTCAAACTATCTCTGCAGATACAGCAAAGAGAGTGCATAAAATGAAGGGAAGGTAATGTATCGAAGCCATGAACACACAAAAGGAACACAGCTGAGGGAATATCCAGGAGACAGGAAAAAGGTCAGAGCACCTGGTCAAGCAAAATCTCAAGGTCCAATTTTACTGTGTCAAGCAAAATTTTGACTCCTCCAGATGAGAGTGCTCACCTCTGTTTATATCATGATGAAAAACTACATGAACATCCCTGAAGAATATTGAATCTGGATGATAGCTCTGGAAACTTCACTGCTGTTTGACCGGGACACTTTCTGTCTTGCTCTTCTTTTGACAGTTTGGATTATGGTGTAAGACTGTTGATGTTCTTTGTATCACCTGTCACTTTTTGAATGATTAGCCTTTTCACCTCCAGCTTTCTCCAGAGGTGTCACCTCACTGCTGGCTCTGTGCCAGATCACACTGGCTACCAACAGCATTCTTTGCATTCCACATTGCTAAGTGTTAGGCTGTAGTTGGCCCTTGAGCTGATGCAATCTCCTAAATGAATCTTGCTTCAACTATATGCTTATGGTCTGTGTGGCTGCAAAAGGCAAAGGACAAGTGTCTATTTCTCTACTACAAAGATATGTGATGAGTAAGGTCAGATGAAGCATGGATTGCAATTTTGTCTCACTTGTTCTTTACTAGCCACAGGCCATCAGACACTTAAGTTTCTGAAAAACAGAGATGATCCTATAACTTGCATGCTATTGCATACCAACCCTGCCTCAATTCTTCCTTCTCAACGAGACCCAGTGAAGCCAATTATCTGTATCCGCTCATGCAGACATGAGCCTCAGCATGATTAAACCCATCCTTAGGTTCAGGAGTACATCTAATTGATCTAAGAGTAATTATATTTGTTTTTCCAATGATTGGCTTGAAAACGAACAAGATTCTGAACAATAAAATGTAAAGGAAAATCTGTACAGACATTTGGGATGATTTCTCACTTCTTAGAAAGAGTCACATGAAGAAATGATCTCACTCTGGACTTTGCTGTGCTTGGCTGTGATGCCTGGAAGTACTGCCACCATCTTGCTTTAAGCTTAAAAGTGAAGCCAATGTAGGGGATGACAGATGAACGAGCGTGAAGCAGGATTGTACTTGACATTTTGGATTGCTGAATCAACCCGTTCTGCAGACTGCTCTAATTCTGGACTTACTGTTGTGAAATAGAATGACTTTCCTTATCGTTTAAAACTAGTTGCTTTTGGGATTTCAAATATTCTGACAAAGTGGTGGTATCCACTTCATGGGCTTGCAAGGAAAATTAAATGAAACCCTGTGAAGTGCTTGGAAGCCAGGAGCTACTCAAGTAGCTGTCACTGTAGTGCTCTATTATTTCCATTTTCAACTCATTCTCCCTGTCATATCTTTGCAGGGAAGTTCTATCTTGAAGGGCTGACTTTGGGAAAAAAATCACTCAACTACCGCCTACTTCTCTGTTCTCCAGTCTCACAGCTGGAGAGCCATGATGTATTCATAAATCGAGAGCTCTCCATCTCATGTGCACTGTGCTGAGCACATTTCATCAGTTATTGAATCCTTACAATCATCTTGGGTCAAGTGCTCTTTTCATACCCCATTTTGCAGACGATAAAATTGTGGCTAAAGAAATGGAGCTGAACCTAGGCTTATACCCCCAAGCCTAATATGACACTAATATTTTTGTTAAAATGATTCATTTCATTGACACTCGTGAAGGAAGGCATCTCCTGCAATGCCTCTAGATGCAAAAAACACTGGTAAATGGAGACCCCTGTCTGTGGCATTCTAGATGGGGCCCACTGAGGTACAAAGAAGTAGACTAAACTAAACGCTCACAAAAGCATCCTGAAACAAGGTGAGCAAGAATGCAAGTGTCTAGGGGCACAGGACTGAGCTGAGAGGATTAAACTGAATGGTGACTTGGCTGAAAAACACTAGAAAGATACATGGACACTTAGTAAGTTCTCTGAGTTGAGCAAAAAAAAATCCCACATTATTCTACTATGGCCTAAACAATTAATAATAGGCAGGCCTCTCTGAATGCCTGAGGGTTAAGTCACCTCTACAGCCTGAGTTCAATCCAAGACCAGGTAGATAGCCCACAAATGGTGTGGAAGACCTCTCCTGTCTCTCCTCTCAGCAGGATATTTTAGTCTATTCTGTCAGTGTATTTGTGTCTGATAAAGCCTCTCATTCCCGGCACACCTCTGGCCTACACCCCAGTTCCTCTATGCAAAAAAAAATAAATATTCTAATAATAATAGGCAAGTATAGGGTCCTCTCTAGCCTAAAATGTATGTTATAAAGACATTCGTGTAGTAACAGAAAGGCAACTCAAAAGACATATCACAGTATATTCAAATACCTTTCTCTGGATGCTGAAATTATGAATGTTTTGTTAACCTCCTTTGAGTTTTTCCATATTTTTCAATCCAAAAGTATTTCATATGCACTGATTACATAATTAGAAAAATGACACTCTTGTATACACACAAATGCATGTTATATTACCCCTACTTTTGCAGGGCCAGTCCAGCTTTAGTTGGTTTCTTTACCCTGCTCTCCTCTCCTGGAACCAGATGCTACCTTTTGGCTTTTTCCTCATTTCTCTTCCCTGGGGAGTGAGTGCCTACCTTTAGGATAGGGAAGCAGCCCAGGGACATAAGCTGAACCCTACAGTTGTCCAGCTCCAGCAGCCACAGAGCCAATGTAGGAATGGACCTGGGTGAGGAGACTCAAACACACTCCACCCAAGGATCACGCTGCTCTCAGCAATGCTTCCCCAGCTACTGGCTCACCAGGGGCTCCATGCTCCATTGTGTGGGGAGAGAGGAGGTCAATGCTATCAAAAGATCATTGGGAAAGAAAGAAAGGCTTCTCTGAAAATTCAGTAGCTGTGGAAAATGACAAAATAGCATCTCAAGACACATATTTTTCATGATATTAGAAAACACCTGACTAGGTGTTCAGCACTTATGTTTCTGAACAGGAAGGAAGGGAGGGACAGAAGAAGGGGAGAGAAGAAGAGAAAGGAGGACCAGCAGCAGCAGCAGCCAAAGGCTTGCCTTCCTTGATATAAGTGCCAGAGTTGTTTTTAAGGATAACATTCAGCTCTAGAATTATCTTTATGGCATTGTCTCTATGAAAACATTTTACTAGGTAGAGTGCAAGGCTTTGAGGATAGGCACTAGCAGGAGACAGGGCAACTATAGTTAGGATAGGAAGAGCATGAACTATGAAGAAAAAGTAAACCAATTTTCAACTGGAATGATGTGTGTGCTTTTCGGAAAAAGGACCATGTAAATTCTTTTGAGATTCCCTCAGACCATCCGTAAAACCTACTAAGCACACACACTCAGAGGCCTATAGAATAGCAGGAGTTTTATGGACAGCCAAATAGACAGGGTTTTGTCAGCATTGGCATGGGGATGGGGACCAGGCCCCCAAGGATAAGATCCTCTATAAACTGAATTTACTTGGCAGAAGTGGGAGCCTGGGCTTGGAAATATTTCCATCACAGTGACCATGACAGCTGAGCTCCAGCAATGCCACATGCTGCATGAATACTCTTATCTACACATTATAGATAAGTAAATAAGCTAAACCTAAACGCTTGTTCTAAGCACATGCTCTTAATCACAATGCCAAACTACCAAAGAAGATTGGTGCCCAGAACCTCACCAAATGCTACCAGACTTTCCCTCACATTTGAGGATGGGAATGAGCTTCCAGGCAATCTTGTTCATAATGACGGTGGGAGGGACTCTTGATACTTGGATTTAAGTGGGCAACAACAGTAATGATTTGTAGACAGGCAAGCATTGGCTTTCTAATTTCTATCTCTGTGACCTTGTAAGTGTTATTTATCTTCTCTAACCCCTGGTTTCTCATCAATAAAGTAGTAGGTTAGTAAGAACACCTACCTCAAAAGAGCAAGTAAGCAATAAATCAGTTAATGAACCTAACGCCCACAGCAGAGAGGCAGGTTATAAGTGCCTGGTAAATGGAGTCTTATTTGTCCTTTGCAGTTAAAATATACACTGAGTATGCAAGCAAACAGCTGGCCGCAGCAGACCTGCTCAGGTGCTGTTACGTGCATCTTCTGTAAATGAAAAATATCTGGTTTACTTCACATTAGTCACTAGAGTTTTAGTAGAATAAGACGAAAACAGGACTAAAGAAAATTTCAGGAAAATGTGTACTCAAAAGGTCAATTCAATGCATGATTGTGTGAACTGAATATTAAAACGGAAAAGAAAATGTTCCTGCTACCATCTGAATATATTTATGATTAGTTGCAATCTGGAATTTACATAACACCACTCTTCCAAGGATTAAGGTGTTTTTTTTTTGTTGTTTTGTTTTTTTATTCTAAGTTCAACACTTTCTTTCTCCCACCAGGACTTTCATAAAGGAGCTTGAATTAAGATGTAAACAAATGTATAACAAACGCCTATCACATTTTAGCTAAGGGGGGTAAAAAAAAAGCAAGCTGGGATCAGTCCATCCACCGCTGCACTCCCAGCTGGGCTGTAAATGTCAGCTGTTCTGCTTAACCAGAAACAGAGGGCCTGTCTCGTGTCTCTATGAGAGCCAAGTGAGATGAGAAACGAAAGAAAAGAAACCATTGTTTTGAAAACTGCAATGCTGGGTGTACTTGGAGTTCTCAAAAAGTAGTAATTGCTGAACACCAAATTTTTCACTATCAAAGGGCCACTGTTAAAGAGTTAAACTCATCCCAAAAGAGAGCTTTGATAACATCTGATGTGATAGAAATGTATCTATACATTTTCTTTCCTAAAATATTCTAAAATATTCTTTCTTAAAATATGAAAGCTGGCAAAGAAAGAGAACACTAAGAGAAAGGGAAAAGATGAACTTTTGAAATGAATGCATCCTGCATAGTGATTTAAACTGCAAGGTCAGAAGCCATCATGTTGATATGCACCCAGAAGATTCAAGATAAAAAAAAATTGACAACAAATTCATGAATCTACATCCACAAAATGATCTGTTTCAAAAATAAAATAACTGTGTTTTTGATATATCTTTAAGAAGAAATTTCCATTTTAAAAAAAACACAAATTCCATGATGTTCAGAATTCCAAACTACTTAAATTGAATTTTTCTCCTTTGAAAATAAAATTAGCATTTTTACAAGAGTACAAAGGATGGTCTCACTATTCACCTCCCTACTCAGGCTTTAGCAACTTTTTCAAAGCAGATTCCGTCTAACCTTTAGCAACAGTGCCCTACCAACTTCTCATTTTGTTCTGTGCCTTAGAATTGGATAATCCCAGGTGCCATTTCAGGGAAACAGTTTCCCACAATTCAAAGAAAGCTGTTAATGAACAGAGAGCCTGGAAATATATGCAGAACTTTCTTAGAAGCCAGCAGTCTGGCAGGTCCATGTTCCTACTCCTCTCTGTCGGTGCCCATCCCTGAGTCATGGCATTGACTAAGAAGGTCACACTCAGGGCAGAAGATACAGTCCTCAGAATAGTCAGTAATCCCTTGCTAGGAAGGGCAAAATCCTTGGGACAAGACATCTAAAGAAACAAAAATCACGTTGAAAGGGTTTTGAAACAGTGAATTTTGTGTTTGTCAAACAGAGGATCATTTGATTTCATTTCATTTGTTTTAAATGCTGTGGGCAGAATGGTCCGATGGGCCAGACTGTGGGTGTTCCCAGCAAGGGCACCCAGTTCCCACCAAGGAACTCTCCCCTTCTAAAAGAACACATTTCTCCAATGCCAGCTCTTTCTTCATATGCAGAGACTAATTATTTAGCAGTAAATGGCATTTTATTAGAGGCAGACAGTATCCTGGGGGTACTGAAAGATTCACCATCCCAAAGATCATACCCCATTTAGCTTTTCAAGCACAGTCAATTATTTGAAAAAGGAAATGAAGAATGGGCATATTTCAGTGGAAGTGTGGAGCGAGGGTGAAAGGGATTCAGCAGTAAACATTCAAGAGCAGAAACCTGCTTGAGCTTCCCAATGGACATGCTGCCCCCCTCACACTCCCCCCCATAAGAGGGTCAAATAGGTACAATTGGGAAGACCAGAAGGAATAAGACTCACGCTTCTTCATTACTTTCCCCCAGACACCCTAGCTGAGACCAGGAAACAAGAGTAGACCACAGTACATATCCACAACTTCTCAAGATAATGTAAAAACATGACAGATTTAAGGAAAACACCAGCACAGCCCCCTTCTCAGAATAAACCAGAAAACTCTAAGAATCACAGAGGGCAATGGCATAGCCAAAAGTATTTTTTTTTTAACAAATCCACTTTTATTTATTGGCTTTCTGCAAGTTTAAATCCTTGAGTGGTGGGTACTGTATCTCATGGATTAGGTGTCCTATGACCTGGGAAGGAAGATACCTCAGTAGATTCAGTTCATCTAGAGCATGACTATCTTAAATTTTAAGGACTGTATGGTCTTTCTGGTTTCAGAGGCCATGCTTATAGCCAGCAAAATTAGCCCTTGGACCACCACCTTCAGCAACATTTTGGAAGTCCTAATCCCAGCAGGCCCTAGTTATTTGCACCCAAACTTCAGCAACAGCAACTTCAGTACCCAGAGAGACTTAAGACATCAAAGGACCTAGTTCAGGAATTCTCCACATTTGAGGAACCATGGACAGCTTTAGGGAACATAATAAAAACAATGGAACTGCTCTCCAGAAAAATAACAATATGCACAAAGGTATAACACACTGTAAACTCTTCTAGGTATAACACAATGTAAACTCTTCTGTAGGGTTCACAAGATCTCTGGTTATGAGTAAAAGATATATAACCGGCCCTCCCTGGTGGTGCAGCGGGTTAAAACACTGCACTAAGAAGCTTAAGACACTTCCACATGAGTTCAATCCCCACCTGCCCCGGAGGAGATCCACATGGCATGGCAGAACTCTCCTGACCCGCCCGCTGCTCCCCTCAGCAGTGTACTCCTTTGATCTGCCTGTTCTGCTCCCCACTCTCTCTCTGGTGAATCCTCTCACCCTCTGCATCTCTGGCCTGTACCCCAGTTCTGTATGAATAAATAAATAAATCTTAAAAAAAAAAAAGATATATAACCCAGCTATCTCCCACCCACTCCATACCATAATACAATGAGAAAGCAGAGGAGACAATGGGTAAAACAATAACTCTAGTTTTAAATAGCCAAGCAGAGCCAAATCTAGTTCTAATTCCCTCAATTCCTAAAGCAGAATTAATTCCTTCCACTGATCATTAAAAGAAATTTCTAGGGCCCTCCCCGGTGACACAGAGGGCTAAAGTGCAGCATGAGTTCAAACCAGCCAGCCCCGGACGTGACCACATGGCGCAGTAGACCTCTCCTGACCCGCCCGCTGCTCCCTTCAGCAGTGTACTTCGAAGATCTGCCTTTTCTGCTCCCTACTCTGTCTCTGGTGAAGCCTCTCATGGCTCCTGCACCTCTGGCCTGTATCCCAGTTCTGTATGCACAAATAAATAAGTCTTTAAAAAAAATAAATTTTTAAATTATGTTGCTAACTCACTCCAAAGACAACCTGCATAAAAACTGACATCCTCTGCTGCCACTCAACAGTGCAAAATGTAAGAGATTTAAACAATTAAATAAGAGCAGCCTTGTTCTTATAGAGTTACATTATTTTATCAGGAAAAAATAATGTTCTGATAAGAGCTACCTGGACCATCTTACAGCAACATCAGTCGGCTCCTCACTGTGACTGTGATCAAATGTCCACCACAGCACAATTGTACTCATCTACTGCTGGCTGGACATCTTTTGGAAGCAGTTTCATCTTATTTTCATTAGTATTCAGCAGAGAATTCTGTCCCCTTTCCCCTCTCTATTCAGAACATGGGCTTTCATTCTTTCCAAATAATGGCAAACATTCCAAACTATCATAGGGCCAAACACCCTCCTCCCATCAAATCACCTCACACCAATGACTAATGAATCCTCTTGAAATGCAGGCCTGACATGTAAGCGATCTTATTGTGAATGGCCCCTTCAGGCCAAGAAGCAGGAATATGTGTGGCCTCTCTATGTAATGTATCTTTATCACTTGGCTGGGGGTGCTAATTGAAAGTTCCTGAGGAGCAATATATTTTGGATCATCTTCTTCCTTCACGTTGCAAGAGCAAGAACTAGTCCTCAGAGAGGCAGATTCTAGGAAAAAGTAGAACATAAGTTGCATAATTTTTTTTTTTCAACCAAGTATGTAGAATCCTAATCTTTCCAAAAGTGGTCATTATCTGAGGTGCTGTAGCCTTTGCCTAATGGGAGAGGAGGCATGGAACAAGAACGCAGTCCCTAATGCACTGTCTGGGCCTGTCCCAAGAAGGGGATGTAAGGTCAGATCATTCTAGGCCACCAAGGGTGACCAGCCTGAGCCTTTGCCATGACTTCCAACCCTTTGCCCATTTCATCTGCCCTCTCACCCAAAGGGTTTGCACAGGCTGAGGGTGTAAAAAGCACAGTTACCCTTTGGGGACCCCCTAGTGATCAAGTATTAATCTCCAGAGTCTACTTTGTCTCCAAGAGTCAGCTCAATGAAGGAAACTGCATGAAATGTGCTCTTTCTAGCATCCCAGAGCAGCTTAAGTCCAGAATGGCTGAACTTACTCCCCCTTCTTATATGGGAGAACTAGTACACTATCCTGGACCTGAGGCACCACTGATCAAGGGCTAGAGCTGCCCTTGGCAAGGCTTCACCAGCAGCAGATAGAAGAGTTAGTGCAGCTTCTTTGCCCAGACACTTGGTGGTACGCATTCCTATGGCTTCTGGATGCACAGCCCTATGCAGCTTACTGGACTTCCATCTCATCCTATACTTGTCAATAGTGTGAGCTTCTTCCAAATAAGCCCTCACTTTCCAGACCCTGCCTAGATGAATGCCTCCATCGATCCCAACATAAAGAGTCCTGGATGTGCTGATAGAATAGAAACTATATGACCTACTCACTCAGTACTTTCCTTTTTTATTTTTAAGAATCCTTTTTGGAAATTCCACTTCTACAAACCCAAAGGAACTGAAATCAGGAGTCAGCCAGAGTGTGTCTGTGTTTATTGCACAGCATTACGCATAATAGACTAAAGGTGTGCCTATGTTCATTGCACAGCATTATACATAGTAGACTAAAGGTAAGAAGCAGCCTTAGTGTCCATGGACAGGTAAATGGATAAGCCAAATGTGAGACCTATATCCATGGAACATATGCTTAGTCACAAAAATGCAAGGGAGTTCTGACAAAAGACACAGCATGAATGGTACCTGAAGCCAGTGTCCTATGTGAAAAAAGCCTGTCACAAAAAAAAAAAAAACTACCTGATTTCACTTACATAAGTTACCTAAAGTCATCAAATTTATAGAAAGAATGCACAATAGAGTTGGGAGGGTTTGGTGGGAGGGGAATGTGGTGTTACTATCTGACAGGTAATATTGGAATGAAAACAAGACCTGGAGATTGATGGTGGTAATAAGTGTACAGACTGTGAATGCACTTACCATCACATTTTAAAATGTTTAAAAATGGTGACTTTTGTTATGCACATTTTACCATAATTCCATAAAAAAATTCAGTGTATTTCAGAAAGCTAACAAAAGTATGTTGTCACCATATCAGGATATATGGCTGATACACTACTGGAAATGAAGGTAGAAGTCACATCTAATGCTTTGGGTCACTGTTCACTCCCCTGTTGTGTTTTAACAGCTTCCCTCAAGTTGCTGGTGGCTGCAGGAGGCCTGAAAGGCAATGACATGTCTCTGGGGAGATGAACATTCCTGCAGACCCAGAAAAATGTCATCATTCCCACGTGTTTCTGCTGAGAAGATAAGTGCTCACAGTGTGACATTCTGAGAAAAAATTACATAAAAGCAATTTTCCTAAAACCTATTTCTGGACTTGGTATGAGTCACTCACTGCTTTCTGAAGTACTTGCATTGCTAATGAGAGCTTTCAATGCACAATACAGCAAGAATCCTTTAAAATTCTATTGGGATAAAGAAAAAAGAAATTGCTGTTTCATTCTTAAATTTATCCTGAAGACTGAGAGACAACTAGATGGAAGACTGAGCCAGTTGGTTGTGGTGTCCTGTCTACAAAGCCAGTCACCTGAGAATCATTAGCTCACCACATCTAGAACATCCTCTGCCTCCACCAGGTCACGCAGTTCATTAGACACAGTGTCATACATTTTTTCCTCCTCATCACTCTACCCCTTATCTCTAACTTGTTTGTAATGATCATTCAATCAATATTTGTTGTAACAAACAAATGTTCTTGTTAGGAGGTGGGTTAGAGAATGATATACCAGTACTCGGTCAACCAGTGAGAGGAACAGGAGACTGGAGCTAAAGCTTCTGAAGGTGCCTTTAATCTCTGTAGTTGTGAAAGTTGCATTTCCTATCACCTGCATGTCTAGGTGTAGTCACGCTGGTGGAGCTCATGGTTGGCTCTTGGTGTCGCATGGGAAATTACAAAATTTGCACAGGTGCTCATACACAAGCAAGGTGTGTGTGCAGACATGTGTGTGTGCATGTGTTCAGGAGAGATGAGACAGAGGCAAAAACACAATGACTATACCCTCCCTGGTGGTGCAGTGATTTAGGACGCGGCACTGCACGCTAGCTGCAGCCACTTCAGTGAGAGTTCGATCCCTGGCCAGCGAGGTGATCAACAAGGTGCAGCAGACCTCTCCTGACCTGCCCACTGCTCCCCTCAGCAGTGTACTTCATTGATCTACCTGTTCTGCTCCTCACTCCATCTCTGGTGAAACCTCTCACCATACCTGCACCTCTGGCCTGTACCACAGTTCTCTATGTCTAAATAAATAAATATTTTGTAAAAAAATACACACACAATGACTCTTTCAGGGAAGGGTAGCAGGTGTGAGGGAGATAAAGGTTTGTATGCAGGGCTAATCTCTATGCCATCCAGTGACAAGATGCATCACTGAAGAATAGTAAATTCTAAGTCAATGTTATAAAATTCTGAACCTTATCAATACTCCTTCCCTCTGAGCTGGGTAAAACTAGACTGCACTTGAGGATTCCTCCACTTCTCTGTGAGGAAGCAGAGCACAATCAGCTACCGCCCACCTATTGAGATTCACCTGAACAGTCATTAAATGCTAGAATAATTCAGGACTGGACTTTCTTTGGAGGTCCCTGACTGCTCCCTGACCCAAGGGTGGCTGGCTCAACTCAGTACTGGATTGAGCCAGTACTGAGCAGGGCAGGCTAATGGATTAGGTCTTGCTTGTCTGCTGAAGTTTGTGCATGTAGCTAATAAGGCTTGAGCATTTTCAGAGATCACATGGCATCTGACTGAAAGTGATAGTATGATTTTCAACCTAATTGCTAGAAGCTGTACTTCAACCACCTATTCAAATCTCAGCGCAATAGAAAGGACAAAACTATTGTCCCTGTTTTTCCTTTGACAAAGGAAATCAGGGGAGGGTGAGCCATATTCTCTGCCAAAAGGATGACAAAAGGTAGTCAGCTTATCTCTCAGCTCCTCTGTAAAGGACAGAACCATTATGGAAAAAGCAAGTGGGCTATTTGTGACCCACTCTCACTTTTTCTTATGCCTATATTGGTCTTTTATTTGAAGTCATGAGCCCTGAAATACTGAGGCAAGATAGCCAGATCAAAAGCCTTTAAGGGCTGTTCAGACTTAAAGAAAACAAAAATTACAAACTGTGTTTAAATTCTAACACAGAATGTTATCCAAAGAACCCATAGTATGTTCAAGTATAGAATTATGTCTGACCCATAGATGTTCAAAAGTACTTCTTTCATTTAAAACTTCACAGAGGTAATATATCACAGCAAAAATGAAAGACATTTGAGAAAAGGTTCTCTTCTATGCACAGACAAGAGCAGAGAAATGAACAAGACAAAGCTTTTAAGTGAGCTCTGCCAGGCAGTCTGGCTGAAAGCACCAACAGAATCTCAAATGGCCTGACTGGCATGTTGACATCCGGTGCCTTTTCACACTTAAATCTAAGTGACGAGGTTATCTCACCGAAACCACTATAATCCTCAAAACCAACAATACTCTCAGTAATGATGACTAAGAAGAAAGAAGATGTTTTACAACCACATTGAGCATGAAAAAGTAGTAGTCAAATTAAAAAAAAATTTGTGACCCACTCTCACCCATACACACACACACACACACACACACACACACACACACATAGTTGAGCTTGAATTCATGGTTCTCTAAGGACTTCATAAACATTAGTTCATTCCTACATGGGCTGCTAGATAAATAAAGGTGACTCCAAAGAAAAGACTAGAAAACTAAAGCTGAGATACTACAGGCCAGATCTGAGGCTTCTTATCAAATGTCAGACCCTCATGGCTAGAAGGAACTCCAAAGCTACTGCCACTTCCAAATTCTACGTGGCATCCTAAGATGCCAAAGGCCGAAACCATACAGCCCATATGTCAAACCCAGCCTGTTGCCTGTTTTAGTATGGGCTACAAGCTGAAAATGGTTTCTACATTTTCAACCAAAGGAAGAATATTTTATCACATGTAAAGATGACATAAAATTCAAATATTTGTGTCCATAAGCAAGGTTTTATTGGAACATGGTCCCGTTTATTCATTTACATATTGTCTGTGCCTGAGTTTTATGCTACAATGGCAGTGTTGTAAACAAAATTTATGTTATTTACTCTGGCTCTTTTCAGAAAAGTTGTTCATCTCCAAGATGATAAGAAGGTAAGAATAAAGAACAGAGAGCTTTCCAGGTGCCTTGTCCCAGTGTTAGGAAAGGATGTCCTGAACAAACTCTGCAGATAACAGGTTTTGTGAACTCCACCCCCACTCCAAACACCAAAACTACAAATCACAGCAACACTGAAGGGTGGACTGCTAGACCCGAGGGCAAAGTTAAGCAGCCATTTTGGGGTTTTTAAAAAAACCCAAAGTTAAGCAGGCATGTTGGGTTAAGGGTCTTTCTTGGCCTCGTGGCTGGTCATTTTACTCTTGATCAGCTTTCAGTATGCTATTGGGGTTCCACATCCACAGAACTAGTATGATGCATCCGTTAACTTGTATCTCTCTCTCCTTCCCTGGGTTGCTCCTTTCCTTTTTCCCTTATAAATAAACCCATTATTAACCTTTGTGTGTATGTCTGCAGTGCAGGTGAATCTTAAGTGCACGGGTGAGGACCAAAAGACAGGCATGGTCCTGAAACAACAGGACCATGAGGAAAGAGGTCTATTTCCCCACTATAGATCCCTTTATCAAAGCAGAGAACCCAGAGGCCAAGTTATTCTTGGATTCTGAGGCTGAGATCCAGTATCTGTCATGGGATTCTGACCCACTCCCCCCACCCACCCCCTGGTCATTTCCAACATTGTGCAGCCATTAAAGTAAATGATCTGTGCATTTTCAGCTCCTGTACTCAGTTGTTTGGCCCCCCTATTATCTTATGGTAAATAACAGACTGTAATTATACAAATGTGTAATTACATCAGCTAAACACTGAGGAGGAAAAAGGAGGCAAATGCTCTCCCAGTCTGTGGCAAAGGGCTGAGTAATCTGTCATTCCACACACCCCTGACAGGCAGGCCTCTAGATGTCTTGTTGATAAAAGGACCTCTCCAAGATGACTACTTGGGTTGAAGATTTTAATATTACCCTGTTTTCATAATGTTCAGGTTATGTGTCATGCAAGTCTGGATCTTGGGGTAGTTGGCATTTATCTACTGACCGACCCACAGGACTTTGCACCCAAGCATTTGGTGCTTTGCAAAACTTGAACAATGCTGCCCCATTTGTGGAGAAAGAAGGAAGACAATGTGGGATTGTTTGCCAACAACAAATTCGATTCATCTCTTTGTTAAAATGAATCTGAAAAACTAAAAAAAAAAAAAAAGAATCTGAAAAACTGCTGCCTCTGTGTGTGAAGTCAGCACAATTGGCATTGTTTAAAGCCTTGTTTGTTGTAGCTGTCCCATGTGTGCAGATTTGTAGAGGAGAGATTTCCATATTAAAGTGATTCTTCTGAGTACTTGGTGGTTGGTATCTCTCATTACATAAAACTTTGCTCACCATGCTCTTGAACTTGAAAGTCCAGCCTGGAATGATTCATGGATAGAGGTAGCTTATAGAGCAGCCAGTGTCACGAGTCTAAGGTTGAACAATACCTCTGAGATGGAGAGAAAGCTGAAGGAGCACTCTACACAGGGCATATGCTAACATATAATATAGTTCTAGCTTACAGAATGGATTTTTCCAATACAATACAAGCATTCTGAAAATCCAATCTTTGCCTTGGAAATGCTGGACTTCTAAATAAAAGAAAAAAAAAAGTTTGGCTCTATTAGGCAGGAAGTAGACAAGCAGAGAGGCAGGACATAGGGAAGCAGCAGCCATTTGGTAGCACACATTCACCTTCTCCAAGCTATTCATTCAAACACTAATAGAGGCACTGCTGTGAAGGATTTCGCAGATCAGATTTAAGTTTTTAATCATCTGACTCGGAGTGAGATTATTTCAGAAAGCTCGGGTATTCTCTAAGCCATGTATCAAATAACATCTGTACTGTATTATTGCTCTCCCTTTAATGGCTCTTCCCACCTACCCATGAATTTCACCTCACAGTCATTTAAATAACTTCCTTTAATTATCTCTTACAAGTTCCCCTTCTCTAGATGTATCCAACTTACAGAGAGGTCAAGGTTGTCTTGTCATACTATAATCACACAAGCTCATAGGCTCACAGCATTATGAAGTCCACACAACTTCTTTCCATCCCTAATACTCCTACGGGATGGGATAATTTTCCATCAAAAACATGACTCACTTAAATTCACTAGGCTCTAATAATTTTGCTATATTCGGTCACACCTCATCTTAGAATCCCTGTTGTGGGGGCTTCTGTGGGAGAACAAGGGGTACTTGATATCATTTCTTATCCTGATATTATGTTCAGCCAAAGCTGTAATCATTTGTGACAAGACCTGGCAATGATGGAATGGTCACCAGATCTAGATTCAACACAAGATTTTCTCTGTTCTCCCCTATTCCAGTATCTAAGCATGATAATTAGTTATAACTAGGGTCCTGTTTTTCAGATTATGTAATCTGAAAAAAAAATTCCTATATTTAGTAATCTTCATACCACCACTCCCACCTGGTCTTGGTGCACTGATAAAGAAGGATGGTGATGGATGAGAGTATTCAATCTTTAACAACTTACCCTGGGATTTCTCAGTTTCCTGGACAAGGTTATAGAGGGCCCTTCTGTAGCAGAAGTAGAGTGTTTTGTTGTTGTTGTTGTTTGTTTGTTTGTTTGTTTGTTTGTTTTTAAGGGATGGGAAATGTGAGCAAAACAGGATGAGGATGATAAAGAATCTAATTTTTTGTTTAGCTTCCCCTATTCAATTATCAGACTTACCTCACTAAGGAAGACCTCAGAACCTAGGTTAGATTCCTAAAGCTAGGAACTCCTATGTCTCACTTTGTAAGTTTATATCAAGTACATGAAATCAGATCAACAAATTTAGAACACAATTTAGGAGGCTTCTACTTGTTGTTTACTTTAGAAAAGGTCAGGGAGAAGTTGGCACATAAGTTGGCACATAAAGGCAAACGCCTTTAATGATACATTCATTTAAAGTGTAAAGTATAAGAAGACACATTATATACACTATCTATCAAAATCAATTGACCCCACTTTTCTTCATTGGAGAAAACACAAGATTGAATGTGATAAAATAGTGACAGAGAGCAATGATTTTTTCCCGCCTTATAGTATCCCTACTTGTATGGGCATCAATGGGCTAAAACTGGACCTGTAATACTATACAAAGAAAGTAAAGTAAGATTACTTTCTTTATGAAATTATGTCTTTGTTATCTTTCACAAAAAAATTTTGGGATTAGCCTATACAAAAAAAAAAAAAAAAAAAAAACAGGACAAATGTTTGGCTCAGACTGAAGATTCTCACTTGGATGACAGATTTCTGGAAGCAAAAACAAAAATCACAGAGAAGAAAACATTTGTGATAAGGCACTCGTTTTATATTTAACTGAGAAAAACACCAGTAGATCAAAGGAAGGAAAAATAATCTAATCATGTGACTATTATTCCCAAAGTGTAAAACATTCTTATCAATTAAAAATGTATATGTAAATGAGATTTTCAACAAAAATAGCACAAACTGTTTCAAAATGTGTATGGAGATACAATAACCACAAGAATCTTAAAAGAAAAATAAAAACAAAAGCAAAACTGGAAACATGGTGCTCCCTGATTTCAAATTATATTACATTGCTACAGTAATCAAAACAGACTGATCTTACATAAAAACAACCACCTCATTCGGTGAACAGAGTCCAGAAATAAACCTCCATATGGTCAATTACTTTATAACAAGGGAACCAAGTATATACAAGAAGAAAAGGACAGTCTCTTTGACAAATGATGCTAGGAAGCTGAATAGCCACATACAAAAGAATGAAAGTGGACCACATTCTTATACCATACACAGTAATTCACTATAACTGGATTAAACTTAAACATATGACCTGAGATAAAGCCCATAAACTCCTAGAAGAAAATAGAAGTTCCTTGACAACAGTTTTACAATGGTTTTTTAATTTAATTCCAAAGGAAAGGCAAAATATACAGAAACAAATAAGCAAGTGAAACTACATCAAATTAAAAAGCTGCATAGGAAAGGAACTCAACAAAATGAAAAGGCGCCCTATGAAGTGGTAGAAAATAACTACGAATCATACATCTGATTAGGAATTAATACCCAAAATATACAAATTTCATATAACTCAGCATAAAAAAAATCTAAAACAGGCATATCCGAATAGACAATTTTCAAAGAATACATAGAAACCGACAACAATATATGAAAAGTACAAATAAAAAAAAAAATATTATCTCATACCTAATATATCAAAAATACAAGAAATAATAATTTTGATGAGAATATGAAGAGTCCCTTGTACACTATACTACTATGAAGTAACTACTGATGCCACCGCTATGGAAATTTCAAAAAAAAATTAAAATTGGAAGTACCATACAGCTACTAATTCTATTCTGGTTATTTACCCAAAGAAAATGAAAACACTAATTCCAAAGGCAATAGGCAACCTTATATTCACTGCAGCATTATATCTAATAGCCAAGATATATAGACAATCTAAAAGTCCACTGATAGATGAGTAAGTAAAAAGTTGTGGTATACTTACACATAAAATATTCAGTCATAAAAAATTAAAATATTTCTATCTGCAACAACATGGATGGACTTTGAGAGTATTATGTTAAGTAACATAAGTCAGAGAAAGACAAAATCCTTATCATTTCACTTAGATGTGAAATTTAAAAAGTAAGAAAGCTCAGATACAGAGAAGAGATTGGTGTTTGTCAGAAAAAGGGGGTAAGATGGGGGGAAAAATGGGTCAAGAGAGCTAAAAGGTACAAACCACCACTTATAAAATGAGTAAGTCAGGAGTATGTAACATACAGCACAATGATTACAGTTCATAATCCTGTAATGCATGTTTGAGAGTTTCTAAGAGACTAGATCTTAGTTCTCACCACCACAAGCAAAAAAAAAAAAAAACAAAACTATGCCTAGTAATAGAAGTTATCTAGACTGATTATGATAATCACTTAATATGTGCAAATTTGAATTACTGTGTTATGGAAACACTCTATTGACATGTACATACCCCTATAATTTCAGGCTCACCAAAAGCAATAGAAGTAATATGTTCACACAATTAAGTTTTTGCATTTTTGAAGAGTAACAGAACAAATTATCAAAATAGTCCCTAAGTCTATTAACCTTCATGAGGTTTATAAATTTCCATATAAAAATGGGGTAATTAATAGTACATTATGTGTGTGATTAAAATATTTTGAACCAAAGATTAAGAAACAGATGCAGACACACAGAATTTGCAAAGAGAGGGGACAGGTCCAAGAAATACTGTACGCAGAGTTACTTAATGATACCACATGTAAAGCAGCACTAGTTTTTAAAGTTCTTTAGTTCTTCCTTACATCATTCCTCCATCAGGGACCTAGAAGATTGCAGGCCATGAGGTAAGCTAAATATGTACAGACAATGATTTAAGATTTATAATTTTTTTTATATTTCTTATTTAATTATCAAATGTACCTTAGAGTGAGTACAAAAATAACTACTGTGACCACACAAATTTTATTTGAATTACTATTAATTCCCCCATTTTTTTCTAATATAAAAGGAGCTGGATACCAAAGGTTATATAAATAGCAAGTGACAGAACTGAGATTCATAAGTACTTAGTGACTGATTAATGAATTGACTGATTCAAATGACTGTGCTTTATTACCTATGTAATTGGCAAAGATGGAGATAAAGCCAAACGCTTTGTGAGCTGAACGTGATAACTACCACTCTACGGAAACTGACTACAGACAAACACTGTATATAAATAAACCTTACTTTAATAATGTGACCCCCCCAAAATTGACTTACAACAAAGATGGACCCAAAATTACAAAGCCCTAAGAGTTGATGTCAGTTTAACACTAGCTTATATTAACATATAAGAAACTGTAAATATCTGATTCTTTGTATGATTTCCATACTTACATGTTTCCATGTATGTGGAAGAAAAACAACTAAACTTAGCTACCAACAAGAAAAAAAAATGTGTATATATGCCAGATGAGGCAATTTAGGAAGAAACTCTTCCCAAAGGTAGCTGCTGAATGGTAGTCACCGAAAAGATAGGACCACATCCTAAATCTTGGAACCTCTGAATATGACTTTCTGCAGCAGAAGAGATAATGAGGCCAAAGATCTCAAGAGTAGGTGCTCATATTGGATTATCTGGGTCTGTCCTAAACTCAACTACATGTATCTTTATGTGAGAAGGGCACAGCACACAGAGGAGAAAGTGTTATAAGACAGAGATAGAGATTGGAGAGACATACCAACTACCCGAAACTCAGGAATCCACTAGAAGTTCAAAGAAACAAAAGGAAGATTCTCCTGTAGAGTGCTTAGAGGGAGCACAGTCCTGTCAACACCTTAATTTCAGCTCAGTGAAAATTATTTTGGACCTCTTAGGAATGAGAGAAAGAAATTCTGTTGCCTTAAACTGTCAAGTTTGAGGGGATTTGATATGCTGCCATAGGAAATTCATACACCACATAATAATGGGATGGTAATGTACGATACAGCTTAATACAGCTGCAGAAGTAAGTCCTGTGTCAACTGTCCTTGGATTGTTCTGCCCAAGGTAGCCTGTTGGTTGGATTTTCTATTGGGGGCCTGCCCAGAGTCAGAAATAAAAGGATAGTAGAGGTTGCTATCTGCCCACTCATAGCCATTCTCCTTCTTAGTTAAAAAAAAAAAAACCCTATATAGTTACAAACCCTATATAGTTACAAACTACAATGCATTCAGCTGAAAACCACATCTTCAAACTCCACAGATAAATACAGGGGGCCAGCAAGACTTATGCAGAAGTTATTAAGGAATGTTTAGGGAAGTTCTTCAAAATAAGTTGATTCAATTGGAATAAAGGTGCCTATACCCATCTCCTGTCCTTCTTCCTGATGTGTGCAAGACAAAAGTAATGGTTGTCTGCAAGACAGCCATCTCTTGACAGTGACATGACCATCAAAATGGAAAGCCTGAACTTAGGACAGAAAAGCCTTAAAGATAAAAAGGATTCTGTGTTCCTGACTACTATGGAGCTTCTCTACTGCTCCTGGACAACTTGCATCTGTTTTACATGAATGGAAAAAAGGGGGGAAGACTCATTTTGTTCATCCCACTGTTATTTTGCATCTCTATTTGTCACAGTCAAGAGGAACACCTAAGCAATTCAAGGATCTAATTAACTTTAGACAATCACACTGAAAATGAGAAAGTCAAAAAATGAAAAGTTGTTGATATCTTGATTCCCCTTCTGGTTTAACATTCAGAGAATAATTTTGCTGTTTCATAAAAGATTTCTATTATTTCATATAATCTTTGCTCTTTTCTTTTCCAGCTAAATTGAAAATTAATCAAAACAAAGTTGTAAGTTGTACTAGCCTGTCCCCAGAACCACACGAAAGAGTACTCAACCCTGTTACTTGTTCCAATTCAGGAAAAACTTACCTTAGCAGCCAAATTACTAACTTCCACCATCCTCTTATATTAATACTCATGTGCTTAAAAAGACCATCAAAACACTTCCTGACTAATCTATGTAACTTTGCATTTTGTAAAGGTTAACTTATTTAGTTTCTCAAAAATTCTGACAATTTCCCCCTGATCACTGAAAGCAGTTTGATCATATAAAACAGGTATAGAGATACGAGTTCTAAAAGCCTAGAAAAAGGACAAGAGAGAGAAGTCCAACATGACGATAAAACATAGGGAGAATTGTTGATTGACAATTGTTTGTGATTAAAAACAGATTTACAAAAGAATAGCTAGAAGAAATTATAAGAATAATGCTAAAAGAGCCATTTCAGGTTATAAACTGGAAGAGGACCAGCAGCCGGTGTCACTGATTGCCCGGGGAACCAAACCTCCTCGGCCTCATTTCTATTTACAAGAGTCCCATTCACACAGCTTCACAGATGCTCCATTCACCCCACCTCACAGACTGTCCTGGGGGAGCAATTTGGGGAATGCAAGGACTATATACTGAGGACATAATAAACAAGATCACAAGTGCTGCCAGGTACAGGACGTAAAGAACAGTTCATCTACACTGACTCTTAATCTAATTTTACCCTCATTTGTGTTTCCTTAATGTTCTCCATAATGTTTCCTAAAAGGAGGAGTTAAGCCTGTACAGGGGAAATCAAAACTGAAAAGTTTTTGTCCTTGCACTTTCAGCTGAAAGGCATCCACTGTATACTCACAAAGGATGAGGCTGCAGGGTCACTGCCTAGAGAACCTTCCCCAAGGCACAGCTCTCAAACTACTGTACAAATCGGTGTGTGTGTTCTGCTATGCCACTGAGCAACAAAGTGGAGAGGAACATGGAATCACTTCAATTTGCAATTTAATTTCTCTTTACCACTATTCTCTGAGGAAAAGTAAAAGATCGCTCATACCATGGAACACACTAATCATGGCTTGTGGGGCAGAAAGAACAGAGATTGAGGCATCTAAGGCCTGGGCGTGGAACTGCCATTCATTTCTTATATGACCTGAAGATAGTTACTTAGCCTCCTTGAGCTGCAGCTTCCTCATCAGGAAAATTTAAGTTGTTAATACAAGCATCCAAGGAATAGGTGAAAGATAATGGCCAGGTGGTACCCAGTAAATGTTAATTCATTTCCCCCTTCTTTTACATATTCCCAATAACCTTAAACAGGCAATCTGCTGACCAAATCTGACTTATAGATGTTTTTGCTGCAAAATGTGAGTGTGTTATAAAGAATCACAGTTGAAGACTTTTCTAAAACTGCTATTTCAGTGTATCTTGCAAAATAGCGCTCGGTCTGCATTGCTCCGTGGCCACACGGCTATGGGACAGGACACATGCTACACAGCTCATCAGCTTCCAAGCCCAGCCACACTCACTCCCTGGAGTTAACTGCCTGACAATGTAGACATTTGACTCTGCCAAGAGTTGCACAGGGTTACGCTCAAACCACCCTCTTTTCTTTCCTTTCGTTCCCTCGTACTGAAGTTAAACATTCATCTCTATCCTTTTGTGAAGTCAGGAAAATGAGTTTGTAGGGGTAAGCAAAGTATAAATCATGACTTTAATTCTGCAAGCATTAAAAAGTTTAAATGTATTTTTTTTGTTCTAAGATAATTTGAGTTAGCTTACATATGCAATAAACTATTAATATCAAATAAATAGATAATGGGAAAAAAGCTATTAGGAAACTACAAAAATAAAACAGGCATTCTCATATTAAAAGTGAGAAAACAAAGAGGTATAAACCCTATGAGGGAGAATTTGGAAATAGCTAGCAAAATTCTCATGCTTAAGTGAAAAATAGCATATGCAGAAGAGTATTTGTTAACCATTGCTGCATTTCAATTATGGTGGCCAACCATCGCATTTTGTCTAGTTCTATGGGGTTAACTGAAAGGTAAAATTTTCAGTTAACACTAGGACAGTCCCAGGAAACCAGGACAGTTGGTCATTTTAATAAAATGTTGCCCGTACATTTGGTAGCTTTAAACAATATCCATTGTATTATTTTTAATTTGTTTCTGTGAATCAGGAATTCAGGCACTGTTCACCTCTGCTTCACAGTCCTTTATAAGAATGCAAAGTGTCAGAGCTGAGGTCCTATCTAAAGGTGCAACCAGGGGAGTCTCTATTTCCATGTGCATTCACATGACTACTGGAGGGATTCAGTTCCTCAAGGCTGACAGAGTGAGAGTGTCAGTTACTTCCTGGCCGTGGGCTGGCAGCCATCCTTCTTGCTTCCCCAGCTTCACAACTGGCTTCACCAAAGCCAATAAAAAGACAGCAGTCATGGTGGTTTTTTGCAACATAATCAGAGAAGTGGCATCTCTTCAATATTCTGACGTTCTATAGGTTAGAAGCAAGCTACACAAGGTATCATTTTTAGCATCAGCAATATACCTGGGACTATAGTTTGCATTCTACCTTGAAGAGGTTGCCAGAATAATAGAGCTGCAATAAAACTGAGACCAGTTTCCTGTGCTGAAGGGAATGTCTGTATACTCTCTATCCCTCCACCCCGAACAAAAAGCCTTCAAACTTTTCTCTTTTTTTGGAAGGAGCTACTAAGGCAGAAGGAGTATTCTAATGTCTTGGGAGAAGAGGATGCTGAACAAAAAGATATGGATAGAAGTTTTATCTTCTTCCCTTGTTTTTCCAAATCAAGCCCTACTTGAAGAGTGAGGCTGATAAGTGTTTCATTTTGTTTGTTTGGTTGGTTGGTTGGTTCTGTAGCAAAAGCCAAGCTGATGGTGGATCTTCCTCTGAGAGTCAGAACTCGAGTGCTTAGGAATACTAGGCAGAATGTAAATGTCAGGCACCCTTCAGCTCAGAGGGTGAAATAGTCTGGCCCATCAGAAAGTTACCTGTCAAGCCACCTTCAGCTCTCCCTGTATGGGGAATGAGAAATAGTTCTCCTGAACCCCTGTGAACTCACCTACCTCCCAGCTGTGCCTACATGCCTACAATACAGGTCAACAGGGACCATCACCTATAACTCTTTCTGTTTCAGGCGGCTCCAAAGCCCATAGTACCCCACAATTCTGTTCCCCCAGGTACACCCTCTTTTCTTCTGCTAGACATTCTCACTTGGCTCTGTTGCATGGACCTGGAGAAAACATAGGGTCCATGTGGATGAAGGGTAATGTAAAAGTCACACTTACCATCATTTTCCTAGTGAGAGTGTCTCAATAAAAGTCTCCTGCTCTGATTTGCCCAAAGGCATTCTGACTCTTTCCTCCCCCTTTGAGTTGCATTAAAAAAAAAAAAATTCTTGTGTCCTCTTAGCTTGATGTGTTCCATACCCCAGGGATGGGGAACTGTATTGGTTGCAGCTGTTGGGAGACTCAGCTTGGGGAAGCATGTAGCTGTGGGTGGCAAGGTGAACTTGCAAGGAGTGGAAATGAGTTAAAGATATGAGAACATACCCAGGCTGATTACATGGTCCAGGACCACAGAACCTTATGAGTCCACATGGCCGACGCTCACACAATACTTCTAATGCTGCCTTATTTATGCCAAGAGCTGAATATCCACAGAAACAGTCATCCTAAAAGGGAGGCCTCTCCTTCTCCCAAGGATGTACAACAGGCAACTCTGCTTAGAGACCAGTGTCCTATGGTCAGAGCACTCCCCGTCCTCCTCATGGTAGAATCTCCCTTTGTAGCTTGTGGACTTGCCCCAGGCCAACAGAGAGAACTTGGTTTTCTGCCTCAGCAAGTCTAATAAACTTCTTTAATGATTCCAGTGGTGCTTTGGTCTACAGTCCAGCGAGCCAAGAATAGGCTGGGGGAGCAGGGAAGAGGGGGACAGATGAGCTGGCATCTGGGGCTGTGCAGTGATTCTTAATGAATTTGAATTTATTTAAAAGGGAGGATGAAATATAGGGCAAAGTCCGAGGAGACAGGGGGGCGCTGGGGAAAAGAGAGCAGATGTTGTAAAAGATACTCTTTCATGTTTCCTGTGTGCTAGAAATCTGCAGATGTATGCTGGCAGGGCTACAGTCAGAGAACTGAGGGAGGCTGGAGTTTACACATCTGGAAGTCATTTGGCAGGGGCAGAGTTCAAACGCTTTCTGCTTCAGCTGCATTCAGACATACCTTGCTGTTCAGAACTTTGCTGAGTGAGGGGCGACCATTTGCATGGTCCCTCTACCTCACCTCATGGAAGGCCTACCTAAGCTGGCAGGGTGTCCACTGTATCAATTCAGTCACATGGGAAAGTTGAAATGATTATTAAAAAAAGAGAAGGGGATGGAGAAAGGAGGGGAGCAAAGAAGAGAATGCACCACAACTGAAAGAAGCCTGGCTGGAAATCAAGAAACAAAATGTACTTGGACCAAATCCAGTGCATGAGTTAACTGGAGAGCAAAGAACACCATTCAGGGGAGAAGGAAAAAAAGGGAAAAAAAAAAAAAACTTCAGTGTTGCATAGTAACACCCAAGGAGCATGCTCATACCACATTTACTTTTCTCAGAAATCCCTGTACCTTTTGCCTTCACTGGCTTCAGGAATGTAGCAGGCCTTCTGGATCCCAAGGGAATGACTTCCTTTGGAGAGATTTATGTGATCCTACAAGGAGAGGGAGGGAGAGCAGGGCACAGTCATCACCCCACCGACCTAAAGACCCCCCACTGCCCTGGGAGACACGATCCTCCCTCCTGCAAGGGGACAAGGTCATCTCGGGTATTTAGCTTCCCTCAAAGGAGAAACACATCTATGGGATGAAACTGTCCTGACTCGAAGTTCCTGCCCTACTCAACTGTGCAGACTGTATTGGTTGCAGCTGTTGGGAGACTCAGCTTGGGTCAGCATGTAACTGTGGGTGGCAAGGTGAACTTGAAAAGAGTGGAAATCAGTTAAAAACACAAGAACATACCCAGGTTCATTATATGGTACAGGACCACAGAACATTTAGAGTCCACATGGCAAGAGAGATAAGTAAGAAAGAAAAGGTAAGTAACAACAACAAGAAAAACACAAATATAATAAATGTCAAGAAAAACACACAGATCTCCACATAATCCCCACCCTCGCCCCCCAAACCTGTAGAACTGTAGAACTTCTTGTCCCAGCTACTGTGAAGGATGTCTGTGGAAGCTCCACAGTGACCACAGCGAAATGCTCTTTCATCCTTTCAAAATCATCCTGTGTGTGTGTCAATTTGGCCACAGAGCTTGCTGATTTTATGCTCTTCACGTCTCGTGAACATGTCCACCCCAGAGTCCCACCATCTCAGCATCTCTAACCCATATCACTGTAGCTGCCTCTGATTCAGTCAGTCTGCTGCAAATCTTCTCTGAATCTTTTTTTCTGATTTACCTTTCTGAATCAAGTCTGAGTTTTCATTTGTCTTTATCACTCAGTGGTTCTCCACAGCTTTCAGGAGATAGTTTAGTCTCCTAAACATGACATACAAAATCTTCACAATCTGGTTCTTGTCCACTTTACTAACCTCATCTTTGATGCTGTACAATTGAGTGTTCAGACCATACACACTATGTGTTTTCCCCTAGGAAGAAGGAACTTCTTCCGACCTCCTGGTCACATCACCATCTCTCCCTCACATGGGTCTTTTCCCAACTTCTACCTGACCAGAAAGACCTTTTTACTTTCTCCATCACCTAGCTCCTTTAAGAACTAACTCCATAGCCAGCACAGTGACCTGTAAGTGACTACCAAATTGCCCATGGTAATTGTATGCTACTGGAGCCTAATCTAGGGGCATCATGGCAAATAGACTTCAATCTTTGTATCAACATTTTTACACACTTCATAGCAAAAGTAGTTTTTCAGTCATTTGCTGACTTAGAGAATGCAAGTGGTGTATTTTTTTTTATTTATTTACTACTTACACTCTACCCTTTTAAAAAATTCAACATTGCATACAAGTGCTATAGTGTAAATAAGGCTAAAGACCTTACATAGACATTGGACAGAAGTCGGAGTAACCAAAGACTAGAGTTGCCAGATGTAGACAATTAAAAACAGGATACCCAGGATACCCAGTTATACCCAGTTAAATTTGAATTTTAGATAAACAATCTTTTAGTATAACTATGCCCCATGCAATACTTGAGATACAATTTAGTAAGAAAGTGTTCTTTATCTACAATGCATACTTAACAGGGAATCCTCTATTTTATCTGGCAAGTCTAGCTTTCAGAGGCTGCATTTGAGCAGGAACTTGATGGATGAGTCAGATTTGGAGAGGGCAAAGGGAAGAGGACTGGTTCTTTTCACTGAAGCCTGATGGGAGGGGCAACACATGTTCAGAGATGGAAATCTGCAAGAAATTTTCAGAATGATCTGAGGTCTGTGTGCAAAGAAGGTAAGAGATCGAAAAGGAGAACACTGAAACTGAAAGTGAGCTGACTAGATAGAGACCATTGCACTGTTCGAGCATTCAAATTTATGTCTTAAATGGGACAAGAGATGAGTGAAAGACTGAGCAGATTCAAAGAGTGTGGGAGATGGAGAGGGGGACATAGTTCAAAAGAAGCAGGTAGAATGGGATGAGCTTCATTCAGACACAATGACTTTGATGTGAAAGCAGGACACTAGGAGAAATGCAAATCTGAGGTGAAGCTGGGGTGCCAGTGACCAGACCTGACAGAGATAGTGAAGGCCCATATATATGTGACTGTGATGGCTTGCAATGACTCTCTGTCCCTGACATGCACTAAACATGCTAGGAGAATGGGATTATCCTTACAAATATTGCATGGAACAAAATAGAACACTAACATGCTGATGTGTTCAACAACTCCTCCTCATTGCAGTCCACCAGGCCACTGGGGAGATGTCTCACTATTTGAATTCTTGAGGGAATTCTTGATACAATTATTCTTAATATGGAAAAGAGTTAACTTAATTGTCTAAATGTATTATAGCCAAATGTAATATTATCCAAATCTATGCTTGAACTGTGCAAATCATTTATCTATAGAACATTGGAGAGGCAGTCTACAGAAATAGATATGAAAACACTTTGAAAATGATGATACACTACACAGTTTAAGAATATTATTATTCACATAAAATGAAAATTTACAATGAAAACCAACATCCAGAATTACATATTTGAACTGCCAGATTTATGAAAATTTCTTGACACTCTTTGTCCCCTATTTTTAAACTGTCTTTTTTTTTTTTATTGAAGTAATATGGTTTCCAACTCTCTATATGATTTAGAGGCATAGGTCACAACACCTTAGATGTGTTACCAACCACATCTACCACCAAATCACCCATGTTGTTCCACACCATGATCCCCTCGGCTACCCTCTTTTGTACCCCACCCAACATACTCCTCCTCTGGTAGCCTCAACCCTACAATCAAATCACTAGGGTTTCTTTTTGATTTATTTCTATGTCTTTGTTTTACTTCTTTTTATTGAACCTGTAAATGAAATCATCCAATATTAGTTTTTATCCTCCTGACATATTTTGCTGAGCACAACCACTTCCAGGTGGCAAAAATAAACTCATTTTTAGGTGAGTGGTATTCCATTCTGTATATATATCATGTTTTCTTAGTCACTGGGCACTTTGGATATTTCCATAACTTGGCTATCATAAATAGGGCTGCAATAGAAGTCAGAATACATATATCCCTTCCCATTATTTTTTGGGGTAGATACCTATAAACAGAATTACTGAGACATAACAGATCCATTTTTAATGTTTGAGAAACTTCTATACCACTTTCCAGAGAAACTGGACCAGACTACAATGTATGAGGGTTCCTTTTTCCACACCCTCACCAAAACTAGTTTTTACTGATCTTTTTGATATGGGTCATTCTCATAGTGTAAGATGGTATCACATTGTGGCTTTGATTTGCACTTCCCTGATCATTAGTGATGATGAGCACTCTTTCCTATGTATGTTGGCCATCTGTAAATCTACTTAGTTTGCCCATTTTTTTATTACTTTTTTAGGTTTCTTATTGTTGAGTTATATGAGCTCTTTATAGATTTTGGATATTAGCCACTCGTCAGATGTATGATATGCAAGTATCTTCTCCCACTCAGCAGGGTGCCTATCTGTTTTAATGAGTTTCATTCACCATGTAGATGCATTTTAGTTTGATACAGTCCCATTTGTTTATTTTTACTGTTTCCCTTGGCATTGTAGTCAAGTCCCCAAAGACATCACTGAAGCTATTGTTGTGGGCTGTTTTGCTCATTTTCTTCTATGTCTTTTTGTTTGAGGTCTTATAAACAAGTTTTTAGTCCATTTTGTGTCAACTTTTGTATATGGAATAAGACAGTGGCCTAGGTTACTGTCCAGTTTTTCCACCATCGTTTGTTAAAAAGACTTTCTTTTCTCTATACTCTTGACTCCTTGTTTGTACATTAACAAACCAATAGAATTGAGAGTCCTGAAATAAAGCTTTTGTCTTCCTTTTACATAGCACCTTCCACCACCTACCATATTTTATAGGTAACACTTCCTGCCAAGAAGGTATGAGCCTTGAAAGAATTTATATCTGTTGTACTCACAGAAATACCTCCAATGACCTAAGTAATACTTATTTTAATTGAGTAATTTAACACTGGTTTCAAAGGGATGACTGAACTTGATAAAGTTTGATGGCTAGAGTGTATTCTAAAAGTCAAATATGAAAGAAATTTTAGAATTACAATATTTATTGTCCTATAACTGGACATCAGACTGTCAAGTAAACCTATTAGAAAACACTGTGTGAACAGCACAATTATCCACACAATAAGGCATTTATAGGCCAACACCTAAGTTGTTTCTGGCAGAGGAAACTATAGACAGCTCAGGTGATCTATGAGAATTAATTCAACTCCCTCAATATGGACCTTACTAAGCTTGACTGTTTGATATTTCCTCTCATACCATAGTTAGCTCAGAGCCCCACATCACCCCTTGCCAAGCACTCATTCAACAAAGGTAGCATGTGAGCTATGCTTTTCCCATCCTCCTAGGATATTGTGTTTGTTTCAAATGCCAGAGAAAGGCCACATTTGAATTCAGTATCCAGAGCTCAGCATGTCTATTAGAGTCTATGGTTCTTTTTGCACAGTTCATTTCCCTCTTCATGTAGCAATTCTAAATGCCTTAGAGTGTTGACTGGACACCGCCTTGCACATGGTGTTCTGCAGAGCAAATACAAGAGAAAGGATTCCTGCCCAGCCTCCCAGCATGAACTGGCATCCCTAATGTAGACAAACAAAAAATGCAGTACAGCTGAAGCTCAGATGAGCCTTGAAAGGCATCCAGCTGCACTCTTAAACCCAGCTGGTATGTGTCCTGGTTAAATAATGGAACAGACTGGCAAGTCTTGAAGAACCTAATGCTGAAGTCCAAAAGGCTGTCTTGTCTGAGTATGCTTGGCTTCCCTGGGAGACCGGAGGTCAGTGGAAGAAAAGACTCAGTAGCAGGATATTAAAGAAGATGGAGAACCCTCACTAAGAAGGACCCTACTAGATAGCTGCATCCTTTCTGGAGTCAGGTTTCAAGGTGATCAATAGAAATTGTAGTGACACATGGGCCACTAGGAGCAAACACAAGAACCTGAAGAAGTCATGGGTTCTAATTCCTGAGTCCCAACATTATCACTGTGGTAGGAAACCTCATGCTTCTCCCACCACCACTCCCTCCATCAACTATTATACTTTTGTCACCTCTCAATTGTTTAGAGGCCAGAGAGGAGTCTCCCCCTGCTTGCTCATTTTAATAGAGGGTGCCTTCTGCAAGCCCTTCCCTACTCTGGAAGGCCAGTCAGCTCCATAGAACCTATCAACTCTTTCTCTTTTCCATTCTGGTCCTCAGTTGATGCATCACAGTATTCTTGTGGCCTCCTAATTACAGCCAGACATGAAGCTGATGGATTTAGGTTTATAGACAGTATTATTGCCAGATCCTCTTCCCTTCATTGTCTGGAAGTCTGTCTCCATTTAAGTCCTAATCCTTTTTGCCATTTTTGACCTAGTTCCCATTATTTTATATTTTTCCATATTAAGTTAAATAAGCCACTTGTCAGGCAGCATATATCTTATTGGATCCAGCTCTTCTATTGTAACACAAATGAATGCCTGATGGAAAATATTCCCCAGCCAATTCCAAGGATTTGTTCACTTTCTTTACATAAAGGACTAGATAGAACACCCTTCACAAAAATTCTGGTAATATTCCTTAACTAGGCAAGATGTTGTATGTAAGTCATTACCATCCTAATTCCTGCAGTCTTCAAATGAAAGAACATGTTCAAATACATAAAAAAAAAAAAATTGAAACAAGTGTGGATAAAGCAGTCCTTACAACTGTTAAATATGCCCAAATCCAGGCTGAAAAACAGTTGATGAATGCATTTCATAGATAAGAAGGAAGGAGAAGAAATTGAGCAAAAGAAAAGGAGTGAGGAATCAAAGTTTAACAATACTAATTAGACACTCATCTAAGACACATTTAACCCTCCCTACTTAACTTAAGCCCCAGATAACTGTATGTGTGACTGAACAAACCCTTAAGACCACTTGGGAAAATGCTACTTCTTGAAACATGCAAGGCACAACCATAAGTCTTGAGACATCTTTGGTGATAAGTAACCTCAGACTGGCCCCCCACCCCTTTGGGGGCATAATTTAGAAGTGCTGTTACATGAGATACGTTTTTAGCACAAACTCTTTTAAGCAAGGCAAAGTAGTCACTAGTTTTAATAGCCTTGAACTTGTTTATTCATCATTTAGGGAACTTTAGGAGTACCTCAGGGGTGTCCCAGGTATTATTCATAGCCAATTTATCTTCTCCAAAATCAAGTCATTTTATAGCTGCTCAGTTGACAATGCAGAGCCCATGGCAACTGTGGAGATTACACCCAGAAAAAGGAAGATGGAGGTGATTTTACAATCCCGGCAAAGAGCAGTAACTGCCTTGTCCTACCTGGTAGCAATGTGCAGTGTATAATCCAGAGACTATCTGGGACAGTGAGAAATAAGAAATAAAATCTACTGTTTTTGACACTCTGAAAGTAGAAACTGATAATTATTCTTACCATTCTCACTGAAATGTATAATCAAGCCATTCTATTTTAAAGGCATACTTTACGTCACTGATAAAATTTCAACAATGAAAAATATGATTAAATAACAAAAACATGCTATATACATTTTATGCATTATTTTAACACAATCCTCTATGTGCAGGTGTTATTAAGATGTACCTTTTATAGGCAAAAATCTGAGACTTCATTAGCTAACCAGTGCCTACCCACTAAACTTGTTAGATGTTCCCAAATACATGTGAACCCATAGTTCATGTTCCTAGTTACAGGGCTTGAATAAATGTTCACAAAAGAAATTACAGACAACTTTGCAAAACTTCTTCTACAATCATACATTGTACCTACACCCACTATTTAACAGCAGAAAAAGGGGGATAAGGACCATACTTGAAGATACTGCTATATAAACTTTGTATTTTCATTTAAAATACACCATGGAGGTCTTTTCATATATTCAGTTACCACACCAAATGTAGTACTGTTAAGTAGCCACTGTTTTTCCCTACTCCAAAACATATGGTGTTTATTTTGTGTGTATATTTTGGTTCTTATGCATAGTTCTCTGATAAGTATCCTGATAGCTGAACTCTTACACATAACTTTATTTCTTTAAGATAAATTTCTAGAAACAAGATACACATTTTCTCACACTGCCAAATTGCTGTGGGAAGTGTGTATGGATTTTCATTCTGTTAGTAATGTGTTACAGCATCCTTTTATTCACACTGTTACCAACACTGGGTGTTAGCATTTTATCATCTTTGCCTGTGAAAGAAAGAGGAAACTATGAGATCTCACTGTAGTTTTATTTGCTTTTAATTAGTATTGGGGTGGAACAATTACTAAGTGATTTTTGGTGTTTGTATCAGTTTTTTTGTGAAATCTCTGCTCTCATCCTTAGCTCGCTTTTCTCTCAGAGCTCATTATAAAGTAGTGATTTGCCATAAAGTGTCAAACATGTTTCTACTAACTTTTTCTTTTGTTTTTAATTTTTAAGAGATTTAATGCAAAGAACTTCAAGTTTTGGCTTTACATTTTTAGTATCTGTCATCGACATCACCCTTAAAAAAAAAATCCCTCCTAGTTGAAGGTTATAAAAATTCCTAAATTTTCTTCTAGTATGTCCAAAGTATTTTTACATCTATAGACTAAATTTATCTTGTATTTCTTACTGTAATAAATATAATATTTCTTGCAATTTATTAATACAAATATCCTAACACTACTTACTAAATAATTCATCCATTCATAACTCACCTTTACTTAATATAAAACTTACAATGATGCTTATTTCCATAAGAATTTCTCTATTCCGCAGACCTTTCCTTTGATATTTATGCCACTGTTACCTAACTGTAACTTTGTAAGCTATGTTAATACATCAGGGGAAGTTTGTCCCTTTAATATTATAAATGATGCATTCATTCAAATGCTTACGGATTATCCTGCCAAATCCTCACTACCACCACAAAAACAATAAAAAAAAAGTGTTACTGTGGTTAGAATTGTGTTAGAACATTAAAATTATTTGGAATTCACTGCATGACAATTTAACTGTTTCTTTCAGTAACAAGTCAGGTGTGTCTATTCACATTTTCTTTACTTTTAATAATTCATTCACTTTCTTCATATAGGAAAAAAAATCTTCTCCTGGTTTACAATTGTGACATTCAGAGTGATAAAATGGAATCCAAGTTGTCCTCATTTTTAACAAGGGTAGAGTTGATATCCAAAGATAATAATTGTCATTCAAAAGTCACCCAGTTCATTTGTCACACTTCTGTACAGAGAGGCACCTGCCAGTCCTGAGTACTCTGTGTGAAGGACACATCCTTGAACAGTTCATCTCTCCTCACCCCAACAATACCACCCTGGTCACGGCATAAGCAACTTTCCTAGACTATCATTATTAATTCCTCCTAATGGTCCTCCCAACTCCATGTTACCTTTTATAATCCATTCATTGGATTTCAATAATGAGTAAATCACATCCCTCCCCAACTTAACACCTCCCAGTAGCATCTTAAATGTAGATGCCCCACTCTGGCCACAGAGCTCTACATGACCAGGGTGCCATGTATCTTTCCAACAACAATTCCCATTCTCCCTTGTTCACTTCACTCCACCACCTTTGCCTTCTTGAGTTTTTCCCATGATCATTTCTTCCTGGGAAGAAATGCAAGCTGATCCTCAGCCTGGCATTTCTTCTGCCAGATGGTTACTCCTCCTGACTATTCAAAGACCCCCTGGATGTCACTTACTCAACAAGGTCTTCCCTGACCATCCAACTGAAAGTAGACCCTGTCACTCTAAATCACTTTGACAAAAACAAGTGAGAGAGGGCCTCCCTGGTGGCACAAGGGGTTAAAGTCTCGGCATTAGGAAGCAATTTATAGCCACTTCAGCACAAGTTCAATCCCTGGCCAGAGAACTAACCCACATGGCACAACAGACCTCTCCTGTCTCCCCCTCTATGCCCCTTAGCAGTATATTTCAGTCATTCTGCTCTTCTATTCCCTACTCTGTCTCTGGAGAATCCTCTCACCGTCTGCACCTGTGGCCTACACCCTAGGTCTTGTATGTATAAAGAAAAAAATAAATGTTTAAAAAAATTGATAGAATTTACATACACACACACGTGTGTGTGTGTGTGTATTTTATACATCTTCTCAACCTGTCACCCTTTCTCCAGCTTAAAGGCAAGGTTTCAGGATAGTCATAATTTTTGTCTTGAGCACTTACTGATCCTGACAAGTACCTAGACCTAGTAGATGTTCAACAAAAATTTGTCGAATAAAGAAATAAATGAATTAAGCTCAGGCTTCTAACTCATGATGAGCACTGATTGGTGGAAGCAGCACACATTTTACAAACAGGAAGACCTGTCTTTGCATCTCAATCTAATACATAATTTTAGTTTTGGGGGAAAATACTCAAAGTCCTGAGTCTGCAGATTTGCTTATTTTTTAACAGAAGAGCAATGGAATATATTCCTCAAAAGACTCAACATAAGATTAATTTCAAATTAATAACAAAATAGAAAGTTGCTGCCATCTAAAATGGGCCTTTGTTTTCTGAAAGTCAGACAGAATAGATATTTTATCAAATGACTCCCTACTCTAAATTAGGTATTACTCCCTACTCTAAATTGGAAAATAGGAAGAGAGTCAACAAATCAACAACAAAACAACTCTTCTTGCTATAAATCAACACAATCTATGTATCTAATCTTAATGCCACACCAAGGGAAAATATTCACTGCTCAGATGTCATGCAGCATATTGGAATGAAAGGGGCCTTGAACATAATCCCCAGAGAAGGATCCAAAATTCAAATTAATTGATAATTATGGGTTCAAAAGCAATTTCACTCAATTTCCATGAGCCTTCAACATTAAGGGAACTCATAAATTATATAAGGCTATAAAGTCTGTCAGAGTAGAAGTGGTGCATTATGAAAAAGGAAACGAATTCTTTGACCTTGACCAATATCACCATTGATTTTTTTTATACTTTCCTTTGGAGTTTACATTTGAGAAGTCAGGTTTGTTTGTTTGTTTGTTTGTTTTTGTTTTTAAATACTTGTGAGGATTAAGTCCATGAAAACAAATCTAAAATCTTGCAAACAGTAGTCTGGTGACTGAAAGGGCAATCCCAGTAGGCAGCATGTTCCCAATCATGAGTGACCCCAATTAGGATGAGGGTTCATTTAATTTGAAATACTACCTAAAGAATAGCGATGGCAAAATTACAGGACACCCACTATTCTGAAAAGGTTGTATGAGTCTGTTTTTTTGGGTTTTGTTTCTGTTTTTGTTTTTTGTTTTTTGTTTTTTTTCTTTAACAATCATGTACCATGTGGTTTTCAAGGAGCTGGAGAGAAGAAGTGGGCAGCAAAAGTACCAACCAAGAACCAAGTATGGACTCCACAGCATTTACTAGTTTTCATCCCAGTCCCACGTCTTACCAGTTTACAACTTTAGGCAAATTAGCTTACCCTTCTGATCTCAGCCTTCTTTTCTATAAAATGAGAATGAGAATAAAAGTGTCTACCTTGCAGAGTTGTAATGAGTTCACATTTGTAAACAGTTATGTTTATCAAATATTTTATTTAACTTAATTATAATTCCGGGGAGTTTTTGTTTGTGTTCTTTCAATTTGTGTCCTCAGTAGGAAGGGGTAGGACTGGGATCAGTCCCCAACCACAGCCCCAGCCTCACTGGACTGACAGATAAGGACTCTTCTTCACTTTAGCTCTACTTTGTCACACAGGTGGGAGAGGTAAAATGAATCATACAATCACTTTTATCAGTGAACAATACTGACATCTGTGAAATGAATAAAAAATTCAATCTAACTTGCCTTAAAATTTAAAGGGGGACTGCAGTTACTGTAATCTGACCCGTGGGCTTTCAATTATCTGTGCCCCCTTTTCTGCAGCTGTTATCACAAAGGGTGACCTGTATTCAGGCACAGATCCTGCAGTTTAGTTCCCATTCCTCAGCAAAATGCAGAGTCCGAGGTAAAATAAGACACCATTCTAAATTACGGGTTAGAGTGCCTTGGCATGGAGAATCACATTTCCAGCTCTTTAGTGTGCCCATTTGACTGTGCCTGGCTCTGCAACACTTTCCTGTGTTCTATCTATGCCCATACGGGCCTGGGCAGTTTCTTGGAAATCTGAAAATAAATCTTAGTATAGGCCAAGAGAATAGCCCATCTGCTGAGAAGAAATTTAAATGAAATTTCTGGATGTTCTCTTAACTCTAAGGGGGTGATTTTAAAACTAAGATTTGTAGAGGCGAAGAGAAAGTGTGGTTTGTGAACCCAGCCAAGGGTGCTACCCTTGTGAACCCTACCAAAGAAGGCTGTTCACGAATTTGGGGTCAGTCCAGATGAGATGTGGATCCCCTAGCACTCAGGCAGATTCTCCAAACTAGAGAATAATTCTAGAAAGTGAGACCAAACACAGCATCAGCCCATTCATCACTACTGTAATAATGAATAACCATAACAACAAAGGCAGAAGAAAGCAGAGAAAATAAAGGGTACAAAATGGAAAGGCAGTTAAGACAACTACATATTGATCATTTTTCTTTAGGATACACCACTGAGAAAATTAAGTCTTTAACTTCTGATGGCTTCCTGTGGCTAAACCACAGAAATCTAATTGAGAGACTCAGACCCACAGAAATACAGTGTCCACTCTGGCTGGAGATACATATTATTAGAAACTTTTGACTTGATTACTATAGGAAACAAAGAATTGTTGCTACAGAGCCATTATACACATCATTTGCCCAAATGATGCTTTTCTAGCCTTAATTTACAAGGCTCATCCCCATGCCCCTTATCTCCAGCAAATAGAGGAAGGAGAAACCTCAGGGGATGATTCATGTTGCTTGATTTGGAGAGTTTTCCCAATGCATTTTGTATTTCTTTCATTCTTTTTTTTTCTTTACTTTTTTTTCTATTTATTTTTATTTGTTTTACACCATTCTTCATTTTGTGCAGTTTTTGTACTTATTATGTAGAAAGAAAAAAAGCAGAATTGAGTGACTGTAACAGACAGGATACTTCTGGGGTAGTATCATAATATTAATGGAATTACAATACTTTTTCTTTAATTGAGGTTGCATTATTTTGGAGGGCAGTGTGTGAGTCAGAGGCACAGGATCACATCTCCTCAGGTGCATGTCACCAACCACACCCACTTCTAAGGCACCTGTAGTCCTCTCTTATAACCCAGTTGTCCTCCCTCCTACTGTGTCTCTTCCCACTCCCCTTCACTATCTTGTAGCCTCAATTCCACAGTCATATTCTAGGACTTGTTATTGTTTAAGGGTTTGGCTTTCTCTGGCGCTTTGTTTTGATTTTTTACATTACACATATAAGTGAAACCATTCAGTATTTGTCATTCTCCTGATTCAATTCCAGCTATTTTGTCACAAATGACAAGAGTTAATTTTTTTTACACCTCAGTAGTATTTCATCCAATACACCTCTTTTTTTTTTTTTTTAAATCACAAGGATCAGTAAAGATGTTGGTTCTCACAATTATATACTTGCTGCTCTTTTTATCTGTCCATTCATTGCACATTCTGAGACACTACTAACATAGCATTCCATTTGTTCCTAAAATCTATCTATTATACAAAGTAAACCTCAGCCAAGGTCTGGGGTCTCATTATAGTTTTGTGTTTTTTCATTCTCTTGTTAGTGACAGGTGTAAACAACAGTACAAAGCCAGAAGGCTTTCAGAGGACAAAGAAGTAACTAAGATGTAGTCTCAAATTTCCCTTCCTGGTCTCCACTAGAGTAACTTTATTCAGTATTTCCTTAAACCTCCTCCTCGCCTTTATCAGAGAAATCTCCAAGTCAAATATCACCACTTCCAGTGGCCTTCTCCACCTCTCCCAGAACAGAGAAAAACGTTCTCCCCTTCTGCTACCCAAACAACCTCCTTCATATCAACTTTTTCTCACATTCATCATTTCCAACTGCAATGATCTCTGAAACTTTGCCTCCCCTATTTTGCAAAAGTACTTGGCTCTCAGGAAATGTTCTTTGAATAAACTCAGGAACAAATTAATCAAAAATGTATTCCAAATAAGTGATCTGAGGAACATAGGATACCCATATCTGCTAGGAGTATGATTCTCTAAGCAGGTGTGCATTTGAGGCTGCAGTTGCAAACAGAGGACTTCCAAAAGAGCATGGTAAGTTTTGATGGGCCAAAAGCAACTGCATTGTTTACATTAGTGAAACTGCAGGCAGTTTGTCCTCAGACCCTAGATAACACAAAACTTATTTTTCTTTTTAAGGCTTGCTTTTATGGATGCAGCAAAGTTGACACCTGTCTGTAGGTGATATAACTAGGGCATGAACAGAAGTGACAGGCCTTAATTTGAACTTCAAGTCAGCAAGAACTAAGAAAACATAGAATCAACAAAACAGGGAAGGGGGCTACCAGGACTACATTTAAAAGCAAAAGGTCCATCGGTAAGAATGTGGTTTTATGAAAAACAGTATCTCCATATATGGACCATGCATTGGATCATGACAAACCAACTAAAGTCTGCCAAGTCCATAACTTCCTCATTCCTAGCCTTGTTCTTTCTTTCTCCACTTCTATGAAACCAATCTTACCCCCTGGGGTAGACAGATTTAAACATTCCCTCCTATCACTTTACTCAACAGATCTCACAATAAAGCTCTTTCTTTTCTCAGAAGCTAGTATCACAGTATTGGCAATCTATATGTGTATGTCAGGTGGTGATCCTTGCTCAGTAATGCTAGCTGAGTCTTCTGCTGCATACAGTTTAAATATCCCATGAGGGTGAAATTTAATAACCAATAGGTTTCTGAAGTCTGTTTGAAAGCCTTGCTCAATTTAAGAAAATAATAATTATAATGACAATGAGAACAGAACATTAAGGAGGAAAACAGGTGAAATTACCATTAAGTGCTAAGTATGAATGGTTATTTTTCTTGATGTCCTTGCTTGGAAGTTGGGCCATGGGGCGTAGGTGTTCATTACACACTAAAATTTCCACATATATCCTGAGCCAAGATTACGGTCAATGATGGATACAGATCTGTGCAGCCAGGAGTTAAAAGTAAACCAAAGACATGTGTCTTCCTATAATGCATAACTGTCAATTTATTACTATAATTGTCTATCTTTGTATAGCACTTCGACTTAAATAGCACTCAGTGTTCCATTTCCCCTAATGGTTTAAATTTTTTGTTTCAAGGTTAATAAAACCATTTGTTAATATTGACAGCAGTAAGTAGAAAACACTCAATATCCATAATTAAGCTGAATGTGATACTAGGCTTTGATATATAAGCACATGTTCTGCTTTAGGGGACATTATGGACTTGTGACCTATTTCACTCTGAAATAAACACGTTTAAAAAAAAAAAAGGGTCCCCGAACCCCCGGCCCAAAACCCAAGTCCGGAAGCAAAAAAAAAAAAAAAAAAAAAAAAAAAAAAAAACAGGGTTCTAGTATATTCAAGCACAATGCTAAAAAGACTTGTGAAACCAATTCAGTCATTATCTTTTCTCATTCATGAGCAATGGCTTTACTTGTCAAAAACTAATACTGGTTAAAGTTCAATTCAGAGAACAGAATTGAATTAACCAATGTTCCAACTACAATAACAACAATGAAAAGAATATTAACTGAGTGATGACTTAACACTTGCATAATTGCAGAGGCTTTACTGTTGTCATGACTTTAGAAACCATATTTGTTACCAGTGCTAGGATCCACTCAGCAGAGCCAAGGACCCAGCCTCAGCTGGATAAATAATCATTAGTGATAGTGATTGTGCTGAGGAGGCCATCACAGTGTTCTGTAACATTCACTTAGGAGTCAGTAGACTATCTGACCATAAATACTTTATTTTATGGCCTACTTAATACTTACCTACAGAGAACTACATGATTAACAATAATGAGATTAGAATTAAAGTAGTGGGAGCATTTTACCTTGTGAAGTTATAATGATGTCTAAGAAGAGACAATTAGCTCCAGGTTGAAGAAAATGACATTCTGCTGCATGTTATTTGAGGTATATCTGGGTCACAATTTAAGTCTGAGCTATGAAAGTCTTTAACTCAGCTGCTTTTACAGCACTCTTAAGGTGGGTCTCATGGATTGCCACCTCACACACAGGCCTTTTAGGAAACTACAAAATCTCAGCAACTAGGTTAAGGAAGGGACTTTATTTTTAGTGCAGGTTTGTACAGCTAGATTCAGCAAAAGTAAAGCAGGCCAGGTCACCCTCTGCCCCCATGGAGAGGTGACCAGAGAATATACTGCGCAAGCAGCAATAAAGGGAACCCAAGCCCATTTTCCCTATATCCTTTTAAAGACTTGTAGGTAGAAAGTGGCTTTGTTAGAGGAAGTAAAGACAGACTCCTGCTGCTAAATGAGCTAGGTTTAGATACCTGCTGTTCTCCAGAGATATCCATGAAAGTCATTCATCCAGCATCCAGAGATCATGAAACATATGCAGTATCAGAAGCCTCTCTGCAAGGGAAAAAAATCTACCCATCTTGTAGGAAGTTGAGCTTAGGAATAGCATCTGCCCTGCCCCTTCCCTTCCCCCTTCCCCCCAGCAAAGAGAGCCCCTAAAAGCAGCTGAATCTTGGTCAAAGCAAGCCAGAGAGGACACCGCAGGTCATTTGCAGACACCTGTTTCTTGCATCATAATATGACCCATGAAAGCTTGCCAAAGACTGTGAAATAAAATCATGTTAACCTGAATTTTTTTGCTTCCCTTTGTCTTAATTTGGTCCTACTAGAACAATCTTGTTAAAACTAAAATTAAGCAAAGCAATCTGTATCTTCTTGTAAGAAGAGGACATCACTTGCCAGGTTTCCTGCTTTTCTTAGAACTAATTGGACATATTTACCTACAAAACAATTATAAATCCTTGGCTTTCTTTTATTTTGTAATCCTAGTGTACCAAGAACAGTTTGGAGAACAAAAACCAAATTATGTTGTAAATAAGGCTCATCAGGGTTCTATACCTCCACACTGCCTCCTGGTATCTGGTAGCCCACCTGCGTCTCAGCTTCAGAGTGCTAAGCTTCCACACTAACCGTTTTTTTCAACAAGAAGACATACCTGCCTCATTCTAAATAAATGGTGATTTTACATACAGATAAATGAACTACATTCAACTGTCTCACTATCCAATGTATGGTGAAATGAGTGAGTAAGGAGTGAAGAAAATTCTAAGCATCAGAGGCTTCCGTGTTCTTGACAGCACTCTCTTAGGTATTTTCAGCGTGGCCCGCAGTCAGAGAGGAAGCTGGACACTCATAGCTGGTGACCTTTCATGTAACCAAGTAATCGACTTGAAGTTCTTTGTTTCCATTATGGAATGATTTGTGGAAATAAATTATTAATAAATGCACATTTGGGGGTTGGTTCCAACTCTTTTAATTTTTTATTTTCCCTAACTTTTTTCCTCTGTTGTTTCTGAATTCAAGTGTGAAAGCACCACAGAGAGAGCAGTAAGTTACTTTCTGGTGTATGTGAATCTCAAAAATAAACCATAGTTTCAAGTTCTTGTTGACTAGCTATTAAACACTTGGTCAGCTAGTGATTAGTTATTAAGTATTTGGTCAGTCAAAATGGTATACCAGAATTAAAACCTAAAACTAAAAGTTTAATTCCTGATCTTTCCATTTTTTTTTCCCTAACTTCCTTTTTCCTCTTTCTCCATATTAAGGAAAATGGAGCCACAAAACAAAAAGTAATGCAAAAGGCATCTTCCACAGGAAATCACCAAGGACTCTGTTATATTCTTGGCAACCTATGCTCTCAGGGGAAAACTTTCATTTTTAAGAAAAAGTGAAATATCATATTGAAATAATTTATTAACTGATTTAATACCAAGATAAGGTATGACTCAAATCTCACTAAAATAAACCAACTGCTAATCAACCCTACAAACTTCTTTTATGAGACTTTTTAATATCCCTAAACTAAACCTCTAAAGGTCTCAATTAGATTGCTGACCTTGAGCCCAAATCTGCAAAATTCTCCAAGTATACCCTCCCCCCACCACACACAAACAGAAGGGCGGTCACAGAAGGACGGGTGGGTGTGACACTGGAAGCTTAGAGTATGCTGCCCCACTCACACCAAGGAATGTCTGCAGCATTGGAGGATCAAGCAGGTACCTGTCTGTGTTCCCTGTGGTCTGCAGGAGCTGGGAATGAGACCAAGTCACACCATGTTTCAGCTGCGGCAAATCATTAGCAAAACAGGCAAATGGTAACAGTGCAATTGCAATAACAAGCAGGTGGCACTTTTTCTACACCAATGATGTTGTCCTGAAAACAGAACTAATAGGCTAGAATATAAACAGCACACCTTTCTCATCAACAAAGTCTTGCAGCTGTCAGTTCATGCAAGTCTTGTAATTCTCTCTCAACAGTGGGCATTTGAGACCTTCTCGATATATAGGAGTAAATGAGCAAAGTTACAAATAAATAAATGGCCCTCCTGACAATGCTTCAGAACTACAAGAGGACATAATTAGAAATTTCAACATAAACCCTAAGTCTTCTGTTTCTGTCAAAATGCTAGTTCAAGATTTGTCATAACAGAATGAGATTCTTTCCATTTTTTTTTTACCCCGATTAGGAGTGATGCATCGTTCTAAGACCTGCAATGACTTTTTCTTCTCAAATATTCAATTCTGCTAACCAAAGGACTCAGGTGAACTATTCTCAGATTTTTTAATCATCAAAATATCTGAAGATTTTTATGACTATGAGCTGAACTATCCCAAATATATCACTCAGGTCCCCCAAATACTATAGTACTTAACATTAAATATCAGTATTTCTACATGTACAAAAGTACTATCGATGTCAGAAATAGTCCTGCTATTCCAAAACAACTTAGATCAACCCCATTTCTCCCATTATGCGACCTCCACACACACCATTGGGGGTGCCCATACAAATTCTCCCTCCACATAGCTTCCCAGATAGACACAAATACACCATTGTAAAAATAATTTAAAAATACTTCCCTAGGCCCTCCCTGGTGGCACAGCAGGTTAAAGCACTGCACTAAGAAGCTTAAGCCACTTTCGCATGAGTTCGATCCCCACATGCCCCAGAGGTGACCCACATGGCGTGGCAGACCTCTCCTGACCCGCCCGCTGCTCCCCTCAGCAGTGTACTTTGTCAATCTGCCTGTTCTGCTCCCCACTCTATTCCTGGTTAATCCTCTCACCCTCCACATCTCTGGCCTGTACCCCAGTTCTGTATGAATAAATAAATAAATCTTTAAAAAAAACTTCCCTAAATATAGTTATTTAGAAGTGTTAACTATATAGTTCTTCCAATTGCTTCAAAATAATAAAAAGAGCATTTTTACATTGCCATAGATTTAGTATCTTACGTTATTAAGTCTGTATCACCATCCTTGGAATTACCTATTCTCATTAACATTTCTCTAAGCAGAATCTGTTGGTTTCTAGACTATGAATTTTACTTCAAGCTGGGTCAATGCCTCTGTAGTATGAGTTACCTTGGCGATATTACAACTACAATTTTCAAGATTGACTTACATAACTTTTCCTTAATGATAGCAAAGATTCGGCAGGTTTCCTATGCATCCTGCTTGATGGATGGTAGAAAATGTCAGTCATGATGAAATAGTAGTTGATGAAAACTACCTTAAAATGTAAAAAATAAATATGCATATGTGTGTGATACTCTCTCTCTATACCTCATCTGGTTGTGGGAGAAACAAGCCTTAGAACAGAGTGGGGCTCTTTCCTTTTTCTTTCAAATAGATACAGGTTTTATCTAAAATACAAATTGCAAGACAACCTAGCCCTTGCACTTTTCACTTCCCTGCATTTTTCTCGCAAACAATTTCTGGGCTCAACTTCTGATTCTGCTACAGTTGACAGGTTACTTAACTTCTCAGAGCCTCTCCTTGAGAATGAAGATGAGAATCATGGGACTCAGTGAGTTGCTATGGTGATGAAATAAGGGAGCATCAACCTAAAGTTCTGGGCACTTCTACTCACTCAACATTAGATCACTACCCTTTTCTGGCCTTTCTTCAAGCATAAGGTTATCAACAAACACCTTTAATGTACAAACCTGTAAAGTATCAGCTTTTTTACCTCCCTGCTCTTCAGTAAACGTATACATATGCACATACAAAATATAATGAATGAAAACCTTCTCTTTTAATGACAATGGTACTGGCATGGAGAGAATTACATAACAGACAATATGTTTTAAAGTAAGGAATTATTTTCCAAGTCTCAATTTACCAACTTTCCATACCCCAAGTTCCCAAAGCAGTCAAGAAAACTTTAGACCCTGAAGGCTTCATGATCGCCTTAATGGGGCCCTAATTGTGTTTCAAATATGCCCCTAGTATGCAAACTCTCTATGTAGAATGAAGACACCTGCATTAGGAGTTGTAAATGTAACACATTATCCTGATGGCTACAATGTCACATCTCAGAATATTTCAGAAAGAATCTGATGGTGAGTAAAGATATTAAATTCCAATAAAAAATACTTAGTATTTCAATTATTGAGTACTGACATCCCTCAAAAAGCAAATGAACAAATAACACAATTCCATCACTGTTGTCAACATTTACTTTCCCTGAAACAATCACATCTTGAACACACACACACACACATGCATATTCTATTCATTTGATACAAAGTATTTTCCATTTGAAAGGTTCATTAATTTTGAGATGTGGGGTTTTTATTTGGGACTTTTTTTTTTTAACTTTAGGGTGTTTTAACAGCACCACCTTGTGGTAATGAGCCATTTCAAAATCAACGGCCCACCCACTCCTTTTCCCCCACCTTCTCTCGCTTGTTTATGAGCGGTTTTTTTTTTCTTCAGTTTTATTCACTAATCGTACCTCAGCTTTAGTGTACTGAAGGAGATAAGGATTTCATCAAAACAAAGTAGGCCATTAAAAAACTAACAAAAAAAGCAATATTGTGAGCTACAGTATAGATCCTCTACACTTAAGACTGTGCTATTCAAGGGAAAAAAAGAGTAGCTGAAGATCAACCTAAGGTTTACTAAAAAGAAACCAAAAAAGAGGGGAATAAATCCCAACATGGCTTTCAAAGGGATAGTTAACCTGACTGAAGACATTTGGCTGGAGTTTTCCTTTAATATACACCTCAGCCCTGCCCTACCAGAGAGTCAGGCAGCTCAGAATAACAAATGCTTCCCAGTCACAAACAACAGAATATTAAAGCCATTGATAATTCTTCTCACAGCAGCAGGAACCATAACCAGGTGCTAAAGGAATTGGATGCTTACAAATAAATAATCAAATATTCCATCCTTCCTTCTCCTCCTTTCTGTTGTCTCTTACAAAACTATCAGAATTTTTTCCCAGGGGCTAGAATGCTACCTGTGGAAGATAATATTAACAATGCATCAATGCATGATCTCTTTTTTTTTTTTCCTAAGTCACCTCAACTAAATTTTCTAACTCTAAGAACTTAGACATTCATCAGAAAACTTATAGGCAGTAGCAGATCTGACCAACTGGGTATCAAAACAGATAAAATAAGTGCTTCCTTTGAGGTTTAGATGATTACGGAAAACTTCATTCAGTTTTGAAAGTCCTTTTTCAGCTTTGAAGCAGACTATGATGTGGATTCACATGGTGAAAAGTGAGAGGGAAGAATGCAGAGATTTAAGAATGAGACTAGAGGATATCAATTCATGAGTTTAACCGGGAACACCTAGGGTACTGAAGGACTTTCCCTGGCCATAAAGGCCCCAGGGGAAGGGCCTCCTGCTTAAGGTCCAGTTTATACATACACAGAGATAAGCACACATAAGAGCACACATGCAAACGTGCACACATGAAAACACACACCACAACAATCACCTAGTGTACTGATCTATTCAATATAGTGTTTCATCCAAACTCCTTATACTGACCGTCTATGGGAAGACATTTATCTTTCTGAAAAGACCTTTGACCTATGGAAGACATCTGTCTTCTATGACTGCACACCTGACCTTCTATGTAGGACGTTTGTATTCTAGGGCTTAAGTCCCATAGAAAGGGAGGTGGGAAGGGCGCTCAAAAATTAAGTTTTGTGGAAGATGAGATCGAGAGAAGATAATCTTTATCTATAAGAGATTTTGGTAATTGAAGCAAAAACTTTGCTTGGGCAGATGACAAACATGGGGGAAGTAAAGGGGGAATTCTACACTGATTTGTGAAGAGGATAAGATAACTGGAATGCCAAAAGCTTTGTGTGAGCCACATAAATCACCAAAACCTAGTACACGATCCTGTGAACTTTCCATGTCTCGGGGACTCCCAGCCAGACTGAAGCCTTTTACTGAGGAGTGAATTCCTGTTCCTTCCTGGTGACCCTGCATTACTTTCCAGTAAGTTCTACTGTGGTACAATTGTTCCTTTATCTGTACAGGAAGGTGATTTGTGAGTCCTTCTGGAAACCAGAGCGTTGCTGGTGCCAAGTTCATGCTTCCTGGCTGCTGTCTCAAAGTCTGACCATAAACAAGCATGGATGGAAGCCTAATCATATATGGGCCATGAAGCGCCAGCCATCCATTCACAAACTAAGGAGTGGCTTCTGCTCTCTAGTGCCTGGTAGGCTTTTGGTGACAAGGCAGAAACTGCTATGACTTCAGTGCTATAAGACAGAGATAGCCAAACTATTTTAAAACATAGCTACCTTTATCTATTTAAGTATCTTTCACGACAGTTTTCACATGAAGATGGCTAGATAAGCAACTACAATATCAATTTCTGGCCTTGAAAACCTAAATTATTTGCTATCTCCTTGTTGGACCTCTGCAGAAAAGAAGAAAAAAAAGTTTGCCAAACCCTAGCCAAAAAGAATAGCAAAGAAAAGGCAGTGTGTTGTAGGAGACTCCAAAGGTCTGGGTCACAAGTCTGGCTCTATTAGAAACCACCCACTTCTACAGCTCTGGGTGACCCTCAATGTATATTCTAGCTACAAAAAATACCAAAATTCTTTAAGTTAAGCATCTGACAATGCACAGGGTTTCAGATGCCAATTTTACTGCCCATTTTATATAAATGTCATATTTCTATTTGTAATCCAGAGTATTATACTTAAAATTAGATTGGAATCCAGACATTGTGCTTTAAAAGAAACAGACACACACATAGCAAAACAAGTCTTTCAGCCCACTCATATAAGATAAGGTTTCAGAACCAAACTCCTTGTAATGACCTATGGGAAAGGCATGTGTCTTTCTAGGGCCTCACCACTTGCTCAGAAAAAGCTGCTGTGTCTAGGCTCTCACCATCTGCAGAGCTGTGATCAAAACATCACTATTCAGTTACCACCTAAGACACAGCTGTAGAATTATGGGGAAGTGTTTTCACAAAACTAAACAATTGTCTGAGTCTGTCTTCTGACTAAAGAAAAAAGAATGCATAATTCACAAAATATTTCATTCTTTATAACATATGCATACAACGTAGTTGATGTGACCCTATTTACTTATTCTCATACCATCTTTATTTAGTATCTACTTCATGAAACTTGCAAAGAGTTTCCAAACAGCTTTCTATAAAAATAATAATAATAATAATAACATAGGGAAGCTGACTGAATTACAGCTTCTGTCTTGGTGTGGCATTTCTCCAAAATCAGAGCTTAAGATCATTTCTTTTGGAAAGTGTTTCCAAAGAGCAGAAGTAGAGCACTAAACTAATTGACAGAAGTCAATCCATTTATTGAGCTAGTCATGGGTGTAGGTAATTATGGCTGTTTCCCTGGGCTGTGGTGAATTACTTGTAAAATGAGTTCTTGATGTGTAAATTCTTGAAGAATACAGTGAGAAGATATTTATTCACCAACTCCTATCATTGCTTCATAGGGCTAGTTCATTCCCATACCCAGTGTTGCAGGGAGCAGAATAGCTGAGCCAGACTCTGTAAGCAACAGCTTCAGAGAAGCTCCAGATCAGAAAGCATGAGTTGTGTGGTAGAGCTGAGACTAGGTAGGCGTAAACAGGTTATCACAAAGATGGCCACAATCAACAGGCAAGAACACAAAAAATAAGCCACATAGTGTGCAATGCTTAAAGGTTACCACTCCATCCTCCCAGTGTATTATAAATTAGGTTATCCTGATCATAATATCCTTTCATTCACCACCAGAAGAGCACTTGTCACCTGTTAGGAACCTGGAAGAAAGGTATGGAGACACTGTTCTCCGCAACGAGACTATCATTTTAAAGGAAAGCATGACTCTGTAAAAAGTCATTTTAATCCATATAGATCCATATTACAGTTTATATGTGAATGTGGACATACATTCTTGATTATTTGATGGAGAACAATAAATGGAAGTCCAAATAAAGGAGGTCTTCAAATAAAGGGTGATGGTTAGAGGATTCAAAGGACTGATGGTTTTCTAGGACGAAAGCAAGGTGGGAGAATAAATTGCCTATGAAGTTAGGAAAGTTGGAGAGATCCCAATGTGGGCAGGAAAACTGAAGACTTGAGAAAGAATGAGACAAAGATATTGTGTGCAGAAATAGTTAGCAACAAAGGGGTTGTAGGACCCAGAAAATAAAACCTTAAATCCTTTCCTAAGCACCTTGAAATCCATTCTATGGACAACAGCAAAATATGGAAATATCATTAAAAATTAAATGAGTTAAGTCAATTTTCTTTTAAGATAATTTTGATAACATTATAGAAGAATTTATGACATTTCAAAGGAATTTCAGAGGTAAATTAAAATCTTTGTATCTTGATGATGCAAAGATTAAAATAATCCAGCTCTGTGAAACATTTCAACTCATAAGGCATATATTAATATGTTTTTCTGTAAATGTACAGAACATTAGGGCTAAATTTAACACAAGACTAAATGAAAACCATTGCAAGCCTTCATCAAAGCAGGGACTTTTTTGAGAGTACACGTCTGTTATTTATTATTTAGTGTTCATAGCATTTTACAATGCAGGCCTAGAAATAATTTAAACCACTGGTCATTTCCCTGGCACTTAACTTCTTTGAAGCAACAGGATAATTCAACAGGATTAAGGAACAGGATAACTTACTGAAGGACTTATTACAGAAATATAGATTTTCCCCACCTTGTTGAGGAAAAAATCATTTACTTAGGATTTTGTGGAAACTGAACAATGGGTAACCAATGAACAAAGCTGACTTTCTCAAATTAGATTTGCCAAAAAGGGCAATTGTAAAGCTCCATTAATTAAGTTGTGTGCCAATATAGGAGGCAGAATTATATCAATGAGAGGTGAAGAATCTGAAATTATGGAACATGAGAGAGCAGACACAGAGACAGGAGAAAGACTAAAGGATGAAGGAACATGCCTCATGAGACTCAGTTTCCACATCACCTAGAATAAGCAACCAGACTTTTTACAGTAAATAACTTTGGGATATTGGTTGGCTAGAAATACAAGACAATGCAGAGACCGCCAGCTTTGTTCAATTCACCACTCCCCTTCCCCGCCAAAGCCTTTATCTGTTTTGGCACCAGGGCCAAATTTGACAGCTTGGTGAGACCTGGGAATGAGTGACATCTTTCCTATTTCCATTTTCCAGAGAAAAACTATTTAAAAGCATAGAATAAAATTATACTAAATGGGAGGTATTAAAAACTAATTTTGTGATATAGTTATACAAGCACTTCTGTATCAATGCACTGAATACAAATGTCTAGTAGTGATTCTAAAAACTAGCATAATTTCAATACTTTTGTGAGCAAGAATGACATTTTGAAATATCTGCAATACGGTCAGGTAATATGAAAGTATGAGTAATTTCTATTGGTAACAACCTTAGATGAGCTGTTAATACTGCTATAGTGCTATAGCTTATTGCCTACTAATAACTGATATATGTACTGAAGTTCAGTAAGAGGCTGGTAAAATAAACCTGTAAGTCCTGCTTGCCACACCTCTAAAGGTGTGGCCTCCATATTTTAAACCATTTCCTGGAAAAAAAGCAGCTCTAATTTCAAAGAATTCCTCAGATTTTCATATGACTAGAAGTTGCATTTTTCAATTACCTGATTGAAAACACATAATTTTTTAAAAGTTCCATGACTTTAGAGATACCTAAAAATAGTTAATTTTTATAAATCACCCCTCACCTGCTCATATCAGACTGACCCATACATGAAAATTATATTTATTCAGAGCACCAACAATTCACTAAACACATGAGACTTTGGAAAACTTTTTTTTTTAATAACAGACATCTGTTTTGAAATAGAATATTTAAGTCAACAGACCTTATTTTCTTGTGTGACCTTGAACAAATTGAGTACATTCTCCCTGTATAAATGGATATTAAAATTATACTGACTTCAAAAAATTACTGTGAAAACTGAAACGAGCTGAAGAAGTGTTTTTCTAAACAGAGGGCTACAAACCACTTATCAGGATATCAAATCTCTCCGCCTCTTTTAAATGAAATAGAATAAGATGAAAAATAAAAATAAGTGCTATTTCACAAAACTCTTATTCAAGTACATACAAATAACTTAGTATAGTTTGGTAACATTATTTTAAATATGGTTCAGTATTTTTTTAAAAGCTGAAATAATACTTGTTAAGTCTATAGGAGACATGGTTTGTGCAAGTTACTATTAGTGATAATAAATCACTGGCATCCCAAGTGCAGCCACATAGCAGTAGTCAAATCTCTAAAGAGGATACTTACAGACCTAGCGGTCTAGGGATGAAAGAGGCCAGCACTTTCAGTGTGTTTACTACTGCAGAGAGAACAGAATAAACCTTTCCAGAGAGATAAACCTTTCCAGAGAGAAAGAAGAAAATAAAAATATGACCAGAAAAACAGGATAGTGTTTTATTCACCTTACCTCAAGAGACAAAGTACCATCTCTGTTAATTTGGTCATACGGGCACCTAGACAGTGGCTTAGTTTCACAGGACCTCAACTATCTAATAATGAAGACAAAAACAGGAGCAACCTCACAGGACCATCATGAAGACTAAATCAAACATGAAAAAGGCTTACTACTGAGCAAACACTTACTAAATGTTAACTTCTAGTACTGCTACTATTATGACTACACCGTGAATAGACTCACCTACAGGTACTCACCATTCTGCTTCCCCATTAGCTTCAAATGACTTTTATTCTTTTATTGCTACTCCCAAACAAAAGTCTTTATTAAAGTAAATAAAATGCTGCAAATAACTTTATCTTTAGGAAATCCTTTATGTATTTCCACCTATACTGTTTTTCTATGAATTCAAAGTTATTTTTCAAGGGTTTATTTGTTTCTTCATTTTTCTGTCTCATGTGCGTGGCAGATATAAAATTCACACTCTAACCATATGCTGAAATTTCATCAGAAGATTCAAAGGTGCTAAATCTTGTGTTCTGGATGCACTATTTGTTGCTTCCACATGGAAAATACCGTGTGGAATTGATGTGACCCATGCAAAGGGCAGTTGAGCTTTTCTATTATCCACAGACATCTTGGCCCCTGGATTAAATTTGGGATTTAATACACCAGAGTCCAATCCTCTGACCGTGCCTGCTAAACGCCTGACTGGAAATAGAATTTCTGGATGACTGCTGAGTCTCTAAATCACATTACCCTTTTGTCAAGTCACGCAGCAGGTAAACAGTGGAATAATTTAGAACCTCGACATCAGGGAGAAGCACGCACTCCAGAGACGAATTAGCCTCTCCAAGGCTGCTTTTCTTCTTTGCCCTCCCCTTGCCCTAGAAGTGTCTTTTTAAAATTGTGAGGCATCCAACATCCTTTGACTCACACTCCTGTCCATTAGGATGCACCAGCCAAGAAGGCTTTGGAACGCCACCCATCTATATCCCTATACACTGCGTCTCCTCTAAGTCTCCAAACGCAAAACATTTCAGATCCAAAGTAAATAGATGGACTAGGGAGCCAGGCAGACTCTCGTGAGAATAAATAACAACCCAAGGCAGAGCCAAAATAAACGGACTGCAGCATATGGTTTTTCCCAACTTCATAAAATGAAAATCCCTAAGATGAAAGTTGACAGACCAGTATAACTAGTCTCTATACACCAGCAGCCTCCTTGATGCAACATTTGTTCAGAGTTTAGCATTTTCTTAGTATGTATGTATCCATTTGATTATGCTTGTGTGTGTTTGTATTGGCTGCACCATTGGAAAAGATGCAAATATGTTGCTTGATAGGCCTAAATATTTCAGCATGCACCTTCTCAAAATAGACATTCTCCTACATAACCCTAATGAAATCATCACCCTAAGCAACATAAGCATAATTAATACAATCTAATATCAGTCTGCAATCCAATCCCAAGAACAAAGGCATTTGACATGACTGCTATAACTCTTTAGGCCCTTTTGATATCAAGCAATCCTACCATTACTGATTTCAGTGACAGTGACTTTTGCTTGTATCTGGGCCAACGGTTTCCAGACTGCTTCAGCTTCAGCAGCGGTGAGCTGTGGCTGAAAAGGAGAAAAGTGCACAGTGCGGGGCCCATCTCACTCAGCAAGCAAGACAAAGACTGCTCACCCCCTTCTCACTGCCCCCTCACCCCATTTTTGCTTCCTCACACATTTCCCTGCAGCTGGCCCCCCAGTTGCTTCCCAATATGCTAACACACACAGCTCCATGGTTTGGCTATAATTCTCGGTCTTCTCCCATATAATCCAAATCAGTGTCCCCCAACCCCTACAGGTCATTGCTCACTCAGTGAGACCTTCCTTAAACATTCTATTTAAAATTACAAACTACGCATCCCTCTTTTTTTTTTTTTCGCTTCAGACTATTTTGCCATCTCTCTCCCTAAACAATGGAGTGGGCAGAAAAGGTTGCTGATGTCAATGTCACCAGGTGAAATATATGCACCAGAATAGTGATTTTGTGTGGTGTTCATTGTCGCATCCCCAGCTCCGCCATCAGTGCTAGGCTCAAATCAACAACAAATATTTATTAAGACCCACTATGTGCTCCAGACACCAGCAGATCAGCCGGGGAAGCAGCAGGGCACCCCTCAGAGCTGAAGCAACATGACTTTCCAGACCATGAGGCCCTAGACCAGTGTGCAGCCACCATGGAAATGGAGCATGGCTCCCAGAAACTAGGTCAGTGCCTGGAGCTGTCCATAGCCAGTTGACATGTGTTTAGAGTGAGGGCCAACCAAGCATCTCATTCTGCTACCCCACTGCCCCCCTAGAGAACCCCACAGCTGCCTATGAAGATCTCTGGCAATTCACTTGGGCCTAACTACACATCACTTCTCAGTATGTTCCAGTCAGAGGGCCCCATGACAACTTGTCATTTCCCCTCCCCCACAACCCAACTTTGCTACCCCCATCAGCTACCCTCCAACCTGTCCTCCTCAAAATCACTGCACTGATCTTTCCAAAAAGCAGACATAGCCAATTCACTCTCTCAATTCAAAAATCTGCGCTCACAGGACAAAATAGAAGCACCTAGCCAGAAGTAGCACAAGACCTTTCTCAATCTGACTACCACTTTCCCACCCCACCTTCTGCCACTCCCAACCTCACCTTTGGCAAGATGATGCTACTCATGCCTTGCACTTACTCCTCTTGCCTAGGACAAACCTCTGCTCCTACCCCACCTCCACCCATTTGTAGTTTTGGTAAACCTCTATGCTTCCTTCAAATTTCAACTCAAATGCCACCTCCTCTGTGAGAACCTTTTCTGACTCCTTGGGTGAGCTTGGGTGACTCCTTTCTGCTATATTCTACAGGAAGGTTGGTAAAAAACTTTAGCAGGCCCTCCCTGGGATAAAGCACAGCACTGCAAAGCTGGTGACAGGCAGCTTCAGTGCAAGTTTGATCCCAGGCCAGAGGTGACCCACATGGCACAGCAGACCTCTCCTTTCTCACCTGCTGCTCCCCTCAGCAGTGTACTTCCTCAGTCTGCCTATTCTGCTCCCCACTCTGCCTCTGGTGAACCCTCTCACTGCCCCTGCATCTCTGGCCTGTACCCCAGTACTGTACACATTAATAAATAAATCTTTAAAAAAATATATTTCAGCAATGACACCTCACCATAATTGACTTCTCTGCCTGCCAGTAAGACTTCAGCTGAGTTCTGCAAAGCATACTTCCAAAGGCCTAGGTTCTTTGTACCCTCCTAGTCATAGAGCCTATGGCAAAATCCCTGAGTATTTAATGAATTTGGACAACTTGGTCTATGGCGCTACCTTGCCCTGGGCAGAACTGTTTGTTGAAGCCTCAGGATCAGAATCAGTGACCCTGATCTTCCTTATACTGATTTTATGGCTCAGGCCTAGAGTTAATGGTAAATGCCCTCATTGTTTAGTTTTGCTCAAACAAACTGAACATCAGGCGACTGTTTGGTGACAAACAATTCTGCATTCCAGAGCATGCTGACCCCTGGCCAGTTTTGTTTGCCTTTCACTAACAAAGAGGCTCTCATTTAAGTCTATGAAAATCAAACCATATTCTATATTCTATCTTGTCGTCCCTCATACAAGTGAGTGTGTGTGTGCCCACATGTGTGTGCTCACATGAGAAAGAAGACAGAGAAGCCACAGAATTAGCCTGGCTGCTGAGCTTTCAGCTAACACTCACTGACCCCATCCTAACAGAGGACTGTAAAATGCATGAAGGATTACACACCAGGTCCATAGAGCAAAGGCGGGCTGCTAGTAGTATTTGCACACCTGCACACCACCCATTTCAAAGTATTAACAAGCATGGACAGCCATATCTTGTTGCCTCAACAGCAAGGAGAGACCATTGTTCTTGCTAACAGTCCACTTCATTTTATTTTTCTCTTAGAGAAATTATCTTCTTCACTCATCCCAGTCCATTCAGTTAGATGCATGTAAACTTTTGGTCATGGTGGACACTCAAAAAACAGCACCATTAAAATCTAAGAAGCTTAGGCTAATTTTCTACAACCTAAGAATCTTCTGTATGGTGAAATATGCTTCTATGACTTCTACTTGTAATCCGTGGCATGTCCTCATGGCTGTATCAACACCTAATATTATTAGTTATAAATGCTCAATCATTATTCTCCCCCATAGAAGCCCTTGCATTTATATTTTTGTGAGCAAGAGAATCCAGAAGGACTCTCAGGCTGTGAGCACACTGATGCTAAGAGTTAGTGAATTTGGGCTGAAGGTGAGTAAGCATTTTTCACAGGGTCTTGAAGCTCCTTCCCCTCGCTGTTAGCATTGTTTTAATTTGCCTGGTTTGAACCAAAGCCAGTTGAATCTCCTCCAAGTTCCAGTTTTGGTCAGATCTCAGGAGACAGCCTGTCTAGTTATTCAAAAAACAAATATCTGCCTGAATACCACCCCAACCTGGAGTCACAGCAAATCACTGATGTCCTGTGACCTCGCCAGGTGCCATACATGGTAGAGGGAAGGGGTAATGACATTAGTGCTGTAATCTCCACATCTGAGGTTGCTGAAGCCTAAATAAGAAGTCCTGCAAGCAGACAGCAAGGCTACACAGTCTATTTCTCTCTTACACAATCAGTCTCTCCTGCCAGGCATTCATGTCTTCTTCGTTTTTCCCTCTAGTTACTCACGGATGTCTCCTCTCAGGCCTCAAGTCACTTTTGATTGTCTCCAACTATTTAGACAGCCTGTAATAGTCCTGACTCTGATCAGTTCCCTAAGAAACTAAGAAAGAACTAGAAGAGAAGAAGGACTTTATAACCTAAAGGTGAGACAAAAAACTATACATGAAAAATGGTATAGAGATGTGTAATTGTTACACTATACACACACATTAGGGGTCTTTTGCTCATCAGGGATTTTTCTACAAATTGGTGAGTTCATCTGGAAACTCTCATTTAAGACCTGTTCATGAAAGGAATAGACGTAGACTGGGATTTGACTCAAGGCTTTAAGTTATCTACTTTTAAAACATTTAGAAACTGAGTGACTTCAAATGTTTTTTTTTTTTTAATTACAGTCTGACTTTTTAATTAGTGAAAAATTCCTTATCAAATATACCATGTTCAATGTATGTTGAAATGTGTAAGAATATGTTTATTTTATGATCATGGATATTTCTCTTTTCTATGAAAAAACTCAGCAGATTATAATGCTAATTCAGATCCCCCAACACTAAAATAATAGAAGTATCTAGTAATTAATACTGTAAACAACTAGTAAAAATTGGGTTGGTACGGTAGAAAAAACTTGAGCATTGGCATAAGGTGCTATGTATTTAAACCTACTACTTTCTCACTGTATGAATTTGGAAAAGAACAATAGTCTTTAGCTTGTGTGTATGTGTGTGTGTATTTTCCAATAGGGAAAAAGATTAATGTATACAAAGTAACTAGCATAGCACTTTTTTATACTTCCGGAATGCTTTGGGGGAATTTAGTATAAATTACTAGAAATCTCAGTAACTTAATTCTCTGTTTTTAAGTTAATAAATGTTTGTTGATTAGTTATAGCATCTTTAATGTTAAAATTAAGCTCTTGGGCCTTATCTGGAGACTTGTGATAACCAGAATACTTGTATTGGCAAAGTTCCATCAATGTCAGGTAAGGTCTAACTAGCAATAGGAGTTGTGTGTCGAATGGAGGCTTAGCTTAGGAGGGATATCTTTTGATAGAGGGAATGAAGAAGACATTCTATATGAGAAATACATGAGTGACATTGGAAGAACACAAAAATATGGAGACAAGATAACTGAAATCCAGTAATTTAAACATTTGCATGCGGAGACAGCACAGCCGGAATGCTCACAGGCTCAGCAATGAGCGAGGTCCATTTTCCTAATCAACCATGGTGGTTGTGTGAACCTGGACAAGCCATGCAACATTTTCAAACCTCCTCTCCCCCATAGCAACACAAGGATATCTAATAAGTAGAGTGTCAAACAGTTATCATTAGCTATAGTAATCCCATAATGCCAATATGTAATAGATCCATGAGATAACAAACAAATGAATCATTCTGCCAAAATAAGAGCAGGTACTGATGAGTTAGAAAAAAACAACAGAAAATAACAATGCAGTGCTTTTGAATATTAATAAAATTGGAAAATCTGTAGTAAAATTAATCCAAAATAATTAGAAAACATAAGGTATCAACACAGAATGTGAGACTATTAGAATGTATTACAACCATTACTAATAGGATGTTAGTAGAACATTATGGGAAAACATGCTAATAAATAAAATTGCCAGTAAAATAGACAAATTTCTAAAAAATACAAGCTAGAAAATATAGAAACCAAAAGAAAGTCTAAATGCATCTATTTATTAAAGTTACTTTATTTAATACTTTAATATATCAATTACTAACTTCATCTATTAAAGAAATTAAAAAATTATTTAAAAAAATTTACCACTGAGAAAGTTGCAGGCTGAGTTAACTATTAAAAATTACATCAAGAGTCCCTTCCTGGTGGTGCAGCAGGTTAAAGCACAGCAATGAGAAGCTAAAGCCTCTTCAGCATAAGTTTGATCCCCGCCCCAGAGGTGACCCACATGGCGCAGCAGACCTCTCCTGACCTCCCCGCTTGCTCCCCTCAGCAGTGTACTCTTCTCCAGTGAATCCTCTCACTGACCCTGCACCTCTGGCTTGTACGCCACCTCTGTATGCATAAATAACTAAATCTTTAAACAACCACCAAAAAAATTTCATCAAGAGCAGTGGTCTCCTCATTCCACACTAAGACTAAGTGCCAATCTAGGGATATCCTAAAGGAGTTAGTGCATGATAAAAAGTTTGAGTTCACATTTTAATGTCAAGTTCTATAAATATCTCTTGTATGCTTGAAAGTATACTTCTAGCTATCCTTGCTGGATATACATTTACATAAAAGAAAAGGTGTGTTACCCTATTACTCAAATATATTTGCTTACTTCTTTGTTAGTATCCTATTCTCAGAGGAATATGCTAAAGGTGACACTACATTTGTTATTGATTTATTTTACTATTCTGTAGTGCTCCAGATTTTTGTTTTATTTATGATAACATTATATTGTTGATTGCAAATATGTTCACAACTATGTTATACCTCTCTATATCATATATGGTGTTTTAACTATGAATTCTATTTTGTCTGAAATTAGATTTGCAAGCTCTGTTAAAAAAAATCAAAAGAAAAAATCTTGCACAACTTTTTACAGAAATTTCAGAAAATCTGAAATCAGTCTTATCCTAAAATCCTACAGATATCACAAGCAATTTGCAAACTACTATCATTTATAAGCACAGGTGCAAGATTTTAAATAACAGCAAATAAAAACCAGCCATATATAAATGAGACAATACTCCATGAACAACTAGATATCATTATAGGAATGTAAGGTTAATTCAAAGTTTGAAAATCATTTAGTGTGATTTACTGCATTAACCAAGAAAACCTTTATATAATCATCTTTAGAAATGTTGCAACCCTGTGACAAAATTCCACTTCCAGTTATTATAAGTGTTCAATAAACCAGGGACAGAAAGGAGCCTTCTCACTATAATAAATATATATGAAGAATCTACAGCTAACATGTTGAAATATTAAACATGACCTCTCACCCCATGATCAGAAATCCAGCAAGGATGTTCACTTATACCACTACTAATCAATATTTTTCCAGCCCGTATTTTAGAAACTACCTCATTCAAGAACTAATGTCTTGACTTCTCAGTGAATCCAACCTAACTGAAAGTGGCCAAAACATCTGAACTCAGAATACAAATGAAGTTCTGAATGGGTGAGGGGACAGTCATAATAATAAAAATATATTTTAGATTTCCTTCATGGAAAGCTACCTTTATTGTGAGATCAGCCTCCTGTCTATTTTCCAAGAAGCCATTTATACTTAAGGGGCAAAACTTAGTGGAATGACTAGAACCCTCACAATGAGGTCAGAAAGTAAAATGGATATATCGCATAAGGTATATTTTAATAGAGCACTCAAAGTAATGCTACAGAAATTTACCAATAGCCTATCAACAATTCTGTGAGCAGTGAAAGGCAGGGCTAATAATCTTGCTTTCCTGGTGACAATGAGGTTTGTCATGCACCATACACGTGTGCCTACGCAGAGAAGTCACTTTTTTGTCTTTGATCTGGTTAGAATCCTCATAGAAACAATGTGGGCCCACCCGCCAACCACAGTATGACTGATAAAGCATTATATTAAAATACTGCGCAATGGTTTTTAAACTATATCCTCTATAGAAGTTCAGTAAAATTACCAAAGAAGTATTTTCATAAACCTGTATTTCAGAACTCCCCTCTTACTCTCTCCCCCATTCTCCCTCCCTCAGATACATACACACAGATCTACACACTCATCCTGTTGTTTTTCTACTACTCAGAGTCCAGTAGTTTAAAACAAGTTTTTATATTATCAGGTACTAGGAACCTCTCAGGGTATGTAAACCCAGCCACACAAAGAGAAAGAGTGCTGTCTAATGTCTAGTCCCCATTTCTGAAGTGGACGGCAGTATTCATTCTAGAATAGAAGTCAGCAGTCTGCATTAAATGGCAATGAAGCCACTGCCTAAATGAAAGCATATTACAACACTGGATTCAGACGTCGTGCCACAGGGAAAGAAAGGGGCCTCATCACTAAATATCAGGAAACCAGAGTTCAACAGCTACTCCCTGAGCCTCAGTAAGTGCAAGCAGAGTTGCCCAGGTGGAACCAGAAGGAAAAAAAGCAGGGCTATCCAGCTAAAATTGCAGACATCAAGATAGTCATTATGCAGCTGAGGGAATGATACCCTTACACTGGAAAAGATCAATATAATTGTTTGGGAAGTGAGGTTCTGGTTAGTGGAAGGGGATATCCATGTGGAATTAGTCAGATTTCTTTCTCCCTGAGTTCCATAATGGACCCCACTAAAATTGAGGGCAGGGAGTAGGGGCTGACTATTCCAAAAAGACAAGGGAACAAGGATAAACACAACTGGGACCTACAGCAGTCATTAAGCATTTTCCTGTAAAAGTTCACTTCCTGCAGGAAATGAAGGATGAAGTTATTTCAGAACAGACATACCCCATTCATGGGGCCGAGATATCAAATCTTGGAAAGCAGCACCACCCCACAACACATTGCAAAACAAAGAAGCAAAAACTAGAAGTTCTACAATCACGTAGTAACACCACATCCTAAAATCTACAAACTATGAATAAATATACCGTAGCATTGATTACACAAGGAGTCCCTGTGTTCTCTAAACAGCCCTACTGTATTTAAAAATGTATATTCTAGCAATACGAGTTTTAAACATGTAATTGGCTATAACTGTCTTCTTGGAATTCAGAAGAATTTCTGAGGTAATGCTACAAATGGTCCTAGCTCTCCTAACAAAACCAAACAAAAACAAACTCCAACTGGAGCAGTGTGGGCTACTGCCTTCTTATTCTTGTCATATTTGTTAAATTAATTAAAACAGGGAGGTCATTAGGCCGAGGTGCTTTACCAGATGTCTAAGCAAATCTAACTTGTCTGTAAATGCCTCAAAGTTAAGAAATTGAAACCTATGAACAACCAATTGCAAAGGCCAGCAACACTTTCCCACATAAGCAAACAAAGGTACTGCCAACTGAATCTTTTTGTTTCTTTCCTTCCTAGTCTAGTCCCTAGCTCCTAACAACCTTGGCCTGTTTCTTCCCAATTATAATCCATGTTTGTTCAAATAAACTTACAAACATTTTACATTTTACTATTCCTCAGCACTCTCAAACTTTATCATACTAGCATGGTATTTATTAGAGAACACATATATTTTCACTAATCATTAAAAGGGGAACATGTTTAGGAGACCATCTGACCAATCCCACCACCATTCAAAATAATAGAACTTAGAGATGAGGATATTGAGGGAGGACAACGATCTTATGATCATGATGCTATTATTCAGACCTCAGTGAATGCTGACCAAATAATTTTAACAGGACTTAATGACAGTCACATAGGTTACCACTATTCAGCATGTGCGTGACCAATCTGAGTAGCATGTGCTACTCAGTTATGACTGGAAAAAAAAAAAAGCTAAGTTCTGTGTCCTGTCCAGTCACATAAGAAATCTATTCTTTGAAGGTTGCCACAAATGCCCTATAATCTGTATATTCATAACAGACCAAGAAAATGTGGGAGCAAGGAAGTGTCCTTAGTATAGGAAAGTTACAGTGACAGCCTTCCAAGTAATTCACTCATACAGAAAAATCTGTTCTATCATTTCATAGGATTGTATTGTTAAAATGACTTTAAAAATATTTCATTAAAATGAATGCATCACTAAATTGGATAGCTGTCTGAAATCTGATTACAGCTTCCTGTACTTTGTCTCCCTACTCCAAGTCATCAGTCCACAATGGATGCTGGCCCCATTGCCTGGCAAAAGAGACAAGATCCATCATTTCCATAAGGCTTACCCTACCAGCCTCTTGAGAAAAATCATTCTAGTCTCTCCCTTTGTCCCTTGCACAAATCTGCAAGTCCCTCTCTGAGCTGCAGAGCACCTTCTGTTTGCCTCAAACACACCTTTCATATATCCTCTGTAACTGCAAACTGATTCTATATTGCAGTCTCAGTCCTACCCAAATCTACATGAAGAAGCACATCATCTTTCTATGCTGCTACCCACTACAGGTATAATCTCTGAAGAATTTTCATTAGCCAACATGGGAATACATCTGTTTATTGCCAGTGAACAGCACCTTTCATAAGAAACTCTTCCCATAGCTGGCCAGACACAAGCCCAGTCCTGGCTCCCACCAATATGAATATTTAAAAGCATCGCAAGTAGCACCGCTTTTTCCTTATGGCACTGTACTCAGTGAGCTCCATGGCCCAAAGACTGATGAATCACAGACCTGGGATCAGCTCACAGCACAGCCAAGGTCAGTAAGGGCGCCAACAAAATGCAGAAAGTGCAGGATGCAGGGTGTAATGTTATTTGCAATAAAAAGGGATCTGTGTTGTTAACTCAATTTGAAGCACTTGCCTAAGACATCTATAAAGTTATCTGCTTCAGAAAAAAAAAATAAAGAGAAAACTAAGGAAAGGCATATATTTTTACTATTATTAAAAAAAAGAAGAAAAGGCCCTCCCTGGTGGCGCAGCAGGTTAAAGCACAGCACTGAGAAACTTAAGCCATTTTCGCATGAGTTCGATCCCCGCCTGCCCCGGAGGTGACCACATGGCGAGGCAGACCTCTCCTGACCTGCCCGCTACTCCCCTTAGCAGTGTACTTCGTCGATCTGCCTGTTCTGCTCCCCACTCTGTTCCTGGTGAACTCTGTCACCTTCCGCATCTCTCGCCTGCACCCTACTTCTGTATGGATAAATAAATAAATCTTAAAAAAAAAAAGAAAAAGAAAAAAAAAACCCTTTAAATACTTGTTGAACAAAACTTTTTCCTTGACTTAGTAAATGGGAGTGCCTATTACTACCAAAAACATCTGAAGTGAAAGCCAATTAAGTCTTGATGTTAAACTGCACTTTTTGTGTATACAATAAACCTTAATTTTTAAATATAAGCAAAGGTATGAAATGTTTCAAGAGAAAGCGTCTTCTTTTGCCATCACAAAATGACTACTAGACAAAAACCTAAAAAAAAAATCCACTTGAAGTAAGCCAAATTATTGCCCTCATCCAGAATCCCACCCATGTAATTCGGTCCCATACTGACCTAAACCCCAATTTACTGGCATTTCCACACAAAACGTCAGTACCAGTTCTTCTCATCCACCTCGTCCTTTCCATCACAAAACTGCCTCGTCCTTTGCCTGCTCTGCTGCTGCTTCGCTCTATTTCGAAAGCAGAGGTTCCTCTCCCTTCCAAACCTGGCCGTGCCTCAGCTCCCACAGGTGATCTTGGTTCTACCGATCAATCCCCGTGGCTTCGCCCGCCTTCTTCTGCTCGCCACAGCGCTCCCCACACTGCGTAATACCAGTAATACCAAACCGAGCTCCCATCTCCCAAAGCTAACACCCCCATTTCCTTTTCGCTGACACGTGAATGACAGGACAGGAGGGACCGCTGTGGCCAACTTGGGGGACCTCCCCTCCAACTCCCGCAGCCCCGCTAACGCGGCTCCATGCGACGGGCAGTCCCAGAGGAACCAGCACCCTGGGCAACCAGACAACCTGGGCTTAGAATGTGGGCCGTGACTCAGAATTTAACATTTAAAAAATAACTGACAGGTTGTTCAACTCGCTAAATATTGGAGAACAACACATACCTCTATTGGTTGGATTCAGCCCACGGCACTGTGGCTGGTGGATTTGTGAGTTCTTTGCCGCAAGTCTTTTCGCCTCGAAGCTGCCGTAAGGCAGTATTGCCCTAAACTGTCGTAACTAGTAGACCGCATTTGACCGCTTGGTTTTCAACAGACGCAGTACTCCCGTTTTATAAATATTAGTCTTCCAAAGGTCTAAAGTGCCGAGTAGGTGTGGTGGTCTTCAGGTAGTGGATGGTAACAGCTATGTGAATTGACTTGATAGAAAAAAGCAGTGATATAACTTGCCAAAAGTGATATAACTTGCCAAAAGTTGGCAATAATAAGAGACTGTAATGCCAGAGAGACTGCACACTATCTTAGAACTATCAACAAGTCATGAGCATGGTCATCTCTCCCCCCTCCCCCAATCAAAATCAAAGGTGTCCCAAGTTAGGCAAATATAAAAGAGACAGCTATTAATTCACAACAGTCTTCCGGGACTTTTAGGAGCTTTGTCAATTATTTAGCTAATTGAGCTACAGCAGCTTTTTCTAATGCTGCCTTTACCAAATTTATAACACATGGTTAGAAATTTAAGAAAAGAAGAATTTACTCCTGTTCCTCCCCAAACATGACATGTGATAAATAAAAGTTTCCAAAATACAAGGATGCTCTTTTGTAACTAAGTTCCATCTTGCTCTGTGAACACCCTCTTTGCCATTGCTTGCTCCAAGCACGTTGTCTTGTGTCAAGTGATAAACGTTCAAAAATTCAGTGAAAAGTGTGGGAAAACTCCAGTCTAGTTTGTGTGTTTCAAAATAGGAAACCAGCTCTTTGGGTAAATCTGTCAGCACCTGAAAGCCATCAATTTTAATAGTCGCTATCTGGACCAAATATGTATTTCTCACCTCAAATTGTGTGTGTGTGTGTGTGTGTATATATATATATATATATATATATATATACAACCAACGTTGAGACCAAACTGTCATCCAGTTACTTTATCTTTTGAAGGTTTCACTTGCTCGAATGAAGCCAGTAGTATAAGAAAGTGAAGGCTGTTTGTCCTTCCGACTGCAGTAACCTTGGGATGTAAATGATAAATTCATAGCGGGCGAGTTATAGGTGCTCGCTTTTCTCCTTTAACTTTACATTGGTTCATGTCAAGTGAATTTCAACTGCTATATCCATTTTCCTTCCAATTTGAGGTGAGAAATACTGCTAATCACCAGTATAGCAAGCTTCTTTGCTTCGAGTTAGTTCTCCTCAAAGATACTTTCTCCTACTCCCACTACCCTATCCATTGCCACACAGAGCTGTTCCACTCCAGGGCTCAGCACATGGTATGTGATCCACATAGTTGCCTCGGCCTGTAAAGTTTTCATCTTATTCTCTTTTGAATGCAGAACTTTTTGAAATTATATTGGGATAGACTCCCTTGAATTTTTTTTTTTCGATGCAGTATTTTATTTGACATAGGAATCCATACCACATAGTCAAGAACAATTCAAACAGAGTAAGTGTATGGAATGAAAAGCCTCCCTCCCTCACCATAGTATCTCAGTTGAAGAACCCTCACAACCTATACCATTTTTATGGGTGTCCTCCTAGAAGTTTTCCTTCACAAATATATGTGTGTATACACACACAGACACACACAAATATACATATGTGTATGTGTGTATAGGTATGTATATATGTGTATGTGTGTATATATTATCAATATATTTTTATAGAATGTATCTTTATATATTCTATACATCAATACATTTTTATAGAAACAAAATAATACAATGCACACTTTTACCCTTCTTGGATTTTTTAAACAATATTCAGTAACTTGTAAATCTAAATTAATATAAATGTCTTCCTTCCACCCTTTCCCCAATAATTGTCTGACCTGACAAGGTGATTCTGGGTAAATTGGCCATATATAACAAATTTGAGTCCCCATAGTAAATGCTGAACAAATGTCCCTTCACAGAAAGATGAACAAAGCATAGAAGAGTTTTACCCATTTGACTTCAGGAAAACACTATGATTGTGTGGGGCCAGAGCTCAAAGGAGCTTCTCAAGCTTACATTCCCTAAAGGATCTTGGCAGCACACCTGGCTGTCTCCTTACCCACTGGTGTGCCCCAAGCCCATGCTTTTCTAAGTGAAGAGCTCCTCTGAGTTTAAATGACACATAGAGGAGGAAAGCCTCCAATATGGGTTTTACTCCACTTGTTTTTGGAAAACAGAAAGAAATGCTTTATTGCTCTTTAATTTTGATTATATGGTTAGGAAAGATACTTTCTCATATATAATAAGCAGTATTGAATCAACACCCCAAACAATTTTGCACAAGCTGGATCCATTCTGCCTTAGGTCACCAGGTCTTTCTAGAAGGTAGTGTGACTACTTCCTTGCCTTGGCTCCTATCTCAGCCACTGTGAGGGAGTTCGCTGAGTAGAGAAAGGTGTAATTAAGTTAATCAGGGTGAAGACAAGGTTGTATTCCAGTGGCTTTGAGAGGTGAATGGAGATGTCTCTGCTCCTCCTCTTTCTCCTCCTCCTCATCACAAGTGGTTTTCAGTTAGAAAACACTGACTGAAGAACATGTGCCCTGTTTTCACAATTTTCAGTTCCCTAGCCAGGGAAGTGGGCGGCACTTCCTGTTCTGTTTGCATGATCCGATAAGCCTTTCACTTTTGAGGACTCAAATTTGCTGCTTATGTCCAACTTACCCAGAATCACCTTGTCATGTCAAGCAACTCTTGGGGGCAGGGTGGGAGAAGGACAAGAGGAAAGTTTCTATGGAATTTGGGGAGCTTGTGATTGCATGTAGGAGGGAAATGGGTCACATAACTAAATGTTGACCTTTCTGAATAGCTGAAGGTCTATTTAAATTCAGTCCCCTGCAGAAGACTTTTCTTTGTGTTTCCACATGGGTTCATGGACTTGGGTTCACACATAAGCACACACACAGCCAGCAACTGAAAAGTGGGAGCAACACTGGCATTCCTGATTTTCCTGGAGGCAGAAACATGAGCTTCTTGACCCTTTCATGTTACTCACTGAGAGGCTTATGTGGGGTGAGAGACTGGGTCAAAACAGGGCCTGTATAGACAACTGTTCTTCCACAGACTCTCCAAAACATTTCCCAAAGCCCTGCAGCAGCCTATGCACATCCACAGAAGGAGGGGGACATGAGCTGCCTCTCCTAACAGCTGCAGCTTCTTAACAGAACGGCCTTTTTACTCAGCCTGTCACATAGACCAACTCAGAGCCCCTGCCGATGAAACAATACAGGAAGAGGTGAGTGAACAGGGCATGGTTTACCTAAAGGGGCACTTGGCCAAGCCACCTGTGCTAACAGAAAGCCAAGGGTCACTGAATGACCTCACTATTCTGAACCTCAAAGAAGAGGAAAACTTTGTGAGCGAAACAATAAGCAGGCCAGCCTCGTAGGTGTGAATGCAAAGCTGAGGATCAAACGACACCCACAATGTGTTGGCAAGGCTCAGAATGACCTGCAGAGGCAGGTCGAGGACAGTCTGTGTATCGCACATGGAGTGTGGGCTGTGAGCTGAACATTGTGCTAAAGGCAAATTGATGAAGTCCCTGTGCAGATGTGGAGAGGATGGGGCATGCATTTAGGGAAGGGATCAGACACTCTCCAGGGACGGATAGATGATAACTCTGTGCAGCTGTCTGGAAAATTCAGGACTGTTGAATTGTTCCAGTGACTTTAGGGAATTAAGATGTTTGGGTAAGAGTTACAGACAAAACTCTGAATTTAGTCTAGTTTCCAGTTGCTCAGGCCAAAATCCTTGATGTCATTTGTGACAACTCTCTCTCTCTCTCTCTCCCTTTCTATCTCTCTCTCTTCTTCCCTCTCTCCCCACATACAATCACACAATCAATAGGAAATCCTATTGAGCCTATTTTGAAAATCTATTATAAATCCATCTACTTCTCACTCTTCTGCCATCACCCTTGTCTATCACTGAAATAACTTCCCAAGGTTCTTGTTTCCACCTTCTCTGGAAGGTGTCTACACAACAATCAGAGAGATGCTCTAAAATGTAATTCAGTGTTCCCTGTCTGCTGGAAGCCTTCTGGTATCTCCCACCTTAGGGAGAGGAGATACCAGATCCTTCCACTGCTTTCCAGGGCCTTACAGTCTGTCCAGTGTTACTGGACAGTTCTCAGTCCCACTCTCTGGCTTGAGCCACACTGGCCTTCTCATCCTCCTCAAACTGACCAGACCCACTCCTACAACAGGGACTTTTCAAATACAGGTCTCTCCACTGGGGAGCTCTTTGCCAGAGATTGTCTTGACTCACTGTCTCAGTTCCATCAAGCATTTTCTCAGACATCAGCTTCACAGAAAGCGCTACCTCATTTAAATTGTTGGTATATAAATCCTCTTTGAATAACCTCATTTTTAAATCAATTATCCATATAGGGAGGCTGGGGACTGAGACAGTACAGGTCACTGAGGTAATATAGGAACATTGGTATAAAAAAAAAAAAAATCTAGGGTAGTAAAGAAATCCTAGCCATTGAACAGTTGCTCTCCCTGTAGGGTTAATTGTCTTAGTCTTTTTTTGAGAAGGGGACTATGTATCTATTTTTTAAATTATGATAATATTGATTATTGATTTATTTAATATTGATTTATTTAATATTAATATTTATTTAATATTCCCATTGGACTCCAAGCACCTTCTTGCTGTGGTGAAACGATAACTCAGCTCCTATTCTCCAGGCATGACTAAAATAACTCTGAGAGAGAACAAACATGCCAGCTGCATAATGCCATGGGAGACTCCAAGAAGGGGAGATCACGGAGCTATCAAAGGAAGGCAACCCTGATTCCAACACTGGGCTGTCTAGAGGATCCATGTGACATTCAAAAAGTGGTCACTAGGTGGCAGGATTACATTTGCAAACTACCAGTAGCTGGGTACTGTGTAAAAACTAAGCAGATACCGCCTGGTGCCACAAGCCAAACACTCAGACTCCTGACCAACTTAAGAGATTCTTATGCCAAAATGACCATCAAGGAGAATAGTAATAAATAAGTGTTTTCTTTAGTTGAATGTAAATTCACTCATCTAAGTAGTTGGCTCTTCAGTTTTGTTTTCCTCTAGCTTCTAGAACCATGATGAAATTGTCACCTTTCTTTCCTTATCTCTGGTGCCAGATTCCGGAGATTCTAACCCTATCTCAGCCACATGAAATAAGCAACTTACTTAGCTTCTTGCGTTCCTTTACCAAAAAAATGACTACTCAGAGTTTATTCATAAATATTAAATAATGCCTATTAAATACTTAGTACTGAAAATAATAAATAATATATGCTAGATATTGTTTTCTTTTCTCAAGGGAAAAAAACATTTGTTCAGACTTCTTAGAAAGATGTTAAGTAGTTGGCATTCTAAGTCATATTTTTAAATGTCCAATTCCAATTTTACGTTATAAAGGAATGTGTAAATATAAAGAAAAAAAAATACCAATCTGGCCCTCCCTGGTGCACAGCAGGTTAAAGCAAAGCACTGAGAATCTAAAGCCGCTTCCCCATGAGTTCGATTCCCGCCTGCCCCGGAGGTGACCACATGGCGTGGCAGACCTCTCCTGACCTACCTGCTGCTCCCCTCAGCAGTGTGCTTCGTCGTTCTGCCTGTTCTGTTCCCCACTCTGTCTCTGGTGAAGCCTCTCACCGCCCCTGAGCTTCTGGCCTGCACCTCAGTTCTGTATGCACAAATAAATAAATCTTTAAAAAAAAAAAACCAATCCAACAAAAGGAGCATGTTTTCTGGAGTTATGAGCCAAGGGTCAACCTTTGTTCCTGTAGAATTCTGGAAAGAAAGTGGGCCATATGCTTCTACCACAGGGACAATCCAAAGTTCCAGGTCCCCAGCTCCCTACTCCACCTCCTGCAGGGAAACAGTGCCTAAGACCTGAGGGCCCAAGTCCAGAACAACCTGTCATAGACCTTGCCTTGGTGACAGGACGGTCATTCCCCATGTCAGCACGTTAGATTGCCATCACAGCTCACTTCCCCAAACCACAGAACTGACTTGTCTTGGGCTGTACATTTCTTTATCAAAAAAACACAGCCAGAGATATTTCTGTGTCAATCCCAACAGTGGTTCTGACACTGACTCACCTGAAGCAAACATTTTTGTTGTCACTCGTTAGGTTTTCTATGTGTTCTTAGATATTTAATTTAACACTTGTTTCAAAGCAGTAAGTCAGCTTCACTTTACAAGTAGATACATACAATCAAATTTTGAAAACTCCCGAAATCAAAAAAATGCTAATTTGATTATAGTTTAAAGAAATTCTATGATATGCTACAGTCACAAATAGACTAGGTCCTTTCATAAAGCAAGTTATATAGATTACTTATATAAATGCATAAAAATAAATTATATAAATTATATTTAAATCAATCTCATAAAGTTAAATTTTAATGGCAGGTTTCTATAAAGCAAACTAAACTGTATTTGGAAAGAGAAAGGGGAGTTTCAGAATTTCCTCTTCTCTGTCCTCCTTTACTTTCTTCTCCTTTACCTTCTTCATCTGAATGTTTGTTAACAATAAATTACAGCAGAAACTGTGTTACAAAGAGGAAGGCTATGCTAGAATTAAAGTTACGATCATAACAATTTCATCACATATAATTATGGTTGCTTTAATTTCTACGTGAAGTTTTTTTTCTCTTACCTTGATGTCTATTTATGGCTAATCTTGTCTTGCTACATGTCACCCCTAGTACCCAAGATCAGGTATTCCTATGAAATCTTCCCTAAGACAAAGGGCCTGAAATAAAGAAACTATCACCACTAATTTTTAAAAAAGATTTCTTTATTAATGCATACAGAACTGGGGTACAGGCCAGAGGTGCAGGGCAGTGAGAGGATTCACCAGAGTCATAGTGGGGAGAACTACACTGCTGAGGGGAGCAGCAGGGGGTCAGGAGAGGGCTGCCGCGCCATGTGGGTCACCTCCAGGGTGGGGCTTGAACTCATGCTTAAGTGCCTTTAGCTTCTTGGTGCTGTACTTTAACCTGCTGTACCACAAAGGAGGGTCCAATTACCACTAACTTTTATGTAAATTTTTGAACAGTCTAGACTGAAAAATAACCTACCAAAAACATATGGAATTTAAAATACCACTAACATGCTGTGAAAGCAGGAATGGTAGAGATATGCTCTACATTTACACACATGTCTCTAGCCTGTAATGTCTCTAGCTTGTAGAGAGGATGGAGGAACTTGGTGGGCCACTCCTGTTCTGCAAAGCATGTGTGGCCTCTACTGAGGTGGCTGCAAAACAGACACTGAAAACTAGTTTTGCTTTTTGACTTTTGTTGTAAAAGCAAAAATCCTGTTCAAATATCTCAGTTTACTGAAAACAAATACAAACATATGTCTTTTTAAAAGTGAAATAGCTTCTGACAAGCAGGGGACACCTATCTGTTTATTCAGCAATACAAAATGTATTTTCTCTTCCTCACTGAAAATTCCCAATACCCCCAATTCACAGCTTCCTATTTTCTTCTCCACAGGCACAAGATACTATCATCTCCTTTCAAAATGAAAATGTCAAAAGCTTAGATGTGTACCATCCCAAAAGCAAGCTACCTGCGCTGCTGGGCACCGTGAGGGCTGTGGCACCCACGTGCCACTCACTGACTTACCTCCACCAGCACAAACCATTGGCCAGCTCAACTCGGACTCACAATGAGAGTCAGCTTTCCTCTCTGACTACCAGTTGCTGACCCCTCAGGCTTCTGGGTGACCCCACAAAGTCTCAGTAGAATAGGCAACTATGAGGCCCTCCTGGGTAGCGCAGCCAGTTAAAGCACAGCACTAAGAAGCTAAAGCCACTTCTGCATGAGTTCGATCCCTGCCCCAGAGGTGACCCACATGGTGCGGCAGACCTCTCCTGACATGCCTGTTGCTCCCCTCAGCAGTGTACTTCATCAGTCAGCCTGTTCTGCTCCCCACTATGTCTCTGTTGAAGCCTCTCATTGCCCCTGCACCTCTAGCCTGTACCCCAGTTCTGTATGTATAAATAATCAAAAAAAAAAAGGCAACTATGAAACAAAATTTCTAAGAACAAAAAGTAAATAGTCCTGGACCTTCCAGACACTAAGAAATATGACAAACTCTTCAACAGTAAAAAAAAATGTTCTGACAAACAAGGGACCAAATGGGTGATGAGGCAATGAAAAGGCAGAGCCAATGGGAGGTTCAAAAATAAAAGGACTGTAACAGGTTGAGGGCAAGAAAAGTTAGCCCAGTTAAAGCAAGACCAAATGCTAATGACAAACAAACAACAACAACAAAAAAATACAGACAGACCTTACAAGATAAAGATTTGTAGATGGGAAATACAAAAGAACAGAAGTGGGAGATATGCAAGAAAATAAACGCAATCTGTAAAGAACACAGGGAGAGAATGAAGAGGGCTTTTCCTGAGCACAGAAACTAGAGATTGACAAGATTTAACAATTGTTCCTTTTCCTCCATCTGAACTAATAAATTCCTCTGTTTTTAAGATAGAAACAATACTGATTTAGTAAACAGGTATGGGCAAAATAGTCTTCATAATTTTAAAATTAAAAACTCTCAAATGCTAATGGCCTCCAAACCTTGTCTCGCAAATCTTTCTCCAAAACCCTCAAATCTTCAATATATTCCAAAGTTGCAGAAGCAAAATATCAACTTTTTGAAATAAGTTTAATTTGTATCATTTATGGGGACCAGGATTTCTACAAACAAGTGCCTCTCTGTGGGAAAAGGGAGTAAAAGAGGAGCAGAAATGAGAGTTTGGTTCCAACATTGCCAAATTCACTGAGTTTGGGCATTTATTCTGAGACTCAAGCTCTGCTTTAAAATGGGCAGGAGTTGGGGCCTCCCTGGTGGTGCAAGGATTAAAGTCTCAGTGCTATCAAGCTACAGCTAGCCACTACACCTAGGGAGTGATCCACATGGCCAGGCAGACCTCTCCCATTTCTCCCGCTGCTCCCTTCAGCAGTGTATTTCAGTGGATCTGCCTGTTCTGCTCCCTACTCTGTCTCTGGTGTATCTTCTGATGCCTGGCAACTTTGGCCTACATTCCTGTTCTTACATGCATAAATAAAAAATAAATAAATCTCATAGAATGGACCAGAAGTTGGTACATGAGAGTCAAGCCATCTCTAGAAATGTGTTTGGAAAACTAGAAGGATTCAGATTTTGCCACAATAAAAGTCTTTCCTACAGAGTCCTTCCTGCGTCACTTTACTTTCACCTCCTCATCTCTTCCCCAAATTCCTTGTTTTCCACACAGGGCACCCACACACTTTTGGCTGCTCAAAACTTCCATAGTGATTAGAGAGAGCCACCGTCATGGGAGGAAGCAGCACTAAGCATTGAACTGGGTATGCAAACCTGGCAAGCCACCTTAATTAGCTTCTTTGTATATAAATATTTCCTCTCAGCCTACTTAACAATCAGCAGTCATGGTGCGTCCTAATTACAATGAGAAATTGGACCTGCGGCAGCCACCTCCTGCTCCATCATTACAGAAGACTATTCACAGTGGCCTTTGCGGGAATCCACCTCCTTAGCACTGCAAAGTCACTATGCTACGACTATCCCTGGCTGTGAGCAGGGAAGCCTGTGGTGGGCACAGCTCAGGCCCTCAGCGGCCCTAGCAGCAGTTCAGAGCTGTGGATCCTGCACAATTATGAAATAAATTCACATGAAATGAGGAGCAGCCCACAGGCCAGGGGACCAAGTCAGCATGTCCTTGGCATTTACTAAGTCCAGATGTCTTTATCTTCTAGGCAGGAAGTCAAAGTCTGTCCAGATGGCATCTTGATTGCTTTGGGCCCAGCTGATTAAATTTCTAAGGCGGCTGTCTCTTCCAAATACAGGCTCTAGCCTATGAAAATGTGGTTGTCAAGTAAGTGCCAGGAAAAATCCCTATCACTGTTGCTAACTGGGAAGGGCCAAAAACTGCAAACTGGGAACCTAAGTGCTGAGATAGCCACCCCACACAAACTGTCTTCCTATGGTTGATTCTGGGAGACTCTGCTACAAACAAGGGAATTTCTAGAAAGGCAGTGTAGTCAGGGGACAGAACAGGTTCTAGGATCAAAACTCACTGTAAGGAACCCCAGATACTCCACTTGCTGACCTGTGACCTCTGGCTATCCCCAAACCATTCCAGCCTAAGTTTATTCTTCTTCAAACTTGGGATCGCAATAGGACTGATTTTTTAACAAATTGACCCTAAAATTATAAGAGCTCGAGCTTGCAATGGTGACCAGCATCTTGTCAAGTTTTCCTGCTTTACATTGTATAAGCAGTTACTTTTGCCCTGAACTTGACTTTGCCTTCGGGGAAGCTTCTCCTCAAAAATCCATCTGAAAAGGTATGATCCCATACCTCTGAATCACATACAGTGTTGGAAAGCTGTATGTTTTACATCTAAAAGCTAAGAAACGGTGAGGGAACAGCTGCTCCTGTTTAGTCTTACACCAGAACTCACGGATAATTCTTCATAGTGCTTGATGGGCTGCCCTTCTTTCACAAGCACTCTTGAGAAGTTAGCAAGGAAATGGAATTTATCTTTAATAGGCCCTCCCTGGTGGCGCAACAGGTTAGGGCTAGCCACAGCCACTTCAGTGTGAATTCGATCCCCAGCCTCTGAAGTGATCCACATGTTGCAGCAGACTGCTCCTATCTCTCCAGCTGCTCCCCTCAGCACTGTAGTTCAGTAGATCTGCCTGTTCTGCTCCCCACTCTGTCTCTGGTGAATCCTCTCACCGCCCCTGCACCTCTGGCCTGTACCCCAGTTCTGTATGCATTCATAGATAAATCTTTCAAAAATTATTTTAAAAAAAAATAGATGTTGAGAGTCTGAGAGGCTCATCCAAGGTTACGCAGGCAGCTCGATCTGAAGATGAAGCCACTGACCTCCCTCTTACTCTGAATGCTACTCACATGTGGATGTCAGATCTGCACATGGAGCAGAGAAATGAACACGGGCTGCCTCGTGTGGCCATCATCATGCCCACAACAAATGCATCCAGCCGTGACAATGGGTGGTCTGACATGCGCTGAAATGAAGGGGGATGCCACATTGCCATTTGTGACACTGCCTTCTACCTCTTACTGGCTTGAGAAAGCTTTCCTTCTGTTCTCCTCTGTAAAGGCTATGGGAATTCAATCTAATGCTATATGCTCAGAGGAAAAGGTCTGGCAAGAGAGAGAAAGTGAAAAATGGTCCAGAAGGATTAAAAGTAATAGTTTAATAATAATATGTTAATCTCAACTCCTGGGAATGTCAAATGTATGCTGTTTTTTTGGAGTGGATTTTTTTAATATTTATTTATTTATTCATACATAACTGGGGTACAGGCCAGAGATGCAGAGGGTGAGAGGATTCACCAGTGACAGAGTGGGGAGCAGAACAGGCAGATCGAGGAAGTACACTGCTGAGGGGAGCAGCAGGCGGGCCAGGAAAGCTGTCTGCCTCACAATGTGGATCTCCTCTGGGGCAGGCTGAGAATCGAACTCATGGGGATGTGGCTTAAGCTTCTTGGTGCTGTGCTTTAACCCGCTGTGCCACTAGGGAGGGCCCTGGATGGATTATTTTAAAATTTATTTTTAGCTTTAAAACTTCTGATTTTAATGTAGTACTACTAGGACCACTTTATTTCTCAGAACCCCAATTCCCAGTCCCACTCTCTAGTCCCCATACCCTTCTGCCTGTTAATGTCATACTCGCTTAAAGCTTGTGAGAAAAACCCTAAGCATACTTTCAACATGACTCGCTTTATAAAATACACCAGAAAAGAGAAGTTACTGGAGAACACTGAGCTTAGGGTCAATTAGAAGTTAACTTGACAAATACTCTAATAATGTTACACATATTTCCAGAGCCACATATGTATAACCGAATGACCACAGATTTGGGGACATGTCCCAATGTCAGACAGCTTTTTAAGTCATTGTAACACAGACTCCAGGGAGTGGATATTTCCAATATCCATCATCTTATGAAGAGGCCAAAACTGGGCTGGAAATGCAAACTGACCTTGGATCTAGAAAGGAAGATCTCCCCCTTTCCCTGAGTTTAGAAGCCATGAAGACTTGGGCTCTGAGGTTGTGGAAAAGCCTGGCATATTTTTTTTGTGAGGAGGGAAGGTGGCCATGTCCTATACTAGGTCTGCTTTGTAGGTGGTGGTATTGGCAACTGTGCCATCAATAATAATAATAATAATAATAATAATAATAATAATAATAATAATAATAAAATGCATTCAGGAATAGCAGGATCAAACACAGGACTTAACACAGAGTTCAAAATCAGGCAGGACATGAGGACAGCAATCTTCTGCACCCTCTCCAGGTGCAGAAATATAATGATGATGAGTATAACTGTGAATAAATATATTAGAATATTCAATTCGAAGGAGAATTTTAGCTGCAAGTAGTTGTAACCTATTGGGGGTGGAGAGGAAGGCAAGCATAACCCAAAAGCAGAACCGAAACTACATATACAGAAGAGGGAAGAAAGGTGGTTTAACACCAACTGAGACCCATAAACTATAATGGAAATTAAACATCTAGTTCTTTGCTAAAGCTGGATCACCAAAGCATGGTTTGTACAATCTGTGAAGAGAGTAAGTTGGGCTCTGGGTGACTGCTACGGAAGAGCTTGCAGAGCCAGGGCAATATCTGAGGACCCAACGTCATCGTCCAGCTGTCATCTGGTGGAAACATGGGGAAATGACGGTTCTCAGATATTATGAGAGCAGCTCTCTGGGGTCAGCCCTGGGGTGGCAGTTGCCTTAAGCGATGAAATGCTTGGGGACCTATTGGAATAACGCCACCACCGAGGATGGTTAGGATTTTTATGTGAATATCTAATATAAGGAGAAGTTATGAAAATTTCTGGAGTCGACATATCTGTTATTTCCCCTGCTGACATGGCTGCTGGTCAGTAAAAATAAATGAGTTTCAGGCTGCTTTTCTCATCTTCTTCATCTCTCCTTCTCTGTATCTCTGCAAGGAATAGTTCTTAGACTGAATGGGGCCAGTAATCATGATGCCCATTGTTTTAAACAACCCTCTGGGTCTATGCTTGCCAACAAATGGTAAGATCACCTGGAGTAAGAAGAGTGATTACCAACAAAAAGCAAGTATAACTCCATATTATTGTTTCAAGTCAATGGCCATTATATGTGAAATGTAAATCACTGTTTTGAACTAGAGTAATTGGATCTTACATAATATACTTTTAGATAAATGAGCCAACTACTCCATTTTATAGATGAGGAAGTTAAGACACAGAAAGACTCTCTTAGTGACACACAACTAATTAGTGGCAAGGCCAGGACTAGAATTCAAATCAGTACATTTCCTGGGATATTTAGACAATAAACAGTTAAAGAATATAATGAGCATGTGACCAAACTTTAACTAAGAAAGGAAATGATTAAGGACAGAGTAACTCTTTTCAAATACCAAAGGTATGGCATGTACAAAAGGGTTTAACTTGTTTTATTGGTCCAAGAAAACAAGGGCCATTGTGGAGAAGCTGGAGGAAAGTTTCCTAGCAATCTAGTACAAGATAAAATCTCAAACTGTCCAAATTCTCCAAAATAATTGTTGGGGGGTAGTAAGTTTACTGTCACCCAAGGCATTTCCAAACAATCTGGAAGATAATGTGTGTATATCTTTTTCAGAAAGGGGTAGCATCAGAGTTTTGGAAGAGAGAAATCAGGCATGAAAATCATGTGAATGGAGTGACCTTTAAGAGTTCGAGATTCTTTACAACCTGGCACCAAATAAGTGTTCCATTCTTGCCTTCAAACGCTAAAAACTATCTTCCCACTTGTTTGCAATAGTTTAAATTTTAATCTATTTCATCTTTCAGAGTATTATGCCCTGAATATTTGATTTGAATGCTGTGGCAGAAGGTCACTCATATTCATTTATTTTCTTTTACTCTTATACACTTACTGTGAATCTTTTGAATTCATTATGCAAACATATGCAAATCAGATGCAGATAGTGTGGTCTCAGAAAATAACAAAATCTCATGGCCTTAACTGAGTCATCAAACCTTTCTTTAAGGAGGAAAGTAATGTGCGTTTTCAAAGTCTCTGAGGCAGGAGACAATTTCTGAGAGTGATATTTACATGACATTGGAATTTGTTACTCAGAGGAATAGCCACACATTTTTCATATTATGTAGAAACTTAAGGTTAAGAAAACATTTTCATGTATATGATCCCGTTTGATCCTTATAATTACCCTTTGAAATAGAAAAGACAGAAATTGGGATTCCTATTCTATTTCTCAGATGAGGAAAGAGACACAGAGATGTTAACTGACTCACCCATGTTCATTCAGTTGACTAAAGGTGGATCTCAACAAGACTCTTCCAGTACACAATTCTTCCCATTTCACCATGGTGCATACCTTTAAAGCAAGGTGGTATGTCATTGGTTCAGGTGTGTTTAAACTGTTTTGCCAAAAGCATCTTCAAATGGCATATTAAAGGTGACGAGAAAAGTCTAAGTATTTGTAGAATCCTCACACAGTGGCAAGTACATCCACCACTTTAAATTGTGTGAAAGGTCACTTAGGCTGTCTAAACATCTTTACATCTGTAAAGACAAGGAATGATAGTGTTTTTTGTTAAACAATGTGTTAAATATTTATATAAGTAAGGCCAGGTCCAGTATCTGAACACTAGTTAAGTGCTCACTAAATGACAGCTAGAATCACTGTTCTAGCAGTGGTGATACAGAACTGATAATAGTGGTAGTGTCACAAGTCATTGTGGACTCAGATACTAAGTATCCCCCATGTGCTAAAAGGCTCAGAACAGTCAATGTCTGAGTAGCTGAATTTAGCCTACTTCTTAGTAGGCTAAAGCTTGAGCTTTGCCTTTCTTTAATCAATGCCTCATCTTGCATCATAATGAGAGTAACTGCTATCCTTCCTCCAAATTGATTATTAGAAAAATGAGGTTTGGCATCCCTACCTCTGTCCTCTTAGCCAGATTGCTGTATATATAGCAGCATCTATCTCCTGTTTCCATGGCAGGCTGGAAGGAACCAGAAAGGATTCCACCCTACTTACTTTAGCAGGCCTGAACCAGCAGGTCAAGGGATGGATTTGTGACCCTCCTGTACCTTGCATTGGTGAAGGAGCAACTGAATTCCCCTTCTAGGGGTGCCATTGTAGGGTTCAGTCCTTCTATCTGCCCTCCACCAAGTGCTCTGCCCTTCCAACATGCATCTCTCCTGGTCACTCATGACAACATGGCCTCCTTTGTGAGGACAGCTTTCTGTTTCCACAGTCTCTCTTGTGAAAAGGGCCTGGATGCTGTCTTGTTGGCTGAATGCTTAACACTGGCCTAAAGTCAATGAGAACTATCACATCGAATGTTTGTGTGCCCAAGTCCAAGAGGGCTGCAGACTGATTCATATTTGCCAGGAAACACTAGACCACTCAGGGGCTGGGTCCTGTACTATTTTTGGCAGGATGGGTGGTATGCAAAAGGGACTTCCCTTTTTGCAGTACAGAGCAAACAAAAGCTGAAACAGAAAATAGCATTTCTTGTTCCGAGGTTACTACTCCAACCACCTCTGGCTCCAGAATTGTGGAGGCCATCAGAGCTCAATTTGAGGACAGCTCTAGGCATCAGCCAGACCCGCCAGGTTGGGGTGGCATCTGTCTTGTGATGGCTCCTCACATCAGCTGCTTCATTTTGGCACTGCTGTCTTCTGCCAGCTGTAGTGTCCTCGCCCCTTTGAATCAGATGTGCACTGAGGTAAGTCCAAACTGTTTGTCTTTATCTAGATTAAACTGCCTGGATGTATTGAGATTCAGCATGTTAATCCCATCGGAGCCTAAAGATCTAAATACCCACTTTCCTTAAAAAGACAAAGGGGTATGTAAATGCTAGTTTTGTTAGCATTATTGCATAAAAGGAATGAAAGAGCGCATTCAGGGAATAATCAAGTAGATTCATACAGGAAGGAAAAGGTGAGACTGTCCCACCTGGTCAAACAATTCTGCACCCTTCCCCCCTCCCCATCCTAATTTGAACATAAGAAATCCACTGTCTCAGTGCAAAAAGAAGTCCCCAAACCTGCTTCCTAGCATGGGTGTGCCATACCCCAGCTCATGGACATGCTCCCAATCAGTTTTTCCTGTTTCCTAGATTACTTGGAAAAATCTATGCCTAGAAAGATCCCTCTCGATTCTGGCCTTCTTCCCAAATTGGACAGTCCTCCATCTGTTTTACTATTTCATAGGAGCAATATCTGAGAATATAGTCAAATTTCCCCTTCTTTGGGCCTTAACAATCGATCTCAACCCATGGGAGATTCTTGGAGGGGGTAGTAAGAGAAAGGAGAAGGGCCTCAGTGTCTTGTGATCTTCTAACATGCTTCAGTCTCCCTCACTGGCTCTTACCCCTCGTACCCAGAAGGATGCAGCACCACACTGCCTGCCAGATGAGGGCTGCGCTGAGAAGGAACCAGCAGTCTTGGCAACTGGACAAGCTGCTTTCCTGTGTTGGGTATGGAAAGAGAAGAAACGGAAGTGTAGCTCCTGAGGGCCACAGTAAAGAGCAGGGTGGGAACTTGTACGACAAGGGCAAGAATAACAGATGGGACTGGAAAATGCCTGGGAGCAGAAAAGGAGCAAATCTTATTAGTCTGGTATAGGATGGGATCAGGAGGCAGTCGGCACAGAGGAGGCATATGAGCATGGAGAGAAGTGAAGCCTGGGCAGCCATAGCCAAGTATCGGAGGCTGGGTGGCTTCCACCACAGAAAGTCATTTTCTCAGTCTGGTAACTCCAAGTCCAAGATCAAGGTCTTAGCAGGGTTTCTTCTGAGATTTCTCTCAATTTACTGTGCCTCTCTCCATCCTCTATCTGCATATTTTTCTACCCTGTCTGTATCAACATCCAAATTTATTTTTCTTGAAAAAATATTAGTCTTATTGGATTAGAACCCTAATAAACTCAGTTTAATTTAATTACCTCACTGAAGATCCAGTCTTCAAATAAACTCATAACAAAGTAATGGAATTAAGATTATTAATTTGGGGGGGGGGACACAATTCAGCCCACAACAGAAAGGAGAAAATTATTAATAGGGTTTTTCCTGCCCCCCAGAAGATTATCAAATCTAACCCTAGGAGTTGGAAGGTCAATGTCACAGCCATATAGGTGGCAGGTTAAGAAGTACAGCTTCCGGTAACCAGACAGGTATACCATCCATCTCCTGGAAACAGCCTCAGATGGGGTAATATTTCCATTAAGTTCCAGCTCCTTGGGGAAAAGTCTCTATTCAACACCCTACACTTCACTCTACCAATTCAACTCTGAAATCCCCACTGGACGTCCAAGTCCATGGCTCTCCTGGAGCCCACAATGTCTGGCATACTTTGGAAGCCCAAGAAACACTGGACCACTCTGACTTCCTACTGAGGACACCAGGTACCGGCACTGTTTGTTCCATATTGCAAATGTCTTTTGTTTTGGCAAAAGGTAAAGGAGAAAGACGGGGAGAGTGCCCTGGGCCTTTTGCTGCCTGTTCCAGAGCTTCCCTGCTATCCAGGTCATAGCACACACCTGAAGTTCCCAGCACAGTCAGTCCTGCTTCTAAGCTGCGACAAGAGTTTCCTTTTTTGGATAAGTCAGCAGAGATGAAACTTCAATACAGTACCTTCCTGAAGCCTTCCTCTGGAAGGACTCGATTTTAACATGTTTTGGAACCTACTAAGTTAACATTGGATCTAAATTTCCCATCACCTCTTATACAATGTATTTCTAAGCAGCAAATTTGTAATGCTGTTGACTGAGTCCTGATTTATCTGTGAATACTGGGGAACAGTCTGGTGGACACAGTTTATTCCTGGAAGTAAGGAACTTCTAGGCAGCAAATGAGTGGGGTAAAAGTGAGAGTAGTAGGAGAGGAAGGTTTTGATGGGATTTTGCACCCCAGGGACACCTCCCCTCTCCATTACTTTCTTTTCCTCTTTTGCGCTTTCCCTCAACTTTAAACACTATTGACTACATAACATACATATGTCTGCATAACCCCAATTCACTTACTAAGCCCTACCCTGAAAACAAGGTTTCATTCTTGTCTAGCTCCATTCTGAGTTCTCAAACCTTTAATTTAAGAAAAACACTCATATAGAAAAGTTCACCTATCCTAAGGGCCCTGCTCACTTGAGTGAAAAGAATGAGTCTCAACATACGCAGGCCCACAAGACCAGTGTTCTCAGCACCTCCAGCCCCGTCTCTTCCCTGGAAAGAATAAGTGCAAAAAAGTGCTCTAACTCTCTCCGTGTAGGCTGATTGTACCTGCTTTTAAATTATAT
>NW_004567108.1:41211602-41319392 GCF_000260355.1 Condylura cristata
CAACATTAAACACACAAGATTCACTGACAGCATTGTGTGGTGTGCAGCGGCCATTCATCTTGTTGCTGCTGGAAGTTTCGCTGCTGTGTCCGTGACTGCTCTTCACTTCTCCATTCTGCTACCCATGAACATTTGCACTGTTTCCCAATTTTGAGCTACTATGCATGCTGTGATGTTGGCTGTGCTTATCTATGACTTTAGTAAACAAAATAATCTATTTTTAGCAAGGGTATTCCAGGAGGTGGATATATGTGGCCATAGGGTATACATGTGTTTAACTTCAGTTGATACTGTCAAACAGCTTTCCAAAGTTTTTACTATAGTTGTACACTCATTAGCAGTGTGGGAGAGTTCTGATTGTTTCTCAGTCTCACTACCATTTGCTAGTGTTCTGCAAGTGTTATTATTTTTGTATGAACAGAAGTCCTTCATGTTAATGTAGCTTGATTTATTATTGTTCCTTTCTTTTCAGTGCATTCTATCCTATTTAAGAAATGTTTTACTACCTCAAGGCCAGCACAATATAATCTTCTATTGTCTCCTAGAAATGTTATTATTCTGTATTTTATTAATTTCTAGGATACATGTTTAGATGTATAGTTCATCTGGATTGATTTTTGCATATGATGTAAGGTAGCAGTCAAAACTTGTTTGAGGGCCCTCCCTGGTGGCACAGTGGGTTAAAGCACAGCACTAAGAAGCTAAAGCCATTTTAGCATGAATTCGATCCTTGCCTGCCCTGGAGACCTCTCCTGACACGCCTGCTGCTCCCCTCAGCAACATACTTCGTCAGTCAGCCTGTTCTGCTCCCCACTCTGTCTCTGGTGAATCCTCTCACCATCCCTGCACCTCTGGCCTATACACAAGTTCTGAATGCATAAATAAATAAATCTTAAAAAAAAAAGTATTGTTTGAAAAAAATTCCAAATATAGGTAAGTTATAAAAGTATTGCAGTAAATATCTATAAACTTTCCACATGGAATCTTCTATTATGAAATGCTATCTGTTCTCTTTCTCTGTCCTATCTCTCTCTCTCAACAAAATTAGAACCATGATCAAATCTTTGGGGGCTGACAAGGCACAGCTGGAATTCAGTATTCTGTGATCTAGAATAGTAACATTTTGGACTCACTATCAAATAAGTACCTGGGATTATATTGCTATTTCCACCTTTAAAATGGGCTTGCCTTGACTAAAAACTATTGTGAGAGAGAGTCCTTTAGTCCTTAGGAAGGAGAACTCAAGTTCATAGATACAGGACCTCCCTGGTAGCACTAGACAATGGCATGATATAATAATGACCCACTTAAATGATACCTCCTTTTGCTGAGTGCTTGACACACATTGCTGGCCTGCAAAGAAGGGTTATTATCCTCAACCTACAATTGAGGAAAAGGAGGCTCAGAGACCACAATTTGGTGCTTGAGAGCTAGGAGGTAAACCCAAACAGTCTGGCTCAAGACCAACAGAAACTGAATCACATAATTGGAATGCCCTTTGCCTGGAGGAGTCAGATGGACAACAAAGTTTTAGGACTGTGCTCTTTGGGAGTGGTTTGTTTTTCTTCCAGGGAATAATTGTCACTCTGGGCTTTGCCTTAATCAAACAGCTAGCCATGGACAGAGCAGTGATGGGGTAGGGGAGCAGTCGGGGTCTCAGACACCTTGCACATGTGGAAGGTGGCTGCTGGGGGAGCAGTTGCAGATGAGACATCGAGAAGGTGGGGGTCAGCACTTGAGTGAAGCACAAAGGTCCTGAATTAGAAAATGAGGGAAAATTCAAGGAGATGGCAGGGAGTTAGAGATACAGCAAAATGAAGCAAAGTAAGATCCTGATAGAAAATATGCAAATGAATACCTGGAGGGAAAGGGACACACAGCTCTGAAGCAGAGTCGAGCAGTGTTTAGCATAGGTCTCAGGGTACAGTGAGCCCTGAGCAAGCGTCCTTGAGCTGGGGTGGTGGTGGCCCTGAGGCAGTTGACCTGAGTACCATGCATCTGGCAGAGGTCAGCTGGGGGCATGGATTCACATAAAGAAGAGTCTCTCTGCTATGGGAATGGTCAAAGCAGAAAAGTGAGAAAGTGATGTTAAAACAAACCTCACAGTGAGGTCTAGAAATCTAAGGCTGTGTTTCTAGGAAGTGGTCACGTGGAGTGCAGAGAAACTGTCAAATCTGCGAAGTGGAAGTAGATGTCTGCCTGGAAAGGCTGCTGAATTTGTGGCTCTGGCAGCAAGCCTAGCCCAGGGCAAAAGTGCAGTGGCCAGGCTGTGGGATCCAGCATTCCTTTCCAGCATCCTGCCCTCTCCTCCCGCCCCCCCCACCACCCTGGTGCAATCTCATTCTGCTGTCCTAGAATCTGTGCTATGCTCTCAGAACTCACTCTCAAAAAGTTTGGATATGAAATCTGACCACAAGACACTACCTCACGTTATAGTATTCTACTAAAAAATGTATACCTGAAATCAAATCCTGAGGCTACATACAAACCCTAAATAAGGGACATGCTAAATACGAGCATGCATTCTTTAAAACAAACAAAAGTAAAAAACAATGCCTGCCATGTGAGACAATGCAAAATTGAGGCATTATCTCAGATTACAGGAGACTAAATAGACATTCAGTGCAATGAGTCACCTGGATTGGAAAAATGAAAAGTACTATAGCAACACTGGGACAATTGGCAATATTTGAATATAAATGATGTACTGGATAATAATGTTGTATCAATAGTAAATATTCCAAATTTGATGATGATGTTGTGCTTCTTAAGAGATAAAGGGGTAAAAGGTCATGATATCTGCAATTTACTCTCAACAAAGAGAATAAGATTGTGTGCGTATATGTACTTCCTGGTTAGAAAAACAGAATAGACTGAAAGCAAGTTAATGTTGCTTAGTGGATTGCAGAGTATGTGGTGCTTTGGAGTCAACCTATGTGATGGTCATTTTTATTAGATGGGAGTGTAATTACAAAAGCCAGTGGGAGGAGTCCAGGACACTCTCTAAAATATCATTGGCTTTTGGCCCTCCCTGGTGGTGCAGCAGGTTAAAGCACTGCACTGAGAAGCTAAAGCCACTTCCGCATGAGTTCGATTCCCGCCTGCCCCAGAGGTGACCACATGGCGTGGCAGACCTCTCCTGACCTACCTGCTGCTCCCCTCAGCAGTGTACTTCGTCGATCCGCCTGTTCTGCTCCCCACTCTGTCTCTGGTGAATCCTCTCACCCTCCGCATCTCTGGCCTGTACCCCAGTTCTGTATGAATAAATAAATAAATCTTTAAATATATATATATATATATATCTTTGACTTTATAAATTCTCCTCTTTGCTACAATTCTCATCATTGGCTGCTTTCTCCCAGGAATTGAGGGCAGAGTGTTCACTGCAGTTTCTGCCCTACTGGAGATTAGTGTTATGGTGACGGCCGGCTTCCCAACGTTCCTTGTTGGTGGTAGCCCTGGTGCTCAGCTTTCCCTGGGTTAAAAGTGAGCTATTTCATTTCCCTGCCTTACTATTCACTAGGCGTTCCCTCCAGCTACTGGCTCAGTGGAGCTCCTCCTTGATGCTCAGCTTTCTGAATCACATTACTGTAATAACAGCGCTTAGCAAAGCACACATGAGGATAATGCGAATGTCATGTGTACTTATATATTCAGGCGAAGGAGGGAATAAGCAGCATCAAACCTTTTGCTGTTGGGTCAGAATAGAGTAAGACAAAGGCCCCCTTTCTCCAAGGGCATGTGACATCAGTTATGCCAAAGTAGGTCAGAAAAGAAAGTCTCATAGCTAATTCAAACCTTACCAACTAAAGGGCAACAGCTACAAATCATCTCTCTGGGTCTTCCATGTTCACAGGCAACAAGGAGGAGGCATTATGTGTTAGGCAGCTAAATCTAAGTTTTAAGTGTGCATTTCAGTTTCATTGTGCAGATTTGTGACAGTGTCTGGTACACATTAGGTCTACAAAATGAAGAATGACTTACAAGAAAATATAATTAGAGTATTTTCATCAGTGACATTCTTAATATTGTCAAACTGGGAGAAAACTGGCAATTTCCTGTAAATATGCATGCTCACTGCAGTTATAAAAAAGTGCCCCACTAAGCAGAAGTTGGAGTAAGTAAAGGGAAATGCAGTTGAAGTGGTGATATTCTAAAATATCACACTCCAGAATGAAGGAGGATGTATGCAAACTTCTGTTTCTAACAAGCAGATCTGCTTGCTACTCAAGGTGAGTAAAGTATCCAAAAATCAAGATCATAAGACAAAGTAAATTTTAAAATGTCACCATTCTTGCTCCTCTATCTGGTTCCTTCATTTCCCTTAAAGATAATCAGTTTTGGTTTTAGCCCCATTTTCTGGTTTGTTTACAAGTATTAGAAAATATAAATATTTCTAATAAAAATTTATCATATTCTATGCTATATATATGCTAGTGTGTGTATAAATATATGTATTTTATATAATATATAATATACATATATATTATGTATACACTCTGAACCTTGTTTTTGACCTTACGATGTGCCTAGTTATCACTCCACATCAGTGTAAGGAGAGATTATTCATTTCATTTTCAGACACAGAAGTTCTTATTCCTAGAATGTATGTTTTGTCAGCTAGTCATATATTGAGGAATAATCTACTAATTGACAATCTTTTGCTATTACAAAAAAAAAAAAAAGTACTGTAAGTCATTTTGGGGTTTTGCAAGTATGTATTGGTAAAGAGTCCCAGAAGTAAGATTACTGTTGAAAGAATAAAACATATGATTTTCTTGATAGTCAACCAAATCACAAAGTCTGACATTAATTTACATTGTTTTTCTCATCAGCAAGAAGCCAATGTGACATACAACTGTGAAAATCTAGGTCTCAGAGAAATTCCTGACAATATACCAAACACAACAGAATTTTTGGAATTTGGCTTTAATTTCTTGCCTGCAATTCAAAATTCAACTTTCATCAGACTCATAAATCTTGTCTTTTTGGATTTAACCAGGTATGTGTCTGAGTTCCTTGTGTGCTTCATGTTTTACTTAAGTAAACAAATGACTGGGTTGGAATTGTTTCCATGAACTTCTTTTGGGACACAGGAACAATCTGCTTAACCTACATGTTTGGCCTTTCCCCTGAAATATCTGTACACTGATGAAATGTAACTTAATTAAACACCAATCAATGGAGAGGAAAATGGGTTGTTACCCCAATCAATGGAGAGGAAAGTGGAACAGTCTCAAAACGGACTGTGTCAGCAAAGCTGTTCTAGAAATTCTAAGGAATATTGATAACAAAACCGAAAACTAGCCTAGCACTATATCAGATGTCATCTTTTATTACATTTTAGCATAGCTTTCATTGGTTGATGACATTTTAAGAGATTTTACAGAAGAAAAACTCACACAACCTATTAACTTTTTCCCCTACAAACTGGAAAAATGGTTCCATTGTTTGATTTTGGAGAAGGAATCAGGAATCTAAAATCTGAACCAGTGTGCTTGAAACAATGGGCAAAACTATAACAAGAAAATAAAGGAAGAAAGCAAAAGGGAATCGCAGTATATGTGTGTGTGTGAGAGAGAGAGAGAGAGAGTATGTGTGTGTGTTGTGTATGTGTATGTCAGAGGGGACAGTGCTGTGGGTGATGTCTGTACCCCTTACAGCTGCCTTATCTCCTCCCAGGTTAGGCATCTGAAAAATGAGAGTACAGTCACCCCCACAGTTCTTTACAACCACCCTGGGAAGTAGGCATGGCAAATACCCCATCCAACCCACATCTGATGGGAAGCGGAGAGGCATGGAGATTTTGTTTGCTTACAGATACAGTGAAAGGAAACCCTGGCTGCCAATCCAGTGTCCCCCCACTGACCTTTGGCATGCTCCAGACAAGAGAACATATGCTATACTTAGAAACCTTATCTGAGAGAAAGCCTTGCCTTTTCAAAGAGAGACAGAAGTCATTCTGCTACCTAGCTATCATGTCCCAAAGAAATTCACTTTCCTTCTGCTTTCCTGTGTCATTTGCTGGTGAATGAGTCTGGCCACATTCATTTTTGAACAGTGCATAGGCCAGGCTAGCTCTTTAGTTGGAGGGCTCTGGTTCTTCCACTGCTATTTCCACAAAGCGATAAATATATGACCTCATACATTTTAAAATCCTTTCCTTCTCCACTCCTTATATGTTATTTGGTCATAAATTAGACATTGCTTTCATTCCTTTATGCGGTATTTTTTTTTTAAACTTCACCAACAGGGTTTCTGCTCTTTGTTCATTTTTCCATATTGTTTTTCATCTTCCTCTCTGAATAACTTTTCTTTTTTCCAAAGTAGCCCTTAGACATTTTTTTTGATGAGTGAGGATCTGTGAAGAGTAAACTCCTTCAGTTTTTGTTTTCTAAGAGTCTTCATTTCAGGCTCATTCTTGAAATATAGTACTTTTGGACATAAGATTCACATTTCCAGGCTTGTTAAACCCCAGGCTATGGACTCAAGCTCCCTTTTTACAATGCATTTCTAAGAAATTATGTCATTGATCTCTAGGAATAGGGTATGTGTGTGTTTGGAGAAGGGGTTTTGTTCAATATTTTTGGGTGCAATACGAGAATGTCTTTCTCTGAACTTCTAGAGTTCCATATTGCAATGCAGTTTTTTTTCCTATATTTCATTGGATTCACAACCATTCTACACTTTACAAAAGAAAAACCAAGTTACATGTAGGCGATTATAGATGAGAGATTTTAAATGAAACATCTTTTAGCCAGAGATTGATATTCAGCTGTGACTTGCCCAGAGTGATACAGATTAATATGTTAATTATCATGTTTTTGATTATATATGACATACTCTATATTACTTAAAATATTATAGTTTGATTTTGCATAGTTTCCAAACACAAACCTTTTATAATTTGACAAAAAGGGGCAAAGATATCTGGGGGAAAATAATTAAATCCCAGCCTAGTCATTTGGTATAGCAGCCCATCTGTGTGTCCTGAAGAAAGTATGTTTATCTCTGAAGGACAACATCCACTGTTTTCACTACACTCAAAAGATGACACTACTAATATCAGTTGTGACAGTTTTGTTTTCTAATTATTGCTAAGTACTACTATCTTTTTAAGGTGCCAGATTAACTGGATACATGAAGACACTTTTCAAAGACATCATCAACTAAGCACTCTCGTGTTGACTGGAAATCCCCTCATCTTCATGGCAGAAACATCAATTACTGGGCCCATATCTCTGAAGCATCTTTTCTTAACCCAAACAGGAATATCCAATCTTGACTTTATTCCAGTGCACAATCTGGAAAACTTAGAAAGTTTGCATCTTGGAGGCAACCATCTTTCCTCCATTAAGTTCCCTAAAAATTTCCCAACACAGAATCTGAAAGTACTGGATTTTCAGAATAATGCTATCCATTACCTTTCCAGTGAGGATATGGGAACTCTAAAACAGGCCACCAACCTGAGCCTTAACTTCAATGGCAATGACATTAAAGGCATTGAGCATGGGGCTTTCCATTCAAAAGTTTTCCAAAGTCTGAAGTTTGGAGGGTCTCTTAACTTGTCTGTTATATTAACTGGTTTGCAGAACTCTACTACCCAATCTCTCTGGTTAGGGACATTTGAGGACATTATTCATGAAGACATTTCTTCAGCCATGTTTGAAGGACTTTGTAACATGTCTGTTGAGAGTATCAACCTGCAGAAGCACCGTTTCTCTGACTTCTCACCTGCCACATTCCAGTGTTTCACGCAGCTTCAGGAATTGGATCTGACTCAAACTCACTTGAGCATGTTACCCTCTGAGATTAAGGGTATGAACTCTCTCAAGAAATTAGTTCTCAATGTAAATAATTTTGACCAGTTGTGTCAAATCAGTGCTGCTAGTTTCCCTTCCCTTACTGATCTTTATATCAAAGGCAACTCGAAGAAACTTGAACTTGGTGTTGGTTGTATAGAGAAACTAGAAGATCTGCAGAAACTTGACTTAAGTCACAGTAACGTAGAGGCTTCCGACTGCTGCCATCTGCAGCTCAAAAACCTGTTCCACCTGCAATACCTAAACCTGAGCTACAATGATGCCTTGGGTCTCCCTAGTAAGGCGTTCAAAGAGTGTCCTCACCTAGAAGTCCTAGATTTGGCATTTACACACTTGCATGTTAATGTTCCCCAAAGTCCTTTCCAAAATCTTGACCTTCTGCAGGTTCTGAATCTCTCTCACTGCCTCCTTGATACTAGTAATCAGCACCTGCTAACAGGCCTGCGGGATCTCCGCTATCTTGACTTCCAGGGCAATAAATTTCCAGATGGGAGCATCCCAAACACCAATCCATTTCAGACAGTGGGCACTTTGGAAGTTCTCATTTTGTCCTACTGTGATCTCTTCTCCATAGACCAGCAAGCATTCCAGAGCCTTCAAAAAATAAGTCATTTAGACTTAAGCCACAACAGTTTGACAGGCATGAGCATCGAGGCACTCAGCCACCTAAAGGGGATCTACCTCAACTTGGGTGCCAACAGCTTGGACACCATCCCTCCCCATGTCCTCCCCATCTTGTCACAGCAAAGCACCATCAATTTAAGTTACAATCCCTTGGACTGCACTTGCTCAAATATTCATTTCATAACATGGTACAAAGAAAACCTGCAAAAACTGGAGGGCTCTGAGAAGACTGTGTGTGCAAACCCCCCATCTTTAAAGGGAGTTAAGCTGTCTGATGTAGAATTGTCCTGTGTCATTACAAAAATGGGCATTTTCTTTCTTGTGATGTTTTTATTCTTATTCATGCTTTTTCTCGTTTGTTTAATTAAAATCATTCTCAGGAGGAAATACCAGCACATTTAGAGCTCCAGGTGTCTAGAGATGGCAAATAAATGTTTTAGCAAAATTGCCTGAGAAAGTGTTATCTGTAGTGACCAGATATTTTCACATTGGTTGTTGGAGTTGGGTGGGATTCACTGTTTGAGTCCAGTGAATCTCCCTGGCAGGTAAACTGATGAGGGCCAGAAGTACCAGCCAGTGCATTGAGCAACACAGAGACTTTTCCTAACTTGGTAGTTGAGGGAGAAACCAGGCCAGGAAAGGCCAGGAGAATTATCCACAAGGGAGAGTCCCTTCCACTCATAGACATACTGGAGGTCTTTCACTCTGTCCCTAAAAGGGGAACATGAAGTCCCTTACTGGGGCAGTGCCAGTGTGCTTCAGCCTCTACTGACTCACTCACATTTCAGACATCTTGCTTGAGGCTAAGCTCTTATATGTAGCCACAAAGGAAACTTATAGGGGACAAAGTTTCTATGCTTACTTTAAATGATAGCATAATGAATTTAAAAGAAGAGCCGTGGCAATTAATCTTGCCATGAAATCAACTTTGGTAATCTCTTTTATGCTTAGAGCTCTTTAAAACCCCTTGGGTGTAAATAACTAAAAATAAATAAATGCATACATAACTAAATGACCAATCAACTCACCTCCCCCCTGACCCTCCCCCCACCCTCTAGGTTAAGGACTTTTTTTTCCTGTGTGGGCACCGTTGATCCTTGACCCTCTCTGGCTGGTTCTCTCACTCTTATATTTCGGATCCTCACTTACAGTTGAGCTGTGGTCAAATGCCCTTCTCATTTGGGTGTCTGGTCCTTTGAAGCTTCTTTCCCATAGAAACCATGAGATAATGGTCAATTGGTTCCCAGGCCAGCTCTCAAAAGCCTATTCACCTGGGCAGAAATTGAGATGGCACATTTGCAATGAAAATGAGTACAATGAATCATCTCTGTATGCTTGTTCTCACTATGCTTAGTGAGCGGTAGTTTCTGTGGGCACTAGGTGCATAAGGCAAATAAATACATTGTAAAAACTTAAAACTAATTCCCCAAAGATACATGGTAAATGAAAAAGAAATCCAGACACAACAGGATCCACGAACTTGCTGTACTGAACCATATGGGAGCCTGAGGCAAAAGGAAAAAATCAGTGATAACCTTCTGCCTTTAACTGTTTGATATTCTGATCATCAAAATTTTGTGTTACTTTCAGTTTTGAAAATATTTATCTTCATTACTGAGTTTTTTGGTGCCACTTAAATGGGCCCCTAGCTGGGCTCCTTACCTAGTCACCCTGTTGCCACCCTTAAGACTGGTAAGAAGAGAGCTAACTCCCACATTTATTGAGGGTCTCTTAGCAGGCACATTATCTCAGTTTTACTCAAAAATGAAAAAAAAAATACAGAAAAGAAAGAGCTCATCTCCTTCCCCTGTACTTTCTGGAAGCAGAAAGGAGTGTTCAAGATCTTAATCACTATTGAGCCCCCATCAGCGAACCACCAGCTCAAAGGCATCCTCCCTCAAAGCCCAGAGGGATGGCCCGGACCCTTCTGTACCAGCCTGGGCTTGCCTAGACAGGGGCATGCAGAGAACTACTCTATTAAGGAAATGAAACCATACACAACTGACAGTTTTCATTAGCATGAATGCCAGCTGTCCACCTGAGCATGGAGCTTTGAGCTATCGGACACTGGGACACACGCCTCAGCTATGTTGAGTCCTGCCTCCGGGGGCTGAGAAGGGTGGTGCAACAGTCCCAAAAGGCCAAGCCTGGCCACCACAGGGTTGGTAAGGCCGTGAGTCTGGCAGTGACCAAGGCCTCTTGTCATTCATTTCTGGGCCAGGTGGGACCTAGAGCAGGAGTAGGAATGGCTGTCTTGGGCATGCTCTCTGTGGACAAAGCAGAAGCCTTTCCATGCAACTTCCCTGGAAACCACTCCCCTTTTTTTAGGGACCTGGAGCTCATTTTAGTTTAGAAGGGTCGGGCACTCAACCCTCCAAAGCTAGAAAAAGCCCTGTACAGGGATCATTCACCCTTGAGAAGTGTGCCCACCCCCTGGCTGAAATGCAACAGGACGGATGGTCATTTCTCTTCGCTGACTTTCTTCATTTGTTCATAGCAAATTAGATGACCACTCTGGAAACTGAGAAATAATCTTAGTGGTGACTGTGAAGATATAGATCTATACTCACTGATCCCTCCTTCCCTCTGCCTTTTTCCTTCCTTGCTGCTTCTTCCCTTCCTTTTCTCCTCCCTTTCTTCTCCCACTCTGTGCCTTCTTCCTTCATTACTTATTTCTCTTCCTTCTTGTTTTTAAATAACACACCGTGCACCCCCTGTCAGGCACTGAACCCATGGAAGGACATGCAGGCCCCAGGCCTGCGATGAGATGGGGTATTCCTGCCTCCAGGATTCAGAAGTGCTGTTCTGAAGTAGCCAGGCTATCACAGGAGGCTCAGGAGAGCTCAGAAACTGTGGCTCCCATACCAGCCCAGCTCCTCTGTCTCACCACCTTCCCCATCTGTCCTTATCTTTCTGTTCTTAGCCTCAGGGTCAATTCTCCTCACTGGAGTCAGAGTAATTTCTACTCCCCACCCCCACCCCAACCCCCACCTTATGCCCAAATACAAAGTCATGCCTAAAACCCTTCAGTGATTTCTTATCACAGGGAAAAGTCAAGCTAGTCTTCCTGCCTATAGAGGTTCCTGTCAAGCTTCCAGTCTGGGCCAAGAGGGTCTCTCTCTCTCTCAACATTCTGCATACCCATGCCCTTTCAATCAGGAAGTGTTAGTCTTTTGGATTGAGGGATTTATTTTTGGTACCTCATAATAGAGTAGAAGCTTGGGGGCCAATCCCCATTCCCTCTGTACCCCAGGAAAGGCCATATTGTTGAGAAACAACATCAAATGGTTGTTTCTCACCTATGTCAGCACTATGTCTTCTCTGCAGGAGCTTTTCCCTGACCCACCCAGTCTATGGGAACAAGGATGGCACACACAATTTGCTCTCCCTGTATTGTTTTATGGTCAGTTTAGAATTATCTTTTATACTTGTTTAGTTTAGAATTATCTTTTATACTTGTTTTAAGTTATTATCTCCTCCATGAGAGAGAATTCTTTTCCAGTGGTATTCCAGAACATGCTTTGGTCACATAGCGAATTGATTTATCCCTAACCAAGACTTAACCCACTGTGTTCTGGGTTTCCCCTTGTTTATCACCAGAGCCACCCAGGAGATCTTTAATAAATGGATTCCTGGGCTCCTCTTCCAAGATACTCTCATTCTGTTAGATCAGGGTCAATCCTGGATTTGCAGTCAAATGATTCCATGGACAGCTCTTCCCTATTTTTAGTATTTTTTTCTTCTTCAAATTTTCATTAAAATTTCATTACATATTATTTAGAAATCTACACCCTATGAATCCAATACAGTGCCAACTCATACAGTTCCCTGTGTATTCTGGCAAGTTCAAGCTCTACTCTGCTTTAAGTGTTCAAGCTGAAAATCAGACATACTAATTGCTGACTTACCACCCCATACCCATACCACCTTCCATTACATTTAATGTGTAATTGCAAAGCCAAAGTATTCTATAGAATATCTCATCGTCTAAAAACAGCAAGGCCCCAAGCCCTAGCCTTCATTTCTCAGGCCTGCGCATCTTCTATGCAATGCAAACTCTTACCCCATAACGGCACACTGATCTAAGGCTTTTGTGACAGCTCCTCTGTTTCAAGCAATAGTAAATTCACCCTACAAAGTCAGAAAGGGAGCTTTTTGATGGCTGCTGTCAATTTTATTGCTTTATCTTGGATACTAGGATAGAATCTGTAGACATGGTGTGTTTATTGGTTTTATGTATCTCATGTTGTTGCTGCTCTGACAAGCTATTCCTATAAAAACATGTTATTATTGCATGCTGTAGCTCAGTAAGCTGACCCTGCATTTCAAACTGAACTGGAGCAAATAGCATTGAAGTCCATAAAAGCCGACTGGCCTCCATTACAGAGGACTGTCTGCATAAGTTGCGACTCCCACCACCTGGGCTCAAATTATACCTTTCCCTGGTGCTGGCAGACATCACTGTTAACCGAACACAGCACGGACTCAAATGCAGGGATATCTGGAAAACTGTAAGACAGAAAATTGTTACATCATTCCTAATTATCCAATTCCCCAACAAGTGTCTTTAGCAAATTTTGAAGTTTATAAAAGTATGAAATAAATGGATTTTTAAATGTTTTCACATATCAGTCTAGGGTGCAAGAGAATTAGCTGATGTTATTTCCCATCTACCTTAAGCATGAGAGAGAAAATAAACATGAATTACAGCTAGAGAGGATGTGGTTCTTTCCAAGGAAATCACAAGTGGGCATCCTGAGCGCTGTCTAGAATCAATTGCCTGATATGTAAGACTTAGAAAGTCTAACTTTGGGGGAGCTGGCTTGGAGGATGCAAAGTAATGGGTCATCCAATATGATGTCCAGAGCCCACAGGATACTGGTTTTTCAAGAGAATCATCTGGAGGAGTCTACAAAGCAAATTCCTGAGTGTCACCCATAGTTGGATTGGATTTAATACTAGAATCTCAATCAAGTAATTTCATGTGAAGTCCTGCCTTAATCTTTTTTTTTTTAATCAAACAATAGCAGAAACATGAGTCAAGTGAATTGAAAAACCACTCCATCTCCTGAAAGAATTTCCAAGAAAAATGGCATAAAAATGGCTAAGGAGTCCTCAAATCTAAGGGTAAGAAACCTGGGTAGGCCACTTGTTAGTGTCTTTTGCCATCACTTCAGGTGGCAATGCTGCTCCCCAAGTACTATCCTGTGCTATTCCCTCAGCCGCGCTCACTCCATTTTAGCTATCCACCATTGAAGATAATTTATTGAATAGTGTGGGTGTTAAAAAAAGGAATCAACAGATGATTTCTAAAAGCTATTATTGCTTGTGAAAGATTAATCAGTGTACTTCATTAAACAACTTCCTCTTGTCTTGCCCCATTGAAGACAATCTCCCGTAAGCATTTTACCTGTTCAAGATGTGGTAGAAGGTCCTGTAAAGGTAAGCAGAGGACAGGTGGCCACCAGGGCATCTCCTTCTTTCTGTTGGCTTATGGGTTGTCTAAATAGCTGGGCTCTCCCTCTTTCTCTTTATGCTGTTCTAGGAAACAACCTAAATATCCAAAATAGGCAGATGATTAAACCAGCAGATGACCTGAGTAAGTGGGGAGACAGTCCATGTCCTTAGGTGGGATTGACTCTACTTACAATTAGTGAGTACAAGTTAAAGTAAGATCACTTATTAATCTGTCAAAAAGAGAAGCAGGATAATGGCTTAGGTGGGATGTAGAGTGTAGGAACTCTGGGCATTACTTATGGGACTGTGGGCAGGTGTAATGGACCTCTGGTAATAACCACTGATCCACAAATTCTCTCTCATATGTGTCCCAAGAAACCCCACAATATTTACCTATAGCATTACTTATGGAGGGGGCATGTTTGAAGAAATTTGAGTGGTCATTGCTAGGAAAATGAATGAAATATGGAAGGTAGTCAGCAGGCTGTTTTAAACAATATTAGAAGTAGTAGCTTAAATACAGCTACAGGAATGTAGTTAAATCTAAAATATACAAACTTTCAGGGTTGCTCTTTCCTTTTCCTTGAGGACTGGGGGTCTGAGATGCTCCATGTATGTGTACTTGAACTGGGCAAGTAAATGGAGGATCATGGGCTCTTGTAGCCATAGGGGCTTTGCATCAACAGATGTGGGTTGGGTGTGCACAGGAAGTGCCTCCAGTCTCCAAAGTGGACAGGACTCCAGTCAGGAAAGTTACTTTAGCAAGTACAGCTTAACACATGGTATTAGTCCTTTGTCAAAAACTTCAGACACAGGATTTTCACTTAGGCACGTCAGAACTGGACGATATGGTGATGCCAGCCTGACAGATGGAGTCTTGGTCTCTGCAACACCCTTGCTTCAGGTCTTAAAAACATCTTCATTCTTCACCTCCTGACTGCTGACAGCCATTTCCTGGTTGTGCTTGATGAAACAGCAAATGAATAATGGTTAGAGGCTTTCAGCTTTACAATATTAATAGAGGTTTTTTTGTTTTTTGTTTTTGTAAAGCTGTGGACAATAACTAGTAACCACAGACATCAGATTTCTCTTTTCTCACACCTGAATGACTTGGCTGGCATGTCACAGAGTGTACAGAGAACTTCAGTCTTGGGAGCAGATTGTTATTTTGAAGTGTTTGCCTGCATCCAGTTTTGGGACTGACATACACACCAACAGCCTGTGATTTTGAAAGATGTGGCAATTTTTTCTTTGAGAGTGCATGATCCCCCAAACCAGTGAGAAGCTGTTGCATGTTTTTTTCTTTTTAATGAGGGTTGATGCCAATTATTTCTGTTTTGGGGTCTGAGCCATCTGACCTTCTACCCAGATCTTGAGTCTGGGCTAGAATGGTTGATTTTTTAATTGGGAAAGGTAATGAAACACGTTCAACTAAGCTGTGGTAATTTGTATCTTACAGTGGCAAAGAAAATCAAGCCAGGATTTGGTCTTCTTTCATCCTGTAACCTAGAGTGTCATAGCAGGAGAGGCGGGAGGCAATTCTAGTCTCATGGTTGAGGGTCAAGGTGTCTCTCCGTTCAGATTGCTTGTGCTCAAGCCTCAGTACTGCAGAGTACTGAGCTAATCAGCAGAGTAAGTCACTTAACCCATTTCTGAGTTTTGGTTTCATAATTTGTAGGATGAGGCAAGCCATGGTTCAAGGGGTATGGTGATCTCATGGGCAAATGTACATCAAGCATACACTGTAGTGCTTAGGTCCTGGTAACATGCCACAGATGTGACTACTGCTAACATCCTTGCTTGTTCAATTCAGTTCAGCATATATATATATATACACATACATACACACACACACACACACACACATATGTATCTCCAATGTACTTGTTTCTAGAAGTAAAAACACACAAAAGACACCAAGGGAATTTGCATCTAATAAAGAAAATACACACATGGAAATGTTATAGGACAGGGAGAAAGGGCAGAAACAGATGACTTTAAAATAATACATTGAGTTCCACAGGGCTCACGGGCCACTCTAAGTCGTGGCAAAAGGTCCCCTCCACATGCAGCAAGGATAGCCAGAGAGGGCTGGGCCAGCAAGGAAGAGCTGAAGTATGTGGGAGCTATTTCAAGATTGAAAGCAATAGTAACAGGGATTGATTTGCATTTGAGAAACATCTCTCTGGGGTTATTGTGAAGAACAGAGCAGAAAGGGTAAGAATGGAGAAAGGGAAACTAATTATAAGGCTGTTGAAGTCATCTGGGAAAGAGACTTTGAGAGTAAATGAACTGGCTGGTACTGGAATAGCAAGGAGGGTGGAGGGCACTTCAAAGTATTTTGTGGGATCGATGGAACTTGATTATTCAGATGTGAAGTAAATACAAGAGTTTAGGTAACAGGATAGAAACTGCCTGGAGGAAGGGTGGGAGGTAAGGTGTGCTTTGAGGGTGAGAGGTGCAGAAAGACAGGAGCAGAGGGGTCAAATGCTCAGAGGAGAAGAGAAACCCTCAAGAGATTTTTTTAAAAAGGTAAAAGGAGACTGAAGAGATTGGGAGGCTAGTGTCAGGGAAGGGTGGCAGGTAAGGAGTTTGAGCTTGCTGATGTTTACTCGAGTAATTTAATTTGTATGGTAGACAGAGAGCAGATTTCAGTAGTGAGGGGTTATATGAAAACCTGAAAATTTCCAGTGTATAAGGAAAAAAGCAACATCAAGGAGCAGTCTTTCTGAGAGGAAGAAGACAGGAGGGAAGAAAATGAAACAGGAGAGGACACCTGGTGAGAGACAGCAGGTTTTGGGAAGAGACAGTGATGTAGCAAGGGGGAAGGCTGGTAGAAAACATAGAAGTAGTTAAAGGAAGACGTAATCTTAAAAAATAGGCCATGATTGTCTACATGAAAAAATGAGCAATCCATAACACTTAAGAAACACAGCCACAAAAAGCCATCTTTCCATTTGAGTTATATTCAATAGCATTGTGGAGGGTGTATGAATGTGGGAATAAAACTTACTACTAATGTCTTTTCATGCTAAATTTTTATTTCAATGTTATGCAATTGCATAAGTATAAATATTTGTTCAATATACAACAATTATGACATCCATAGGGAATTTTTTAGAGAAAATAAGACTGCAAACACTTTATTGCACAGATCCTAACAAACGTTTAAGCTGGTAAATCTACAGCTGGGAGTACTACCGAGGAGCACGTCTTACAATCACAGGAGACCCACCAAATAGAACACAAGAGACTTTCTACCAGCTGATTGGCGAGGTTTACAACAACAAACAGGTATTACATGAATGCAACCGTAAGCACTCTTTACTCATCCAGAATGCAAAAACATATTTGGCAAAAATGGTAATACACTATACAAAATATACATAAAAATAGCATTTGTAAACAAGCAGCTAGTTGTGCTTTAAAGGAAACTGGACAGTTAAAAAGCAAAGGCTGTAAACTGTGAACTACCTCCCCGTAGACCAGTCTGAGTGAAGCCAGACTGGGCTATGACAACTGCCAGACACAGATATTAATTATAAATGTTGAGACCATTTTTGAAATTCATTTGTTTTTGGAAAGTATTTGTTTCTCCTAATGCTCTCACAATATAGTGACAGGGTATGGCTGAAACTACAGGGGGCAAAAAAATTAAGGGCAAGGAGAAGACTCTTTTTTGTCATTGCCAACTCACTTTACAATGAAGGACAACCAAGCAGTTAAGTTACGCCTTTGTTTTTGAAGCGGAGTTTACAGCTTCACTAAATGATTTACAATCCACAGGGCTGTAAGATGATGCTGTGCTTGGATGAATAATTTTATAGCTTGAAGATATTTAACCATCCCTGAGGGGGTTGGGTGCTGGATTAGTGTTTACTGGTAGATATATTTTTTCTCTTTCAAAACAGAACAAAAACTTCTACTATGGATCCCAAGCATCTTATAAATACTTATCTGTGTGCATTTTCTCTTAGTGCCTTAGTACTTATGTCAGCAAGTGCCATCTTACAGTACACCAGGAAAACTGGAACAAAAAAACAAACAAACAGAAACCCCTCAGCACTAAAATGATTTGACAATTTCTACATATTCATGGTATACAAAATTTAAATAAGGCTTAGCAAAAGTAAAAAGGACAGTCACATTCAAGCACCAAATAGCTCCAACAAGTCATGTTATAAAAATGTTCCTCTTTATTAATACAGTATTTTTGCATATAAATAAAGAGATCAACTATGAAATGTGTGGAGCTACCTGATGCATCAGAAATGAATGTGAAACCCAGGAGCTTGCTAAAAACAGCAAGCTTCATCTACAACATAAGGCCCCAGCTATGTATTAAAATGTATCTGATGTCCTGATTATCCCTTAATATATATGCTATGATGCCAAAATCCACCCCCCTCTTTTCTTCAAAAAAGCAAATTTAAAACCTCTTCCAATGCCTGATGCTCATTACTTAACCTAAGTACTAGCAGATTCGTGTGTGTCCAGCATCTCTCCTTTTATGTCACAAACAGGGCTGGTGCAGGACTACTAGGAAAATGTGTGGTTCCTGGACAGGCCACTCAGCATAGAGGCCTGAGTTTAAGAGCATGAAAAAAAGGAAAAGCAAGAGAACAGAAATAAAGGTGACGTGTGTTCACAGCCCCCGCTCTACCTATGGTGAAGACTGACATACACACCCACAGACAAGGACAACTGGCTTTACAGACAGTTGGACCCAGGATCAGAATGTCCATTAAGATGACCGTGAAATGAAATGGCTAACTCCATCTGTTCTGGCCATTTCTAATGGAGGAGGATTCCAAATGCAGTGACTAGAGGAGTTCTTGCTTTAGATCTGGAAATATAGGTAGCCAGATACAGTGCTATCAAAATTTCTGCTTAAAAATACACATAAAAACTCACAATCTACTGTATTTAGGGCTTGCTTTCTTCTTTAACTCTACGGAGAATGTTTGAACTTGTAAAAATGCAGCCTTGAAATATTCTCTTCAATCACAGACATCAAAACCTGTGTGGATGTGTATATACACAAGTGGGGGTGTGTCTATACTTTTACACACACCCAGTTTTAACCATTTCTCTTCTTTTCTACCTTATGGTTAAGTGGTAAAACAAACAAATCTAATTGAAAAAAAAAAACAAAAACAAAAAACAAAAACAAAAACAAAAAACAAAACCAAAAAACCAAGCTGTAGTAAACAATGCGGTCAGCAGCCAGGTGTGGACTCTACATCCCAAACCAAACACATCGCTAGGTATATACAGAGATCTTTCTCTTCAACAACCCTCAACTCTAAAGGTCATGATTTTGTACAAACACTATCTGGTAACAGTTTTACTGGTTACAACTGGGAAGGCATTTGGAAGAAGGTCCTCTCTCGCTTTCCAAAATCTCTTTCTCTTTCTCCTTCTTCAGTGAGGCTGCCGGCTCTGCCTGGCGGACATTCCCACACAGTGCTGGTTTCAAAGGTAGTCAAGACACAGTAACACATTCAGGTTGGGTGACCCCAGTTGTGGCCCGGGGCCCGCCCCATCACGAGGCCTTTTTGTGAGGACTGCTACGCAAACTCTCTTTCCCCCGCCTCTGCCGTACCACAGAATCCTTCTCAGAAGAAAGGGTAATGGGGCGCTCAGTGCTTGGCGCTGGGGACGGCTTGGGTACTTCTCTGCCCACATTCTGTTTCCGAGTCTGGGGAGGCTGGGCAGGGGCAAGCTCTTTCCCTTTGGTTTCTCCTATGGAGGCTGTGACTGAGAGGGCCCTGTCCCGGTGGCCAGCTCCCCCGGCAACATTTGGGTTGGTGTGGTGTGACTCCAGAGTGGCAGTGGAGCTCCTAAAGGATGGCATAGAGTCGCTTTTAGTCATTTGGGTTTTTCCATCCCCACCGGGCAGGGACTTCCTTTGGTCCCTGTTAATGGAGGCTGTGGGCTCAGTCCCATAAGCCTTGACAGAAGAGGAGTTGTTGCTAGCTGTGGAGGCCTCTCGAACTCCTAGCCGGGCCTCAGGAAAGCTGGAAGAGCAGCTCAGAGACTTCTCTGGGAGAGCAGCTGATCGGAAAGAACTCTGCCCAGTGGCTGAGGGTGAGCGTTTCATGCCACTGGGCTTGCCTGCTTCAGTCAATGGCTTTTGGGGACTGAGGCCTTTTCCCTTTGCCTCTGTGAAGCTCCTGCCCCCTGCTGCTGCAGGCTTCTCTGTGCCTTTTAGCCTGGACTCACTGGGTGTCAGGGAAAGGCTGACCTCCAGCTTTCCGCCATCTGTTGGAACATAAAGTGCTTCTGTGCATTTCTTCCCTTCGGACTTCCGGTCTGTGATGGTGGCCTGCAGGCTGGGGCTCTTGTCTGTCTGTTTGCACAGAGGGGGGCAATCTTTCACAGTGGATGGTTTCAGGTGCTTTGGAGACAGATTCTGCTTTTCATTGACAATCGGAACTTTCTGATCTACCAATTCACTAACCCCTGGGTGTCCTTGCTTTGGCAGATACACAGGCTTCTCCAGGATCTCCAGGGGATGCCCACCACTGGCAGGTTTCAGCTTGGGGTCTAGAGGCCCCTTTTCAGTGTGTAGTGGGACCGAGAGCCCACTTCCTCCCTGGATAATTGGATCTCTGGCTGCTTTCTGGGAACTTGGGGTACTAGGGAAGGAGTCTAGCACACTTTTAGTGCTTCCCTTTCCTTCCTGACTAGGGCCACCAAGAGGCTGAATGCCGGACTCTCTGCCTACCGCAACCCCCGTACCCAGCTTCTGGGAGGAGAGGAGCCTGTCCAGGTGCTTAGACTTTGTAGGGCCAGCATCAGGGCCAGGCCTCAGCTTGACGCTGCTACTTTCACTGTGCGTAGCAGTGGACTTGTGAGGGTCCTGGAGGCCTGGGCTGGGCTCTGTAGCACAGGGCTTACTTCCTGGCTCTTTGCCTGAAGAATGGCTGGGTGAACCACAATGCTGGCGAACAGCAGGGCTGGGTGGTTCTTTGGTGATGATTGGGAGCTGAGAGCTACTGCTGAGATGCTTTTGAAGAGGCTGTTCTTTCCTTTCCAGTTCCTTGGGGACATCTTTCTGTGAAGATAGGAACCCAGGGAGCTTCTCATTCTTCCCACCCTCAGCTGAGGATATCTGCAGAGACCTCTTGGCAGGAAGAGCTTCTGGCTTGGGTTCCAGGCTACTTCTTCCCTTGCCCAGCTCCCTCTCACAAGGAGTCACCTCTGAGAACAAAGAGGAGTCCTCTCTGGCCAGCAACCTCACCTCATCTCGACCATCTTTATGGTTTGTTTTCCCAGAAGGCCCCCATACTTTCTCTAAGGTCTGGACCTGTGTATAGGAATCTGGGCGGGTCCTTCCCAGAGAGGGGAGATTTTTGGCTTTGTCACTGCTTTTAGCACTTTCTGGAGGACAGAGCTCCACAGAATGGTCCCTGAGGACCTCGGCCTTCATAGCAGACTGCTCACTCCTGGCTGCGGAAGGGGTCCTCGTGGATGATTCCTTCAGACCTGACTTCTCCCTCAAGGGAGCAGGTTCAGGTGGGAGCAGGTCCCGAGGCCTGGCTGGATCAGAGCCCTGGAGGTTCTGCCCCACAAAGGGAAGGACCTTAGGATCAAGGCTATTGTCTAGGTGTCTGCAGCCACCACTCTCTCTCCATTGGGCGTCACTTTCCATGACAGTCCCAGGACTCCTGACTGCGTGAGAAGCCTTCCTGTCTCGCAGGTCAGGCAGGACTGCTACTGGTGAATTCTGTAGACCCCGGCTAGGGGGTGGGAACCGAGGCTCAAGCAGGTAGGATTTATTCACCTTGAAGCTGGCAGATGAAGACTCCCTCTGACCCACAGTTTCACCCTTTTTCCCCCCACTGCTGGGGAGGGCTACTGAAGGTGCCACGTCACTGCCTGGGCTGGGGCTCTGGGTGGGCTCTGGTGAAGGCAGCTCTGCTTTGGAGGCCTGAGGTCCAGAAAGGAGAGCGATGTCCAAAGTGCCCTCAATTGGCTTCAGGCATGACACAGACCTACCTTCCAGCTTATACTCAGAAGGGCTTTTCCGGACAGGTGACTCAGGAACAACCAAGCTTGGCTTCTCTGCTCCACTATCCACCCGGCCAGTCAAGGCCTTCAGAGGAACAAAAGAGACAGTGCTAATCTGGGCACTGTTGATGAACGCTCGATTCTCAGAAGCAGGCAGAGCCTCCTGCAGCCCCCCTAGGGGCCGGGATGGGTTCCCAGGCAGGCATTCATGGGCACCAGCAGTCATCTTGGGCTTCAGCCCTGGACAGAAACTGTCGTCTTTGTCTTCAAGTGACATCTTCTTTCGGAGGTAATCAATGTTGGCCATCTTGCTGTCTAATTTCTCACAGCGGAGACACTCCTTGGACTGGGGTGTCTTCTCTGTGCTTTCACCCTTTCCGAAAGTGGCCCTGTCGGAGGGGCAGAGACCATCTTGGAGGGTGCTGGGTGCAGAGGCCCGTTTGAAGTCACAGGTGCCCTGGCCATGCTCCCCGGGGGCCGTCCCCTCTAGGGACCCCCCCTCACTGGCCCGTGCGCTGGCCTGCTTGTGAAGAGCATCTTTCAGTAAGCTGCCCAGGGACTGGGCCTCTTGCATGGATGCTTTGTTTTCAAAATGGTTTGACCTTTCTAGAGACTTCGGATATATTTTCTTCTCTCTCTCCTCTAGCCTAAAGGGAGGGAGGTTTTCCAAATCACTACCAAGTCCGTGGGATTTCTGGTGGGTTTCCTGTTTTTCTGGGAAGCCCTCTGGTTTCTTCACCACCACTTTGGACTTCAGCTTCTCTCGGTCCAGGTCGTCCACGGACTCCTGCCTCCCCAGCTTGCGGGAGACCGGTCGCTTCAGGCAGCCCTGCTCCACTGGCCTGGCCCGGCTCAGGGAAGACGCATCACACATGTTCTCCTCCAGGCTCTGCAAGGTCATCTCCCGCTGGGGCTGCTCCCGTTGCACCTCTTCCTGCGTCACCTCCAGGCTGTGCTTGCGGGAACACAGGTGCTTCTTGTCACTGCCATAGGAAGGAGAAAGCTTTTCCTCTGACTGCACACGCTTGAGCAGCGGGGACCGTGGAGGCTCAGCACTCTTGGGCCTCACGATGTGTCTGACGATGGTGGGAGGGGAGTGCATTTTGTTGGGAAAGGCTTGTGCAATCTTGGAATTTCCAAGTGAATGTCCCAGGAGAGGTGATGGCGACCGCTGTGGGGAGGTGGGCTGTGGAGTCGGAGAGGGTGTCCGGGCCAAGGGCGAGAGTGGGATGCTGCCAGCCGACTTCCGCCTTCCAGAGCGATACCGCTGCCCACTCAGTTTGGGAGCCAGACCATGCAGAGTACTGGGTCGGATGTGTCCTGACCCCGCTGGAGAATTGGGGGCACTAGAACTGGGGGAGCTACTTTGGGAGGAGTTAGTACCTGTAGGTGGAAAGAGAACATGATGAGCATCTATGGCCAGGTCCCATTTTCTGTCCGCTCTCCCAGCCCCAACTATTTAAGGTCAGGTCAGGTCAAAGTCTGGAAACTGGCTCAGCATTCAAATCCAATGAGCGAATGCTTCCAGATAAACCTCCTGTACACCCAAGGTTTAACCCAACACTCCCTGTCTCATTGTAGTTCTCCAAATAATGTCTTGTATAGAAGACATCCTTAATCTGTTCTCCTTCACAGGAAACAGGCTTTAGGTCTTTCAGAGTCCCTGATGGTGACTCTGACCTCTCAGGTGTCCCTTGTTGTCCAGGCCACTCACTCACCAGATGGGAAGTCGGGGGTGGAGCGGTAGCTGGGTGTAGGAGACCGGGGAGATAAACTGTGAGTGGGGGACCCCGGGAGGCTTTCCCCTGATGACAGGGATCTATTCAAGCAGGAGAAACTTCGGCTGGTATGGAGTAAAGGAGAAGGCTGCTTGGCTAGTTTTTTGAAGAGGGATCTCCTCCTAGAGTAGAAACAGGAGAAAATGGGTCAGAATCAATATCCACCTCACAATACCAGTGTATTTAGCTCACAGCCTGTGCCAGAGACAGCAACGTAATGGCTGATTCTGTGAAGCAACAGGATCCCACCCTACATTAGAAAGCTTTTCATGACTGTAAAAGGCACAGTCAATATTGGCCTACAGGTTTCCTTCTCTTCTAAACACTTTAAAAAGACCTGGGGAAAAAAGAAACATTCAACATATTTAAATATATATCCATTTATTTTCCTGTCAGGTGTACTGGGAGGGTGCTCTTGGCCTGAAAGCTCCTGAATATGTATCCCCAGAAATACAGACACAATTTAATTAAGAGATAATACACAGCAAATCTCTGGAAGAAAAACCAGCATCTTGGTAAGTCAGCACCATTCCTCAATGGTGAAAAACAGGGCAGAAGCTTTCTCTGCTAGGGACTGTTTGCTGTGTTTGTTCCATTGTGGGCTCTTGAATATTCCGAAGGACAACATAGACTGAACATTTTCTGAGAAGATTCAGCAAAGGTGAATTGAAGCTTATCATGTCAGCAGGGCAGCAGATACTGTGCAGCCATGGAAGCAAATGTGTATTTAGAGCTCAATGAGCAATTTTTAAAGCAAAACGCAAGCTGCAGATGGTCATAAGAGCAGGTGGTTATATGAAGTTCTCTGACTATGCTGTAAGCCTGAGTCACTCCCCGTGAGCACAAAAGCAAAAAACTTAAACACCAATCCCCCTTGAAACAGTCTGTTTTGTAAGATTTAAAGTACAAGCAAAGATCATAAACCCAACCTAGTAACAGCTTCAGAATGTGTGTGTGTGTGTGTGTGTGTGTGTGCATGTGTGTTTAGCTCTAATCGAAGTAGCAAGTGTACTTGGGTTAAAATTTTAAGTAGTTTCATAAACATTCAATGAGAAACAGCATCTTCCCTACTCAGCTGTTTGCTCACTCTCCAGAGAAACCAAATTCTACTCTCACCCATATCTTCTCCCACTTGTCTGCATAGTATTAAGTCATGTGCTTACATTGCTATTTTTCAGTTTCAGATATGATACGTTGATTTCCTGCATAGAAGGTGAGAATTAAGCTCTTATAAACTCCCTTCCACCTTCTGACCAAAATGCACTTCCCCTTTCTATTCACTCCAGTAGCGCTAAGCCAAACTTCATTAGAAAAAAACTACTTAACTTCATTTTACATTATAAATGTTGTTCGTAGCTGGGCCGTATAAAGGATAACTTTAGTTCCTCTTTTATATAATTGTGTTTCCTACTTCTGTTTCTGTATGCCCATCATCAAAAATCCTCTTACTGAGATCCGGACCAAGTGGATAGAGCAGGAATATGCTGGAAGGTGAAAGAAGCACCTCTGGACAGCTGCCTGTCAAGAAATGTTTCTGCCAAAAGCATACCCACAAGTGCACACACACACATAAATACATATGCATGCACACACACACAACTTGTCAATGTCTGCTGACAGCACGGTGCTTCCCAGACTGCAAAGGTGGAGGGAAAACCTAGTTAAATTTTCAAGCCCGTTTACTTGCAGGCATTTAGGGATGCTTTAAAGTTATAATTACTTTAGACTAGCTGGCATTAAAATCACCAACCATTTGTTGTTATAATGTAAAGGGCACTATTAAATGTAGATTTCAACTTAAAAGCTACCTGAAGGGCCTATTCCTTAAACGCAAGTCCATGGAAAGCAGTGACAGCCTCTGAAAGCAGGAAGGGGCTATCATGGCGCTCATGCAGGAGAGAAACAGTCTAAGTCTTAGCACGATGTGAGTAAATCCTGCCACTGTGAGAAACAGCATTAGAAGGGATATAAGCTTTAATGCAGAAATACATGTGAACCACAGTATAACATTTCTCATGGAGAAATGAACCTCTCTCATCTGTAAGCATTTCCATTAAGTAAGGAGTAACTTTCCTGCAACATGGAAAACTCACAAGGAAGACTGTTTTAACCAACCTTTCCAGACTTTCTTTCTTCTTAGATTTCTTGCTCCGCCTCACCATCCGGCTCTTGTAGCTGTTTCTCCTGGCTGGTCCTGTTTTGATTGATGTGTTTTCAAACGGGGTGGTAGTGATTGACACCTTATTTCCACTCTATATAAAAAAAAGGGAGTGGGATTAAAGGGAAAATGCTGTGATAAAGCAAGATCAGCACAGAGACAGGAGATGCAAAGGCAAAGATACCTAGAAACATATGCTCGTGACCCTTCAAGTGGTGACTTCCTGACAGAATACAAAAGGTGCCATTCCTGTGAGATCATGGCCACTGTGCTCCACAGACCTGAGTTCAAATCTGAACTCTGTGACCTTGGGAGGCTGCTCCTCCTCCCTCTTACTCAGCTTCTTATACACAGAAGTTGACAACAGAATCACACCTATCTCCTCAAGGCTCATCTGAGGATTAAATGGGATAGAGTTTGTAAATCCTTTAGCACCGGGTGTGACACAGGGAAGGGATTCTATAAATAACAGCTCTCTTCATCCATATTCATTAAGCATAAATGTGCCCAGGGACTGTCTGCTCTTGGTTGATTTATTTTTTCTTTTTTTCTCCTTTTTTGTGTTTTTCTTTTGACCCAGAAATCAGAGTAGCAAAACTGAGTGAGACTTTTATTTTTAATTATTTCAAAAGGTTACTTTTCGATCACCATAAAAGCTGTCAGCTTGCAGAGTTGGGAGGTTTGCACCAGCAACTATGAAACGATCTCTTTAACCAGGTCACGAATGGTAAGTAAATGGTTGGTGTCTGTAGCGCTTTAAGGCAATCCTGGGGTAGGGGCAGGCCCAAGGGCTGATTTGAAACAGGTTGAGGGGCTTCTGGGAATGCTGGGCAAGACTAATCTCCCTCACTCTGGCATCAATTACCTCCACTTGAATTTCTGAACAACCAGGGGAGAAACATGTCCTTTCAGTCACAGATGGCCTTGCATGCCTTGAAAAAACTAGGCAGACGAGGAGAAGGTATTTTTAAAAGGCTTGTGCTTAGAAGACACCTAGTGACTACTAAGTGAGGGGGAGTTAAGTCTGAGGGGGATTGAACAAACAGGGAATGCGAGTTACACTGTGAGCATCGACTCCCTCACTCCCCAATTGAGGGAGTAATTTATGCCTTTAGAAAAAGAAAATAGTAAACTAGAAATAAAAAAGTAAAAGCCTACTGCCCAGCTAGCACTGATGAGTGATGGTGCAGTGTATTTCCTCCTGGACTTTTTTCAGGCACATATAGATATGTACATATGATGATACGTGTTATAAATAACTTTAACCGTACAGCATTTGCAGTTCTATCTATCCGTAAAATTTCATATTATGTAATGTTGACAGACTTGTCTTTTGTCATTAAATAGGCTTTAAGAACACAATTTTTATTGGCAAACTGTAAAATACAGTATGTTAGACAGTCAATCAAAATTTATTTAACTGTTTCCTTACTGCTGTTTTCTATTTTCAATGATCATAAAAGTTAAGTTAAATACCCTTATCTAAAAATGGTTGTCCTACTCTTTGCTATTTTGCTTAGATATTTTTAACTAGACTCACTATACTGAATCAAGGGTAAACCTGAGCTTTTTAAAGATACTTGGTCCAGATCATTGCACTTTATCCCCAAAGTGTAAATCTGTACTTCTGGGAGCACTGCAGGAGTATCTACCTTACCGGAGGCTGGTCAGAACTGAATATGAACATTAAGTGCATTATAATTTCATAGGAACAAGTATATCAAGTTTTAATCTTCATGTTTTAACAACTAAGAGTCTGGATATTTTATCATTTATTTTGATTATTTGTATTTCTCTAGGGAATGGTTTGTTCATGCCTTTGTATATCCAACTTAGTATCAGGTATTAGAACTTCATTATTGCATTTAGCAGTTTTCAAATATTCAAGAACATAGAATCCCATACCTTTCAGAATTAAAGAAAATGATTTTAGGAGAATGTGATTTGAACTTGAATGAGAGAAATAACACTCATATGCAGGAATAAGTGATATGTTCTACATGTAAATGCCAACACTTTAAAAATAAATATAATAGTAGAGACTGATACTGTATTTATTCCTTAAGTAAAAAAATTCAACTTTGAAGAAAAATCTCCCAAAGGAGGTAAAAAAATTCAACTTTGAAGAAAAATCTCCCTAAGAAGGTTGTTTGGGATGGTGTCTTCTTTTCACAGATAGAGTGAAGCCAGGCGAAAATTAATTTTTTCCTATATGCCTTAGCTGAGGTGAAGGGAAGAAGCACAAAGGTGGTTGGGGTTCATCTTCTATTAAAATTCTTTCAATCATTTCCCCCTTCAAACTGAAGGGAGGGGGGAGGGAGGGAAAGGAGGAAGAGAGGGGGAAGGAGGGAGGGAGGGAAGAAGGAAGAGAGGAAGGGAGAGAGAGGAAGAAAGGGAGAGAGAGAGAGAGAGAGAGAGAGAGAGAGAGAGAGAGAGAGATCTCTTTGAGGCTGTTCTAGCACAGGCCATGCGAGTCTAAACACACTTCTACCCATTTCTGACAAAGACATTGGCATTCTAAAGTATACTTTGAATATTAAAACATTTTCCACATATATATTCTCTGTAGTTCTCACAACCAAATCATAGTCTTTTTAAATTTTTTCTTCCTACGAGCTACAAAGGGATTATTAGTCTGGCAACATAGATAAGAAAAAATAAATTCAGAGACTGAGATTCTTCATTCTCAAGGTCACAGAGCCAGGACTCCCTCCCTGCACCCCACCAGTCCACTCCCTATGGGCAGGTCATGCTTGATACCCTTTGACTTGTGGAAATACACCAAGAGATAATACACTAAGGGGAAATACAGATGCAGAAGATGCAAAGTGCAAATATTTGGTCGGAAACATTACTCATCACAAAAATGGTAAATGACTGGGAGAATGACCTTACAGAGCCTAGGAGAGAACTGTGAAGCCTGCCACCTGGTGGACTCACTAGTTACACTCACTGCTGCCTGGCTTGGTGGCCTCTTTAAGCGCAACACATTCTTCTAAAGAATGGGGAGCGCTATCAGAGAAATCCTGTGGCACTTGTTTAAAAATAGCAACAGATGGGGCCAGCAGACTGTTAAATATTCAGTTAGTTCACTTTTTCTTTAAGTTCCTTCTGTAATCAGTGCACAGAGGGAGGGAAATTGTTTAAGCTGGCTGAACTGAATACACTAGCGAGAGACAGGATAGCTCGATCAGTTGTTGCGCAGCCTGGCTCCCAGGGAGCATATCAGTGAGCCTTGGGGATTCACTAAACTAGACATTTTACATTTATTTCTCTGCAAAACATAGGTGAGGAATGGTGGAACTCTTCCTTCACACCTGGGTACCTGCCCTGACTTCCAGGGTCGGGACTTCCCATCCCTACCACCTTACACACATCTGCACACTGACCGGACTAGCTCTGTGGGTTCACTACTGCCCTTCTAGCACTTTCAGTTGTCCTGCCCTTTTGCTTTTGCACAATGTTTTGGCAAAAGTACCTCTATTTTTCAGGCACTAACTCCCCCCCCGCCAAGCATTGTCACAGACCTGCACAGACACCCCAACTCTTCATCCCTGTCCATGCTTGTGGAATGCCATCTACCCTTCAGAACTCTGTTCACATATAGTCTGTTCCTTATACTTAACATTTTGATCATAGCCTGGCATCACCACCACCTCCTTCTGTGAGCCCTGGACTTTGAGTTACTAGCCACCAGAGAACTTCCTGTGTGACACTCACTCTGTGGCATCCTATCAGGGAGCTTGGGCTCTGGGGCTGTGTTCTGGGGGCGCAAATTCTATCTGCTCCTTCCTACAGAGAGACTTGGGCTATGCTGCCAACTTTCTCTGCTTTAATTTCTTCACCTGTAAACACAGATATTTCTAATAGCTACCTCACAGCGCATGAGGATGACTTGAGTTTCTTAGGTGAAGCACTATTACCTGTCATTTTTCTGTGCCTTTGGTTATATAACCCTTTGGTGGCTAGAATAAAGCTCCACATTTGGGGAGCCAGCAGATATGTGAGATGGTAGCAATGATGCTATTTGATGACCCCAATTTTAGTATCTGTACAGAGCACACCATGGCTTCTAAGTGTGCCAAAGGAGCTGTGTTGCAGGGTGTACACAGATACATAATGACTGAATCCTGGAATGAGGACACTTCAGAACCAAGAAAGGGCACAATTTAGTATCCCAATTTCAGTTCCCCAGAGTGCAAAGAAATGAAAAATTTAAACCAGTGGGCTGATAAAGTTTGAGGGCTTTTCTTTTTGTATTGGGGACTTAAAATTCATGTCCTAAAAATATGTCCTTAAAAAAATGTAAAAAGTGAAATGGCTGAAGAGAAGGCTCACTAGATAAGTGAAGATAAGCTGGGAAGGTTGTCACAAGAGAAGGGCACATGAGAGAATCCACATGGCCTCACTCACCACTGTAAAGCATGAAGAAAGATACCTCAGCTCTTCCACAGAGTTCTTCTAGAAAGACTGATGCAGGTTGAGAGCTGAATATAGGTGTTTAACCCCTATGGCAGGGGAGTTTTATGGCAAACCTACAGGAGCACTTTTTTAAGGGGTTCATATAGCTGTGGGAGCTGAGTTGGAAAACCATAAGATTCTGTCACCCCACAGGCCTCGGGGACTGAATGACTGTGTAGGTGAGTTAGTGCTTCCATGGCAGGTTCCACTGGAAGTTGTGGGGGTACAAATAAGACCAAATGTGAAGCCATGAGATGGAAGATGCTCTCTGTGTTTACAAAGCAAAAGGTGAAAAGTGCAGCACATTCCTAGAGCACAGCCTGGGGCAGCTCTGCTGCCTGCTTCCTAGGCGCACATGGGCCTTTACAGAGTAGCTTGCAAGCAGAAAACCGTACCTAGAGCACATCCAAGAACGCCAAGACAGCTGCTACCCTGACATTCCCCCAGCAGTGGCACATCGGGACCAGTGTCGATACCAACCACTTCTGCTTTGGTCAGTACCATGGTTAGCTTGGGAAGGAAGCTGCGTGCTTACATAGCTCACTAGAAAGATAACCAAGTCCCTTGTATCCTCTCTGATTCTTTACACTGGCTACTCCCCTTGAGGGCTCCCTTTAGGAATCAGGCAGAACCCGCTGCTTGGATGCGTGACAGAATACACCACGACTTCTAAGTGAGCCAAAGGGGCTGCGTCATGGCATGTTCACACACCTCAGACACACATGAACTAGTCCTGAACTGAAGACACTTTGGAACCAGAAGAGGGCAACATGTAATAGTGGGATCATCTGAATCTACCTGGAGGCCTTGCCAGACATCTACAGGAGAAATATGCAAAATGCATGCACATTTTGCAGAAGAGAGGATTCAAAAATCCCAGAAGCAAATTAAAGGACTTTATAAAGTAAATCATGACAGTGATCAATCATGTTTTGGCAAAATAAACAAATGCATGTTCTCTAGATGTATATTTCAGTTTATTATTTCTTCTGATTTCATGAGCAGACACATGAAAAGAAGCACAATATATGTTGTGATATAGGCTGTATATAAAACAATACTATTACACAAAAAAGTAGTCTGGACATATTTAAAGTCCTTTATCTTTTCATTAATCGCTGATGCCAAGATTTTGAAAAGCTTGAGTAGAATGAATAACGACCATAAGAAGCTCACCAACACATCACCTACTTCAAACCAAAGGTCAAGATGAGTTCCTGGAAAAGCTCCAGGAGCATTTTACACATAGAGAGCACATCAGCCTGACTACTCTGTGGTCCCCGATCAACTGGAAAGGCTGGATGTGAGAGACAGGGAAAAAAACAAAACTCACAACAACTTCCCAGGCCTCTTACTCACAAAGGATAGATCTGTGAGGCAGCAACACGCCATCCTTGCATCAATTATCAGCACAGTAAAAGAAATAACTAGTTAGCTTCTCCGGTCTTTGCACCTCTTCCTGAATTTTGTCTTGGGGAGTCTGAGGCCATTTCAGGTGACCTTCACAGGCAAGGGATCACAGTCAATAATTCTGCTCTACCTTCCTCTCAGACACACTCTGAGAGAGCTGTTCCCCATCACTCAGACAAAGGCCAACCTCCTAGATAGATGGGGAGTGAAACGAAAGTGCTCAGGTCTTAACGCATGCAGTTGTCAGGAACTACTCAATAGCCTATTACCAAGTGCAGACTAGCAGTTCTTGCCCTTCAGACTGCCTGTCTGTGTTTATGCAGGCACAGCTCTTTCCTTTCCTCAACAAACTTGCCATATGCTGGAAAACCAACCAACCAACCCAAAACAAACAAAACAAAGTACAGATTAACTGTGGTCATCTGAAAAATTTTACCACCAATTGAATGGCATGCATGTCCAGATATGAGTAAAACACAACAGAAGTTATTGGTGGTGCTTAGTTCTTCGCCAGGTAACTAACTTTCAGACAGGAGAAGCCCTGTTATCGAAAACCCAGTTTCACAAACGTTACCGAAAACCTAGGCCCTGGGTAAAGGCTCGGAATATGTGGGCAGCCTGATAGTATTTCCAGCTCTCTCCTTAGGCTGCGGTCAGCATGACCATACTTGATTTCCAACAAAGCCCACAGTGCTGTAACCTATGTGTTCAGCTTGACCCTCCAGTAAGCACCAACAGGAATTTGTGAGAAAGCTTGCTGGAGAGCTAGGGAAGCATCCTCTGTATACAGATGACAACAAAGCCAACCTGGACTCCACAGAGAGTGGCCCCAAGAGTCAAATCTCATCAAAACTGTGAATTAATCAACAGCAGTGACTATTCTACAACCTGCTGCTATACACTGGACCTTGTAATATACATTCTAGTATTACTACTTCCAGAATCTAGACCAGACCCTGAATCTTTTAAGGGATACAACTACGTATGTTGAAAAATGAAAGAAAAAGTAAGAGAAAAGTCATTTAACTACATTGATTTTTGAAGTTTTGCACACTCACTTCCGTGCAATTCCTTCCAAATTTTTAAATTCTCTCAGGTTCCAGTCAATGTCATTTGCCTGTGATGCTTTTCCAAAACAAAAAAAGGTCCCCCCGAAAACAAAAAAATTCCTCCCCCCACAAAACAACAAAGTTTAATTCAACCGCCTAAAAAAAACCCCCCCTTCCTCCAACCCTCCAAAAGCCAAAGAACCCAAGGTAAGTTTCCATGTTGCCAACGTAGACGATGGCAGCTGCCTCAGAGCAGCGCTATTGAAACAGTCTGCATGCACATTCCATAATTGACCATGTTGTATGCGTCCTCGTATTTATGCTTTGTCTCCCTGAACAGGTTGTAGGTTCTTTGAAGTGATGACTTACATCTCTTTCTTGTAGGCCTTTCCACTAGAGAGAGGTGAGCCAAAAATCTATTGATTTGTAACATATTCCTACAACTAGAGACCGTGTTTCTCAACAGAGATAAATCAATCTTCTTTTGTTGAAAAATTTAAAGTCAAACTCAAATTCATCCTATTTGCTTTAACCAGATCTATATTTGGAGCAGTAATTTTATATTCTAGAGACAACAGAGGAGAAGGAAATAAAAGAACTGGAAAGATCAGGGCACCTTCTCACTGATCTTATTCCATAGCTTTATTCAGCTTATATTTCAAGTAGAAATTGGTCTCCATTCAAATTCATACCTGTATGATGGGAGAGAGGATCTAATGATTGTTAGACCCCACCTTTCTTCACCACCTATTTCTATTTCTAGTAGATACGTGTATGGGTGTGTACACACATACACGCACACATATGTATATTCATGAAATCCAACTCTCAGGCTAAACTTTTAGGTCAGACCCTGAAGTTTAAAATCACTTTCACTATACTGTAGTAAAATAAAACCTCCGACTCTTTTCCAGATTTCAGATAGGTGGTTTTCAAATAGATTTTACTAGGTAAGTTACAATAAAACAAAGACAACACTTACTACTTATATTTTGGAAAAAGAAGCAAAATCAGGTCCTCTCTGGTGGCTTAGATATTGAGTCTCACAGCTAGCGCTGCAATGGCCAGGGAGGTGACCCACATGGTGCGGCAGACCTCTCCTGTCCCGCCCACTGCTCCCCTTAGTAGTGTACTTCAGTACATCCACCTGTTCTGCTTCCCATTCTGTCTTTGGTGAATCTATTTACCTTCCTGCACCTTTGGTCTACACTCAGTTATTATGTGGATAAATAAATAAATCTTTTTTTTTTTTTTAAGAAAAAAATTAAATTAGGAAGTGATCATGCAGTTCTAGGCACATTTCCCCCCCCATGATAGAAAGCCAAATAATTCATGGCATCTTCCCTTGTCTTGACATAAACCTTTAACAAATAAACTCCTAATAATGAGACTGAATGTGTAAGCGTCAATTGTAGAAATGAACTCTTGAACTGTAGATCTCAAGTATAAAATTCTTGGTAATGGCTCTTTCTGTAGCTGTTGCATCCGTATAGCCACAACATAATAAAAAGACAATACCTTCAGCAAGAGCTCTATAACTTCTGTGTGGACAAGTCCATGCACTGGCTCTCCATTGATGTGTGTGATGAGGTCACCAGCCTTCAGTCCTGCCTGGCATGCTGGACTTCCTTCTTCTACATTCTAAAGCCAAGAGGATGATACACATTGGTAAGCAAATAAACAGGCCTTAAGGAATATTATATCTTCTGGCAGAGTATTCTGAAATAAATCAGTAAACAATTCTGAGTTCCCAAGGGGAAATGAGGAAATCAAAAGGCATGTTTATGATTCCCATTTTGTCATCCTCTAAAAACTGAAAATTGCTATATAGTTTTTTAAACATTTTCAGGTGGTTTGCGAAGGTAGTTAAAAAAAAAACAACAACTAAGAAACAGAGAATGAAAATAAGGTGAAAATAGAATTGTCTTTTATTGTTTCTACTACCAGCTTGACAGGTGTTCAAATATGAAAACTAGACAGAATCATGAGAATGAATTAGTTTTTCCTCAATTCAATTCCACCATATAAAACGAAGGAGCACTAGAAAGGAAAACAAAACAGGTCCCAAAACCAGTTTAACAGAAAATACATTTGTTGCTAACTTATGCCTCAATTTGTGGATTCTCCAGTTTGGTTCTGAGCAAAAAACATGAAAAGAAAGACTGATGGTCTCACCCAGACAATGTGATGCACAGTGTAGATGTCACTGTCGCCCACATACACCCGGATGGCTCGGATGGTGAAGCCATAGTTCTTCCCGGAACTGTGGATCACTATGGGCTGGTGCGGACTGGCAGAGGCCGCTGAAGAATCTCGGCTGGGTGAGGAGTCCCGTGAAGATGAAGGGTCAGAAGACAGGGAATGGGGAGACATTGGGCTTCCCAGTGGAGAAACAGCAAACATATCTGTAACAAAGCAGCCAGTTGTCAAACTGATGCCACAAGAGATGCCCAAGCAGTTAGCTCTTAACCACTTTAGCTCTGCCGGGTGGGGGCACCATCCCTAAATGAATCCACTCATTTTTACTAGCAAAGTAAAGAAAATAAATAATATAAAAATATTTATACTGGTGACTAGCATGGATTTCAAAATAGATCCCTACCAAGGGTACTTCAGAAGTGTCTCCATTTGGACAAATTATTTCAGATTTTTAAATTTAATATATTTTAGTTAAACAAATCACAGATGCATGGATTTCAAGATCCCCCTCATACAGGGAAGGCTCTGTACTCTGTAAGAGATTTCTGGACCTCAAAATCTTGCACTAAGCCACTTTAACACGGCCCTTCCCAACACAAATGGCTGGGAAAGCAATGTATCATTTCACCAGCTGCCTTTTGCAATTACTATTGACGTAGCAGTGATTAAAATACCCTGATGAAGAAAACATTAAAGCTGGAACTTCTGTCTATAAAAGTCATCCCTCATCATGGTTACACCTGATTCTCTTCCTATCTTACCTGCCATTCTAACAGCATTATGCTTTCTGAAAGCATAATGCAGGTGAAATACAAAAATTTCATGAGAGACTCAGTTCATGTTCCACCATGCCAACCCCATGTTCCTTGTTTTTAAATAAGCACATTTATAATTTATAATTCATAGCATGGCTCCATTTATGTAAACCTAAACAGATCTTAGCTGGTTGAGTGAGATTCTGTGCCTGTGTTCGAGAAAACAGGTGACAAAAGATGGTAAGTTAGCTCAAATGTAAGCTCAGCGTCAGACCACCAACTGCCAGAGCTACTCACGACCAAGGAGGCACAGGGCGCCCTCCAGTGGCCGAGGCGAGCTGAAAGGACACATACTACCATTGTTCCAATGCTTATGCTTATTTGGAGCAAAGCAACTAGTTGGAAGTATCATTTTCCATTCTCCTTCACTCTCTGGCTTCATGCGGCACCTCGATGTTCTTTTCCTGGCTAATCTAAGGCCATGTAAAAGGCACACACCAGTGGTAGAGAGCTTCAAAGCATGCAAGCAAGAATGGTGGACACATATGATCCAAACTGCTGAAAGCCAGGTCCCCAGTCCTTTACCTCCTGAAGGTATTCTCTCCCTACACCCCCAGGTGAATATTTGCCCCACCTTACAAGGTGCAGGCTTTCTCACCAGCTTTCAGAAGTGGACTATATCACACTTACCTTCCTGACAACAGCCATGAGGGGCTGCTGACCTCACTAGGGTGCTAAAAGGAACATCTTACCCGGTCCCCAACACAGAATATGATAGAGTGATGCCCCCAGGAGAGCCTTTGTTTATCTTTAAGATCTTTCTGCACAAATTTCAGAACTAGCAACAGCCCTTTTCTACATGTCTGTATGCAAGTCTGCACTGCAAACCATCTGCAGTGTAACTCTGCAACTGTCCACTCTCCGGTCATTTGAGTGATAAGTCACAAGCACCAGGGTGTACATTTCATCTGCCTGTGGAATCACCACTGACTTTGTGATTTGTTAAAGCAAAACCAGGTTGTGGGGAAATACTGCAATTCAACAAAATCACAATTAAACCCAGTTTTCCAATATAGGCAGTACATGATTTTCACTACCAGTAGGAGGAAGTATAGCTCAACAGACAGGGCTGGGAAAACAATTTCAGAGCTGTCTGTGACTCTCTGCAACCCCAGAAATGAAAAACATACATTCTCTGTAACTACTTCCTCATTAATTAGATACTTAGCTTTCCAACAGAGATGTTGTAAACAGCTCTGTAAAGTGTATAAATGATGCACAGTCAAGGGAAGAAAAACTAGTCAGAGGAGGGAAATTTATCACAATTTGGGGGGTGGGGAAAGAGAACCAAAGAAGTTAGCCTCTCTGGGAAGGAAGCCGCCTCTTCTCCTGAGGCAGAAAGAAGCGAGATAGGCCACATGTGCCTCTGTGACCCCGGGAGCTCGAGGTGCAGGGAGCAGCTTTAGAGAGCTGTGCCAGGGACCACCCCTCACTGCTTCGAGCAACCTTGTGTCTCAGGCAGCATTACCAGGTGGGGGAGAGGGACCACATGCACACATCACACAAGTTCATGCAGTAGATGTCTCTCTACCTCCTGGGATCATGAGGGACAGGGCACTGGCAGAGAGGGACTTTGTGACTTTCCCCGAGATTTTCTTTTTTTCTGTGCTTTCTAATCGCTGCCGAGCCATGTGGGAAGCGGGTTCACTGGATGGCTTTGAGGAATTATCTGTACTGTCCACACACTCGCTTCGTCCATTTATCTGATCCAAGTGCTCTGAAAAACTGCCAACTGTACAAAGAAGAAGGGATAAACACGTTCAGAAAAATCTGGGCTAGGAGAAGTAGGGAGAGGGGAAGAGAGAGAGCAGGAAGGACAGATACTGAGAAGCAGACTCCCATGTGATTTATCGAGTCCATCTGGTGTCAGGCAAACATTTGAAACACATGACTGGTTTGGAAAAGAGGAGGAAGAGAGAAAAGACATATCCATTCAGGTTTTATTCTACTTGTACACAATTTCGCTCATTCTTAGTCAATGACTCCATTTAACTAGGAAAAGAATGACTTTCCAGAAGCTATACTTTAAACCCTTGTAGTGGTGACTCCTCCCCTTCACTATGAAAGACCATTTTATGAACCAAACATCACCTCACAGACCTCATGAAACCCATTTTCTATTAGACAATCTCCTGACACTAACCGTCATCATTACTAATACTGTTAATAACTTCTTTGGATCATTTGCTCACCCCATGTAGCCTTTTGCCCGGGTCATCTCCTGGAATACACATCATACTAGGCTCACTAGTGTGCCTTACAAAAGTATCTGAAGAGTATCCCTTGACTTCCACACATATGGCTTCCTTCATTCTCAGCTCTAACAGGACTAAGGACATTACTCACTACCTCTTCCTCTTCCAAGCTTTTAATTTGGATATGGAGATGAATGTCTTCCCTTGTAAGCCAGGTTTTCTTTATTTTTAATTTATAAATCATTCTTCCACTGAAGTGGATTTTTCTGAATTAAACAAGGGAAAGCTCTCATAAGAATAAAATATACCCATGAAAGGGGACGCAGAAATGGGAAAGCAGTGATGTCAGTCTGGCCAAGAGAACCAAAGTTCCTGAGCACAAGTGACATGTCAGCATTCCAGAGAAACATTCCGAAGAAAAATGGCTATCCCTTTTGGTTTCTCCTATGCTTTTTTTCACAAGCTGTGTGTGTGTGTGTGTGTGTGTGTGTGTTTCACAACACTGATAATGTATCATTCATTGGAAAAAAGAGAAAATGCTTCTCTTATCTTCACTGCTAAATGCCATTAAAAATGCTTCTCTCGGCCCCTCCGTGGTGATGCTGTGGGTTAAAGCACAGGATTGAGAAGCTAAAGCCACTTCAGCATGAGTTCAATCCCTGCTCCAGAGCTGATCCACATGGCGCGGTAGAACTCTCCTGACTCGCTTGCTGCTCCCCTCAGCAATGTCCTTTGATGATCTGCCTGTTCTTTTCCCCACTCTGTCTTGGGTGAATCATCTCACTGCCCCTGCACCTCTGGCCTGTACCCCATTTCTGTATGCATAAGTAAATAAATCTTAAAAAAAATGTTTCTGTCATTTTTATTTCTAGGCTATGCAGTAAGACCCTGATGCTTTAAAAATCATCACCATGATCTTAATATATACAATTCTTACAGGGAATTTTAATGTATTATGAATGATCCTTTGAAAGGTCAGGTAGCACATTTTAAAGTGTGAACCCTGTGATATCATTTGTCTAGGAGACACCTAGGTTTAATTCGACTTAGCTAACATTTCTGTCTCACTACTACTATGCGATGCTGGGTCACATCATTGAAGTTTGGCACTGCTTCACCAGATGGCACAGACCCCCAGTGGGTGTCTATGCTAAAGGAAGCCTGTGACTCGGGAGTGCAGGTGGAACCCAGAACAAGCCATACCCCTCTGCACTGCAGGCACAAGTGATGAGCCACTGATGTCCACACAATGCACAGGTTACCTCTGAAGGAAGACAAGCCTAGTGCAGATATCAGCGATCTTTCAACTTCTATATGCCAAATTCCGTCTCACTGAACTATTCCATTCACTCTAAATAAAGAAACCGATTGCTGACAGACTTGACAAAAACTGCATTCAAATAAAAACACTCATCTCAAAAATTTAAGTTTACTCTCTAGTAATTTACACACTCCATTCAACTCTTTCTATTTATTGATAGTTTAGTTTGGATGAGATTGCTATTGAGTATAAAATGTAATTTCTTGGATGCATTTCAGTGTTACATCAAAAACTAAGACTTTTTACTTTTCATTTATTCAAGTAGAATGTCGTCATGAAAAATGAGAAACAGGTTCATACCTGGTTTTATGTCCCTAAACACCACAGTGTGAATATACAATGTTCTCGTTTCTCATCCCTCCCTCTTGCCTTTAGCCTTCTCCTTCACAGCACTGTAAATAAGTTTGTGTTTCCTTCTACCAATGGTGGATAATGTCACCTTAATGTTTTGTAAATGTCAAGGGTCCTTTCTTTTTGATGGTGGAGCAATATAAAAATCAACAAATTTAATTTTACTACAGTCACGCTTTTCAGATTCCCTAATTACCTTTGGCTATGAGCAAATCGGCTCATCTCTCTATTCTACACAGCCCCCAAGGTCTTTGATTATTTTTAGTGTGTATATGTGGGAGACAGAGAGAAAGGTGGTTTGAGTCTATTAATCAAAATGCATGGCAGGACCTAGGCATATATTTTTTTTAATTATGAAAGTAATCAATCAAATGCTTAGACACCTTCCTTCCCCCCTTTATTGCCTACCTTTCTGATAGTGAGTGGGCTGGAGAGACTAAGACATTATAAACACTTCACTGTAATAAGAATAAACTTTAAATGGAAACAAATATTTTCTATTCTGAGTAATAACCTAAAAAAACAGAGAGCGAGAGAGAGATCTCAGTAATCAGAAATTTTAAATACTGAGATATCTCTATTCAATTTGAATACCAAGATGAACTAAAAGTAGTCAGGAATCTTGGACTATAGTAGGAAGTTTCTAAACTACATTCTATTTTCTGGGTTTTATAGAATTAGGGCAAGTGGAAATATCCTACATGGAAGCAGGACTGAGATGAAAAGAGAGAAAAAATATCCAATATTATTTTTTCTTCATGAAAACTATAAGTACATTGGGAGTTGCACAAAACTAAACATTTAGTGAAATAAACTCAGTCAGTAAAATCTGTTCTTGAGATGATTCTTAAAAGGCTATGAATATTCAGTGGGGTAAAAATGTTCCTGATAAAGCATGAAAACATCAATATCATATATAGGCAACAAAAGCATTTATCACAGCAACCCTAAGCCATAGCCATGTCTTATTTAAAAACAAATAAATAAATAAATAAATACACATTGCCTCTGTAGAGGGGAGGTGGTATCTACAATTTTCATAAACCAAATAACATTTTAAATGTAAGTGCTTGCTCAGAGGGAGGTCCAGCTTTGGTTACCTAATGAGGACCTTGCCATAGTGAAGGGCTGGCAAGTATCCCTGACACAAGCGTTTGCCAGGAAGGATACTTCCCACACAAGTCACTTTAGAAAGCGCCTTCACAGAAAGAGGGCAAGTCTCTCGACTGCCTCCTAGACAGTGAACATGTCCCAGGGTTTCTTCCTCCAGAGTTGGATGGCATGGAGGTATTTCCTTGCACACGAAAAGCACTCTGAGCTGAGCTGGGCTTTCTGCCCCCCTCTTCTCTCTCCATCCCAGAAGCACAGAAGCACCTGAACAGCTCCCAGTGGAAGCACCTTGCTGTGCTGAGCCTAGTGTGCAGAGATCATTTATTTGGTATAACATGATCCCTTAACTAAAACCAGCTCCTCTGGAGAAACAACCAAATTTTTCAACACTGGGGCAAACTAGCTTTACACTGTATCTGGTGGGGGATGTGAACATCTGAAGGCAATTTTGACCAGCAGTGTTGTGATGTCGTCCCTTAACCCTAACTTTGATACAATATCATAAGACATGCCTTTGCATCAATAACTGAGAACATGTCCCCTGAATGTGCTCTGACAGTCACCAAGGGAGCCCCCAGAAAACCTGGCTGTGAAAGCAAAGGCTGCCTCCTGGAGTCTGGCCATGGCTAGCCGGTCGTGCAAGAAGGAGGACCCTAAGCCAACTGAGCTAGTGGCTAGCTCATCCCCCAGCCCAGGAAGGGGCTAAGCCCAGAGGGTATCTAGCAGCACAGAGCACGAGCACTCTGAGGGGAGTGATGGGTGACGCCTGGGTGGCGGTGCCAGGCCCAGAGGCTTACCTGACAGGGTGGAGCTGCTGATGGTGCTGGCTGGGGTGGTGACCTCGGGCTCTTCCTGAACACACTCTCCAGGAGGAAGAACTGGCTTCTCTGGCTCCTCATGGGGATCTCTGGGACAGGGAACAGCTTCATCGTGTTCTGCCTCTGTTGAAATAGCCAGTTTGGGGAGTAGGCCAGAGCTGAGTTTATGTCTGTTGCTTTCAGTATCTGAAGAGTTGGAGGTGGATAACTGTTGCCTTAATTAAAAACAAAAAAACAAACAAACAAAAAAAAAAACAAAGTCATGTCTACCTACTAGGAGATTGTGTTCCAGGAGAATTTGGGAAGAAACCAGGTAGAAACTTGGAACTTGGGTGAGCCAAGTGCAGTGTTTCAAAAAGTACTTTCCCATGACGAGCATCACATGTCAGCTCCCTCCCTGATCCCTTCCCGGGTCTAGTGGGTCAGAAACTCAGGGAATGGGCCCAGCATCCAGCATTCCTGTCACAAGCCCTCCAGGTGGCTCCTAAAGATTAGCACACACTCTTCTAGCGGCCACTGCCTATGCTATTTCTTAACAGGCATTTCACATACATTTCAGAATATTCAGAACTCCAGCTTAAGGTCTCTGTGGAGGGCAGAGCTGTGTTCTTGGTTTTATCCCCAGGGTCTTCCTTCTCTTCTCCGGAATTCTGAGTTATTCGATCAATACTGCTGAAAACCTGGAAGGCAAGTAGTCAGTGCTTATTATTAATGTCTTCTTGAAAGAGTTTGTCAGGGGGAAAAAAAAAAACCCAATCTTGGGGAAAAAATCTGAGAGTATGACATGAGTACAGTTAAAATAAGGACCATGGATTTAGAAAGTACTTTCTGATTCTGTTTCCTTACATCCTGAAATGAAGGGCTAATGTATAATTTCTTTTGGAGTGAGAGTTATGAATTCATGACCCTCTCAACATATCTTGTTACAGACAGCTTGGGGTTTCCTGGCCTGGGATCAATGAGCACACACATTAGATTTCTTTTTTCTTCTTTATTTTTTTACATCATTCTTCATTTTGTGCATTTTTTCATCTGGTTGTAATCCCCGTGGACTTCCTACCACCAATTCACCTCTGTGCCATCACCATTAGATTTCTTTTTAACCATGAAGTCAATCAGAAAACAAAAATCACAGAGAAAAAGATTTACTAGCCACAAGTCAGGGTTGGGAGAGAGAAAAATGAATGGAAATTGGATACAAAGAAAAGAATAAATTAACTGTTTCAAGATTTGTGTGCTGGGAGTATGTGTGTGAGATGCATATTTGGTTATGAATCAGGTATTTGTTGGGCTTACAAATCACATTTACAGACAGCTTCCTAGGTTGGTGCTGGGATTTCAGAAAAGGAACTGAGCTTGGACAACCCAAAATCTCAGCCTATGTCTGAATCACTGCTGTCCCACAGGAAGATGGAAAGTACAACAGAGGCTGAATCCAGTGTCAAAAGAATCTCCTACTGGCTCACTGAGCATTGACTATCTTCATCAGAATGGCCCTGAGACATCGCGGAAGATGCTGAGAAAGGTGACTGAAGACCAGGAGACAGTGGGAAGGAAGGATGGCTGTGACAGGTCAGAGAACAGGCGATCCTGGCTCTAGGGTAGACTTCCTACCACTCTCTGCAGGGGAGTCTCTGCCTGTCCCTGTCATTCCTAAAACATGGAGGGCAGCGCTGGCTGAACTGCAGATGCAGTCTAAGCAGTTACTTAGCAAATGTCCCAGAACAGAAAAGTGTTCTATAGAAAAGCTAAAGAGCGCAGTACTGAGGCCAGCACCAGGGAGAGAGGAAGCCCTGGTGTTCACTTCACTTTTTCCAGAGCCCAACCTTCTCTCAGGACTATCAGGTGTCTGTTTCTGTGTGTCTTTTAGCTTACCTCTGTCAGTAAAAAAGTTATCTTTCTTTAGCATCAACTTTATTATCATTTTGTACTTCTAAAATTCTAGGCTGCCTTTCTGTTGTCTCTTAATCACATCTTACAGATTCTGTTATTGACTATGTGACTTTTTCAGCCCACAGTGTACTGACCCCACGTGTCTCTGCTTATGTCAAGAATGGGGTCGCTTTGCATTTGAGTCTGTGTAAAATGAGGAGAGGGCTCCTCACACAATGAGCTCAATGTTTTTTATTAGATAATGAAAGAAATGGTGGGTGGGGGTGGGGGAATGCCAGCCTGGCATGCCAGGTGATGTTACCATGCAAATGGCCATGTGTACTCCAAAACTATGACTGGAAGTGCACGTCTGTGCCTCTAAAAAAAAAAAAAAAAAAAAAAAAAAGACCTGGGTAGAGTGAAATATAGAATTTTTCTTCTGGAGTGGGACAGGGCTATGGATTATCAAGAGGATGGTGTGGTGACTTTCCTTAAACAAAAAGGAATTTTAAGTATTGGAGACCTCAGCCCCCAAACTGAGAAGGTGGTTTTTTCTAATCCTGTCCTGCTGTTGAGTATTACTAACCACTATTCAATGGGAGGTTGTACTAGAGAAAGCTCATTCGTTTAATTCACATTTCACTTACTTTTGAAAACCTATGTGAACACGAGGAAAACTGCCTTATCTCCACATTGAAGTCTTCATCATTTGTGTCATCTTCTTCCTCAGTCTCCATGTGGTGATACTTCTCTGACCGTGCTGCAGAAAAAAATGTTTGGGAATAATTCTAAATACTGAGAATCCAGTTTTTAATTTAGATATAGCAAGAATTTCTATATCTGCATAACATTATGTTCAAGAACCCACTTGTTCTAGCAAAAGTGGAGAGAGAATTTTCTACAAAGGCCAAATGATGATTTATGTCAGATAATGTACATACTATCAAAATAACTTGTGTCATCTTCGGATTCCAGTTGGGGAATAAATTCTGCCTTCTGTCTCAGCAAACTGTTCCAGTCTAAAGAACGGAAGAATCGATGCTGCTTGACTTCATATGCACCACCTGCGGGTGATGGTAGAGGGAAAGGACAGAGAGGAAAGTGTTAAACTATCCTTTGAGCAAACATAAATATGAAACAACAACAAAGACGCAGTCAAAAAGATGTACTGATAGAGAAATGAAGAATTCATGGAAATCTTGCTTTTTCAGTTAAACAACCAAAACCTCCTCAAATCTTCCCCATAACTTATCAGTAGGATATCTGAGTTTGCTAACAGCAGTTGCCATGGCACAGTTTTTCTTTGTTAATTTTTTCACGACGTCCTCCATTTTTCAAAGGTTAATGACGCGGCCACTTAAAATCACATTATGCTGAACTGAGGGATGTGGACACGCATTGGCCCAAAGCAGACTTGCTCATTAAAAGCCCACAGAAATTCTAACAAGGTGCAAAATGTGTTCACTGCAACATTTTCTCTAGAGGTAAGGTTAATAAAGATGAATTTTTCCTAAATAAGATACAATGGCTACCATTCAATACTATTGGCTTGTTGATTACCATAGGTAGGAATTAGATTGCGTAGAGTCTTAAGAAACCAACAAACCTGTTTGAAAAACTTGTAATGCAGGTAATGAAAACCAGCCATAATTCCTAAGCTTTAGACTTCTTTATGTTGCTCCAGCAGGAAAGCACAAATAAATAAAACAGTGTTTTTAATTTAGCTCGTGATTTGAAAGAGTGATTTTGAAAGGCAGGTCCTATCTAAGTACTATTACACTCTAACACAGGTAAGAAGATACACAAGTTAGCATAGCAGGAGACCAGGCCCCTTCCTTGTCACCAGCACATGTTGATGAGGGAGATCAGCAAAATCAGTCCTGAAAAAGCACCAGGAAGAGGGATTTCTCACAAGACCAACAGCAGAGTCTAATGAGCCTCCCCCCACTAGGAAAGGCCCCTCTAGGCGGGATGCAGGTGCCTCCTCAGTGCAGCAGTCACCCCTGCGTCTCAAATTGTCCTCAGTGGAGTGCAAAAGGAATGGGGTGAGAAGTGCAGCTGAATGGAAAAGTGGGCTTGGATCTTGGGTGGGGAAGGCAAAAAGATGTGGCTCTGTCACCACAGGCCTCACAAGGCACAGGAGGACTGGGGTAGGAAACTGTGCCAGGGCAAATAGTGCTCTAAAAACAACAGGTCAGAGAGAAGAGGGAAAAGTGGAAAATCACACCTGAAAAAAAGGAGAGTGAATTCTTCTTTACAAAAACATTTGTCAGGCCTTTACCCAAGATTCTCCATATTCACAGCACAGTTGTCACGTCTGCTGTGGCCCTCATAGCTACAGCAGTAGCAGGTGCATTGAAAAGGACTGTACTGGTTGCAAAGAGCTTATAGCCCCCTTTACAGGAAGCACTGAAGATCCCACAAAGCAGGCAAGACCAGCTTCATTTGGGGGGTGGAGCAGCTTGTCTACCGACACCCCGCCCACAGTCAGTGCCATGATGCCACAAGCCATGAGAGGGAAGGCGTGTGTGCGCGTGTCCCACCCTGACCTCTCCCTTACTGCTCTTTTTTTTAGGGAGCAGCCTAAGGGCTAAAATGTTGATCTACCCATCTCTCTAATTTTGCTGAGTCGAGTTACTGCTTTGTGTTGGTGCACTGGACTGCAATGACTGTGGCTTCAGCTGCTGCGCCTGGGCTACACCAAATGACAGCTCTAATACTGAGTCACACAATTTTGCCCAGAAAAGTACAGCCCTCCAGAGTCACAGGCTGCAAAGGTACAGCTAGACCACCTCCAGTGTACAGGTTTTCTCTGCCCTGACTGCCAGCCTTTGGGAGCCAACTCAGTTGAAATGTTCACATCACTTCTATGCATGGTGACAAAGGGGTCCTCCCCAAGGAGTCACAGCCCTGCTCACAAATCTTATCCTTTGGCCTTTGTGCCCCACTAAGAAGACATTACTTACCAGTGAGTCTGTTTCCTGTGTATTTTTGCAGAGATGGGTAACAAAAGAATAAAAGGGAAAGTGGTGTAAAGGAAATAACACTTGGGTTAAACTTTCAGTGTGATATGAATGATATTATGAACCAAACATTAGTCATCAGATATCAAAACTCACATAAGTGACATTAACTGTCAGAAGTCCTCTTGAAGGGAGAGGAAGGAAATGAATCACTTCTTGACCTCATGTGTAAGATCAATTAGATCTTCCAAGGACATCTTTGAATGGAGGCCTCACCATTATTTTGAGTGAGGTGCAGTCCATGTCTAGATTTAGGGCAATGAAGAAACTACTCAAGACCTTCTAATTGGCACATGGCTGGGAGTCAGTCACCTCTGACCAGCTCTGAGCTCAGATGAACCGGGCTGCCACTCAACACTCTAAAAGTTCAAGAGAATCTAGTTCAAAGGGAAGTCTCATCAATAAATGGTTCTGGGAAAACTGGACTACCTCACACAAAAGAATGAAACTAGATTACTACCTCCTAGCCATGCATAAAACTCAACTCAAAATGTAAAAGACAAAATATCAGAAAAAAAAAATAAGTACAACATTCTATGACATAAACATCAGAAACACCTCTGTGCAGTCATCTCCAGAAGCAAAGAAAATATGATAAACACCTGGGACTATACCAAACTAAGAAGTTTCTGAACAGTAAAAGAGTCAGTAAGAGTCAAAATGAAGAGATACCCCATTGACTGGGAGAAAATACTTGCACATAATACAGCTGATAAGGGGCTGATATCGAAGATCTGCAAAGAGCTCAAACAACTCAACCAACAACCCGATCAAAAAAATGAGAAGAACCAAATAGCCGTTTATCCACAAAAATATGCAAATGGCTAACGAGCGTATGAAAAAATGTTCATCATCCATTATAAGGAAAATTCAAAAGAAAACAACAATGAGGTATATACCTCACACCCATGAGAATGGTCCCTATTAAAAAAACAGAAAAATATTTTTTGCCATTTTGCCACCTCCCTGGTGGTGCAGTGGGTTAAAGCACAGCAATAAGAAGCTAAAGCCACATCAGCATGAGTTTGATCCCCACCCTGGAGGTGACCAGCAGACCTCTCCTGACCTGCCGCTGCTCCCCTCAGCAGTGTACTTTGTCGATCTGTCTGTTCTGCTCCTCACTCTTTCTTTGGTGAATCCTCTCACTGCCCCTGCACCTCTGGCCTGTACTCCAGTTCTGTATGCATAAAATAAATGATAAAAAAAAAGTGCTAGCATGGATGTAGAGAAAAAGGAACCATCTTACACTGTTGGTGGGAGAGTAAACTAGTACAGCTACTATGGAAATCTGTGTGGAGGTTCCTCAAAATACTCAAACCCAGCCATTCCAATCGTAGGAATCTACCTAAAGAATTCAATAACACTAATATGACAGAAAACCTACACTCCTGTTTATAGCAGCACTCTTTAAAATAGCCAAGATATGAAAACAACTTAAATGTCCCAAAACATACAACTAGATCAAGAAGGTGTGGTATATGTGCACAATGAAAATACTACTCAGTGATCAAAAAATATATATCATGCCATTTGCAGCAATATGGATGGAGGTGGATGGGATTATGTTAAATGAAATAAGAAAAGAGAAAAATGAATACAGGCTAGTTTCACTCACATGTGGAATATAGAGAAACCAGAGGGTCAGACAAAAACAAACCTTGAAATTTGACCATAGATATGAAATATCCATGAGGGGATCTAGGGAGGAGTGAAAAGTGGGGGTGAGCTGAAGAGCACAAAGGAATACAGTGATGGACTATGGGTACTTTGGTGATAGGAGAAGTACTGTGGCTGTAACTGAGAGAAGAAATCACATATTGTCCAAAAATGAAATTTAAAAAAAACAAAAAACAAAAAACCAAGAAACAATTACTCTAGTTCAAGCACAACAAGTTCCCAAATTGCAAGTTATGCTTTGGCACTAATGTTCTCCCTTGAGTTTTTCTCTCCTTTCATGGAAGTTTCTTAAACATCCATTATGTTCTTCACACTCCTTTTCTCAGCCTCTCTAGTCTCTCGGGCAAATGTGCATTCGCACATTTTCACGGTGCATTATTTTGCCCGCTAAATATGCATTAAATCCAAAATGCTGTCATTGGAAGCAGCATGGCAGGCCTGCGGGAGTCTCAGTCTCATTCTCTGGGCCCTACTGGGACCTGTCACATTGGACCTGCCTGTTTGGCAAGCACTTCTTGACAATGCTAAGAGCTTGGACAGGGTCTTTAAATGTCTCTTTTGAGCTTCTGCTAAGAGATTTGTTTCTCAAACTGTCAAGCTCTGAAAAGACCAGAAGTAGCAGTCAAGGAGAAAGTGCGCTGAGAGATAACTCAGAGCATTTCACATATAAGGACTGTTGACCATCATCAGAGCCCTATCTGTAAGTCACGTACAATCACGAATCTAGTACTCTCAGAGAAACAGGAGTGAGGAAACTCATGACTGACACATGAAGGGAGGGACTTCTCAGGAGGGTGTGGCCATTCTAATGCATTATTAGTCATACCTCAGGACAACACTTGTCTGGGACAGTTTATCACAATGGACAAAGAGATATTTGTAGTGTTATGACTTTAAAATGCTACAGTTACTTGAATTTAGATCAAGTAAGTACAAATCATTGCTCAATGTGGAGGCTTGTACAGAAGCTTGACACCAATCCTTTGACAACCACTCATATCTCCTGAACCATAAAGTAAATCTGACTACAGTTCACAGAGGGTGGGAAAGAATAAGTCTGCTAGTCACTTCAGACAAGAGGGAAACCAAACAGGGTGGAAACAAATGCAAAGTACAGTAAGTCCTCACTTAACACCTTTAAAAGAGCCTTGGAAACTGCAACTTGAAGCAAAATGATGTTATAATGAAAACCATGTCCTCAAAGAACGTTGTTTTGTACAACATCAGCCAAGACAGTTCTTTTCTTGTCAAAGTTATCATGAAGTGATAGTGAATGAAACAGATTATTCAAAGGCCTGCTATTCTGTAAGAGTCAACCACTCAAAGGTAGTGGGGAACTGGCACCATTTCTGTATCTCATGTTCCAAAGAGAAAGCATGAGAGCATATATGTAGGATACTAAAAACAACAGTGACAGTAGCAGTGTCACACATGGTTTTAAGATGAGACTTGTTTGGATGTCTCTTTCAATCCTCACGATAATCCTCATGGGGAGTACTATGAGCTGGAGTATCTGCCTTAACTTTCATTTATATGGCCTTTCTTAGTTAAAGACCCATTCATCCACTGAAAAAGGGAAAAGAACAGAATATTTTTAATAAGAGGTTCAATTTAAAATGTTTGCCAACATTAAACTCCAAATGTGAGCCTTGATGTTAAACCTTCTTGAATTTTCTAGTACAAGGTCTGTAAAATTTTTTCTGTAAAGGAATAAGAAGGGTAAGTATTTTAGGCTTGTGGCCCACACAGTTTGTCAGAATCATTCAACTCTGTCACTGTAATGTGAAAACAGCCATAGACAACATGTGAATTAATGTCATGGCTGCAGTCAATAAAACTTTATTTATAAAAGGAAAAAAAAAAAGACTTGGCCCTCAGATTCTAATGCATCGTTATAATCTCTAGTAACAACATTCCACACTTCAGCAAGAACAAAAGCCTGCAACTGGGGTAACTACAGGCAAATAAATGAGGAGAAAATGTGGAGCTGTTAAAAATGATTTTTGTCGGCCCTCCCTGGCTGCGCAGCGAGTTAAAGCACAGCACTGAGAAGCTAAAGCCACTTCCGCATAAGTTCGATTTCCGCTTGCCCGGGAGGTGACCACATGGCGTGGCAGACCTCTCCTGAAACGCAGTGTACTTCGTCGATCTGCCTGTTCTGCTCCCCACTCTGTCTCTGGTGAAGCCTCTAGCCGCCCCTGAGCCTCTGGCCTGTACGCCAGTTCTGTATGTACAAATAAAATCTTAAAAAAAAAAAGATTTTTGTCTTTGAAGGGTGGAAGAAAATCACTTAATATATCCTGTTATGTCTATTAAAATGGAATTGACTAAAACAGCTCAGAGTAAACAACTCATTTAGCCAACAGTTTTTATGGATGAATATTATATATATATATATATATATATATATAATATTTAGTAACTTCCAAATAAATTCACATGTAAGGGCAGGCCCAGGACTCTATTTTGGGATAGTTAAGTCTGTCTATTCAGAATGTAAGAAGAGAAGAAAAGGGGGACATTAACAGAAAACTGGTAGTATAGCTGTCAGGAAAAATAACCAACAAGAAATAAATCTATGACATCTTTAATCATCAAAGTTAATGTTTTTTAATCCTCTTTGTTGGACCATCGTCCTGATCTCATGGGGTAGACAGCATAGTTCAAGCCCAGGCACTCATCCTAGTAATTAGTCTGAGGGCTGATAACCCATTTCAGAGCCTGTGGATAGAAACATGCTGGGTCAAATGCTTAGGGAATGTATATTAAAAGAAAGCCCCAAACAAGAAAAGGTCCACATCTCTAATGCTTGGTTTCAAATTATTTAAGATGTAAGCTTTCCAAAACTGAAGAGTTAATATCTGCCCTTGAGATTTTCTTCTAGAGAAGTTCTATTCACTTTAACAAATTGAGAATAATTTCTGCTTTGCAAAAAAATAAGAACAAAACACAGACAGCAACAACCAACCCTCCTAATATATGTACTGCTTTGAATAAGGGAAAAAAATCCAAACATTATTGTCATACTGTGTTGTAGTCATGTTCTACATCAACTAACAGATGTTTCCCTGAAAAAAACAAACAAAACACAAACAAAAACCTCAGAGAGCTCCACATAGACATTATTTTCTGCATATTAGCAAAATTATAACATGTGTTCTAACCTGTTCCCAGTCTCTCCAGGGGATTCTGCCTGAGAAGCAAAGTTATCAGATCCTGGGCATCGGGTGGTGGAGCCTCATCCTTCTCAGGCCAATTGATTTCATCTGAAAGAAATGTCACTTACAGATTTATTGCTCAAAAGCTGGCCCATGTCCCAACGTATGGACATTACTGGGAAGTTGACAGCTATGCAGGATTTCAAGCCCCACCCTTGACCTTCTGAAACAGAATCTCTTACTTAACAAGATAATCAGTTGATTTCGAGGTATAAACAAGTTTGGGGAGCATTCCAAGATAGGGTCAGCACTGCTCTTCATAGGGAAGGAGAGAAATTTCAGTAAACAGTATCTTTCATTTGCTTTTATGATTCATCTTTGTTTAACAAAATTAGGTTACAACAAATTGCTCCTTGCAGTTATTAAGAGAACTTAATATAGTGGAAACTCTAACACCTGTGCTTCAGATGGCTGCCCATCCAGAAAAATATGAGAGCGAAATTTTCTCTCCTACAATCTTCAAGCAGAATTCGGGCACAGCCACAGTTTATCACCTCTGAGAAAAAAAAAAATAATTTTTAAAAAATAACACATCCCACAGACAAAGGTGAAAATGCTAAGACTGAAGAAGAAAAAAATGCAAAGTAATCATAGTAATGGAAGTATTTAAAATCTGTCATAAATATTAGAAAACATTCTGCATTCTAAAGGAGTTTGCCTGGAGATAGGTATGTGTGCTTGTGCGTATGAAGATGCAATAAAAACACGAGTTATTTTTACATGTGCCTGCCTCTAGCTTCCTCTAGTGCAGTTTAAATCTGATTTGGAAAATAAAACATGAATATGCATCTGAGCCGTAAGGCATCAAGAACAAAAGCCAGCATTTGCTGCTTGTGTTAATTAAACAGTTGATTCCTCTTGCCATTCAAGCCTTGAATATCAGAAAACAGCCTAGTTATAAATCCATAAATAGCTCAGATATTGTATAAAAAGGTTATAAACTGCAGGCAACTTACAAATCTACTTTGTTAAAGTTCACAAAAAAAAAAAAAAAAAAAGCCTGGCTTCACAGTCAATGATAGAAAATAATGCTGTGATTAAGGAACTCCTCACTTTATTCTGAATTTACTCCCTATTTCCACCACTGGATTTTTTAGAATGGACCAGTAATGGGTGGTGAAGGTGTCAGTGATGACTGGCAAACTTTAGGAAGAGGCACCTTTTTGATCTATGCATGGAGAAATTTATAAAAACAGCAGGTACAATAGTAATAGAGCCTATTTAATTATCATTTAGTTTTGCCACAAGCCACATAACAATAGTCAGGGTCAGCATACAGGTTAAGATCTAAAGGTTATTGAATTTTAAATGAAAGATGAACAGCTGTTACAGAAATAACATTACACCATAACAACCACCAATGAAATCATTAACAATCTGTGGATTAAATTTGCTTCCTTCCCATTCTCATTATTTATTATTTGGTAGACATTTGTTGTAGGGTTATTACATTTTTGTTAATTTCTTCATTGTGCCATTAGCCATTTTTCCCATTTATGTAAATGTTACCCACATTAACCTTTTCTTCCCTGTTGTAACTTTCCTATTATGGAAAGGAAGACTGGACGATGAAATCATTTGCAACCTCCAATTTCTTTTGCAGAAAAAGCACACATACAAGTTGGTTGCATTGCCAGTACAGTTCAAAATTCCATGTTAACAGAACTTTCTCAGATCAATTTTCAACACAAATTGTTCTCTTGAGATTGTGAAAGTCAGTTATGTGCTATGATGACTGAATTTTTTTAAGTTGTTTACTAAACTGTTAGAAAAAGGTTAACATTAAAACCCTGGTGCTCTACAGAATTACATTAAATAGAGGCTTCCCAATAGTGGCTTAAAGATAACTCCTGATGATATTTACCACTGATGACTTGTCCAAATAGCTCTTCTGGAGTGTCCCCAAAGAACGGCACGCATCCAACCAGAAATTCATAGAGGATAATCCCCATGGCCCACCAGTCCACGGGCTTTCCATAACCCTGCCTCAGAATCACTTCTGGTGCAATGTATTCAGGTGTGCCACAGACCTAAAGATGATTGCAGTATTAGAATAATTGGAGTATTAGACATGAATTACAATGAGAAAGAGGACTAAATGCCAATTATTTTGCCCAGAATGCACCTGCTCAACTACCCGAAACCACATGGACAAAGAATTCAAAACTGGAAGTCAGCATCTCTGGTATCAAATACCAAAGAAGAGACTCTTAAAATGTTGCTCCAACATTAAACAATGTGAAATACATAATTTCAAACAGAATTTGATCCTGTTTTATAGTTTTAACTTACATTTTAAAAATCTGCAATCTTAAATTGAAAATAACAATGCATTTTTTATCTATCACACTCAGAGATAGTTTAAATATTTATATGACCAAAATATATTCTCACCCTGCTTACTTTATAAAAGCATGACAGTTGAGATGTGTTTACCTTAAGTAACTTTACAATGAACAGATTGTGGGCACATGGTAATGAGGCATGCTGAAAGGGAAATGGGCCATGGCTGGAATTCTAGCACCCGTGATTGTATGATGCATTGTGAGTTTCACGAGTACTCTACTGAGACTCCTGAATTCCTTACAAAAACAGTTTTCCATTTGTCTCTCTCACACTTTCACTTACGTGCAATTAGATCGTTTGTCTTGCTAATAGACCATAATGCTGGGGGAGGAATGTGGGTGAGCAGACAATTCAAAGAGGCCCAGGGAGAAAAATGGATGCAATTTGCACTTTATTAAAAGTACGGCTGATATGGACATCTAAACCCTCAGCCTAATGTGAAGATGGCCTACACAAATTGATGTCAAATTTCATTGACAATATCCTTCTTTGTATTTCTCTGAAGATCCAAACAGCATGCAAGCTTACCTGTTTGTCCAGGAATTCTCGAGCATCCTTCTCAATATGACCCTCATAAAGATTGGTAGTCATGCTCATTAGTCCCACCTTGGATAATCCAAAGTCTGTCAGCTTTATATGCCCCATGGAGGTGACCAGTAAACTAAGAAGCAGAAGGATATACATTAAAAAACTCACTCTGGAGCTTATTCTTTTTTTCAGCTTTCTCCCTCCCTCTGTCATTTTTAAAAGAATGTTTACTATATTGTCATCAAACTTATTACAAAGCCCAACCTGGGAAGAGACAGAGTCAAAAGAATTTGTGAAATATTTGCATCCCTGGTAGCTGAAAATAGTATACAATAATTCACAAAGCAGGGCCAGAGACCAGGCCCAAGTCCTCTCTGCTGCAGTAGCCACACACAGTAGTTTTCACAACCTGAAACCCTCTAAAAAATTCAAGTATGAAAATGCGATATCCTCCCATTTTCAGAAAAGAGAAGGGGATACCAATAATCTCACATTACACAACAGATGAGACCTGAGGTAACAGACAGATAATATATTGTTTGAGATTTCAACTTAAAGCTCAAATTTAAATATCTCTTATTAAGTACCAAACCTACACTTCTTATGCACATGCAAAGTATTCATATGTGGCAGCATTTTGAATTTATTATTTAAAAACTTATATTGAATTTATAATTTCAATAAAAATTTAATTAATTAAAAATGGAAGGCTAACAGAGGAGTCAAAAAATAAATATGCCAAAATTCTAGTAGTTGTCATTGTTTAGGTAATATATGACTGAAATTTTTTAGTATTTTTCTGTATTTTCCAATTTTTTTGGAATGAATATGAGTTAATTTTATTGTAACATTTACAGCACAATTTGAAACCTTCACACAATCTGTAAGGCTTGAGAGACATTTCAAATTAGAGGAGAATACATGAAAAATTTAATAAATTGTGTCAAGATGAATAGCTTGTCATTTGGGGAAAGATAGTCTATATCTCAAATAAAACACCAAAATGAATTCAACATTGATTAAAAATTAAATAAAAAATTAAATTTTGAGTAAAAAAGACTATAATATCAAATATATTATCTTGAAGTATGAATTATGTAAGTATAATACCAAATATACAGAAATTATCCAGAGAACAACTAGCAGCTTGGCTAGCGACATGGCTATTCAAAGTTCACACAATTGAAAAAAAAAACTTAAAAAAATTAACTAATCCTGGCTTCATGATAAGCATCTTTTCTTTTATATTTTTATAAACTATCATGAGCATCATTGCCTGTAAGGGATTAGATTTTAAAAATCTCTATACATACATGCTGTTAAAAAATTCTCTATAGTATCTCCAAATGAGTCATTTTAATTGTGCCATATCAGCAGTAAAGTGTTTTTATTTACATCAGACAACTTTCTGAATGGTATGGAAAAACAAAAAACGTTTCATCAGTGTACATACTTATCCGGCTTCAAGTCTCTGTGCACAATTCCATAATTATGTAGATACTCCAAGGCCAGGACAGTTTCAGCAAAGTACATTCTAGCCATATCAACAGGGAGAGGACCCATGTTCTTCATTAAAGTAGCACAGTCACCTCCTGTAAAACATAAGAGAAGATGTAGCAGGAGCAGGTTTTGGTCAGGGTGAAGGAGGATTATGAGTTTCAATTACAAGATTTCAAAGTGGAATATGACTCTACTCACAGACATGGTATATCATAGTCATAGCTGGAAACCAAGTTAAATGATCACCTTTCTCACAAATTGAGAATAATTCCAGCATAATTTCAGAAATTTGGTAACAATTTAACAAGCACAAGTATAAATTGTGAATTCTGGAATCAGGTTTCCTGAGTTCAAATCCTAGCTCCGCTTCCTGCCACAGAGATCTCTAAGCCAACCTAGTCTTAATTATTTTCATCTGTGATATCAAGATAGTAATAGTGGCATCCCTTTCAGAACACTGTGAAGATTATATGAGTTAATCTACATAACAAAATTAGGCTACTGCCAACACATATTAGACATGTGATAAATGCTAGTTACTGTAAAAATAACCACAACAAAGGTCAGCGCAATGTGTTGGTGTAGTTAAAAGAACAATGGGTGGGAATCAGACTGGCTATGTATATGTCTTAAATCCACCACTAAATATGTGGTAACTCTCCACTCACCAGTAAAATAAAAAGGTCAAACTAAAAACATTTAATGTTTCTTCAAGTTTTATAGTTTTGGGATTCTGTTAGAACAACTACAAGAGCTTAAATTACATGCTTTAAAAATCATTTTGGCTCTTGCTGCTCTATTTTTCACTAACTTGTTTATGTTAATAAGTCATGGAAACGAAAATACACAGAAACAATGTAAAATTGTGGAAAGAAGATTACTTGGAGCATTTAAAATGCCAAATTTCTTAAAATATTTCCTGTCTCCTAACTCATTTTTATTTTCATACCATAAAGCAAAAATGATACATTTTAACTTGTTCTTTAAAAAGATGAATTGTAATCAAGTGTTCATGATAGTATGTGATAAAAGCAAGTATGAAAAAATCCGTCACCTATAACTTTAGTGAACAACTGAAGGCAGTTAATACTAGAGGTTATTAAAGAGAAAAACAACCTTTTCCAAATAGCTCTAATTTCCCCCTTGTTATAGTAGAATAGGCACTTTACAAGCAATTATCAGAAGATAATGACTGGGAATACAGCCATCTCATTGCCTGGCTTCAGTTCCTAGGTAGATACAACCATTATGTGGCATGAATACAGAAAAAAGTTCCAAAGTAAGGGCTTCTGGGTACTGGTGTCATGTTTCTGTGGCACAGACTGGCTTACCTTCCACATACTCCATGACCATGCACAAATGGCGCCTTGTTTCAAAGGAGCAGTACATGCTGACCACAAAGGGATTCTCTGCAAAAGTGAGGATATCCCGTTCCACAAAGGCCTGCTGGATCTGGTTTCGGAGGATGAGGTTCTGTTTATTAATCTTCTTCATGGCAAACCTCTGTCGGGACTCTTTATGCCGAACAAAATAGACTGCCCTGAAGAAGAGCACAAGAGATGGGTTTCATGGAAAGAGAGGATGCTTCTGGGCAAATGATACCTATGATAATCAGGTTTTTTAAAATTCACATGTCAGCCAGAATTTAGCTCACACCAATGACATGGACAGCTACAAATACCTCATTCCCGATGAAAGGTCACAGGATATTTTATTTTTTTAAAGATTTATTTAGTTATGCATACAGAACTGGGGTACAAGCCGGACGTTCAGAGGTGGTGAGAGACTTCGCCAGAGACTGAGTGGGGAGCAGGACAGGCAGATTGGCGAAGTACACTGCTGAGGAGAGCAGTGGGTGGGTCAGGGGAGGTCTGCCATGCCATGTGAATCACCTCCAGGGAGAGGATCGAACTCACACTGAAGCAGCTATGGCTAACTTACAGTGCTGAGTCCTAACACATTGTGCCACCAGGGAGGGCCCCATAGGTCATTTTAAAGTATCAAAGTCATCTTCACTGGCAAAGGGAGAGAATGGACAACCTCCAGAGTGAGCTATTTTCCAAGTGCTGGCTTATGTTTTCAGTTTTTCCACAGACAAAATTCAATGTTTAAGTCAGAACAAGAAAGAATTAACAAAAGTGCATACACATAACAAGCCTGAACGTGCCCAGCATAAACTAGGGCAATTTGCTGGACTGACTGAAGCAGTACTTTTCTATATGACATCCTTGGGGGCCTGCAAAAGGGACCATGGCTTCTTACAGATGTTGGTTTCCAACTTGATAGTAATTTATTTTCCCTGAAATTTCCAGATAAATGAGAAGTACGTAATAGGTCGTTAAGTGATCTCTTGCAACAGGATGCTTATTTCCTCAATATAGAACTTCTAAGCTACACTTATGCCTTTTCCAACAGGAAACACATTTCCCAACATTAAAGGGCCAATGATACAGTACATTTCTGCTCCATCCAATCCACAGCCAAGGCACGGGCATCTTACTTGTGCAATGAACTAGCTGCACTGAATCTGTGAAAAGTCTTACCCAAATAGTCTTAAGAATCTCTTCTGTGCAAAATGATGTAAAAATAAACTTTTTAATAAAAAAAAATTAAAAAATTAAAAAAAAAAATCAAAAAAAGAAAAAAAGAAAAAAGAATCTCTTCTGGCTGGGTAATAGGTACTTTGAAGCTTCAAGTAATGTGGAGAAAAGAAGTAATCAGTTACTTCTTTAAACGCCACATAGAAGGTTAAGCAACAAGAAAAATTTATTTGCTTATACATCTCTGATATGTTACTCCTTACTTTTCATTATCATGGGAAAACAAGTTTGAACTCTCCGGTTAGGCAATGCTTAAATAAGTAATAATTTACTTAAAGAGCCATCAATCATTTGAAGTGTATAACAGGTTAAATGAGGCTGTCCTGCAACAAATGCAATGATCAAATAAGTAATAATTTACTGAAGAAGCAATCAATCACAGTAAAGGCTACCCAATAGCCTGCCTAAATGGAGTGTTTTGGAAATTACTGATAAATGTGAGTATAAAACTCCTCTTCGTTTAGTATGGCTGAGTTTTCTAAAAATTGAGGAAATAATAAAAATCTAGATTCCTATCTTTAAGATGCTTCAACATCTATTCTTTCACTTTCAGAAAAATTAAAAGTGGAAAACAGAAAAACAGAGTAAGTATGCCAATACTGCCTCCCTAAAATAGTCTTACATTAAAAACTAGTAAATTTATAAATATTTAGGTTAAATTAAAATGTTAAAAGTATGTAGCATTTCTAATAATTTCCTTATTTGATCAACTTTTTAAATTAACTAACCCAACCACTCATTCTTTGTGAGTCAGATTAAAGGCTTTGACAAGAATTTTAAAATAAGTAAATCTTTAAAAAAAATAAAATGAAATGAAACTTAGAATTTAAAGATTAAACATACAAAAAACAGTGTCTACATAGAGTCAACTGGAATATAGTTTACTTTGCATCCTTTCAATATTCAGTAAGTTTTGTACTAAGGTACCTCAGTCAAACAGTATTATGAACTTCACTTTAGACTGTGAGAGGTTTGCATACTGATTTTTGATCAAGCATCACCATTTCTTGCATAAATAGCTATTTAGTATGTTTGAGGACAATAAGAAATGAAGGAAAAATAGAATTGTATGTGATTTTATGAAAGAACAAAAGAGAAGGAAGTCTCCAGCTGAATTAGACCAGTATCTGAACAGGTTTCTCTGTGTCACTATGTAAAAACTGAACTTCAAGCTTTACTTTCAGATTTTTCAATTCAGTCAATTTGATTTGACTTTCTCTTTTCCCTTGCCAAAGTGTACTTAATCAGTTAATCCTCAGAGAAAGGTACCTAAACCACTGGAAATTAATCCTATACATAGCTTAAGATACCACTGCCTCAGGACACGTATCTTGATCAACTTGCAAAAGTAAACTAGACTTCTTAATTAGAATTTGCTGTTGCTGGATTTTGTTTATGTTCTCCATTTTCACATTTCTGTACCACTTTGAGAATACTGATGCTGAAATTTCTTTACATAGTAATGACTGTCTCTCACATACTCTCACATGTTCTGAACATGTCTCTTACATGTTCTGAACTTGACTGAGTAAGAAGGAAGGGGGAGGGAGAGAAAGAAAAACAAGATAGAGACAAACAGCAACCGGCAGACAGACATTCAACACTGTTAACCGGAGTTGTAAACCTCCTCAGGTTATAAAACTGAACTTAACTGATTCAGCCTCACATTTCTGTGCTTTCTGGCCCCAAGGGTTGCTTTCTTTGAAAAGGCTGCTTCTGTCTCTTTTTCTTGAACTGGCCTCCCTGTGAAAAACTCAAGGGTGGGTGGTGATGTGGGGGGAAGGGCAACTGGGGACCCTTGTTCTCTCTGAGCCACGCTTCACTCCACCCATGCAGAACTGAGATGTGTGCTACGGAGGTGGGGGAAGAGTGGGGGAAAGAAGTGGCATCAGAAACTGACAGGATCTAAAGCAGAATGAATCAGTCCTATCATGAGGAGTATGAATGTCTAATGCGTATAAAATTATGCATGAGTCTGAGAGTGCAATACATGAATCCGTGTGAGTAAATCTGCATGTGGAAATGAGAGTGCACGTATGTGTTAGCAGAAAGCCAAGAGAAAAGGCAATCTAGGGCGAGAGCCTGTGGGGGTGGGGTGTCTGTCAGCTTGCACACATGGATGTCTCAGGTAAATGACTGTATCCTTTTCCAAGTAAACGAAGACAACATGCACAGGACTGGAAAGTAAAACAGGAGGGGGAAAACATGTGCCTGTCAAATTTAAGTGTTTTTCTTTCTTTTTATTTTTTAAAAATCTTCAACCAGGTTAATTCTTTTATTTGAAAATGTTCAGAGTTGTTATTACAAAACTCAGATGTGAATGCTCAAAGGAAGGACTCCTATTATCTCAATGAAGAGGGCTGAACGTTCTAACAACAGAATGCTGGCAAACATTTCGTCTGGGACCAGAGTATCTGCGGCTGTGCCTCTGAGCCTCTTTCCTCTCATCTCGGTGGAAGTCATATCACTAGTGACCACACAGAGTTCCTGTGAGAAGTGAATATAAGAAACCTGTGCGGTACCTGGCACAAAATGAGGGCTGGCTTTCAACAAAGTGCTAAACTGGCATGCAGGGGCCCAGGTCAGGGATCTGAGACTTGCTAAACAGAGGAAAAAGTTGGATGTACATCAGATTAGCAAACTGGCTTTATCACATGAACTGTTGCAAAGTATAATTTCAGCAAAACCATGACATCTTACAGTTCTGGGTGAGTTTCCAGCACCACCCATTTTCTAGAAATCACAGATTTTGACACTGAAGTCACTGAAATGAGCAGCAGACGCTGCCTCAGATACCTATGAAAGCCTCTTTTGGCCCAGAGAGTGGCCCATTGCTGTAGCCCATTCGAACAAGCCTGCAATCGGCCTCTTGACTGAGGAGACCAAAAATTGTGGCTCCTTTCAAATTTCAAATTAAAAATAATTAAAACAGAGAGGAAATCTGCCACAAATGTAATGAGAGATTAAATCTGAGAACAGCAAAAGAGAAAAAAAAAAGTTTTGGCTGATTGGCAAAGGTTCCCGCAGGCAGCTTGTGAGCCTATTAATGACTTGGCCTGCGTCCTGGGTGTTTACTGATTCACAGCTTGTTTAACTTCTTGTATATTCCCAACCATTCCCCAAAGTGTGATATACCTCGTCTACTCTACAGTGGTTTAATTGCACTACAAATGAGTTTACTCAACCAATTAGAACTCCAAACACTGCGAAGATATATGCTCAAGTTTTATAAAAGTGGTACTTCGGAGACAATCCTATTCCAGAAATCCATCCCCAATAAAATATAGCAGTGCTTTAAGGCACAAAACCATTTAAGTCAAAATTCAGTCTTCTCCCTAATGAAGAAATTCTCAGATGAATTCCAAAACTAAAAGAAACTAATAGGTAGGTAAAGCCTGCAAACAACTGAACACTAAAACAATTTTCCTAGGCAGAATAGTTTCAGTAAGATCCTTGAAGGAAATAAAATGTTGCCAAAATAAAACATCAGAAAGCATTTATAACCCATACCAGGTAATATACCATTTGACATAATCCTGAAAATGAATCGGTGAAGCAAAGAAAGGACTCACAAATACTTAAGTTCTTCACTGAGTTAATGGTGTGGAAAATATTAGAGGTTAAAAAAAAAATTGTAAAGAGAGCCCTCCCTTGTGGCACAACAAAAACCACTTTTCCCTCATCTGCTCATGTGTGTGATAAATGGCAATAAATGTCGACGGGATTGTTTATTGCTCTTCATAGACAGATGGAATTGGGATTAATACTTAATTAAACCAGAGTTCTGGGCTGTCTAAAAAAGATCAGGACAAAGTTTGTATATTAATTATCCTCCCAAAGTTCTATTAGTAACTTAGAAGGATCTTGTCACACTGCAAACCTCTGCCACGACAAAGAATCACATGTCTATACAAATGGGTCATATAACACATGCCACCAATGTGAGCAGATATAGCATGGAGCACAACTGAAAATCAATCCTGCTGTAACAGAAAGACCAAGAGAAATGTATTACTCTAAATTTCAACTATTCTGGTTAAGTATTCTCTACAAGGCTGACTACTAACTAGAGGTCTGGTAAGAGATAGTATTAAGTAGTAAAGTCATGTGTGAATGCATATACTTTCATATTATTCATATACATTCACATGCCTATACATAAGTGTATGTACATACATGCATACAAACACACACATGCATGCATGCATCTATGTGTGTGTGTGCATACATACACCCATAAAAAAAACAGATGTGTGTGTGTGTGTGTGTTGGGTAGGGGTGTGGGGTTGTCAACCAAAAGCCAGGTACTTTTGAATCCAAACAGTAGAATAATAAGAAGCAGAAACAGTTACAGATAAAATTTTTCCTTCACTTTATAGACCCTTCTTCTCTGACCCTTTCAGATGACTGTCAGATCATTGCATAGTTTCCTGATAGGATATCCAGTGAAAAATGATTGTGGCTATAGTTTATACCCATCAATAAAGGAGCAGTTATTTGAAAAGTAAAGGTATGATACAACATCTGTTTGGCATTAGGTAAAGGTGAAGAATATATTACTCAGGTGTGTTAAAATACAAGAGTTTCTTAAATTACTTACCCATAGGCTCCATTGCTAATCAGTTTAATAGTTTCGAAATCACTTTCCCGAGGTTTCCTTCGAAGTTTCAGGGAAGCATTAGAGCTCTTGGAAACAAAATTTGGGAGTTAACAATTGGTTGAAAATTCAAGAAAATGATTTTAACAGCTAAATAAAAATATTCACATTACATGCTCTGTTATTTAGTGAGAAGTGCAGTATTCCAATCAAAGAAATCCAGGGGACCATTTTCTGGATCAATTTCCCAGAGCAGTGCTGCGAAACTACTTCTCATGTCATGGTCCCAGTTTCATGTAAATGAGCCCACAGTTCCAGAAGATAAAGGCACCAAGTTTTGAAAATCCCAAACTGTAATCTACCTTTGTAAACTATCAGATAAGCTTCATGTTAGCTTTTTTTTTTTTTTAAGATTTATTTATTTGTGCATACAGAACTGGGGTACAGGCCAGAGGCTCAGAGGCAGTGAGAGGCTTCACCAGAGACAGAGTGGGGAACAGAACAGGCAGATCGACGAAGTACACTGCTGAGGGGAGCAGCGGGTGGGTCAGGAGAGGTCTGCCATACCATGTGGTCACCTCCGGGGCAGGCGGGTATCGAACTCATGCAGAAGTGGCTTTAGATTCTCAGTGCTGTGCTTTAACCCACTGTGCCACCAGGGAGGGCCCATGTTAGCTTTTTACAATTTTGAGACCTAAGTCCAAAATATCAAATGTTCTGGTTTCACTCAGTCAGAAAAGAATGGGTTGCAGTGATTTTTCAAGGGCTGGTGAGAGATGTGGTTTCTCATTCCCTGGCCTGAGTGTGTATGTCTGTTCCTGTGACACCCTTTCTTGTCTGGAAGAGGCAATCATCAATGACCAGGACACTTGCGCATAGAATGCTGGCCACACATTTTCCCATGGCTCCTATTTTAACTTTCAACAAGTTTAGTTCACAGTGTAGGAAGAAACAAAGTGTGCAATACAAAATATTCTTTCCTACCTCATAAGTATTTTAGAACTGAGTAACAGACTCTTTGTTCCCTCTGCACAGACCAAAACTCCTTTCTTGTAAGTTGGAAGAAACCCCAGGACTCTGGGATATGTGTCACCCTCCCCAGCTTGGTGCTGTCATCTGCTGAGCTGCTGCACAACTCAACTTTGAAGCTTGGGCACCCACATAGTCCCACATATCTCTCTGCCCAAATTCTTTCGCTATCTGGGTCATTTTTGTGTCTATAGAAATAATTCACCCAAACCCTTGGCCCCCGGGTTACTGGATCTCCCAACTCAAACAACCATCTCTTTCCTCTGTCAACCCCTGGTCTTTGACCACAGGACCTTGATCTAGTCATTATCTGCCATTACCCCAAGACTGGGACCACTTGTTCAACTAACCTCACAGGGACTTCTCTCCACAGCTTTGATCTGCAGGGCCCTACACAAGGCCTTTTGGTCTCACTAATACTTCCCTTCCCCAGTGAGCTCACTTAAGCCAATGGATGACTTCTATGTCATGTAGAGCCTCACCAAAAAATTTTGCTCCCTCTGAGTGCCAGAAGATACCACATTATATACAACTGCGGGTTTCATAGCTCTTTATGGGTATCTTTGAGGAACTTTAGTCTCAACATATTCAAAATTATAACAGTGGTTATAATAAAATGAATAAAAACAGCTATCACTTAATATCATTTACCATGTGGTACGCTCCTAACCTCTTTACACAGTCTCATTTAATCTTTTCTAAACTTTTAATATATTATCAAGGAGAAAACTGCAGCCCAGAGAAATTGTCCACACTTGGAAGAGGTGGAGCCACAGTCCAAACTTAGATTTCTGACTTGAGAGCCTGATTCTTTGCCCCTAGGCTACTTCCTCTTTTCTGGCCACCTCAGCTGGTTCCAACTTGGTTCCTCTTCTGGTTCACAATTAGGGAGACTGAGACAGCACCCAGAAATGAGTTTACCCTGTGCACTGCAGCAACCTCTTTACTGGTTTTGTGGTTACCCCTGCCTGCTCCTATCACCCCATCTACTTCTGACATTGCAATCAGTGTGGTTTTTTTTTCAACCTAACTCTGACTGGGTCATCTCCCTGTCCATACCCCTCCACTCCACAAACACTCCTGTCAAAGCTCAATAGTGTCCCATTATTATTTAAAAGAAAACATTTCCAGAGATGAAATACTGTGCCCAGTATTCACCCAGGGGCCTCGGTTTCTGCATTCTCTCGTGCTCCTTGCCCTTAGATGCACTTTGCTCTCTGTGTCACAGTCTTGGCCCATGATACCGCCATGGCCTGGACGGCTCCTTGCCTGTCTCATCCTGGTAACTTTCATACCTCAGCTCAAGTATCATGTCCTTGGCAGACTTTTGGATTAGCAAGACTGAGGTGGATCTCTGTACATTGTTACATTCCTATAGTACAGGACCTTTTTCTTCACACAGCTTTATTCAAGTTTGTCGTTTTTATTTTGGTGCATGAGTTCTTTTTTATTAATTTACTTCTCTCCGAAGGGAGGGGTTAAAATTGTATGCCCAGCACAAAGCACAACAAACATTTGTTGAATAAAGTAATTAACAGAGCCCAAATCTGCACATGCTAATAAACAGAAAAACCAACATCATATTTCATCAAGAAATATACTTACACTCATGGATTCATCTGTTTCTGGTGTTTCTGCTGTCCCACTATCATAGTTCCCCAACTGAGCCATTTCTAAGTAAAAAGAAAGAAAGAAAGGTGTAACAAAAACACAATTCTAATTAGATGACAGTACTGTGCTAATGCAAAAGGAAATATTTTCTTTACTAGTCCAAAAAAGCCTTTCTACAGTAGACCCTCCATGTCTGGGTTCCACATCTGCGAGTTTTATCAAGTGTGTGGGTTGAAACTACACACCAAACAGCAGGCTATGGTATGCATGTTTGCACGGAACGTGTGCCGATATTTTCATAGTCCTTAATTCCGTTAATACTATATATCACATATATTTACAAAGCATTCACATTGCATTAGTTATTAAAAGTAATGCAGAAGTGATTGACAAAATATGGAAGGATGTATGTAGGGTCTATGAAAATACTATTTATGGGTAGGACATCTAGAATCACTCCTTGATGCACACCAAATTACCTGGGGGGAAGAATCATAAGCTGGTCATAAGAACTAGCAACTAACAATATGAAATTGTTCATTACATACCTTTCCCTGGGACCTCGTTTCTCAGGAATACCTAGACACAGTACTTTAGAGGTTCGGCCTGTGCTTCACTGAGCAGGGTCACTGGTAGTAGATGCAACCACCACAGCAAGGAAAGGGTGTTGGGGTTCAACATTTGTGCTTATAGTCAAATATTCAAGAAAGGCAAGTCTTCCAAGGCTCTGACAGTTATCAAACATGTACCAGCATAGAGAAAGAAAGCTCATACAATGTGAGTCATGTCTATGTGGAATTAAAAAAAAAAACTCACAACAACTCATAGACACAGAGAACAGATGGATAGGCGGGTGGTTGCCAGTGGCATGGGGTGAGGGGCGGCCCAGAACATGTGACAGGGGTTATCAGGCATAAAGTTCCAGTAATAAATAAATAACAGGGATGTAGAATACACCATGGTAATGACACTAAATTGTATATTTGGAATATACTGAGTATGTTTTTAAAGTTCTCAGTACAAGGAAAAAAGTTTCCTCACTATGTGCAGTAATGAACGTTAACTACACTTACTATGGTCATTTCCCAACATACAGATATTTAATCCTTATGCCGCACACCTGAAACCAATGTATGCCAATTACATCTCCATTAAAATCTTGATGCACTCACTACAGCTCTAAGATGATAATCAGTGTGCAATGACCATCATTTCTTCCATTCCTTCGCCTTCACTGAGAGTTGCCCTGCCCAGGACACCAAGAACTTAAAAAATATGTCTGAAAGGAAGTAATAATAGTAGTGAAGAGGAGTTCAGAGATGAAAACACATGAGTTACTACCTCTGCCAGCACTTTACAAATGAACTTCTAGCCTCAGGTTCTCCCACTGTAAGTTAGCACAATATTTATTTATCTCCTAGTATGTTTCATGAGTATGATATATGATAATGCATGTAAGGCTCTTAGCATGTTTACTACAGGAATTAAATGCTCAGTGAATGCTGGCTGTTATTGATTATTTTAATCTCATATCATGACTTAGGTTGGATGCTACATGCTTGACACCAGCTTAAGTACTGCTCTGATGGTCTGGTTTTAAGAGACAAACACAATTAGTTGCTCAAATCACACAGAACCATCCTTGAGTCCACTTACATAAATCAGGAAACCTAGGTAATGGTGCTATTCACTTAAAAGAACTAGAAAGATTTTTTCCCCAAAACCTGATAGGGATTATCTCTGAGTAATTATTCACATGAGTAATTTGTTAATTTTTCAAAACTGAACATACATGATGAAAATATTGTTTTTAGTTATATTTTTAATGTGCACCTAAACTTATTTCTTAGGCTCTTGTTTCACGTATTCATCTTCCTATAAATACAGCTATCCTTTCAGTGGAGACTACACATAAAAGACACAAAACAATGCTGGAGTAGTGCCTTTAGACAAAAACGAACAAACTCAGATTCTGTAACTAGGGATTGATGCTCATTTTCCAAGTGGACCTCTAAGGAAAATACAGAATAAGGAGGAATTCAGTGACACTTGTGTGTTTTCCTGTTGTTCAAATGATGTCAATATCTTGTAACTAAGCACTTTAGATTTATAGACTAGGAGGTGAACTAGATGTATTTGGTAGGTGATGCTTCAAGGACAGAGGCTATTTTAATGTTGTTTAAATTAAATAGCACCAGCTGCTAACATTAAGTGTTACGAGGGTTTGGTACAGAGATGAACTCATATAGTATGTAACCCACTTTTATGGAAAGAACGCCAAGGCGCAGGAGGCTCAGCCCTGGGTGGGAGAGTTCCCACAGTTAGTGACACTGGTGGCCAGGGTGCAGTTCCGGCCCATTGACCTCCCTGTCTTCATTGGTAGCCATCAAACCTCAAGCTGTAAGCTTGCCAGTGTAATGTGACAAGAAAAGGGAAATATGGAGATCAAGGTTGCAATAATCATGTTTTAGCTAATAACAGATCTGAATTAAGAAAATTGTGTCAAGAGTTACAAACACAACTCCCAGTGATAAATCTGCATTATTGAACTTGGAATTTGTCAAAGATCAGTGTGCATTTTTTAAAGATCCTCTAAAGACCCTTAAATGGGCTGCAGATTATTCACCTACCAATGTTCAGCCTACAATGATATTTACTGCCAGGTCAGAAAACTGTGGAGAGCTCACTTTAGTCTCCAGTTGAAGGGCTGACACTACTTGAACTACACTGGCGTGAAGACTCACGATAATACACTTTGACAGCCTCCCCCGCTCCAATTATTTTCACAAGAAAACAAATTAAAAGATGGTTCTGTTTTAAATAGAATTTCTGCTAAATAACTATTATCTGGGAAATACATATTATTTGTAAGCAGTGGGTAGTAATGGAATGGAACCAAGAGTCAGCTTTTGAAGCAGGAAGCTAAAGCATCATTTTGTAATGCCTGAAGAGATTTTTAAAACTCATCTAAATACCATTAAACATCTGCCCTTTTTATTTCATTGATTTAAACCATTTCTGAAGACTCATGATTCAAAAAGGTAAAGATGGTAATTTAAAAACCATGGGGAAAAATCTCTCCCCAGGGAACTTTTCAGAAAAGCAGCTACCAGTCTCTGATAAGTGATGAATCTGTTGTGGTATTGCTTTCAGAACAGTATAAATTTATCTGGCATTATCTCCCAGTAACGCATGCATCATTTCACTGGAAACAAAGATACGATTGCTGTAAGTGCAAACAAAGCAGGGAAGTAGGAGAGTGGGGCAGAGAGCAGCAGGTTCCCTGGCTGAGATGGGAAAATAGCTGGGCCAACATTTACCATTATTACAAACAAGCTAGCAAGATAAACACTGTTTGCAAATTCAATGTAATGAACCAGGAAGACAATTCTGAATGAAGGAGTCTCCCTTTCTGAGTCTTTGTAGGCAATGTATCACTTAAAGTGTTTTAAATGACAAATTTTTAAAAGATTTATTTATTTATGTATGTATACAGAACTGGGGTACAGGCCAGAGGTACAGGGGCAGTGAGAGGATTATATTTTCTTAATGAATCAAGCATAATTTAAAAAAAAAATAAAGTTCTCCCTCCACCCCCACTGGCTCTCTTATACATTATTCTTATTCGTGGTTTTCTTTTTTTTTTTTTTAATCTTGGACAAGAAAAACTATATTTGCCAACATAATATCTATTTGAAAGTAATCTATCATCAGTTATACCACTCCCAAATTATCTTGAGTTTAAACGACACCTCTAAATTAATAATTACGATAGCAACATATTCAAAATTTAGTGTTCTTTAGTGAGAGAACCTCACTGAGTTTTGCAAGAGAGAAGGAATCAGAGAAGAGGGAAATCTAAACCCTACTGGGACATTCTGACATTATCAGGTTGACAGGCTGATAGGATTTCAAGTTTGCCCCAAATTATAGGTAAACATAAAAAGGGTTCTGTTCACTTGCTCCTCAGCACTCAATTACAGCAATTTACTTCAAATCCCCATAGGCTCCCCAAAGTTGGACTTTTCAATAAATGCAAAACTGAGGAATAATAAAGACTTGCTACATAGTTCCATGAGACCAGGGCATGCAGACAAGTGGAAGGTCAGTCCAAGCGAGATACTCACCTTCCAAAGGGTCCTTATTGAGCCCCAGCTGGCTAATGATGTACCTGGGAATGTCAGTTTTGATACCCTGTCCTTCTTTGGCATGACCTTCTGCTGCTTCTAATAGGTAGTAAAATTCTTCAGGATCAAATTCCTAGCAGGAGACAAACACAGATGGATACTTCTGAGCCAAACTGCCTGAGGTTTTATTACATAAATCCAATTCACAATAAAATTACTGCATATGTATGGCTATTTATAAAGAAAGAAGTCAAATGGATTTTAAAAATATATAATTCTCACTTCATATAGGAAGTCTATTCATAGTCTAAGGAAAAGACACACATTACTTATTAACCCAAAGACAGTGATGATTTCCAATTTCCTGGCCACACTGAAGGTAGTCCGCTCCACTTGAGGTATCTATCTTACAGAAAGTGAACTGATAGGAATTTTTAATGTTGCCTTTTCTAGCAAAATTTTAAAATCTGGAATCACAACCGAAAGAACAAGTTCCTCTTTCTGCAACAACTGCCACAGAAGGAGTAACATTTTCTCAAAGGTTTCTCAGGAAACTTAATATAGAGATATCCAACAATATTAGAAAGAAAAATCTCACCATTATTAATGAGCTCTAAAACAAAGTTATTAATAGTCACATAATGTGAAGATTAAAAAAGAAAAGTACAAAATTAATGCTACCAATCACCTCTATATTAAAATTTTAGTAGCACATTTTCCCTATGTATTTTATTTTCTTTGGCTGTTTATAGTGTGTAATAGGGAGTAAACTTTAAATTAATGTTGTGGATTTATGTATTGTAAACAATTATGCTTACAGATTTAAAGCACAGTCGCTATTTTTAGTTTCATTTCCTGTATTTTCCCCTTAAGGATTTTTTTTCCCATTTTGATCAATGCTCCAACAGTAAGTTTGGAATCGTAGCATTTCACCTGAGAAATACTCAAGAGCTCTATAAAGGCCAATAAAAAAACTTGCTGTGGGCCCTCCCTGGTGGTGCAGTGGGTTAAAGCACAGCACTAAGAAGCTAAAGCCACTTCAGCATGAGTTTGATCCCTGCCTGCCCCAGAGGTGACCCACATGGTGCAGCAGACCTCTCCTGACCCGCCCACTGCTCCCCTCAGCAGTGTACTTCGTTGATCTGCCTGTCCTGCACCCCACTCTGTCTCAGTGTATCCTCTCACTGACCCTGCACCTCTAGCCTGAACCAGAGTTCTGTATGCATAAATAAATCTTTTTAAAAAAACTTGCTGCACATGGTATAAAGACAAATCAATATTCACACTCAGTGCCTTTGACACACACCTACAATGGCAGGGGGCAAACCACTGGCATGAAAACACTGGTTGGGGAATAAGGCTCCCAAAACCCTGAAACTCCAGTTTCCTTAAAAAAAAAAAAATTTAAGGGCAGTTTTATTAGGAAAAGGAGAAAGGAAAGTAGGAGGCATCTGCATACACATGGGTGGGCAGAAAGCAGCTGCTGCTTTTGAAGGGAAAAGTTTGTTGAAAAAGACACCTGCATAGACACGGACAGGCGGTCTTGGGACAGGCACTGCTGAAACTCAAGTTTCATGGAGCTTTCGACTGTGCTGGAAACAGCATCAGTTTCAGATCTCCTTCAAAGTTTACTCGCTTCTCTCTTGGAGAGGCTATACTTTTAATGTTCTCTTCTGATTAAGAGTGATTACTGTAAAAAAATTCATTTCCTCTTTGAAGGCAAGATCTTCTCTTAGGCTATTTGCTGCCAAGTTTTAATGCTAAATGGTATTCTCCCCCAGATTAAAACACAGGAAGTACAGCATGTGTTGCATAACTTAAGAGGTGCAATGGAGAAAGATCATAAAGCAAGTCTTCCTTCTGCCTACATTCGTCATTCACACTGTTCTTCTCTGCGGAGATATCTGGGGCTTTCCCTGCCTCTGTTCTCCCAGAGACACTCAACGCGAAGTGGTGCTTTTGATTCTGGAATTCTAAGTACCTTGGCTGTTGATGGAAAATCCAACCCCACCACACCCCTGCCTTTCTCCTCATGATTTCCCCTTTACTATGTCTTTTTGTATTTATTTATGGGCATGACCATTTTATTGTTATGAAAACCTATGAATGTTAATTTAAGAAGGGTAAATCTGTAGCTGTGCAAATTATATGAGCATACATGTTTAAATTCTATAAAAATCTAAAAAGCTGTATTGTGTAACTAGGGTACAAAGAATATAGTGACTAGTGAAAAGTAAGTTTTAATACTGTATAAAGTCCCTTATTGTTATGTTGAAAGGTTCATATTTGCTCAAAATGTTTTTTATTGATAAATCAAAATTTATCAATAAAAAGCATTGAGAATTAGAAAAATCATCACTGATTTAAATAATGTAGTTGATAAAATGAACTAATCTCAAGAGTCTGCTCCTTCAGGTCTGGATGAGACCTTATTATATTATCTGAAATGGACTGCTCATTAGCCCTTAGTTCTGACATGCCATATTATAGAAACAAATAATTAGAAACCCAGTTCACCATATATCTCATCTCTGATTTCCCTCTATCTGCATCTTCGTAACTCCAAAAAAGTAAGACACTCAAGTGTTTTAAATTAGCTGTAACATAGTAATTATGCTGAGATAAGGCCAATTACCTTATTCTATAATCATTTTTCAAGTTTGACCAGAATGTGATATGACTGCCACTTAACATAGCTCAAGTTCCAGATAAGGATGGCATCATAAACATTTACAATTTGTAGTTCCTCTTCACTCTTTCCATTTAGCTCTGATCTTTGAAGCTAAATGAAACCAGAGCTTCCTGAAGACCACTGCTCCCCACAGTTAACAATAAATAATGGAACCACATCCAGGAACCACTCACCAGGCATTCTAATAACCGAGCGGGGCGGGCAATGACAATTAGAATCTTCCGAACTAGTTGCTTAATAAATGCCAACTCTCCACTTTCCGAACGATCATGAGCCTGTTAGAGAGAAATGAAGAGAATCATGGGATCAGGTTGCTCTATTAAGCAGAAAAGAAAACCAGAAAAGAGTTCAAAGTAGGTGATTGCAAATATTCCAAAATTAAGTAATTTAGAAAATACTTTTAAAAAGATTGATAAGTAGACATTTTCTGCACATAGACACTATTAAACTTCTAGATCTACAACATGACTTACTGGCTAAATTTTCATTGCAAAACTTTGATATGTTCTCTGTGTTAAGAATCAAATGTTAGGGCTCCTCATGTGAACCATGAATGAAGGAGACACTGAAAGTTTATCACACATTAAATATATGGTACAAATAGTAGTGGGTAACACTTCAGTGTATGAAATGGCTAATGTACTGACTGTTCTTGTCTTCCTAGACCTCGTAGACATCCACAGTCATGAAATTACTTTATATAACAGTACCAAAAGCATAAACTAGGCATCCATAGCATTTAGGGTATGTGCAATGCTTATTTCAAATGTTAGGTGGATCATAGTTACACTTAGACATGCATGTGTGCATATATGTATATGAATCCAGTTTTACATGTTAAATACATAGCTAGGCACTCACCTCAGTAAAATTTAACTGACTCACAATCTACATGTTTTTCACATCCTGCTACATGTGAAATATAAGGTCAAAAATCTCTAGAGGATGAACCTCACTCTGTTAATAGTCATTTTAATTTTAAATGCTGTTTTCTTGAGGAAATTAGGCTAATCTGTGTGAAGGCTGACATTAAGTCAGAAGTTTCAATTAAACCATTAGGCTCACTTTTAGGCTTTCTTAATGTAAGTTTTTATGATTTAATTCACAAGATTATATTAAAAAACTTATCAAGGCAATGTTGGTACAATATAAATTGACAGACATAGTAATAACTACCATTTAAAATTATTCTTGAAGGTGCTTTGTCCTGACAAGTTACAGTGCCACCATGAAAATAACCGACATTATGAAAAATGACCAGCAGTCGTATGTCTATTGAATTTAAGCCATAAAATCAAAGACAACATACCAAAGTAAGATATGAGCAAATATAGGTGAAGACAAAAGCTCCTTTGCTAACACTTAATAGGGAAAATGATGATTGGTAAGTACTTATGGATCAGAATATGTTCAAAGAAAACCAACTAGTAAGTACAAGTTCCAGTACACAGTATAGCAATAAACAATAGAAAGTAAGTATTAAAAATGCCCTGAAGTTTTTTTTTTTCTTCAAATTTTGCTTTGCAACAAAAATAGATTTGGAAACTAAAATGAATGCAAAGGAATATGTTTTTATGTGTTCCATATAGTTTATCCTTAGTTATAGTGAAACAGAGAATCTTAAAGTTGGAATAAAATCAAACAGCACCTCAGTTCTTGACTGACAATTTTCATTTACTACAATAATTACTGTTTTATAAGTTCAGGAATAACAGTTAACTCTAAAAGTCTGAAATGTTTTAGTGATGACTTCAAAAGGAAATAAGAACTCGTACCTTAAATAATTTAAAACTAGTTCATTACATACATCCCGTTTCAAAAATTATAAAAAGAATCACTTCATGCCCACTTCTTACATCCTAGGAATTATCAGCCACAACCAAGACCAGCATGTACCATGAGTTATATTAATTCAGATTATACTGCTTCTGCCAGCACTGTCGGGGTGGGTGTGTGTGGTGGGGGGGAGCAAGTAGAGACTCCTGGACCAGCAGCAGCAATGCCCAATAGCCATGGACAGATACCCTGTGTTTGTTATTTTCAATGTTTCACTCTTAAAAATACAGAGACCCAGATTTGAGCCTAGGTTATAACTTCCTAGGCAATTATTTTCTTTGGCTAAATACACCTAAGTAAAAAAAAAAAAAAAAAAAAAAGAAGAAGAAGAAGAAAGAAAGGAGACATAAAAGCATTCATTGGAATTGACCTAGACCTCTGGACTTTAAAAAGTTAAATCAAGCTGCTCAAATCTCAGGGGCACTTGCTTGGGTATGCAAAAGACTGACAATGGAGAAAGTGGCTGGGAGACAGGCGGCAACAGGCACACAATGCCACAGCTGGGGACAGACACTGCATGTAGGAAAACAAAGCAAGCTCCCACAATTCCACACTACCTAAAAGGGGCAAGTTCCCCTGTGGCCATTCAGCTCCAAAGTCTGAAAGGACATTGTAAATGTGATTCTGAAGATGGTTTTAATTTTCACAAAAGAACTGATGAAAATGATGTTTATCTGTGCAAAAAAGCAACACCCTTACTTACACCCAACAATGCTTATGCTACAAGTATATGGGCCTTTTTGCCACAGAGAAATTTCACGAAAAATCCACACCTTTTCATCTATTATGTGACCTATTCGGATAATCTTGGAAGCCCCAAGATTTTTTAATTGCCACACAGCAATCTGCCAAGTCTGCCATAAAGAAATAAAATTAAGCGGGGGATTTCCATGTAAATAGATTGGATATTGACGCTATCATTTTTAGGAAATGCCTGTGAAGGAATGAAAAATGCAGAATAAAAGTGGTAATAGTGGTAATATCCTGGGACAGAAACATGGAATTAGGAAGGAGTAACTCACAGAGCCTGACTACCAAATTCCTTTCTCCTCTGCCTCTTCTGTTTAAAATTTAACAAATATAATTTTCCAGTTATGCTCATAAAATATAATATGCATGGTGTTTTCAGCAATTTCTGGAAGCTGACATGATTAAAAGGGAGAGATTATATGAGGATAAGTCATAACAGATGAAATATTTTTGCAAGTATATACATGCCTCTTCTTTCTCTCTTCTTCACCCACTTCCTCCCTCCCATAGTTACCGAGGAACAAATAAATACCAGTAACAGTGTTACACCCCAGGGAGTCAGAGATGGTCTGGATATCATCTTTGTCCTTCAAAGAGCCTACTGTATGCTGGTGAAGTCAGACTCCAAAGCTGGTCACTACAAAGCACTGTGGTTAAGTGCCCTGAGATGCAGGGCTCAGCCAGGGGCCATGTTACAGGTTTTATTTGTAGACAGAATGGAGTCCCCATGCATGCCAGACAGATGTTCTTGCAGTTTCATGGTCGTATGAACTTGAAGGGTGAGTACTGAAGAGAAGCAAACCAGTAAGGATGAGGGTTGGGTCAGGCAGTAGGTTACAGACTCAAGTGGAGGCCAGTCAGAGAAAACATTGGGAAGTGCACTATGAGAGTCCCGTGGTTGCTGGGTAGGAGGGAGGAGGAGCCTAGTACAACTTAAGAGTTCTTTTAGGTATAAAGATGGAGGCAAAAAACATGGGAGAGCAGGTTTGGTCAGTAAATGCTAAGACTCATTTGGATAGGCTGGCCCGCTGGTTCAGTGGGTTGTCTGGGTAAAAAGATATTCCATATGTAGGCAAATGTGTGAATCTCAAGTCTGAGAAAGAGGCTGGTCTAAGATATGGATGGAAGCCATTACAATGGACAGGTCTTTGCTCCAAGATGAACAACTAGATCACAAGGACAGAGAGAAGGGAAGTGGGAGAATCTTTTCAGATCCTGGAAAACTTTTAGAACAGGAGCCCTTGAAAGATGAAGAGAAGAAACAGAGAGTATCAAGAATAGACATTATCTTTAGAAGGGCAAAGAATGGAAGAAAGGGAGTGGATGCAATAACACCCAGTAAAACAGGCCAGCCCCAGCAAAATGTTCTGCAGTAAGGAAGAGAGAGGACACTGCTGAGTTTCGTGAGAGGGCTTGGGAGTCCTTCATTTAAAACTGAACTCCTCCATGTCACACACCATCCTAGGTGAATGGAACACACACTGCCACCTAGACACCGTGCTGTGGAGAGGCCCATGCAAGCCCAGGGGCTGCCACTGGTGTGTGATGAAATAAGCACAATTATTGCAAGCAGTTAGCAACGCTTATGGCAATTTTACTTGATCCTTTCTATAAATTAATTTTCATTTGAATTTACAGAACATTGGTCCATAACAAATTAAAATTAATAAAAGCCCCAAAACAATGTGTTCCTCCCTGCAGAGAGTCTGAGAAACACTGCCTTAGTGCCTGCAAAGGTTGAAATGTGAAGAATGGGAGCAGGGTATAAAAAACTCTGCTGGGAATTTCAAATAGGAAGGGGAGAAAAAAATAGTGGCTGCTGGTTTTCTCATCTCCTTAGAAATAAATTCATTTAGGGGCAAGGACAGATGGATTTCCAGAAAACAAGATGCTGATATTTTCCTTCAGAATTACACAATTATTTACATATTCATGTTAAGAGAAGCCACCTACTATTCTGTTTACATGAGAATAATTTATGCTCTACTAGATACAGAAATACAATATAACCAAATATATAGGCTGAATAGGTTTTACTTGTAGGCTGTGGCTGATCAATTTCAATCACAATAGCAATATTATGCACTAATTCCATTCTACCATACACATTCCTGCCTGTCCTGAGTGTTATCAGGAGAGAGGCATGCAAGTGTTAGGGCTAGACAGGTCCTGTGTTTATTTGTCATTTCGGAAATTGGATATTTTGTTAGAAGAAGAATTGACACTAATGAAAATATAAGTTGCCAACACCACATGTAGGTTAATTAATAGGACACAGGGCCTGGAAGAAGCCAGCAATTTTCCATTTAGCTTTTCCAGATAGTAGAAGTAGATAGCATCATCAAATAATGAATATACACTCAGGCAATTTATAACTTTATGGTTGGGGGTAGGGTAAAATCACTGTTTCAAAATCCTTCACAATCCACTTATCCCAGAGTCATAGATTGTTGGGTCCCAAGGTTCCTGTAAAGGTTATTACATTAACTTTCTACTATTATAAATGATGACCAGAATCAATTTACAGCAAGTAGCAATCAGTTTTTCTTTTTCTTTGCTTCCCTGAAATGTGAATTCTATCTCATGGTTAAAATATATAAGCAAATATTCCTGCAAAATTTTTCTTTTTTTCAAGGGAAAAGCAAAACAAATCAGAAACTTTATATGATATATGATCATACCTCGTGTAGCAATTTATCTAATTTGTGCTGTAATTCAAGGAAGTATCGGGAGGTGATGAGACCCTGGTGGGATTTATCCAAGCAATCTCGAGCCAGTTCAATAATCTGATGGTGAGTGAAACTAAGCACTCCATCTGCCAGGGGAAGAACGTGGTCAGGAGAGTAGCTGGTGATAATTTCCTTTAGACGTTCTTCCATCTGAGCTGTAGCCTATTTAGAAAGGACATACACATCACACAGATGTAATACAAGGAAATATGCAGGTGAACAATCCAATCATCACATTTAGCTGGTATTTTCAGGACCTCCATAAGTTATTAAATAGAATTGTAGAAATCAGATTTAAAAAACCCTTGCCTCTCTGTTAACTTCAGTGGTGCACGTACATCACTGTATCGATCTATCGACAGATATGTATACATACATACATACATACATACATACATACATACATACATATATATATATATATAATCTACAGATTATATACCAGGAGTGAATCCTAATGAAAACTATGGACTCTGGGTGATAGCCATGTGTAATGTAGGTACATCAAAGGGGAGGGGGCTGGACATGCATGAGGTCAGAGGGTATATGAGATCTTCTACTTTCTGTTCTACTTTGCAGTACACTGAAAACTGCCCTAAAAATAAAGATTATTGAAAAAGAAAAAGATACCTCACCATGTGGAAGAAAGATTTGCAGTATATATGGAAAAGTGAATATCCCAGGGTGATAATTGCTTTTTCTCTATGTCCTATCAAATGTAAAATAGTCCATGTGAACTTCTGCAAATTACTCAAACAGTATCTGTGAATTGCTATGCTTTCATTTCAGATCTTGGGCTCTTTCAGATAGATTGCCAAAAATAGCAAATAGTTATGTTTTTACCGAAAAATCAGAACTGTCACTAGAATTACATAGGGTGTGCCAAGAGCTTGTTTTTCTACTAGATTTAAATGTACCAGGAATAAACATCTTATACCATCTTTATCCTTTTCTCAAGAAGCTACATCATTGCAAAAGGTGAAAAGGAGTCCTTTGGTAATATAAATCTAAAACTTCCCTTTCAACTTTCATCATTCTTTGTGATGCCCTTTGGCTTAATCAGTATTTCTTGCTTGCATTAATGTTTATAAGCAGGGAGATGCCCTATCTCCTGCTCCTCTCTAAAAGTCCTAACTAACACTAACTTTGTAGAATCAGGATCTGTTTCCCTGGTGAACAAATGACATGTGATAAATAGCTAAAAAGACTTTAATCAATGACATCAATGCGGGGTTCATTACAAACAATAAGTACTCTACCCCTGATTTATTTCTTTTTGTTCTCTTGCCTAGAGCCACAAATCTAGTGGGGGAGAAACAGGAACAAAATGGAGAGACTGCCTTCTCCCAAATGTGTAGAAACACTTTGGCGGAAACGATGTGGAAATGAGGTGACAGGGATGAGCAGACAGCAGGCTCTGCAGTCAGAGGGTTTGGCAACAACCAAACTAAGTCCTCTCTGAGTCCATGCAAGTGCCTTTTGCTGCTCTTAAGGGGGAACACTGCAACTGCACCTTCCCTTCTAAGTTAATAGCGCCAGACACATAATTGCTAAAGAGACAGCAAGTCACTGAGAAGAAAAATGAGGTGAGGGGAAAAAAATACTTGCCTGACATACTGTCTAGAGGCTTCCGAGAAATTAAAAAAAAAAAAAAGAAGAAAAGAAAGGTCTCTGCTTGACAATGCAAAGCAGGCCCAGGACAAGGGCAGGAGAGCACAGGGTGTAAGGCCTTTCACAGGTGTGCCACCAGGTGTGTGGCACCTCCAGCAGGATTCACTCTCCAGCCAGTTCAGCACCGAGACTGCAACTGGTTCTCAGCAGCTTTTAAAAATGTTCAGTGATTTCATCTTTCTAAGGAGCTAGGGTGCTGTGTTATGCAAGTCATTACTGAGCTGGACCATTACTTCCTATAACAAAACCACCTTATAGACGTTAAACCTATGTTGCCTGTTTGTTGGGATGCTAGGCCTCTTCGATTTAATTCATTACCTTTGGGAACCTTTCTTTGTAGACATGGTTCATCATAATTATTTCATGGTCACAGCAGGCGGGAGAACGTCCAGGGCTGCAAGCAAAGCAAATTACCCTTTTAAACTTGCCACAGCATGAAATGAAAATAAGCTTTTTATTTATAAACAATTGGTTGCATCAAATGTACTATGAACCTTTGTAAGAAAAGTATATTAGGTAATAAACTACAAAATCAGTCATTAGTACACATGGGCACATACATACCCCCAAGCAGAGACACCCTGAATTGGATTCAGAAAGAGAGCTCTGAAAGTGGAATGCCATGAAATAATTATAACTCCAATATGAGATTAGTTCAGAGAAGGTTCGTAAATGGAGATTACATTCCATAGGTAGCAGGTACTTACAAAGTCCTGGAAACCAATTAATGGACTGCAACAGGAAACAAAATGCAATAGCCACAAACAGCGTCACGCAGGACATGTGAACAGTGTAATTTCACACTTTTATCACACACCTGCGCTCTGCCACGTACCACTGAAGAAGTTTAAGAGTCTTCCACAGCACAGGTGTCACCATTGAAATCCATTTTCTAGCCTAGCAAATATTTATTTGGGATGCTGAGGTGGGCAGTATGCACAATACGAAGCAGACCCAACTAACTGCAAGTATTTTTCTTTATTTCAGTAGCAAGTCTGTGTTCCTTCCCAGTGGTATATGGCTGCCAAAGTCAATGTGAAGAATTAAATTCCTGAAAGTGTACGGATCACACTAGATATCCTAGGCACTTCTTTCATAAAACCAAAAAGAGCCGCAGTGTGGTAAAATGCAATGGCTCTAAGTGAATTCATAAAATTGATCTTTTATTCCATATCTCAAAATAATCTAACACATCCTTTAATTGCCCGATATGGGCATACTTACTATCACCCGCTTATGACCCTCAATAGGAATGGCACAAAGGAAAAACCCTTCTCAGTAAGCTTTGATATTAAAGTGAACACCTGAAAAACTGTTTTTTAATAAAATCTGACTGCACAAAAGTACATCAATTCTGCACACAAGGTCTCCTAGGGATGGCCCCACATGCAAAAAATCACCTTGCCCAAGGCCATGTCTTTTCTAGGATGCCAAGTTCAAGGGGGGAAGCTGGAAAGGGGAAAAAACAGCAAAAGTCATTTGGCCCAGGGGCCTCCCTAGTGGTAAAAGGGATGAAGTCTTAGCACTATCAAGCTACCTACAGACATTGCAGCATGCGTTTGTTCCCCAGCCCAGGATGGGACCCACATGGCACTGCTCCCCTCTGCACCTCAGCAGTGCCTTTCAGTGATCTGCCAGTTCTGCTCCCCACTCTGTCTCTGGTGAATTTGTTAACCACCCCCCTTGCCTGCACCTCTGGCCTACACCCTAGCTCTTGTATGCATAAATAAATACATCTTTAAAAAAAGGCATTTGGTGCCCAAAAGTAGATGACTGGATTAGAAAGATGTGGTACATATATACAATGGAATATTACTCAGCAACCAAAAAAGAGAAACACATGTCTTTTGCAGCAACTTGGATGGAGCTGGAAAAGATCATGCTTAGTGGGATAAGCCAGAAAGAGAAAGAAAAATACCGGATGGTTTCACTCATAGCAGGAGTATAATGGACCAGGCGAGAAAATAACAAAAATAATGAACAACCATGGACCAGAGACATTCTGTGGGGGTGGAGTGGGGAATGGGACCAAAAACGGGGGTGGGGGGGAGGGAGGGAAATGCACGGGACTATGGTGGTGGCACAGGGGTGATTTGGTGATGGGAAACCCGTGGGGATTACAATTGAGATAAAAAAAAATGTGCAAAATGATGTAAAAATAAACTTTTTAATAAAAAAAAATGTATTAAAAAAAAAAAAGGCATTTGGCCCAAAGGGGCACATCATCTGGTCTCCATGGGGACAGCTGTTTCAAAGCTGGATTCATCCTTCTGACACTCCTGCTTCCCCTCTTCCTTCCACAGCTGTCATTCCCAAAGATACTCCTAGATAAGCATTCTGCACTTGAATCTGTCTTACATTCTGCTTCCCAAACAACCAAATAGTGACATGTATTATTTTTGCAAATAAGGTCAAAATAAACTGATTCTACTTACGATCAAATGGATATTTGATGTACAGTTGGTGTCCACAAAATTTAAAGGACACAAACTCCTAACAGTGTTCATAATTCTGGAGAAAGTAACATTTATTATGGGATGAAAGAATGAAAGACTATAGATCTGAATCTACAATGTGGAACTGAAAAAAAAAATGATCCTATTTTTGTAGGATTTCCATTAGCCAGGCTTCCCCCTTTTAATGTAAGGCTACTAATTGATTTTGTCACACAGATTACTTTAAAATTTCAAGCGCTTCCGTTTATAAGGGTGGCCCCTACATTACCGCTAGCAACAATTAGCAAATTAAGAGAATTTAAAAGAAAAATAGTGATGTCTTCCAATGATAATAATATCATCTGTTGATGAAAAAAATCATTCCATATTGACAGCAGCTCACAGATCAATGATCATACATACAAATGAGAGGGGCAGACTTCCCTCACAATGGCTGAAAACAGATAATCCCAACAAATAACACTTTTCAATCAGGTGCACACACCTCAGGCTTCGGGAACGAGGGCGCATGGGTGTGTTTCTGCATCTGTTCTCAGTAGCGATACTTTCCGTGGTACAAAAATGTTTCGATAGGAAGTGCAATTCATCGGGTGTTGGCTGGTAGGGTAGCTGGTGCAACTTCTCCTGGGATGAACAGGATGACTAGAACAAAACAAAGGGAGGTTACAGGAGTAGCTCAAAAAGAAATTCTTGTAATGCATTGTGATCCAAGCACTCAACTGGGGTGATACCACCGTTTTACACCGTTTCTTTTCATATTATGACTACAATAACCAGTGCCTAAAGGAATACCTCAATACTTTCTCTGGGTGTTCAAAATACCTGCTACATTTAAATCATCTCATCTTTATAAGGCAATCTTCTCAAGGATATTTTCCTCTCTGGTGAAAACCCAGGCTCTGAAAATGACAAGGACTCAGTCAAAACTAAAGCAAGGAAGTGACAATTGAAGGGAGAATTTGGTTGCATTAAATGACACGTTAGTTCTCAACTGAATGCTCACTTCTGCTGCTCATAATCAAACACTGTGACTTTTAGGTAACATAAAATGAAAGATAATGTGGGTTCGTAAATAAGGCAAGGAGATCTCTTTCCATAATGTGTTCTGACCTTTGTGCAATTACCATCCTCCTGTGCCATGGATGTGAAGGGGAAAGGATAAGTAAGATACTTTTCTCAATAATGCCATTGCTTTAAAAACTGGAAATCTCCCTTTTCTTTTTTGGCTGAGACTGAAATATTAGCTGTATTTCATTTTCTTCAAACCAGCTTGAGGGGTGGTTAAGTTTTATTTCTGTATATAACTTTGCTTTTTGAAAACTGTCACTCAACCTTCAAAGCAAGGTAAGGTAAAGAAAGTAAATGACTTTGCTTTTAATCAATCTGGGAGATATAACAATAAAGCAAAAGCAACAATGGCTTTGTTTTTATTGGGAATTGAACTCTCTAATGAACTACAACAAAGGAAATTGAGAAGTTTTAAGTAATAGAAACATGATTAGAATAAGCAAATTCTGAAAAATAAGTAATTTGAAATTTAACAGGTTCTTAATTTGAAAAAAATCTTTTGCGACATTAAGAGCATACTTTATAAGTACTAAACAATAAAGCCCCACAATGTAGTAACACTTAACATTAGTAATATAGCATAAAAACCTTTCTACCTTGAAATTATGAAACACCTTACTCAGTACATAATAGACAAAGAGGGCTTTTTATAATGTAGTTGAGATTATTTGATAAACTCCAAAAACCAGAACACTAGTGGAAAGATTTATGAGATAAATCAAAGTTTTTTGCAGAAGGTACCAGGACAGGCCAAATATTTTCACCAGGAAATCAACTCAAGAAATCAGGAAAAGAATAATAAAATCAGTGTAAGCAGAGCCAAATTAGCAAACAGAATTAAGAATTTGTGTATGAGTCTCATAGGTCAGTTAATGAAAACAATTCTGCATTTAAGATTTCAAAGCCCCAAATCCAGCAGTTTATTCATAAATTTACAATAACCCCTTCTGGTGGCAAAACATGAACAGAATTGACAGGAACTATTTAATTTACTTAATACGAATGTTGACACAAGTTGCTGTGGAAATAGTAATATGTTTTATTATAAGCAGCTGACCCAGTTGCTGCTGGGTGTCACATACAGCACAGAAATCAGGTTACCTTTCTAAAATGTGCAAAGTAATTCCAAAACACATCAGATTCGAGTTTCACATAGCTATTACGGGCCTGTAGTTACACGGCAATGAGAGCGAGGAGGGGGTATGGGTGGTGGCGGACTTGGTGGTATCTTTAACATTTGAGTCATTTGTCAAGGAAGTTAAGGTTTGTTTGGAAAACTAACTGTAGCCAATCTAACAAAATGTTAGTGTGTGAAATGTTAGTGTGTACCCAGTGCAAGCAGAAAATCTTAGGGCTCTACCCTATACACATGCATTGACTAAAGTGTAAGGAACAGGCCCTGGGTGAGCTGATGGGAATCTTGAAACTGAAGGTTACAGGGAGGGGTATGAACAAGTATTAGAATTCAATAGTGGTAAGGAATGAAGAAGACAGGCAGCTTCTGTGGGGAGAGAGGTTTCACCTCAGTTGGAACAAACAAGCAAAGGTGGGAATGGAGAGCTGGGTCTGTAGCACCGGGAAAAACTATGGCCTGGCAAGGTAGTCTGGGGGTGCAGAGTAGTAAGTGGGGCTCCCATAGAGAGGCAATTCTAGAAGACAGAGAAGTGCTCATCAGGGCTCTAAGTCCCCTTGCAGACAAGGAAATACAAGAGCCATGAGATGGCAGGGCAGATACCAGCTCATCCCAAGACTTCAGACACATTCTGAAAAGGTGTTGCTGTTAGTTAGAACACCCTTGCAATGCTGCTTTTACAAGTTTCAAGACTTAGGTAGGTAGTTACCCAGTAAATACAGCCTCATTGCTTTATATTTCCTGCATGTTCTCTAAGTGATGGATCAGTGACCCTCATCACCCAATTAATTTGCATGATTTTTGACTAAAGACATTTGACTAAATCAAATCCATTCTCAAAGAATATTTACAAAAAAAAAAAAAAAAAAGAACCTTGTTGTAGTTTCTCAAGGTAAATGAAGAGTGCCAAGACAAAAAGCAAACAAGTTCAGAGTAATGGTATCATTTAGTCTCTCAAGATAACCATTCTAGAAAGGATAATATGCATATGTGTACATCATTTTCACTTGTTATTTATTAAGAGTAATATAACTTTAAATACCTCATATTTATAGGTACTTACATTCTTATTCCCATTATTTCCTCAAGATTAAACAACTTCTCTGGTAAGAAATAAATGGGAGGTGTCCTGCTGCTGCAATTTTGTATTACTTACTTTGAAAGAAAAAATTGTGATCTGAATATTATTTTGGAAAAGCTCCATTAATTTTAACTGCAAATTTTGAAGTTTAAAGAAACTGCAACAGTAAATACTCTCTAGAAGGATTGATTAACTTCAAATGACCAAATCTTCCTAATTTCAACAGAGAATTTTAATATTTGCTAATTTTGTGGTTTCAATAAGGACAAAGATATGTTATTTACATTTCAGCAAAAGCAGTTCTGGAATTCAGTTACCAACACAAGTACCTACAAACCATAAATTATATATTTCAAGTTCTTGTAATATCAAGTACATATTCTATTTATCTAAAAAAATAACTAAAAATAAAATGACTGGCTAAACGAGTATTAGTTAATCCAGAAAATGAAATTCTAAGAGTAATTCAAATTAGATTTAGAAAAGAAAGAATTCAACTAATAGGCTTTGTACATTTTTGTCCTAATTTTTAAAGGACAAAAACATAAAGAAACTGAGGTAAATCAGAAGTTGTATTTCAAATTCTTACTCAACAACCAAAAGGAAGAAAAGATAACTGAACTCTGTGCAACAGCATCTCTACTCCAGAAGGTAGAGATGTCTTGTGTGGAACCTTGGCAAAAAAAAGAAATTTTGCAAATGAAAATTTCATTTTGAAGGGAAGAGCCAGGGATGTGAGATCAAGAATTTTATCATACCACCTTCTTTAATAAAACACTTAACAGTTCTCTTACTTCTGATCAGAAGCCACTAGAAATACAATTAACCTGTGTGTAACTAAGTATTACCTCAGGAGGCTTTACATGAACACCAGGGAGAGCAATGACTCCGTGAAGATAGGTGGCCAGATCAGGTTTATGAATTTCAATGTTTACTTTAAGAAATACAATGGAAGGTCCTTCCTGGTGGCGCAGCAGGTTAAAACACAGCATTAAGAAGCTAAAGCTTCTTCAGCATGAGTTCAATCCCCGCCTGCACCGGAAGTTACCCACCTGGCATGTCAGACCTCTCCTAACCGCCCCACTGCTCCCCTCAGCAGTGTACTTTGTCGATCTGCCTGTTCTGTTCCCCACTCTGTCTCTGGTGAATCCTCTCACCGCCCCTGAGCCTCTGGCCTGTACCCCAGTTCTGTATGCACAAATAAATAAATCTTAAAAAAAAAAAAAAGAAAAGAAATGAAAAAGAAAAAGAAATGCAAATTCCTTCAGAAAAGCCAAGAGTCTGGGGTTTAGATCACTTATTGTACCCTCACTGATAAATAAAACAAAGGAATATATAGCTCCTCAGTTAAACACCAAAAAAAGTGAAGAAAATGGTGGTAACCACACCACAGAATCTGCCTCTAGGGCTCAAGGAATGAATCCTTTGTGAGTAGCTGAAGTAGGGCGAGCACATGGGAGGTATTTATAAAGGAAATACTTTCAAAATCATTTGCATAAAAGGGGGGTCTACAAACTCACCTTTTCTTTACAGATTTATATTAAAAACTGAGGACGATTTACCAATTAGAGATGGAAAAAAGTGTCCATACTTTTCTTGCAAAAAAGAAAAATGTAGTAACCAAACTACAATAAAACTTCAGTAAAGGGCAAGGCAAAGTGAAACTACTGAAATAAAAAGGAATTTGGCATCAAGAGACATAGTCTAAATTTTAAGCATGGGGAAGATTAAATGACACTTTGTATAGGAGACTGTGGGAGAGACCCTTGAACAAGGGCCAACTCCTTGCTCTGCCTTGTGGTGGCTGGGGAAGAATGCCATATCAAATTTAGAAAATGACTCTTTCCTGCTTTGTGGTCCATCAATTTGAACACTTATTTGCACATTGTGGCTGTTTTGTTCTTACCATCTAAAATATGGGCAAATAAGCAATGATGGTTACTGACATAATGACCACGGGTGACTTTACTGGAATTGAGTATCAATTTCACCCACTGACGCCATTCAGGATTAAAAATCCGTACCCCTTCCTGAGACAACCAGGCTGTGTGGATGTCAGCTCAGGTTGTCAGGGTGCTTCACAAAAATGGTGCAAATGCACAATAAGCTCACATAACGCAACAAAAGGAAATAATGAATAGTCAAATACATTGCCTGTCATTAATAAAATATTTCAAGGGGATGGTAAAAATAATCCAAACTCACATTATATTGTACTTGGAATTCTGGAAACATGATACAAGGCAGTAGTGACACCGGACAGAGTCTACGCATTTAAATGTAGATTTTTTATTAGTTTAAGGATCACTGAGTGGCTGAATATTTGTGCTTAACAGCACAGAGCTGGACTCTGAGGGGAAAACAACAACAGATGGATAACCCTACACGATAAGCTGATTTTGACTAAGTGGAGATGGAAATGAATCCAAAGAAGCTCTAAAATCAGGTGCACATTCCTGGCTGGCATATGAACATTCAGACCCTGTCATTAGTATTTATTGAACAACTGCAACATAGTGGGTCTTTCTAAAGCTCTGCTTAGACAGACACCTCACAGCATTCCTGACTGAGAAAGCATACAGCTAACCTACTGAATTGTTTCAGTAATTGTTATTCCTCTCCTTGAAATGTTATAGTTCGGGCAACAGTATCCTTCCCCATGCTATTTAAATGATTTATTCTTGTCTCTTAATATTTATTTTAACTTACTATAAGTTCTTTTCATCTCTCTTTCAACAAAATGTTCATACTTACGGGGCACAGACAAATTTAAGTCTTGTCATTTTTATTTCTTTAAAGGAAAAAAAAACTAACAAACCAAAAAACTCTGATAAACCAACAAACAAAACCCTGCATCTGAGCCACCCAAGGGAAAACCCGAACACCCGGCCCATCAAAATGTAATGGCATCTTCAGTACTAATATCAGGGGCATGGAAACCAAAGCCATAAAATCAGATTGTGTCCCCCTCCCCTAAATACACTAAACAGTATTAAAGAAGAACTATAATCTTTTCCAAACTTTTGTATATTGGGACTGAATTTGTATGCCATGGTTTTCAATGTTGAAGTGAAGTTGATTCTTTTTATGCTCATCAGTTCTTTCATTTACTGCATAACCTATTCAAAGTGGCAGAAGTACAGAATCTATCTTCTCCCTCCCATGAGGAAATACCCTGAGAAAACACTGCCTGTAGAATAATAGCTTTGTGGTTGTGAGGGACGGAAAAAGCAGTCAGGCACTTACAGAGACGGTGGAGCTGGGTGTGTTTGTCCCGTAGCCAGAGGAGGGGAGAGAAGCCAAGGACCAGCGGCGTCCATCAGTCCTATTGAAAAAGTGAGTTTAGCTCAGGCCAACACCGGAGTACTATTACATGGGACCCCAAAAGGAACCAAATATTTTTAGTCAAGCATATGAAACAAACAGTGAGGATGGGGAAATGTTCAGGGTAAACAAACATTATACAGCAGGTTGACTTTTATTTAAGCTGAATCAATACACCCAAACAAGTAGAAAGTGAATGGGCTGATCCATATTATTGATCTCTCACTAATACACTTTGACAAAATGAATACCAGGGATAATTGCAATGGTCAGACTCAGCAGATTCAAATAAAAAAAAAATAGAAAGGGTGGAGGTTTATCTGGAAGCTGATAAGCGGGGCTGTGGTCTTTGGAAGGGTCTGAATTCCAGTGGCACAAGAGCCTAAGGGGACTTTGCATCCTAAAGACTTGCTGCTTATTATTTGCAAGGGAACCGTCTACTCATCACACCAAGGGAAGAAGGGATCAGTGGGCTCATGACTGGCTCAAGCCTTAAGAGGCAAATAACTTTAGCTCTAAGAAACTGACTGACCTTATGCGCGGAATCTCTTAAGAGTTATTGCCTTCTAACATGACCTGGCTTCATAAAGTACTGCAGCAAAAGTCTCCTGCAGAATTTATGAGAGTGTGGACCTGCTCTGGCCATTGACAGCAGGGGCAGAATGAAAATTCTTCACAAGTAAAAGAACTAATGCAAAGAGCATAGTTGTCTGCCTGTCACAGAGGCAAAGCTGTCAGGAACCTTGAGAGTGAATTTTATCTTCAAATGGTGAGAGGCTGCGGATCTTCTGGCTTGGCCTCTGGTTATGAGTGAAGGTCATTACACAGGCTCCCAGGAGCTAAGGCTCTGGGAGCTAAAGAAATGGTAGAGACAATACTGTTGTTAAGTATAGGACACCGCAGCAAATTTTCTGTACACCTTGGCATTCTAGAACCATTGTTTTATTTGTCATTTTGAATGTTACTCAAGATAATGCAACACCATCAACATACACACATGCACATCGCCCAGAGGAAACATACTTTCTAAAGAGCTACATTCCATTTAAGGGTGAAGTACCAACTCTATACTTTGTGTAATCGAAAGTTATAATAATTTACCAAGTGAGAGATACTAGTGGACCAAATTTACCACAGACATAGTCACAGGAAGTTGAAGTCAGGGAATTCAACAGTAGTACACTTGAATTTGAGAAATGTCACAACTAGATGTTCACATAAAAACCGACAGGTCAATCTAAATAATATTCAAGGGAAAATATAAGCATCGGCGACCACAGATGTTGCCTCCAATAAATACGAATGGTCCACAAAGATGAAATGGAGAAATTCAAGTGGACAATTCACAGAAGTATTACAACGTTAAAAGGTTAGGAAAATTTACCTGTCATTTCTGTGACCGCAATTGAAGTACAATTGAACCAAGTATGTTTTTAGAAAAAGAAGCAAAATAAGATTGTTTGTAAATATATCAGATTAAAAGAATGAGAAGAATCATGTTTCTATAAAAAAAAACAACTAACAATGTTAAAGCAGAAAATGGTAACACATGCATATAATGACATATGGCTATCAATTAAATAGACACAGGTGGGCCTTATTTTATTAGGTACTTATTTTAAAGCTAAAAAGTCAAGCCTATACTTCACATTTTAAATACCTCTAATTTTTAGAAGTTAGAAAAGGATATGATTTTAAAAGAATTATTCAGTTCATTTAGTAGCAATTATCAGCAACTAGTCTCTGGAAAGAGTGAGGGACACAATTTCCCCCTCCACAACTTTGTTTTATGATTCATTAACTCTCCTTTCCCTCAGGTATCAATGAGCATATTTCACATGAATGGACAATTCCAAGAGGAGACATGTTCTTATTACTTCTGAAGCATAAATTACATTTGCTTACTCTGAAAAATACACCACTAGAAAGACAAGAATGGGCTCAGTACTGTGTGCAGCATGGACCAGAAGTAATTTATGTCTCATAAAGTTCCCTAAGTTGTCCGTGTGTGTTTATTCCAATGGAGCACAAAGGACCATTGTATTTTCATTACACGACACCCGCACATTGCAGGTTTTATGTGCTATATACTGCACTTGAGAGCCAGCATGCTCTCTTTTCAAGTAAGCTATCACACAACTGCAATTTGGATGCTACTAGTGGTGTTGTCTTTTCTCTGCCCTAGCTACGACTAAAAATGTTACCGAAGACAAAACTATGTTCTTGCCAAACATGGGTTTTTTGAAAAGAGTATTTTCTTTGTGGGTGGAAATCTTAATGTTACACTAAATGGAAAGTACAGAGGGAAAAAACATTTGAAGGGAACACAAGATACAAAAAGATTGGGGTAAAAACATTGTTGCGACACTATTCACAATTTAGATGAATGTAGTGTACAACAGAGAAGGAATGAGAAATCCTAACACCAACCTGGTTATTATAACTGTATGAAGGGAAAGCAGATTTTATTATTTGCCTATTTGTTACGGTCACATGGTCAGGTGCATTCTACATTTTGGTTGATGTGGGAACAAGCTGAACTATGCTGATATAATACCACCTAAACTCCACTCCAAAAGGGATTCTGAAAGAGTAAGCAGGATACGGCTCAGCCCGCCTCCACTCAATCAGTGTCAGATAACCCCAACTCAGAGGGCAATCTGTTCTAGTAATTTGCCTGTGGAAATATATTCTGAGATTTAATCTGGTGAATAGCAATCAGGCAACTAAGAGCCACCCATGGTATTTATTCAGGGGTCTATACTTCCAGTGAAAGTGAAACATTTTATAATGAGTAAACCTCTGCAACTTTCAGGAAAGGTAGAATATTACTAGCTCTCTCCTACCAGTAAAGAAAAAGACAGTTAACCCTACCATCAGATGGATTGTTAATTGATATCACAGTTAGCAAGGAAAAGTATGTTTCTGTTCCCCAGATCAAATCTACCATCCTTACTTTCATCCTTTTATTTTCACCCAGTGCTAAAAAAATGAATTGGATAAGTTTGCTGACAAATATATAGTTTATAATATGGAAAGGAAGTCTGTATTCTATTTTCTAGGCTAAAATTAAACTGTTATAAGAGACATCACCTGGTATCAGACCAGAAAATTAGCAAGGCTGATCTTTCCCAAGAATAGTTTAAAAAATAAGTCAATCTCTCCTTAGTTGGATTAAATATACAAAATAATAAGATATAGACTCTCAAAATGGCATTCATTGCTTCTTCAAAGTTCAGAATTGCTTATCAAAGGAAAGAGGATGGAGACCCAGGAACTGCCATTTTTCCTGAGTGAAAATTGAGTTTAAGATTGAAGAGATTGACTCCAGATGTTAACTAAAAATATGCCAATTTGAATTTTTCTAGCAAACACAGGGTCCTGTTTACTTGAATAAAAGTTTAAGAAGATGATCACTCATATCCCAATCTAAATTAATACTTTTTGAAGAGTGTGGAGGGAGTTCCATCTGGAAATTCATGCAAAATGAACTAGAGGTCTCCTGTGATAATCTTCTGTCACGGTTTATGGTTTATTTGTCAAAATCAACATGCCTGGAGGTTTGTGTATCTTTTACAGCATAGAAAGCGGATTCATCTGTCCTCCAGTCAACCACTTAATTATTAGATTCCCTTCATTTTTAAAAACCTGGCAGGATTAAGAGACTATGATTTCTGTCATGTTTAAATGCACCCTGTAATGAAAACTTACCTTTTTTTTTTTATTACTTAAGGTCATTAAATACATTCTCTTTCTTTTAAAAGATGTATTTCAAAGACTATGGTGGGTTATTATTTATCAGTTTTTGTAAGAATTTTTTTTTTACTTACAAATTGTAGCACCATTGTGAATTATTACTCACTAAGCACATGCAGGCTTTGCAAGAGTGGTTAATTTTTGTATTTTCTTTATAGTGCGTAAAATGAATAGCTTAAAGAATAAAAGTTGCAATTGGGGGAGATGATAGTGTGACTCTCAAGAAGATCCTTAGAGATCACCTCTTAATTACTTGTGTTTCCTCCCCATGGTAGAAGGCTAGTACCTTACACACATGGGCATTTAACATATGGTGGGGGATACAAGAGGTTTACAAGGGAATCTTAATTATAGAGGATTCTGAAAATGCTACAAACAGATCCTGTTCTCTGGATTTCACAATAATATGCAGTACATGCTGATAAACAGCTCTGAGGAGAACGCATGTGTTACCAGTTTGCTGGTGAGTACACGTGTTAAAATACTTTTTTTTTTTTTTTTGATCTGCCTATACGTCTTTACTAAGTGCTACTTTAGTGCACTTTAGGGAACAGGTTTCTGAGGAAAATGTAGCAAATATAACATATAATCGTCATGTATCTTGAATATTCTGAGATCTGACAGAGAGACATTTTGTTTCCTTCCCACTTGCAAGAGCACAGGGTATGTGTGTGAGGGGGGAATGAAGTCTAGGAAGGAGGTTTCAGTTGGACATGGTTCCACTTGCACAAAAGGTGGACACTTTTCTGACCTGGGGAAATCACAGTGTAAGGTACAAGCTGAAGAACTCTGATAGGAGGACATTTGCCCACTGTCCTCAATAACAGCAGCTCCTCCCTTGACTCATTGTCCCAGATGTGAGCTTGTAGCACCACAATAAGTGGTGTTCGACTTTCACTAAAACCCTGTGGTTTACACCAGTTTTCTCCCAGAGAATCACTGAATTGCTGGTTTGATGCTCTTAGGCGAAAGAACACCTTAGAGCTTATCCCTTTTGAGCCCAAGAAAAGTCATCGCTATAAAAAGAAAAATTATTTCAACAATAACACAAAAATCATACCAGGCCACAACAATGAACTAAGTCTTTACAATATAAGCTTGGGTAGATTGGTACAACTCTGCTGTGCACCCACCACATGCAAGACACTGCAGTAGGGATTGGGGGAAAGATGCCAGCAGCCGTTTGCTGCCATCACTGGGAGATCCCCAGTTAGCGCAGCCCTGAAAGAGGAACGTATAACTCTGTGAGGCACACAAAGCTCATTGTTACAACTGTGAAAGCAGAAGTGTCAGCCCAAAATTCTGTGGTGGCCTCAACTCATCTTCGGTGTGTGAGCTTCAGAGAAGGCCCTTTAAGATAAGGAGCAGACCTCACCGTGCCATTGGGAGGGGTGTAGGAGGCCGGGGGGGGGGGGGAGAGAGGAAAAGGGGTATGAAGATTCTCTACATAACTTTCTATTATTCCACTCACAAGAAGGCCTTACCTCCGTGCAAATGAGAAATGGGCTGAGGCACTGGGGGAGAAATTTCTTGGACTATCTTGAGGGCTATTTCCTGCAGAGAGAAAGAAGAATTTACAACATGATTTTGTTTTTTACATCATTATTCATATCCATAATCTTCTCATTAGTTAGAAGTTCATGTATACTTTTGTAAAATGTTCATCTCCCCAATGATGTTTTAGTTTCACCTGGAGCAGTGATGGGGGTGGAGAGGTGAGTTCTATCACAGCTTTCCAGGTGTACAAGATATGTGAACATATATCTATATCACCAGCCAGCAGTTCCCTGCATACTGAACCATCTAAATGTTTCAGTCCTACAGAAAAATGAATATACAATGTTTTCGCTGTCCCCTTCCAGATGCTAACATTTCACAAGACAGAACGGTTTGGGACACATGTGCTTCAACTGGGGTGATGGCGGCTTTCCATTTCAGGGAGGTGGCCTTAACATTTTTTAATCTATGGGAAACAATAAAGGTCTTGAGGTTTTGGGAAAAAAAATCCTCATATCCCAAAATACATATTTTAAAGGTGAACTGTCAGAACTTGTCAGAAAATATTGGGAAGAAGCCAGAAGTACAGGTCTATTTCTCAAACAACCCACATCTATTTCAGCATGTCCCTCTGCTCCTGAGCAGCTGGGCTGTGACTGACCAGGCAGCCTCTGAAAGTCACAGCCACACAAAGACTGGCAGAGGGTATTTTCCCCAAGTCCTTTGGAGGCGGTGGCCTGCAGACAGCTCACTGTAAGGAGGGCAGCTCCTCCCGGGCTTGTTACTTTCTCCAGCCGAACACTCAACCTGCTGCTGATCATTGAGAAAGCTTGGCAGGCAGCTGCTTGGGGAAGTTCAGGACACTCCAGACCCACAGCTCTGCCTCCCCTGCATGCTTAATTAGATTGGCAGAGCTGTCTGAGACCTGGGTGGGACTGCAGCTGGTGTGAGGTGAGGAGAAGCTGCAAGCTAAAGCTGTGCATTCTTGAACCAGGGAAAATAAATCCAAAACTGTGTTTAAACCTTAACAGCAAACCAGTTGCCACACTACTGACTTCTTAATAGAAGTGACAATTGTAATTAGCTACAAGGAATACAAGATTGCATGTTCAAATCAGTACCTTGCTGCAAAAAGGTAAACAATTTATCACCCTGTGAGCATACTAAAGAGTGTAAGTTTAGTGTTACCTTGAGGACTTCTGGCCTGGCTACACTTACTCTGAATTTTTCAATTAATTTAAGGTAGCAAGTTTTATAGTGATGTTTTCAACAGATGCCATTAGCTTTATGATAGACAGCACAATTAAAGCTACTTAACTGGGAAGCGCTGAAAAGCCCATTTCTTTATGGCTAGAGAATGAAGCAGCATTTTTTTTTCTCCCTGCTGCAATGAAATTTATCATGCCTTTGCATCTGTTCTTCCTTGGGCCCCAGGAGAAAGGATTTTTGCTTTTGCCATTCAGTAATCCAGGACTCTTTTTTGTCAATTTATCTACAGCTAAATTAAGTTCTTTCAACTTCCCTCAACAGCCTCCATTCCCCAGATCCTCTCAATTTGGCTTGCACATCACTTCATATTTCTTAAAAGGTCTCTGTAATTTCAAGATGTTTACTAAGTTTGTTTCCTAAAGGAAAACACACACAAGACCAGAAATCTTCATGAAAATGTTGTTTTTCATTTGGAAAGAACTTTGTTCAGCCTGCATAGAGAGAAAAACTACTAGTAAACTGTAATTAGAAACAAAAGGATTGTTTTGAATCCAAAGCATTTGGAGAAAAATCCCTACTACCTTATTCACCTAGAATAAATAATAAAGCCAGTGACACTTGGTACCAAATTCTTAGCCCAGTGGACTCTGCAGAGAGAACAATGTACCTGAAGATTATAGTGAGATCAATTAGAACAACTAGAGTTTATTAAATGTTTTTTTTCTTTTAAATCTGAAGAAGGGAGAAACATGAAATTAACCTAAAACTATTCATTTTTAAAAATTTTAGTAAGCGGTGTCCAGCAAATCATGTAACTTCTTATAATACAAGGGTGATATTATCAGTTTGAAGGTGAATAGAGGGGAGGCAGAGAGGTACAGAAGTAAATTAAGATAACTATGCTCTTTAAAGAAAAAAGCAAGGCTATGTTAGCCATGTTTAATCTCTGGGGTTGCAGCATGTGCTGCCATTCTAGTCATTGAAAATGCTCATTTTCTTCTCATGTGTCACATACACTGCTGTAAAATTAAACCCAAATTCCTACAACTTCAAGACTATATACTCATTTGTACTGTCTTTAACCATCGGTCTAATTTCTTAAGAACAGAGAGAGACTCATGTGGAGGTAGTCCAGGGAACTCAGGATACAAGAAGAAATTTGAAGGGGGCTTCAGAAAGTAGACAGAAACAACCCCAACGTAACAGGGGCAGGGGACAGAGACAGGCTTTCTGGTACCACGCAATCCAGATTGGTAAACCAGCAACTTGCGAGATGCATTAACTGGTACCAACTAGTGTGAAGCCCTTGTTGATGCCCAGAGGCAAGTGTGAGGCATCAGACATGTGGACATGGCATGAAGGTGTGCTTAGAAGGAGACTAAGTAGTATTAGTTAGGGTAGCAGGTGGTAGGTCAGTAGGTGCTTTGATTTGATAGGCAAATCAAACATGACTGTCAATGGATTAGCAGGCCACAGACCCACAGTGGCTGACCGTTCCAATGTGGTAGACTGGACGAATGACTACCCCATTTGAGCATGATGTGGGGTGGTAGTGATCGTAGAGGAAAGGGATGGGTTTGCTGTAGACTTGTGTCATTTATTATAAAAAAAATTCCTCACTTTCCTTAGGGAGAAATTACAAGATTAGTAGATTAGATAGGAAGAAGTCAACTTTTGAAGTCTTTGTTCTTCCTTGAAATAAAAATTGATTTATTTGTCACTACTTGGTCTCTGAAGACTTTAGGGATGCTATCTTGTTATACAGTGATGAGAACATTGCTAGTTTAAAACAGATCAAATTATAAAGCACGCCTTATATATTCTTTACGAAGAGACAAGGGCCAGACTCCCACGGACATGCACAACACTTCCCCGGGATGAGAGAGCAAGATGGATTGAAATCAGAGCCCTACACATGACCTTCACTCCTCACAGCACGGCTCTCTGAATTCATCCACCCATCTGCAAAGCAATACCTGGGAGACTCTCAAATGAAAACTGGTGCCAGTTAATTCTCTGCCCATATGTGCAGCACTTGCTTATAACTCAAATTCTGCTGCTCCCAGGGATTTGCTGGCTCTTGGATGTTTGAGAGCTCGGACACTTTATAGACTGCTGGTATTGCAGCTCGCGTTTCTGACCTGGTAAAAGAAACCTTAGTGGTGGTCAGGCACTAGGTAGGTAATTAACTCCAAGGTCCCCAGGAAGAGCTAGCATGGCTAATACACAAGCACTAGGTCAACACACTCCTTCACCTAACTGCGCTGCACAGGGTGCCTCATTTTAGAGGCAGTTATTGTTAAGAAAGTGATTTCCAGATTAATTAAATTGTTTGATTGCTTTGTAATTAGGTTGGAGAAGTCCTGTGTCTTCACCACAGAGAAACAATCTGCAAATCTTTTTAAAAGGCATATGTTATACCCACTATAGATTATTAATGTGTTTTTAATAGCTGTCTGTTCACAAAGTGATAGTTTCTGGTTGCCTTGATTTTCTATCAGTACTGAGGGAATTCAAGAATTAATGATAATTGCCATTTGAAACTCCTGGTGGGTAAAAGAGTAAGCCCCCATTCGAATCCTGTGTCATTACTTGATGATCTGCTTAAATGAGTTGTGACATTTTACGCCATAATCATCAGTGCTGTGATTTTTATTTTGTGGGGAATTCTCAGGAAAAAATTTGTACTGCTTAAATATCTTAAGACCAAACTTCACAGAATCAAACCCAGGATCATCTTGCAAGATGAATGCCTACAGGTAAACTGTGCAATGGAACAGTTATACAGGAATCACAAGCTGGGTAACTCACAAAAGAATAGTTCAAATCACCAAAGAAACTTGCGCCTATCCCTTCATATTCAACTGACGCAAGGTGAGCACTCTCCCTTTCACTTCGACACCTGTCTCAGAAACTGGCACCTCTCCAGATGTAACTGTAGAATATTAATTAAACCTGGGCAGCTGTTTCAAATCTAAGTGACCACAGCAAAACCTTGACTGGCTTTCAGTGGAAACTGTCTCTGGTAAACTGTGAAGTGTTGACAGCAGGCCAATCAAGGAGACTCACAAGCCTGGATTTTTGAGTACAAAGCATTATGCACAATAAACCCAGGCTTCCTTAAATCCTGGGCTATCTGAACCAGTATTGGTTTCCCCATCCCTGCCTTACTGGTCCTCTGCAGCCAGCACCATCACATTCTGTCATCTCACTAATTCATTCAACAGTAATTTAGTAACTCTCTGCTACACAGAGGAATCGTATCATTTGATTTAGATTTAGAGGGATCTGTCCATCAGTCTGTGCCCAGTGGATTCCACAGAGGCAAGAATGGAAGCAGGATGATCAGTTAGGATACCACCAACACAGCCAAGGTAGGAAATGACAGTGGACTGGACAGAGGGAGTGTGGATCTCGGGTTTGTTCCAGCAGCTGTCAACCCATGTGCTGGAAAATTAGCAAAATTTTTAAATTACTGGGTATAAATAGGGGGTAAGACAGGAAACAAGGATGACTCCAAAATTTGAAGGTTAAGCAAATGGGTTGATGGTGGCATTAGCTGAGGTGGGGAAGAATGAGGGAGTTTGGGGTTGTGAGAGAAATTTAAAAGGGAAACCTGAAAATCTAGACAGCCTTTAGGTTCCTTTATTTTTAGAGGCACCTCCTCAAATAATTTCAAATATATGAAAATACCAACATATCAAATAATTAAAGTCTATTAAATCATACTATATGAAATTCTGCATAATATTACACTAAGTTGCAGTTTATATATATATTTATAGTAACTAAATATAGTAACTAAATTAAAATTCTGTTATCATTTTTATTGTACTTTAGAGCAAATAACTTTTTCCAGCTCACACTATTTAATGCCTAGTGGATTTAATAGCATGATTAGTTTCAGATACTCAAATCAGTCAACAGTATTAGCAAAAGGTTTGTAGAAAAGGAAAATTCTGTAGGTGAAATACTGACATTGGGAGTAACGGTAACTTCAATCAATTTGCCTCCTATCACCACAAGTAAAGTGAAATGAAATCTAGGGACATGTGTATGATATTCCATTTCTCGATTTCTCTTACTAACTTACAATTCTAAGGGCTTGGTGACTGGTAAACTCTGGTTATTCATAAAGACACACAAAAACTGTATTTTGAATTCTTAGTGCTTAAACTAGTCCTTGTTTTATAGTAAACTAAACACATAGTATTTTTCCTGATTCAATAATTGTGTATTAAGTTCTTTTTATAAAAAGAAGTTTGACCTACCTATTACAACTACAAAGGAAACAAGACACAATTAGCTAAGAATCTACTCAGAGTATCAAATTTATACATTTGCCAACTCTAGATTCATCATGAAAAACCAATTCTAGATCCCTATGCACGTGAAAAGAAGTTTTTTTTAAATCAAAACCGTTAAGCATATCAAAATTTCTTAGTAAAAAATAACTCAACGAATATCGAAAACATACTGTCAGAATAGACTCTTGCTAAATGTACATGCAATGCGTTCTACCGAATGAATGATGAGGTTATAGGGAGGAAAACACATAGGGAGTAGAAGGGAGAGCCAATAACAAGTCAATTTCTCTGTCACAGGCTCTGGCTGATGCCTATTGTCTCCCTCTCATGAAGCTGTTCCTTTGGAATTTGTGTATTGTATTTGAAACGCTGTGGCATTGACACGAATCCCTCAGAGATATGCTATAATGGGTTCCTGAGAATGTTTTAGCTTTTCATTGACCCTTCCTTATTACTCTGAATTGATGTCACATCTCAAGGTGATCCTGAGTAAAGACTGGTGAATGTCAAGAGCGATGAAGAAAGTTGATTTTTAGTTCTATGTTTTCCTCCCATCTACAGTAATTTATCTTCCCAGCAATAGAGAAGAGATTACTTTTAGCCTTTGTTTAAAGTTACTGAGTAGCATGTGTAAGGTCAAGGAAGGGGAAGTAAGAACACAACCACAGTTACAGACATTCCTGAACATCATGCAGTTTTATGAAACTTGTACTTTTTAAAAATCAATTAATATTTTTTAACAATCTATATGAAAGACTAAGTTAATGAATATGTAACCTAAGGTGTGCATATTATTATTTTTTCTATCTTATTAGGAGGATTCAACTCTTAAGCACAATTAGATACAAAGTATCTTCCTGTTTACCTAGCATAGAGATGGACACTATCAGAAAATTGGTTCAGCTCAGACTGCTTCACCTGCTGTGCAACTTCTTGTAGAAAGGTAGTATTCAAATGAAATGCTGCATACCTATACAACTTGCTAAATAATCTACATGTATCCTCTATTACATTTAAACCTTTTCATATCAGGGACGCTTAGATGAAAATACATACTAGATTTAAGACTGTCCCACTTAAATGCTAAATGTTCCTTGGGCCTATGGGCCACAGAATTCAATGTGAATATATTATTTCTCTCCTTTAAATACTCAATCACTTTTAAGTTTCTAACTCCAAAAGTAGGTTCAGACTTAAAAGAGTCAAAGGCATTAAGTTCTCTGGCTTCATAATAAAATATGTGACAAAATATCTGACAAATTAGAATTCTGACTTTTAGTTTCTATAAATCATACAGACCTTAGAAATTCACAGGCCCTGAAACTCTTTCTCCTCTAATTGTTCTCTCTCACCCTCCTCTTCCATTTCCTTGGAGCAATAGGCACTTTTCAATTTGGCTGCATAAGAGAACCAATTGCAAAGTATTAAAACGCAAGAGACTCAAACTATTCTATCAGAACTCAGTCCCTTCAAATGTTCTTGTACAACTTAAGTCAAATCCTAAACTTCCAATTACCCTTTGAGTTCTTAGCCAGACATAATGGATCATTTCTTCCCCTCTTCTCTATTTCCTCTACTTCCCTATTTCCTCCTATAATTTAACTCTCCTTTTGCTTGTCTCAGGTAAACTAGCTCGTTTGATGTCCCTTTTTATATCTCTCACTGATTTCCAAGAATTCTCAAAACAGGGCTATGAAATGAAATGAAATGTCTACCCTATCAATCCAAACAAATAGCACCCCACCATGTCAACACTCTGGAAGCCCCAATTGCCCTTAGGGGTTCTCTTAAGCTAGTAAAGTGACTACCCTTCTCCTCCAAAGCCCTGTTGCTATTCTCCTCTAAATGTACCCAATTATTCCCACAACTTTTCAATTCCTTTAAAACAGGTATACCCCCAAGGCTGAGCTGTGTATCTATGAGTTAATCTTTAAAGTCTATAAAAGGGAAATGCAAGGAAGAAAATTCTCATTAACCATAATCTTGTTTAAATTTTTACTATCAATGTTAATCACTGGATCATTCAAAGTTGAGATAGCAGTTTTCTTTAATCTGAGCCTCAGAGACACGAATGAAATATTTTACTTAAGACTACATATCTCATATTTTACTTTTTTCATGGGCAGAATGCATACTAGTTTGTCCATGTAATTAGTATATTTACAATTATTAGGACAGGTAAAATCAAATTGTGGAGTTTCAGTTTAACAAGTGAACAGTGCATTTTACATGTTTTACTTTTTACTACAAAAACTTTTTATATTCATGATTTAAAAATTCAAATCGTATGAAAAAGTATAACATACTCAACACTGCTCCCAACCTGTAACTCCTATATCAGATCCCATCCAAATATTCAAACAACAAGCTTTGCACTCATCTCCATCCTCTCACCCCCAATTGGACATTTCATTTTTGCTTTTCTTAGCATGTGGATTTATTCACAAATTCATAAATACATTTAAGTATGCATTACGTATATTAAAAATCATGATATAACATCAGGCCACATAAAATCTGTATATGTACAACTATGTGTGTGTGTCTATACACACACGCACATATCTGCATGTATACAGTTCTATACTTGCTGGTTCTTAAATCTATTCACAGCTTTCTATGTAAGTGATTTAAAACTGTGTTTATCACCTTTAACATCAAATACAATTCCATTATGTCTTATACCACAATTTACCCTGACTTTTACTAAAGGATATGTAGACTGTTTTGGTGATTTCAATGAATATTTTCTTATTTTTCTGAATACTTAAGTGATTCTATCCAAGAGCTAAACTCCTAGAAACAGAATTACTGGGACAAAAGTAGATTTGTTTTCCACTGTGGTTCATACAACATCACTCTCCAAACACTACCATTTTATAGCCTTATTCTGGCACCTGTGGGGAGATCTTTCCTCAAATCTATTAGAACTGTTTTTTTTTTTTTTTTTGGTGGCCTCAAAATGTTTAGATTTGCTTTCTTTGGATTATGAATGAAGCTGAGCATTTTTAATACATTAACCAACCATCTGTCTTTCTCCTGAGTACAAACCACCTCACTCACCCTATTTCAGTTGTTTTTTTAGGTGTCTTTTTGTTTGTTTTTTTTTATATTTGGGGTTTTATTCTTTTTTGATACATTGAAGCAATTTTCTCTGTATGTTGAAGATGTTCCTGCCATTGTTCAGGTAACTTTCAGGTCTTTCAGGTAACTTTTCTACTGAAAATTTTATTTAATTAAATGTACTAACCACTTTCCTTCTTGGTTTTTAGGTGATGTATCTTATTCAGAAAGACCATCACCATTCCCAAATTATTTTCCAAGCAAAATCATATTCTGATACTCTTATGGTCATTTTCATAAATTCTTCCTATATCTGAGATTTATTTGATGTTAAAAAATAACAGTCCAGGCCCTCCCTGATGGTGCAGTGGGTTAAAGCACAGCACTAATAAGCTAGCCACTTCACCATGTGTTCGATCACTACCTGGGAGTGATCCACATGGCATGGCAGACCTCCCCTGGCCTGCCTGCTGCTCCTCTCAGCAGTGTACTTCATCAGTTGGTCTGTTCTCTCCCCATTTTGTTTCTGGTGAATCTTCTCACTACCCCTGTACCCCAGTTCTGTATGCATAAATAAATAAACCTTAAAAAAAATAACAGTCCAGGGTACTCCTTTCTAAATGGCTAATCAAATGGCCCAAAATCATTTGTTAGCATTGACTAATCTGTATTTTCTTCAGCGATTTATGCAAGGTACATTTAACAATACTAAGTTAGCAAGTGCCATGGAGAGAAAGGGCAGGGCAGTAAATGATAAGGAACACAGAGGATGATGAAAATCAAACTAGGACAGATTGAGAGACAGTTGAAAATATCTTAAGAGCTATTCTCCAGGACATGGGTGTGAAATATTTTTAAATCTTCCCAGGTGATTCCCATATGCATTCAAGACTGAGAAACACTACTTTAAATTCTGCAAAAGAAAGTGAATTTTACAAATTGAGTTGTTCTCTACCCTTATTGTGTCCCAAAGTCACTTAGGAATCTTTTGAAAGGGCCACAGCAGACCCTCAAATAGGTCTACTTGTTCCAAGTTGTTTCATTATGAAGTTGATGAGAAAAGCAAAATGCTGGCCTACTTGGACAAAATGACCTTATTAAAGGACCTGGTTTCATTATTGCTTAAGGATACAGTTTCCATGAAACTATCTCAGATATTAAACAAGGAGTTACTACTACAGACTGAGGCCAGACCCCTAAACTTTCTGATATAAATAACCTGGGGCCCCGGTAGCTCCTTTTCCTTCACCTGTGACCCTAATATGCAGTTAGACTTCAGAACCTACTAGATGTAGTATTTCTCAAATCAGGGAGCAGCTGAATCACCCTGAGGATGTATTAGGCCACAGATAACTGATTATCAACCCCATAGTTCCTTAGCTAGTACGTCTGGGTTGCAGTTAGAGCTGTAGCTAACTAGTCTCTTGGTGTTACTGCTGGCCTGGGGATTGCCATGATCAAAGCATGAAATGTTTTTCTTTAATTGAAAGATGTAATTAAGTTCATGATTTTTAATGCTTCAATGCAAATGAGAGAGAGAGATTTGATGGAGGGACAAAGTGCAGAGGAAGAGGGAGCTCCAACCTCAGTCTCCTGAAATGGTCCTGAATCTGGGCAAACAGCAAAGTCCGAAACACATTTCAGAGGGAAAGTAAGACTTAAGGGAAAGTATAACAAAAGCACTAGTTTGGGTGATGGGGCAGATGACATTAACAGTATTTGTGATATTTACGTTGGTGTTGGGTAACAGGACTTAGGGAAAGGGAGATAGCTCCAGGTGAAGATAAACTTGGCATCTGTGCTCAGAAGAAATGTGCAGGCCGAAGATAGAGCTGTGTGAAAAATCAACAGAGAGCCTGTCACAAATAAAGGGGTCACAGAGGATACACCCCAGGGAATCCCAGTAGTTGAATGAGAAAACAAAAAAGAGCCTGAAAGGATGAAAATACAGAAGAAAACATTATAGGAGGCAAAAAAAAGTATGTTTAAGAAATAGTTTCCTCAGGACAACTACACTTGAGGGGAGAAATCAAATACTATCCCCAAATTAACAAGGATATAAGGGGGAAAAACAACGATGAGCTAGTAAAAACATTAAAAACAGTTTCCTTATCACCTGCAGGGCATTCTGGTGAAATAGTAGGATTTTTGAAGGAAGTTGCTGGATTTGACCACCGCTCATCATGACTTTAGAGGAGCAGGGAGAGGAGAGGGGAGACAGAGAGGACTGAGAGGAAGTCCTCTGGGTCTGACGACCCACGCTGGGCCAGAATTAGCTTCCTGAGGGCCCGGAAGGAGGAGCTGATAACTTGTTTTATTAAAACATATAATAAACATGATAAATAATATCTATATTTGCTAACTAACTGATGAAGTTATAAGTTACCATTGTTTAATAATAACTTCAGGAAATGCTTGATAAACCTAATATTAAAAATATGCTTCCAGGTGCAAAATGGATGGGATAATGGCTGAGTGCCTACAGCAACACAAAATTTTGGTGCTTCCCTTCTGGACTAGAGGATTTGCAATTTTGGAATCTTAGTGCTGAACAATTTTACTTAGGACATCTAAATTACCAACAGCTTTTTACCAAAAAATAAAGGGAAAAGTTCTGCTATATTCTCTTGTACAGTCTTTTGACAGCAATTAAAACCAGACCAAAAAAAGGACATTTTATTCAGCAATATGTCATAGAGACACTGCAATCTTCACTCACATCTCCCCGGACCCAGCAGACTCGCATGCTCTTCTAGGTGGAAATTAAGTAGCCGAAAGCAGCATATGCCCATCCCCCATGGGACTGAGGAGGGATAAATTAGACTGAGGGGATAACTTTAGTCCTGCTACTAATATTGGAAAACGCTAAACATAAAACTCTTTAACTGCTTTAAACTGGAGGCAGATGGTGAGAATGGAAGCAATATGCACAAGGGATTTTGCTGCTGAAACGTTTAACATCCACAGAAAAGGAACTGCTCACTTTTAAAATAACTTTTAAAAAGCCTGATTCTAAAGGTAACACGTTTCATGTGGCGTACTTGGAAAATACCATTACTTTATAAAAATGAAATTGGTAATCCTACTAATCACTACTCGGACAGTGTCTTCATCCACTGTTGATAGTATGTACAAGTATATACTACATACTTTCAAATAGGATCATAAATAATAATACTCAGTGTTTGAATCCTGCTTTTTGCAATTAGGCTGCAATTATAATATATTCCTAGGCCATTAGACATTTTTTAAAATGCCATGACTTTTAAAGGCTGCAAATGAATCCATCATACACATAGCCTACAATCTAGCCATCAGTCTTCTCATGATTTAACATTTAGGTTTTATTATTATACAATTATAAATAATGCTGCAATTAATATCTTGAAAGAGGTATTTCTGAGTGCCTTTCTGGTGATTTCCTTAAATTATATGCCATGAAGTACAAAGGACAGTTCAAGTCATATGGACTATTTTTAGGGTTTTGGACAAAATATCATGCTGTTTTCTAAAAAGATGGAGAATTGGCCATAAGGTACTGTGAATGCCCACCTTCAATATGCCATCACCAGAAATGATGCTTGCTTTTCAATATTTGCAAACCTGGTGAAAAATGGTTGTTATTTCAATTTGCTTTTATTTGATTAGTGTGAGCTTGAACTTTCATGTGTATACTCGTTGTTTCTATTTCTTCTTTTTTTGAAGTGTTTATGTCCTTTGTCTTTCAATTAGTGGAACATTAGATTTAAAAGAGATCCTTGGACTTAATATTAAATTTCTGCCCATTATATTTGCTGCAGATTTTTCTCCATTGTTTTAATTTTGATTATTCTCCATTGTTTTAATTTTGATTATAATTCTTTTTAATTTGCAGAATTTAAAAATCTTAATAAACTCATATTGTCATACTTTCCTTTAGTGATTTCCTCCATTTATTGTATGTTCCGACCTTATTTTCCCATCCTAGCCATATTAAATTATCCAGCTACATATTAACTTTTGTGTTAAGCCCTAGGTTATTTTAAATCCATATGAAAATCCTTTTAGTATGTTGTATACTAAAGATGCTCACCTTACATTATGTTCAGATAGACCCCTAGATTCCCAGTAACATTGATGGTTAAAAAATCTCTTTCTTGGTGGTTTGTGATGTTTTTCTTGTCACATCATCATCAATTCTTGTCAATTTTTTTTGAAAGATTTATTTATTTATTCGTACAGAACTGGACTACAGGCCAGAGATGCGGAGGGTGAGAGGATTCACCAGACAGAGTGGGGAGCAGAACAGGCAGATCAATGAAGTACACTGCTGAGGGGAGCAGCGGGCGGGTCAGGAGAGGTCTGCCATGCCATGTGGTCACCTCCGGTGCAGGCGGGGGATCGAACTCATGCGGAAGTGGCTTAAGCTTCTTAGTGCTGTGCTTTAACCCGCTGCACCACTAGGGAGGGCAATTTTTATTTCAAGTGAGTGACTGCTGCCACTGTTCTCACTTTATGATGCGTGCAATCTCAGGTAGACCAACCTGACTCACTGAATTTACTTGGCCAACTGTATTTATTCAGTCTTCCAGATGTACCCTGAAGTCTTGATGTCAAGTGACCAGACTAATCATCTGTCATCTTTATGGCCACTCAGTATCTTCTGAGCAGCTTCCGTGGAGAAGAGAAAGTTTCCATGTCATGAGAACCGCCTCATGCCTCATGAGGGGGCACCCACTGTTTCAGCCTCCCCGATAATTCATATAAACATGAGGTTGTTCCCATCAAGTCTATACTCAGCTTTGATTTGAACAGGCACAAGAATGGGTGGGAGCCAGTAAAAGCAATCAATTTTGGTGGCAAGAGAAGTGGCAGGATCCCACTGCTCTCTTCAGAGCAGTGCTGTCAGAATTTTTGGAACCCATGGATCAGAAACAGAAGTGGCTAAGAGCTGCTGTGACTCAGGGGCATTGTCTGGGGTGAGGGGGTCTTTCAGGCTGTGTGGCCTTCAAGGTGCACCCTGTGACTAAACTGAAATTCCTGTACGCTACCTAGTTCACTTTAATAAGATCTTCCTCTGCTTAAACTAGACAAAGCAAATGTGACGGAAAGTTAGTCTAACACACAAACACACTGAAGACACTGATTGGAAAAGCTTTAGAACTATCATTTAATGTGGGTAAATGATAATATTGGCTTTTTCTCTGGTGAACATGATATAGCTTTCCACAATTGTTTAGCATTCAAATGAAGTTTTATTGCCTCTTTAATTCCATGTCTCCCCCCCCCTTTTTTTGTTAGTTTCAAGGCAAGGCAATTTGCAGTGGGATATGGGAAAAGAGTATGGGATGCTATCATGAATTGATTCCTTCCTTTCATTATGATTTCTGATTATAGTTGGTGAAATACAACATCAATTTCTATACATTCATTCACCTTGTATACAATCAAACTTAGTGAACACTTTTTTTTTTTTAAAGATTTATTTGTGCATACAGAACTGGGGTACAGGCCAGAGGCTCAGGGG
>NW_004567108.1:41319938-41349045 GCF_000260355.1 Condylura cristata
GGTGAGAGGATTCACCAGAGACAGAATGGGGAGCAGAACAGGCAGATCGGCGAGGTACACTGCTGAGGGGAGCAGCGAGCGCGTCAGGAGAGGTCTGCCACGCCATGTGGGTCACCTCCGGGGCGGACTGGGATTGAACTCATGCAGAAGTGGCTTTAGCTTCCCAGTGCTGTGCTTTAACCCGCTGCACCACCAGGGAGGGCTGAATTTTTAGCAGAAATAGATGTTTGATCTTCTAAACTGTTCTTTCCACATTGATTTAGATGAGCATTTGAGCCATTGCTGTGATGTACTTAGTAGTGTTCATCCGCTACTATAAACATCCAGAGTAGTTTATAGTAAATATTTCTTAGTGTTTCATTAAATTTTAACATTTATATTTCAAAGTGAAGTGTATTAGCAGTTTCCTTGGTCTGTACTATATGAAAGTCCTTTTTATTTTTTTTTTCCTGTGGTAGATAAGGAGATCATTGCTTTTATGCTAATACATTATATTTTTATTTTTAAGTGTTTAAAAATTCCACCTAGATGCATATTTGACTAATTAATTGTAAAGCTCTACTCCCCACAGTCAGGCAAGGGATTTACAATGTGCTTATCTCTACCTCACTTATCACATCTTTTTTTTTTTAAAGATTTATTTATTTATGTATACAGAACTGGGGTATAGGCCAGAGGTGCAATGGGGTGAGAGGATTCACCAGAAGGGAGCAGAACAGGCAGATGGATGAAGTCCCCTGCTGAGGGGAGCAGCAAGTGGGTCAGCTCCTTGGTGGGGGATCGAACTAGTGCTAGAGTGGATTTGGCGAGCCTTGCAATGCTGTGCTTTAACCCACTGCACCACCAGGGAGAGCCCACTTATCACATCTTAAAGAATACAAGTTTTGTTTTGCTATTAATGCTCACCATAGAAATTTTAAACTCCATAATTCCAGGTCTGTAGTTCATTTTAAATGTTTTTTTTTTTTACAGGTTTGATTTATTGGCCATAATACATATTACATAAGACCTTTTCAGTGTTTTATACCATTCCTACTGAGATAAATACAGTATTTTGTAGCATATACATGATTTTAAAAACAAAACCAAGACCCTCAGTAGGGATGTCTCAGCCTATTTGACAGTGGGCCTTGCACTAGTAAGGCTCGAGTCTCAAACCTATGTGATTGTACTCATTATTTGTATATTTTAAGTGGGTTTCTCAGGAAAACATGGGAAGTATATTATATCTGACATCAAATAAAGGGTCATGCATTCATCTATCTATCCATATGTATATTTATACATAATCTTACCAAGTGGGGTTCTTTGGCTATAACATCATTACCTAGCAATTTACAGTAGGGATCCCTGAAGAATTTTACTACTTTGGAAGTAATTAATTTTGTTGTGTTTTGTTTCTGTTCATATGTTCGTAGGTAGTTTTCATGCATTGTTTTGTTTCTGTTCAGATGTTCGTAGGTGGTTTGTAAACCACAAAGTCACAGGTTGGCAGCTGGGCAGTTTTGCTTCTTCGTTTTCAATATTTGTGGTTTTTTATTAAATTTTGTTTTCTTTCATCTTGGGAAAGTTTCATTAACATTATCTTTGATTGATGCATTTGTTCCATGTATCTCAGTCCCCAACAACAAAAAAATCCACATTCACAGATGAATGAGCCCCAATTTATCTGATATGATGCTTACTACTAGCAAGTATAATTTCTCACATGTAAGAAAGCATCAGGCTGGTGCAAGGGCAATGAACGTCTGGCTAGGTTTCAAAGCAGCTGTTGTGGTGGAAGATGGTTACAGATGTTTGGGTTGGTACTAAGTGTCTAATGTCAGGATGTCAAGTATGCAGGGTAGGAGGTGGACGCTATCTTTGGTCTTCTGCCTTCTGGAAAGGCATACTCTTCCTGAGCTCTAGCTATGAGTTTCCTATTTTGAAGCATGAGAATTTGTGCTGTAGTTAGAGAAAATTCCTCCTAAAGAGCAATCATTGTTATATTCTTAATACCCAGTACTACTACCATATTACAAATTAGGGACAGATGTCAGATATTTAATGAAAAGCATGATTAGCTACCAAACACACAACCCCTAAGTCAGCTGCTATTCTGAGGCTCCGAGGTATGGTAATATCATTGGGTTTAACTTAGTTATTATAACTTCTATCTTGCTAGTAAAGACAACTTTAGGAAACAATGTGGTAAGTAGGAATTCAGGTGAGACAGCACATATTCATGACAGGAATGGTTAAGACTCCCATCACCATAGGAAATGAACATTCATCACAGTAAGAAGCAGAATAGGGAATGTGTATGTGTGAACTAAAACCATCTTCACAGACCTACCGACACAGCAGAATGCTATGGTTTATACATTTGTTGGGTGACAGGGAAGTATGTGTATCTTTTGGTATTAATTTGGCCTGGGTCTTTAATTTGGCTTGGGGTGGGAGGAGAAGAATTTGCATTGGGCCTTTCTTTTTCGAAAATCTAAACTGTCAAATGTAAAGTCTAGTGGTAAGCTTCGAGCTCCCATTTCCTACTGAAATGATGGCAAAAACTACCAAATGTGAACCAACTCACATATTGTTATTCTTTTAATTTCCAGGCTTCTGCAATATGGTCATTCCCAAACCAAGTCACTAACTGCACAAGGAAGAGGGTTTTTTAACCAATTAAGGAACTTTTATTTCATTCTGCATTTGGCCTGTTTTAAATGATTTGCATCTCTAAACAATGATATATACAAATGCACTTTTCTGGCCCTTCTCCCACACTTTTTCCCTTCCTCCCACTATCAAAACTTTCAAAACTCAACTCTTTAATGACGGACTGGTCATTCTGGTAACTATTACAGAATTCTGGAATATTACATCATGTGCAAAAGGAGGCTTTTAGATCTAATTGCTCCATTTCATAAATATTCTACCACAAATTAAGATTTATTGCTATTCCACATCAACAAAGACATGGCTTCAAAGTGTTCCTGGGACCTCATACACCAGGACTGCCATTTTTCCTATCACCAGTCTTTCCAAAGAGAACAAGCCTCCTTGGGTATGAATGAAATGGAGCAAGTGACCACCCTCGCACATGCCATGGTCACTGCCCATCTTAGTCCAAAGTGCTCTTCCACCCTAATTCTTTTCCTGAATACTTTAGATATTGAGAGATCATTTTTCATCAAATCCTTAACTACAAAGAACATGTCACCAAGGCAATTATAGGCCATTATTATAAGTTTGAAAACACAGGGTTAATTTTTTTTCTTTAAAACAAAAGAGCAGGAAATATAGAATTACAACCTTAGAATAAATATTCTAAAAGAAATATTAGTAAGAAAATATATGTGGGTCCTCCCTGGTGGCACAAAGGGTCAGGGCACAGCACTGCAAAGCGAGCAGCAGCCCCTTCAGTGTGATTCAATCCCTGCCACATGGCGTGGCAGACCTCTGCTGTCTCACCTGCTGCTCCCCTCAGCAGTGTACTTCATAGATCTGCCTGTTTTGCTCCCCACTCTGCCTCTGGTGAAGCCTTTCACCGCTCCTGCATCTCTGGCCTAACCCAGTTCTGTATGCATAAATAAATAAATCATACACACACACATACACACACACATATGTATGTATTCCACTCTCTTCCTTTAAAAGAAAAAGAAACTAAGGTCAAGCAAAGAGAAGAGAATTGTTCAGTGCCACCCCTAATTGATAGTAGACAATGGTACAACTTTAAGAATCTTAATGTAGAAAATAGCTTCTTTGTAATAAAGGAGAATGGTGACGCCTGTGATTAAATGCTGTGTTTGTTTGTTTGTTTGTTTGTTAGCTTTTGTTCAACAACATCTGATACCTTAATAGATGGATCACATTAGAATGTCTAACTTTGGAGACTCCTCAGGTACACCCATATCACAGATTGTCTACCTGTGAGGAAGAGGTGAGCAGGAGGTTAAGGGGTAGGGGTACCTGGTTTTCATGAAAATAGCTAAGAATTTTCTCTCTCTGTCCACTGTTAACTAGGTAGGTTCCATTTCCTACCAACTATCTTTGACTGTGACTAAATCACATGGGCATGTTTAGTATCCTATTACCTTGCTTATGTTCTCCCTGACAATTACTCTTTTCATGTATCACAGCAACAGAATTCATTCCTAAAAGAACACAGGAATTTTTCTCTCTTCTTCAATATGTCACAAGTGCAAATTATAACAAAATTTTTATAAGCCTGTGTGTTTCTTTTAGAAAAGTGGGAACCCACGTTCTTTAACAGAGCAGGTCGAAAAGCAAACAAACATAAAAGAAAACACTGTGTTAAGCCCCAGAGAGAAGAATGACTCAAAACTCATCTCTGGAGATGTCCCAGGTCTCTTCCATCCCTGCAGAAGGCATCTTCAGGACCAGATTCCAGGGCCTTTTGCTGGGAAGAGTATAAGAAACAAAGACCAGGAAGCAGGTTCTAGAATTGGTTTTGTACTAACAAGTCACAGGTTTCTCAACCCATAGCTCCACTAGGTCTCAGTTCCCTTAGCTGTCAAATGCGGACGATGCATGTGTGCACACTAAATCTTCAGCTAACCTAAACATTATGCTCCAGCCCTAAATGCGGCAAAGGAGGATCTCTAATGGCTGAAACAAAAGTGAGTGGGAGGGCTGTAAACCCCACTTTCAAATCACCTCTACCTATGCCCTATCTCTAAGACAGAGGCCGCTCTGGAACCAGTATGGTTCTGATCCACTGGAGTTGACTCTAAGAAATGCATTCATTTCCCAAATCAGCTCTAAGCCAGAGTAAGTACACCAGCTAAGGAACCTCTAAAGGCTGGTGTGCCAAAATGAAAACATGATGGACTACTACAAATGCATCCCAGCAGAGACTGTTACGAGGATGCCACATTCCATTGTCAGCAACCCACTTGGAGATCCCAACCAGCCTGTGTTCTAATTTGCTTCCTGTTTAACTCTATAGTGCTCTGTCATTTTAACTACTTGATGCTTTCTGCAAAATAATTTCATAACTATGAAATTAGATTGGTTACAATAGCTTAGTAGTTTTCAAAGCCTCACACTGTCACGGAACTTTAAAACACTGCAAATACTAACAAATGTAAGCAATCACATGAGGTTGCAAGGGCAAGTTCTATTATGTCCATTTTCTAAAATGGAGGTAAAAAACTTGGAAGAGATTTGTCAAAATAGCACTGCTGGTTAAGTGGTAGAACAGAGCCAAAATCCAGACATACCTGAAGATCCAGTTTTTATTATACACACCATTTAACATGTTATCAGTTATTAGACATCTCAAATTGAAAAGGGTTCCGGCAGCAGTCTTACAAAGTAGATGGAGATTTCCACAACACAGTCTATTCCTCTCTGCCCAAGAAACAGGAACACACATGTGGTGCAGACAGCTTTGTTGCTGCACACAACAGCACCTTCACCTGCCCCCACTGACCAACACCCTGTCACCACAATGTTACTGGCACCAAAGATCCTGGGTGCTTAATAGACATAGTTATTGTTTCACCTCAAGAGAACACACTTGATGTACTTAGATATGTGTAAAGCTATTTCGGTGCCTACACAACACATACTTGATGCTTATTAAATGTCATTTGTAGCAAGCATTAAAGAGCATTTCCTGTGGACACAATCTCTGATTCTTAGGGCCTCAAAGAACAAAGTAAGGCAACAATTGACAGTCCAACACCACAAATAAAAGACCAGAAAGGCCAATGATTTAAACAAAACCTTCCTAGGGGTTTCCTGGTGTCTGAGGGGTTAGGTCTCAGCATTATTACTACTATCACCTGAGTTCCATCCCTGGCCAGGGAGCAGCAGACCTCTCCTGTCTTGCCTGTTGCTCCCCTCAGTGGATTTCAGTAGATCTGCCTGTTCTGCTCCCAACTCTGTCTTTGGTGAATCCTCTCAACCCTGAACCTCTTGCCTGCATCCCCATTCTTCTACAAACAAAAAAAGAAGAAACCTTTCCAGGTGATGCTGACAAACTAATTGAAGTTGATCATGTTGATTTATGTTCCATCAACAATCTGGAACTGTTCACCAAGGGACTATTTTATATTCCTTAAAACCAAGTTCTGAAAAAAAAAAATTAATGGTATGCTAACATGTAATACCAAAATAAAATTATCTAGGCACAAAATTAAGTCTATATAATCATACTTATACATGTACATGTAAATGTACAGTTTATATGCACAATTATAATAGACTTAGACATATAAAAACACATATTTAAACAAATACCCAATGTTAAGTAGCTAATTCTGAGTGGCAGGTAAGAATACAAATGACTTTTACATCCTTCTTTATAGTTCTTCTATTTTCCAAACTTTCTACATAAATATTGTTTTGCAACAAACTTTTGTAAATAGAAAAAAACTTTTTAAAGACATTAAAAAAAAAACTAGTTCCATTTTATTGAAGTACAGATCATCTCTTCATCCTAAAACTAAATGACTTGTCTGGAATGTATGCTCTTCTAAATTTTCTACACCTCTCTCCCATAAGCCCAGAGAAATTAAATTTACCATCAACACCAATGCAGGAGTGTTGAAGGATGCCTCTTCTCCATAGCTGAAATTTCTAAACCACAAAGTACCTGCACCTTCCCATTTCAAGACACCTCTGCAATCACTCATGGTTACTCCTAACATAAAAGCTTAGAACTTAAAAAAACACCCTGCAATTTGCATGGCTTTTGTAGAAAAGTACTCATACATTGCTGCAGTAAACACAAAAATCTGCATTAAAGCCTCATTAAAGCTGAAATTGTAATTATGCCAGGGCAAGTAAGTTCAAAGATAGATATGGCACTACTGTACATGATATTTAAGAAAATGCTCTTTAGCATATGTACCTAAATTTAAAATCCACTTTCAAACCTCCTTGACAGGTCATCCAATAGGTACAAGCTTATTTGGATTGCATGAATTGGTGGGCACTGAATGAAAACAGCTGCTGTTCCCTGCACTACTGGGCCCCCCTCCAGGTATTTATCTTCATGAAGAGTTTGGTCTTTTTGTGACACTAATCCACATGACTCTCACCAGTTAGTGGGCTGAAGGAGAGTCTGTGTTTAACCTGTGGCTAAGGGTGTCTAATTCAAGTTCAGAGATAATTTGTAGGTTAGCTGGTAAAGTGTGCCAGAAGCAAAACAGTACCAGAGAAACAGAAGCCACTGTGACAGTCCCTGAAGCTGTCCAGTGAGCCCATCAAGTTCTGAGAACCTAGAGGGTATGGAGACCAGCAAGTTAGTAAAGCTTTAAATTCACCTTTTTACTTTGTAGGTGATCATTTCTCATGTATCTCTTTTAAAAACGGCAACCTTAAACACTGGACAATCGCCTTATTTCAACTAGGAGATAAAGGATGAGTGTGTGTGTGTGTGTGTGTGTGTGTGTGTGTGTGTGGAGGGAGGCTGGTGGGAACCAATTTGAGCAAATAAACTTTCAGGGACGAAGGGAACTTAATAATACACGTCAACTTACGTTTTAGAACAATGACATATATAGTCATCATACTCTATGAAATTTAAATGTGAAATGTCTAATCCATAAGTAGACAATGCTGATAAACCAGCTGTTTTAGTTCCTAATTCTAATTTTTCCAGAAGTGGAAGTGAAAGAATTTCCTATCTCACTAACTTTCAAGAAAATTCACAACTTTGAGATTTTCATTTCTTGATAATTCTTTCCCTTCAAAATTTATAGGAATATCTCTTCACACACACACACAAAATTAAAAATTAATTCCCAATGTCTATTTTCTATCAAAAAGAACAGTTCAAATTTCCCTGATTTCAGTGAAACCCTGCCCTTGCACTTGGGGAAGTGGGGGTGGGGGGTGAACACTTTAGCAACTAAACTATTAAGGAGAATGAAAGGCAATGGCTGTTTCTGCTTTTAGTTATGGGTGCAACATTACATTATGTGCAAGCTAAACAAAAGATTGGTTAAAACTACCATCAAGATGAACTCATTATGACAATACACTCTATGTGGGGAATTGTAAATATATGGATATATACATATATAAATATACACACACACACATATATATACACATCTGTGTATATATATCTATCTATATATATATATATATGTTAGTGTATTTATATATATTACTTATATATAAAGGAGGCAGGGGTCAAGAAAACTGGCCTTTGCTTATGGAGTGACCAGCATAAGAAAAAATGCAGTTTTGTCTACTTTATGAACAATTGCTTCCTCTTTTCATAACTATTTGTTATGTGTCTGATAGGTGTTACCAACTTGGTGAAATCCACCACTCCCTGTTGCTGGGAATCCTGTATTCTCAAAGTGTTTGAGACATTGTACTCTTCTCTTTCCTAAGTGCCTCTCAAATTGCTGTTGTTTCTCAGTTCCATGTCCTCTAAATGCTAGATTGTAGGCTCAGCCCCAACCCTGGTGTTTTTCTTACTCTAAAATTCTATCTTTCAATGATTTTGTCCATTTCCAAGCCTATAAATAACCAGTAGTAAATGGCTTCTGAACAGGTATCACCAGCACAGACTCCACTCTGAGCTGCAATCCACAGAACTGTCAGTGAGATGTCATACGGGCATCTTAAAGCCAGTAGTGCTCCATCGCTCTCCACCATCTTAGAAAATGCTCCTTCTACCCATCCTACTCATCTGGAAGTCACCTCTGACTCAATCTGTCTCTCCATATCCGGTCTATTACTGAACAGTGCCAGTTCTAACTTGAACACTATGAACTTCAGAGCCAACTGGCACTTTAGCAACCAAACTAAGCACCCCAAAACCACTGTTAATGCATAAACACAAAAAGGTTGCAAAATTTTAATGAAAAAATAATAGAGTCCTTCCCAGTGGAAGAACAAAGAAACAGACACTATAGCACCACTTGTTAACACAAGGGAACTCGAAAATTAAATTTAGCAGTCAGTTTTTAAAAGCTTCCATTTAATATGAAGGAGAGAATAAAAGGCCAAATAAAAGGCTGTTTAAGATTAAATTCTCCTGCATTGAGAGATGAGGGAATCATGAAAGATGTCAGTCATTAAATTATTATTAGGAAGAGACTACATGTAAACACTGCAGTCTTCTCAAAGGAAAAACTGACAAAATAAGGTCACGGGTCTGCATGAAGGAATTAAATATGCATGATGCTGGTATAGACCCCTGACTAGTGAGTCAACACAAAGCTATACCCCAAATACGGAAAGCACACTGACTGACGTCAGTCCATCTGATTTTATCATTCTTTTCCTTAAGCAGGAAGGGCAAGATGTGTCATTACTCAAGCCAAAAATTGGCAGTCACACAAAGGCTAAAGATTAAAAAATAAAATTGTGAAGGCAGCATGGAACATGAAGGATGATATTCTATATAGCTCAGAAAATAATTAGGAAATACTGGATGTCAGAGAACGATGCACTGTGACATCACATCGCTTGGACACACACACACGCACAAACACACACAAGACATTAAGAAATCTGGTCTTGGGGCTCACAGAAGGTTTTTTTAAAAAAGCAGGTGATTCCAAGGTGATGCTCTCTGCTCATGGTGGACTAAGTTTATCCCTTTGACTTACCACTGTTAGCCAACACAAAATGAAACTATGAGGAAGACATCAGTATACGCAGTACTGAGCATACGGTTTTCAAAGTTTAAGTTGATTTTGTGGTCATCTGCTTTTAATTATAGCAAAATGACACTGAGTAATTATATGGTAAATTCCTCTGGGGTTAAAAAGGTTTCTATCATTTTAAAGAAAGAGTGGTTTATTAGGCCATCAGGAAACTCAATTTCTATTGAGGCTAACAATCAATTTGCTATGACTCAGTGGGTACATAATCTTATTTTGTCCCATTCCCCCAAAAAACAATGCAGCACAGAAATCATTTGTCTTGTGCCATCATGCTCATGAAGCCAAAGGAGGTCACCCCCTTGCTGAATGGATGTTTTTGCAAAGACCTACAAAGCAGAATTAAACAGTTTGGCAAATACTTTGAATATGGAAAACCAGCTAAAGTTTTTTTGAATGGATGCCACAAAATAAAGACATGTTCGCATGTGGGGCTGTGTCCCTACCCTCACCTCTTCTCTAAGGAGAAATTTTCACTGACACCTAAAGATCATCCCTGTCTACTGACTCAAGTTGTTCCGATTGGCAAAGTAAAATCCACATGTCACAGTTGCCCCATGTGGGGCACTCCACCTGCTGGCACTGCCAACATCCCAATGTCTGAGCAGCAAGAGGTGAGAACGTCACTGCTCTGGTGGTCTTTTGTTTGAAGTCTGCCTTCCTTTTTAGGCTATCTAGAAAGTTTAGGAAGGATTTGGAACTCTTGTTGCTCTGCCAAATTTACTGTTATAACCAGAAAAATCACTCTTTAATTAATGAAACTAAACCAGTCATGGGAACACAGCCTGCAGAATTTCATGTAAAAGTTTACCACATCCTTAACATGACACAGAGTCTCGAGGATGTTGGTAAATATGCTAAGGTCTTGGCACTGAGGACTCAAATTTCAGGTTTACGAAATTATTTCCCAGCTACATATATTACCAAGCTTATGATTCACATTCTCAAGGCAGGAGGTTATTATGAAGTTCCTGGATGACATTAGAAATGTTCTCAGGGAGGTCCTGGCTCACTGGAGAGTTTATAAACCCTTTTCTATCTCAGAATGTCTCCTTTGAAATCATTAGTTCACCTCATTTATTTTCCCCTCCATCTACTTCACTGCCGACTACTGACTTTCAGTTCTTTGTATGAGCATGCTTGTCTGCAAAGCCACTGCCTTCCACCCTACCCAACTCAGTGTCCCCAGCGGGTGAGAGCAGCTGATACTGTGCACAAGTGACACGGGCAAGCTGCAAAACAGAGGGAGACCAGCTCTTCTGGGTGCCTCTGAAAGAGACTCCAGAGCAAGTCCCAGAGAGGTAAAGACTCGCATATTTTCAAAATAATTAAAACATAATTTTGACTTGAAAACTACCTTATTTTATAAGCAGATGGAAGCAGCGGGGTAGAATCTGCATTAAAATGCATCCAAATAGGATTTGGAGAATGAGATTTGGAGTGTTTTCTTTGGCTGTCCATTCCCTACCACAATACTTTTTGGGGTTTCCAAGTTTCTACTTGGAGTTGCATTGTTTGCATACATGTTCTTCAGGGTTATCATTATTTCTACCTCTGAAGACCTCCTTTAGCTCCATTACAGCTCTAAAGACAGGCTTGATGAGCAGCACAGTATCAAATACAGCAGTGACAAATCCCTTGAAAGTGAGAGGTGTGTGTGCGCACATGTTTGTATCTGTGTGTGTAAAAATTTATTAATGTTTTTCTAACCAGACACTAACCTAAATAGTTTATATGGACGTAGAGATTTAGGGATAATTCCTATCTAATGCCTCCAACAAATGAAGCTCCTTTCCAAGAACCATTCCAGAAAACCTCTTATAAATAAATGCAAGAAGTTGCTTGCAAATTCCCATTAAGAGTTTTTAAAACACAAAAAGTTAGATAATTTGGCCAACAGAGTCACATTTTCTATTTTAGGACTTTAAAATCCTGAAGTCATTAGGTCTCAGTTATTTATCTAGATCTAGGCTGTGATTGATCCTTTATACTTGTTACTCTCAGAGCTCACACATTTATCATCTACATCAAAATGAAATACAGACGTAATGATGTGGTAGGCAGAATTCTAAAGATTTCTATTCCCTCATTAGTCCATTCATCATTAATCTAGGTACTACCATTAAGGCATTTTTGCAGATGTAATTAAAATTCTGTCACCTGACTTCCATATGCACAAATTATTTGAATGGGCCTGACCCAATCAATAAAGCATTTAAAAGAAAGAATGTTTACATAATAAACAGTTTTTCTCTGGCATATGGCAGGAGAAATTAGAGATCTGTAGTATGAGAATGGCTAGGTGCGCCACTGGGAAGAGTCACCTCTGGAAATGGGAAGCTGCCTTGGTCTTACCACCACCTGAGTTGGAATCTGCCCATACCATACCTGCATGAGTTTGAAGTGAATTCTAGCCCTCACCACTGACAATCTAATTTTGCCTTATGATACCCTGAGTCAAGAACCAAACCAAGTCTCATTGGATTCTGCCCTGCGGGATTATAATAATGTAAGCTACTACATTTGTTTTGAAATTTGATATATAGCAAGAGAAAAAAAAAAAAAACCAACACACAGATATTGTTCTTTACTGGTCTTATTTTTGCTATAAAATATGGAGGAACATATTCAATAATAAAGGTAACAACTTACCCTTCTAATTGCTAGTTATGAGAAAAGCTATACTTATGATTTTCTATTGTTCTGTAAAAATATCAGTAAGATAAATTCCAAAAGATAGATTTGCTGGTTGAAACAATAAATGCAGTAGAAAATTTAAAATTGCAAGAACTAAAATGGTTGTAACCAACTCACATCTCACACCAGATGAGAGGGACTCTCCTTGTCTACAACCTTGAACCACTGGATTCCATCAATTTTGTGAAATTTCTGAGAGTGTGCCAGGTTACTGATACCATCTCACTTTCCAAGTTCAAGTGTCTCTTATGATTGCAATGAATCACCGTTTCATACACTTTGTTGGCCATATAAATTTCTGTTTGAGTGACATTCCATTTACTAATTTTACCCATTTCTCTCCTGGTCATTGACAATTTTCATATCAATTATAAGCTTTTTGTGCATTAAAGTAATCAGATGTTTGTTAGTTATTGCTTAAAAATATTTTTTCGTACTTTGCTTTTGATTTTGCTTATTACACAGACATTTTCCTTTTAAGCAAGACCACTGGTCTTTTACCTTGGGGCTTCTGGATTACATGCTCCTGGAAGTAGGAGCCTGTGGTTTTTTCTTCTTGTTTAAAAGGACAGTTCTGTTTACTTTCTGGAATCCCTAGTTGTCCACAAATACTACATCATTTGTAAAGATAAATGTGCCTGAACACTCTACCAAAATTTTTCTCTCCTCAAAGCACTGCTGACACATCTATCAAGAAGTATGTTAGTTTTCTCATCTCTAGCGATCATTTGATGGCCATAAATTCAGGTCACTGATGAGTGGTCTGACTCACACAACCCCTAAGAAAAACAGAAAGTGTAACTTTTATCTTTTAGCTCAGTATGCACTGAGAAACAGCTGTGTTCTCTATCTTATTTTAAGGGAGACGCCTAGGACTCCTCTCCTGACATTCTGTGTATCAAACACTCCACAGAGAAATAAAGCAACAAGCAGGAAAACATAAGCAGCATAGTGTGGGAAGGCATTTTACATTATCAAGACATGAGGACTGGTTCTCCACTTAATTTATATTTTCTACTTTTTTACACAGAAACAAGACTCTACCAGACTGTGCTAAATGCGATTTCTCACAAAAAGTCTGACAGTTTCACCACTTCTGAGTAAATAACAACCTGTTGACTCTATAACATAAGAAAAAATATTCTCAGAATTTTAAAGACAGGCTTTTCTCTGCGCACTCCTCTGATTAAATACTAAAATTGTAGTTGAAGGGTAAAAAAAATTCAAGTGTGCACAGAGAAAGGGAAAAATAATTAAAAGGATCATTAAAATCTTAACAACATTTTCTCTAATCTCTATATTAGAACTAAAGAAAAATCACAACAATAACTGATTAATCGGCAGGCCCATAAAGTATGGTGTAATTGCTACAAACATACACAAAGAGGAGTAGGATTAAATTTAAAATTCAAATAGTAGTTAACTACTGAATTATATGTAAGGCTATCAGTCATCATTCATCTCAGCCCCAGTATAATATGTGGCATTATGGTTGAGAAATTTAAAGAAATAAAGCATAATTCCAGTTTTCAACAAGGTATTTTGGTCTGTCATAATCCTCTATCAGCCTTTACAGTAAGGATGTAATGCAAACCTTCAAAATCTAAATGAAAGAATACACAGTTGTAAGCTCATCATGCAGTTTGGAAATACAATATTATTAACAGTTGACCTGTCTCCCCCCAGGTACAAGGTCTTGAAATTTGGCTTTAAAATTACTACTTAATTTTAGACTCTTACTGCAGAGAAGTATGTACACATAACCACACCTGTGTGTGAGCTCCCCAAACAAAATATCCTACGTAGCCTTGTGTCAACTTGATCTGAATGGTTTAAGAAATACTGTCTTAACAACAGTGTTCATTTTGTTGCTCAACATTCTCCCTGAATTGCTCCCAGATAGATATGAGCACTCCTAGGTCATTTGGTTGCTGTGTGCACAGCATGTTGTGGATGACTAAGGACAATTCAATGGTCCATTTTGCAACAGGTAGGTATCTATTATAGGTGGCTTCCAGCATTTAGCTATCACAAACAGGTCGCCATGAACAGTTTAGAACATGCCTTCTCATATCTGTGTGTAAGACTTTTTCCAAAATTGTACTTGGAAGTTGCACATCTAGATTTTAGTGGTCTTTGTACAATACCAAAATTTTATCAACTTACCTTTCACCTTTTTTACTTTACCACATTTTTATGTGTTACCATGGGGAAAATAAAATTTCACTCCAAAGGGGCAAATACCCGTCTCCCATTTTCTGTCCACAAATATGTAACAGATATCAAGTTGAGAGTTCCCTGAGATCAAGCACTGCCTTCTGGAGAAGACTGATAGCCTACCCTGAAACATGAAATCGACACCAGCTGACAGTCCATCAATGTCAAATTAGAGTTTTCACAAGAGCCCAGCAGAGCTAGGGTTTTACAGCTCTTTCTTTCAACTCCTCACTAGCCAAAATACTAAAGGCATCTTCCTACCAATCTTCCTCAACATCCTTGAATCAAAACTCCTTCTATGCTCTAACTTTCATATCTCTTGTCTGCCTTTATGTTCCCCATACAATCAAGCATATACAGTTCATACAGTTCCACATCCTGGAATTCCCATTTTCTCACTCTAACATCTTTGAACATCATAGGCCCAAGTCTTGCCCATCTTTCAACATCTTAATCAAGTACCTCCTTCAAATTCTTCCAGACTTTCCTGATTAGAATTAACCTTTCTCTTTTCTGCCCCATCTTGAATAGTATGTAAAAAACAAAGTAAAACAGGCCCTCCCTGGTGGTGCAGTGGGTTAAAGCACAGCACTGAGAAGCTAAAGCCGCTTCCGCATGAGTTCGATTCCTGCCTGCCCCGGAGGTGACCACATGGTGCGGCAGACCTCTCCTGACCCGCCCGCTGCTCCCCTCAGCAGTGTACTTCGTCGATCTGCCTGTTCTGCTCCCCACTCTGTCTCTGGTGAAGCCTCTCACTGCCCCTGAGCCTCTGGCCTGTACCCCAGTTCCATATGTACAAATAAATAAATCTTTAAAAAAAACAACAAAGTAAAACAAAACACAGAACGTATACAAGCCAGCCTTCTTGTGCAGTTTTGAAATATGGCTGTACTTTCCTTATAATTAGTACCTAAGGGCAAATGCTTCATCTCTAATTTTTTCATCATCCCTACACAGGTTATGGAAGTAATATATGAGTTATATAGGCCACAGCCAGAAAAAACTGCAGACACGCTCTTATACATGTACATATGAACACCTGCTTTAGAGTGTGAAAGCAGCCTTGTTTGTAACATGTGTGTGTGCATGTGTATAAAATATAATATATATAAATAGAATATACATATATAATATATAAATATAGTATATTATAATGTAATGTTATGTAATGTATATATAATAGGTAAGTTCAATACTAGGAACAAAATGCTAAATGATTTTGATGGCGTTTAGGACAGGCTACGTATGGCTCTTTTGGCATATTGTTTACCTGAAGGAATCAGAATTAACAAGGACAGGAGGAACTTTGTTTTTTTTTTTAAGATTTATTTATTTATTCATACAGAATTGGGGTACAGGCCAGAGATGCGGAGGGTGAGAGAATTCACCAGGGACAGAGTGGGGAGCAGAACAGGCACATCAAGGAAGTACACTGCTGAGGGGAGCAGCAGGCAGGTCAGAAGAGGTCTGCCACGCCCTGTGGTCACCTGTGGGGCAGGCGGGGATCAAACTCATGCAGAAGCGGCTTAAGGTTCTTAGTGCTGTGCTTTAACCCGCTGCGCCACCAAGGAGGGCCAGGAGGGACTTTTTGACTCTTTCCTGAAGCAGTCATTAAAGCCTCATCTGAGAGATGGATTCCCTAAACCAGAGAGGACATCTCCAAAGATAAGGGGTACCGAAGAAGTCTGAGTGAATAGGTCTTGCTGATTTTCTCCAGTTTCCTACACCCAATTCATTTTTGTCTTATCTTTGCACAACTGTTCACACTTTATCACCTCTAGTATAAAGCACTCAGCTTTACCAGCTGCTTTGGGTTTTCACTTTTTTATGAAGGCTCCCGAGTCCCTTTGTGAAAGTTTATATTCAATACATTTGTATGTTTTTCTCTTAACCCAGTTTTGTTACAATGGTCCCAGTGGAGGACACAGAGGAAAAAGAAGAAAAAAGAAAATGTTTCATTCCCTACAATTCTTAACATCAATCCTCTGTAAGTGACTATAAGGGCTGCATTTCCCAAAGACAATCCTACATGGAAATGTATTTTGCATCCACCAAAATTTTTTAAATGGGGAAAAATATGAGCTTTTCAAAAATATATAGGTCATGTCCATAATCTCAGAGGAATTCTTGATTTTGAGCACTCAAAGAGAATATAGTGTGGACCAACTTATCAGAAAGAACAAGTTAATGACAAAAACAGGAAAACCAACATAAAACCTTATGAAGGTATGTCTCAATTTCAGTCCGTCCATATTATTCAATAAACTATCAGAAAAAGAAGTTGAAGAAAATTCAAGAAAGGGTGATTACCTGCATGAGCAGAGAGGGGTGAGTGTGGGCGAGGCAATGCCGGTGACTGCCCATTGCCTATCAAGCTCTTCCGGTTGCTTGTTCGGCAACTGTCAGAAGGAAAGTAAAAACAGTTTGAATTGAGAATACAACAATAATGTTCAAATATGTGCAATCCAGGCATATACTAGGTTGGACAAACTACCTGCTCATGCAATTGCTATCATTTTTTTTTTTTTTCAAGATACTATGCAGTTCACTAATGGTTGAGGGTAGTTGCCTGTTTTATATCAGAAAATATTTTCACATAGTTAACACCATCAATATTCCTCACCACCAGTGAAGCTATAATCAAATGAATTCTTTCAGCTCTTGACTATAAATATGTGACATGACACACATACAAGTGATAAATTAAGAATTCAAATCAGCTAACCACAGGTAGCATCTTTGTTGACATGAAATTTCTAATACAAAATTACATGCTACGAAGCACAATGACATTAATCTTACAATGATGCACTAATTAAAAATCTAATTATTTAGACACATTTCCTATTTGTGCCTTTTGTCAATAGAACTGTTGATGCCTAAGATAAATGTAGGTTCACTACTCATTCATTTTTCATTTTGTATTCTGCATTCAAGTCTTCATTAAGTTAAATATTTTGGCATGAGAAAAACAGATTCCAGTTTATGTCAAAATAATAATAGCAAAGGCTCCGTTTCACAGGCATGCTACCTATAGGTTTATGATGGTTTCAGAGAGAAGAAATAATCACTGCACAAGGGTACAGGCAACTATTTACTTTTCCTGTCTCTGCCAGTAGAAATCTACAAAATGGTGAATTTGATTCCACAGGAACGTTCACAAGCCTCAAAGGTTAAGACCCATACTGAAGATGAAGTAGACTAACTTATTCTCGTATACAGACTGGCACTTCAATCTCTATTGTCACACAGTTGTTAGAACAGGATAATAAAAACCAGCAGGTGACCTTGTTAATTCACCTCAATCTAATAAAGCTCACAATCCATAAGGGGGCTGCCCATTACCACTCAAAAAGATCTACTGTAATGTCTTAATTCACCTCTGCATCGGAGGTACTTGGAATAGGAATTTTCACCTGACTTCGAAAGCAGGTAGATATACCTGAGAATCTATAAAATATTTGACAGGAGTCTTTCTAAATAATCAAATAACATATTTCAAAATCAAAACCAGTTCAGCAACAGTGACCTGGGAGACAAGCCTCTCTCCTAGATATTTGCTGCTTATTATAATTTGTCAACATTCCCGTATTTATAATTTCTTAAGGTCAGGCTGCATCATTTTATTTTCCTTACTGGAGCAATCAACATCCCCTAGCATTATCTGTGAGTTTAATTAAGAACATGTTTACTCAGCCTTAAATAAGTTGTTGAATAAGAATAGACCCTTGATACTTAATTATGAAGGTGGATTATGGTATTGTCAACTCATCCGTCAAGAATAGTATGCAACTTATTAAATTCACAATCTGAAAGCCTGATTACTTTAAAAAGATACCCTATATGTATTTAGTGTGAATCCAAATTAACGTCTTCTTTCATTTCAGCATAGGAATGTTAAATATACCAACTTGCTGATGTTAATAAAATATATTAGAAATGACAGATTTATACCCTGGAAACCTCAACAAACTTACTTGTTAATTTTACCAAATTAACTGAAATATAGGTTAACTATCATAAAAGGTTATTTGCGTATTTTTACATTCAGTGTTTGATCTAAATCATTATGACGATTTTCTCAAGTTAATTATTAATGCTTATATATGTAAATCAAATGAATATGAAATGTGTATTGATAAAATTAGTGATCTAACAAATATCTTGACTAGGGTATCAGTAAAATGTTTACTTAAAGATAAAATTTAGATACTATTTCTAAAGGAAGTTTAAAAAAATTAATTTTGCTAAGAAACACATAGAATGACTAGTAACTCCATAACAAGCAAAAATAAATAGCCAATAATTTAGATTTAAAACAAAGAAATATATAAATAAAATACTTTCTCACAGTATCATGATTTAAAATCTACCCAAAAGTAGATTTAGAAGGGACTGATTTTAAATATATGATTTAAAAATTGTGAAAAAGAAGGGAATATCTTTGTTTGGTCAATATAAATAAGCTTGTGTTACATTCACCCTGTGCTTTCCTACTCTCTGCAATGATTTGTAATCTTCACAATTAGATGATTATGAATGCAATTTAGAGTGAATCAAGACACAGGAGACTTCAGCCATGACGATGTGACGAGTTAAAATTAGTTAAAAACATTGCATAAAATTGCATAAAATGTTAAATACTTTGCATAAATCCTTAAATAACTGGAGGCTTATCTTGTTGACAAATGCTAAGACCAAAGTACAGTAGGTAGCTGAAAGTGTCTTTTCTAGCCTCTCTATGGACCTTCAGCTTGAAGGTATTAAAATCCAACAGACTTGGAACTATTTTCAATTTCAATAATCAAATAGGAAGCTATTAGACATGAAAGGCATCTCATTATGGCAAAACCAAACTTTTAAAAATACAGGTAAAGACAAAGGAATTTTACAGGTCTGTACAACATAAATCTGTATGTACATTCAGCAAGTAAGGTTTTGGTCTCACACATGAATTAATTTGATGCTAACATTCTTAAGGGTAAAGGGGAATTTATACTGTATTTAAACCCCCAAACCTACATCTTGGCTATATTCCAGTACCTCACTATGATAGTCTGTAGTAACTTTCCAAAGTGGGGTGTGCACTTCACTTCCAATCAGTACTATTTGCCTCTGGTGTCTGAGACTTACCTAATCTTATTGCTGTAGGTATCTGTTTTCCCAAAGAAATGAATTAAAATCCACATTTAATTCCACAGTAACAAAGCTGCTAATGGGCAGGACCTGAGCATATTCACTACCTAAACTACTTAAGACCTGGTGCTGCCCACACTAATCATGACACTGAGACAAATTGCTGAACTGACCTCCCTTGTCATTACTTAGTCGTACAGGTATCATATACTTTTGTGCAAGTAAAAGGAGAAGTTTACGGCATTCAAGGAGGAGGCAGTCCCTACGTGCTGGTGATGACCCCAAATGCACTTAACTCATAGAATGATGAAACAGCACAAACATCTTAAACGTTCAGTCTTAGGGACACAGGTACATGATTGCAAAAATGAAACTGAAGAATAGTTATGAACTTGAGCTACCAGTGTTCAATTCCCAAATGCACTGTTTCACTCTTTAGCAAGAAACAGAAACCATTCATCCTGTCTTGGCTTCTAGAATCTAGAAGTCAAACACAGGAATATCCATGTCCCACAAAGCACCTCCACTTCCTGAGTTCTCCAGGCAAAACACATGAGGAACTTTGTGGACAAAGTGCTCAGTTTGTTCTCTGAATCTGGCACAATGGCAGAGTCAATATTCTCTGCATGCAAAAATTGAATTTTACCTGAGAAGACAGACATATACAACCTGACATCAAAGTGAAGATAAACACTGAATTAAGGCAGAGGCTGATGAAGCCAACTAAACATTTCATTTTGCTCACTGGAAAGATCCACACAAAGACAGGTAAGAGACAGGGAAAGAGAGCTCTTGTGCCCCCCCCACACACACACCCTGCCAATACAATACCACCTCCATCACCAACACTATCCAAATAAATGCTGTAGATGCTGGGGATCGGGAAAGGAGAAGAATGGAAAAGACAATGACAATAAATTTGCGTCAGTAGGGCTGGCTGTCCCCTGGGGGCTGGGAGGCTAGATAGGCAGGGACAGCACTGAGTAAGAACCTCACAGCTGGCTGGGCATTTGGGTGGAGATGCTTAGAGTGACATGAGACTACCACAGGAAGTATTTTGTCTTCATGCTTTTTGGCTCAGACAGGTACTGTGAAGATTGAACAGGGACCCACACCTGCCCCCTGAGCTCACTGTTCCTATTCCCTAAAACAGGTTGTCAAGGAGCTTCTCAATTGTCTGATTACTGTGCAGAACACCTTCTATTTGCTAGGAAAATAGAGGCCAATCATGAGTTTCATCATCTATGTGAAACCCGACTCGTTATAAGGGACAAGGAGGAATGAGCCACTAAGACAAAGCAAGGGAGCAGGGTTACCTCTGTTGGATAAAACCACCAATATTTACCTTCTGCCTATGTGGGCCATAGGTTCAGAGCTCCACATACAGGATTTGGTGGTAAAATTGGTGGTAAAAGTCTCACACTTGGACCTGTCACATCTTTCTAGGCAGAATCTGTTAATTATGCTGTAACAGGACTGTAGAAACCATGGGGACCATTAGGCTCTGATCTTTCTCAATTGTCTGAGTAGGTGAAATCTAGATTAGTTTTAAATTACATCATTTTGAGACATGAATACTGATCATGTCTGATCGTGACAAGACAAGCTAAGGAAGGGAAACCCCAACAGTGTGGTAATTTCTAATACAACTGACTCGAAAGGTCAACACTCAGTGTGATACGTGACAGACCAGCGGGGGAAAGTGGTGAGAATACAGTAAGCTTCCTAAGAAGAGATCCAGAGGTTCAAGAAATAATTAAATTACAGCTAGGCTATAGCTTATTGATCCATCTGCATGAAAAATTTGATAAATTCTCACAGAAGACCAATTACAAAGCAAAGCTTTCTGGATGTAAACTCCTGCTAATTATTTATTACAATTTTCATAGAATCTGGGTTTCTGAATATACCTTAAAAAAGGAGAAAGGCTGAAGCAGTCATTTAGAAATGACCAGAAGGTAGAAATTTTCTAGTGAATGCCATATTGCTAATAAATGTCATAAAAGACCCTGTTTCCTGATTTTTTCAAGGAAGGGCTTCAATCAAATGAGAGAAACAGTCACACTTTTTTTTTTTTTTTTAGTCTACACTTAGCCAACTCCATGGATTAGCCCAGCTTCTCAAGTTTTTTTTTTTTTTTTTAGTCTTAGAAATTTTAAAAAGATAGAAAGATAATTCAACAATTCCCACCCTCTGGAATAAGTGGTATCATTTTGTCATATTTGTTCCCAATCATTTAAAAAAATAGAAATTCATTACAGATAGGGAGAAATGTACCCTCCCTCATCCAAACCAATAACCATTATCCACTCCCAATGAGGCAACTGCTAGAAGACTTTTTGCATGTTTATATCTTTACTATGGTATCACATATCAGGAAAAACTGACTAAGACTTGGGATTGAGCAAGGGAGATGGATGGCTTTTCCTTCAAAGGCTTGTTAGACTGTGCACAGTGGACCTCCCCAAGTGATTATCTAGTTCTATATGGGAATGCACCTTTCACTGATTACTGACTACATGTTTTAAGATTCTGTAGGGGTAGAAGTTAAGTGGTAGAAGACTCAGTAATATAAGTGAGTCTTGTACAGAACAATGTAAATCAATCTCGTCTGCAACAGATTCACTTGGTAAATACTCTATAGAAAAAAAGGAAAGCCCAAACATTAAATATCATTAACATGTAAGATACTAACCAGTTTTAACCTACAAGCAGATTTACCATTTGGAATTGCAAAAATTAAACATACTCACACATATACATCGCTTTCTCAAAATCCCTTTGAATCTATTTAAGTAGGTTGTCACTGCCCTCACTAATTGATAAGCTACATAGTATCTTTGACACATGCTCATTTTATATTTGTGTGGCAGTCATGTTGTTTGATTTTCAAATAAATGGTACTCTAGCACACTATATGTTATAGATGTTCTGCAACTTACTTTTTTTTCACTCAACATTATACTTTTGAGATTTAACCATGGCAACATAAATATGGGTCTTTTATTTTCCTTTTTTAGAGTATTCAATTGAAGCAAAGTTTAGAAATCTTAAATGCACTAAAATTATATGTATCATGTACATTTTTTTTCCCTTTCTGTAACATTAAGTATCTAGGTCTCTGTATATCCAAATCAGATTGCAAAAATCTTGAGATATCTTTGTGGTTGTATTTGAAAGAAAAACTTTATCATGAAACATAAAGCAAGTCTTCCTTAAAATCTCCTTAGTGGGCCCTCCCTGGTGGCGCAGCGGGTTAAAGCACAGCACTGAGAAGCTAAAGCCGCTTCCCCATGAGTTCGATCCCCGCCTGCCCCGGAGGTGACCCACAAGGCGTGGCAGACCTCTCCTGACCCGCCCGCTGCTCCCCTCAGCAGTGTACTTCATCGATCTGCCTGTTCTGCTCCCCACTCTGTCTCTGGTGAAGCCTCTCACCCTCCATATCTCTGGCCTGTACCCCAGTTCTGTATGAATAAATAAATAAATCTTAAAAAAAAAATCTCCTTAGTACACTTTGCTTTCACACTATTGAAATAATGTTCTTTCTTTCTAATATAATCACTTTACCCTTTTTCTGGATTTCTTCAAGTCCAAAGCTCTATACTATCCCTTTATCAAAACAGCCTCGGCTGTGTAGATACTAACATTCCTTAGAAGGTAACAAGAGCAACACATTATTATTTCTGTTGCTGACGTACATTGTTGCGTATGTGAAGTCAAGCCAGTGTTTTCCTTAAGACCCATGAAATCAAGGTTCTATCCATCTAACAAATTACCTTGAGTCCCTAATATGTGGTGCATATTATTCTGAACAAGAAAACACTTTGCTGCCCTCACGGAGCTTACATTCTTGGAGGAGGTAGTAGATAAAAAGCCCAAAAAAGAAAGCAAAATATACAGCAAGGATGTTGGTGGTTTCATTTTTAGTAAGAGATATAAATGGAGCAAAGTAAAGCAGAAAGTAGGGCAGGGAGCATAGATATGGGAAGCCACGATTTTAACACATGGTCAGAAAAGGTCTCAAGGGGGAGGTGTATGATATTAGGAGAACAGAGGGATGAGGGAGTGAGCACTCATGAAGGCCCCGGGGCAACAGAGCTCTAAGAACAGCAAGCAGCCAGTATTCCCAGGAGTGAGCCAGAGGTTAGCAGCAAAAAGGGGGTGTAGAGAGATGACAGGGACTGGTCTATGGCAACCTGAAGGCCACAGTAAGGAGATAGGTTTTCTGTCCGGGTGAAAATAGAAGCCTCTGGAAGGTTTTTCAGTAGTTCTGACTTTTGATTTAAGAGAATTACCTTAGTTTCTAGATTGAAAAAAACCAAGGGAGAACAGTTAGGCAGTTAGGTAGATGTAATTCTCTACTATACTCTCATCTCCTGTGACTCTATTATAAAATATGGTATTTTATTATTAAATTAAAATTCATGCAAAAAAAAAAATGGCCCCAAGGTTCAATGTAGCATTATGCCAGTATGTGCTCTTCTACAGAACATCAAAACCCTGGGAAAATGGCAGTGCTCATACCATGGCGTCTACCAAGGTGGAGTGCTTCAGGCTTATACATGTGCGCATCAGGGAGATGACCTGGCTCATGGTTATCCTGGGTATGTAATTAAGAATCCTATTGTTGGCCCTCCCTGGTGGCGCAGCGGGTTAAAGCACAGCACTGAGAATCTGAAGCCACTTCCGCATGAGTTCGATTCCCGCCTGCCCCGGAGGTGACCACATGGCGTGGCAGACCTCTCCTGACCCGCCCACTGCTTCCCTCAGCAGTGTACTTCGTGGATCTGCCTGTTCTGCTCCCCACTCTGTCTCTGGTGAAGCCTCTCACCGTTCCTGAGCCTCTGGCCTGTACCCCAGTTCTGTATGCACAAATAAATAAATAAATTATAAAAAAAAAAAGAATCCTATTGTTGATATTATCGATTTAGTACTTGAACTTAACTCTTCCATTAGGAAAACAAGCTTTTTCTAAAGGTGTTACTTGTAAAGTCAGTGAATGGTTGTGTATATTATTTTAAATTATGAGCAAAAACTTTAGGATAATTACTTAGCTAGAGTAAAGAATAGTTGCAAAGACTTTGAAATTTCTGAGGATAATCAATAGGGAAATGTACATGCTACTTTATACAGTATTTCTTGCAAATATCTAAGAAGATAAACCCATACTGAGATCTGACCCAATTTTCTGTCTTCATGGATGGTGGAAGAGACCATTGAACATACATGTTAGCAAGAAATTATTCAATATATTAGATATTTATGGAATGTCTATTCCTATTATGAGTACTATGGGAGATAATAAAAGGAAACATTCTCAATGTGTTTAACATATAAAAGGAGAGAGAAGACTTCACAGATAACTGTATTCTAAGCAAAGAAGTAATGCAAAAAAAAAGTGTCGCTATCTTAAATGTGAGATAAAATCCCAATCAGCGCAGTTGTATTTTCATAAATTTATGGAATATACTATGCATGACAAATTATCCTTCCATTTCATGTATCTTCTATAAATAATGCCTTAATACCAGTCATTTGCTGGCACACTGTAATCTTTAAACCACTTCTTATAAGTCATTCTTTTATATGTCTATTTTAAAGGTATACACACCCAGTTCTATCTATGCAGCTGATGTGGTAGACACTGATGTCCTGTGGTAGCATGTGATTGGCGACTGACCACCATTTCTCATGTTGTACCACAGTAATCAGGGAAATCAGCATTTCATTTCTATGACCAGGGCCTCCCTAGTGGCATAGGGGTTAAGTTTCAGTCCTGTCACCATATGCCCTGAGTTCTATACCCAGCTAGGGAGGTGAACCATATGGTGCACCAGACCTCTCCTGCCTTGCCCACTGCTCCCCTCAGCAGTGTGTTTCAATAGATCTGCCCATTCTTCTTCCCACTCTGTCTCTGGTGAATCTTGTCATTGGCCACACCTCTGGCCTATACCTCAGTTCTTCTATGCAAAAAAAAAAAGAGAGAGAGCTCAAGAGAGAGGGATTTAAAAAACAGCCTGTGACTACTCATTCATTCAATAAACCTATCTGAGAATATCACGTTTCTGGAGGGCAAAGATTATATTTCATACAATAGTGGCTCCCTCTGGATACCCAGAAATATATAGAAATTAAAAATATCAGAGGGGACTCCCTGGCGGCACAAGAAATTAAAGCACAGCACTATGAAGTTACCTCAGCCATTTCAGCACGAATTCAATCCCTGCCAGGGAGATGACCCACATGGTGCGGTAGACCTCTCCTGACCCAGCTGCTGCTCCCCTCAGCAGTGTATTTCAGTACATCTACCTGTTCTGCTCCCTACTTTGTCTCTGGTGAATCCTCTCACCACCCTTGTACCTCTGGCCTGTACCCCATTTCTGTATGTACAAGTGAACAAATCTTAGAAAAATGTCAGAAATTCAGTAATTTCATTTAATGACAAAATGTCTCAGCCTTTGAGATATTTACCATTTAATTTGGAGGCAAACAATACTCTAATTTATAAAATTAAACTGATCCAAGATGACAATACCCTCTTTAACACGATGAGGCTGATCACAGTCATCCACAACTGAGACAAATAGCTGACAGGTATGTGCTGCTGGATAATGTGAACATCTTACAGGAAAACCCATATCAGGTAATTTAGAATAAAATTACAATGGAAAAATCATTGGAATTAAAACAGGAGGCATAACACAATGGTCAAAGTCAAGTAGAAGTTGAACTAATATGGGATTTATAGCAACAGAGTACGTTCAAGTGCCAAAAATGCCATAAGTAAAAAGTAATCAGTGTGAGAAGGACCTGTGTGTTGGCACTTGTGAATTGTTTCTAGTGTACTTTATCCGCAGTGCCAGTCCTTGGAGGGATGTAAACTGCTGCCCACCCCAAAAGACCAACGACATCAGGCAGGTCTCTATCTGAATGAGGACACTTAGGGTGGGAAAGTCACATAGGAGATGACTTCTGTGCGATGATTATTCACTCAGAGTACAACAGTTCAAACGTTACATCACAGGCACTCGATAAAGATTGTGTCTACTTGGGGAGAGTGTGCTGGGAAAGCAAGGTAATTAGTTCTAATCTAAGACCTGAATGTGCTATATCTTGGGAAAGAGCTCCCAGGACTCACCTTGCTATAAAACCAATGGAGGAAGTCTCACTGCACTAGGGTGTAATCTATCAGCTGACTGGGCTTCTCTGGTTGGCCTAGCAAAGTGTCAATGGCAGATAGCTGTGGGAGGGGTGGAGGTGGTGGCCCCAATTTTATAACAGGGGGAAGGGTCAAATACCTACGAGGCTGATACACTTTGAGTTTTTTTCAGTGCAACTGCAGTCAAGGACCAAAGATAATCCTGCATACATATCAGAGAGTTAAGGAGATTCAAGCAAATATAACTCTTTCTAAACCTCTACTTCAGAAGTGTGTATATGATTGGGGTGGGATGAGGTAGGAGAATATGTGTGACCAATTTCTTTTTTTCCTTCCTGTGTTTCATACAAATATGGATAAAACTCACAACTGGATTCATTTTTTTTTTTTTACTGTCATAGAAAAGAGTTCAAGTTCCAACTATTTAAACAACTTTCAATCAAATTAATAGCACTGGATTATTCTCAGTTAGCCAGTGATAAGAAAAAAAATCTTTTAAAAGTCTTTAAAAGTGGTTTGATTTGGCAGAAACAAATCAGAGGAAATGCAACAGGCAAAATCTATTTTCTAATCTGCCCTTCTGAAAATAACCATAATCAAATTTTACCATTTACTTTTCTCCCCTGTAACTACTATCAACCACTTTCATGGCTTTTAAGAAATGGTGAACAACAAAAAACAAACCCCAAAACAAAAAAATAAAATAAATAGCTTCAGCAAGTTGGATTGAAATTTTTTTGTATCAAAATCTTATTTGGACAGATTTGTAACAGTTGAACTAATACAATGCTGTTTTACCCAGCTAATTTCTCTATATAGAAATTAAATCTCATTTTAACTTGTTACAGGTAGAAACAATTTTTTAAAAAGATTTATTTATTTATGCATACAGAACTGGGGTATGGGCCAGAGCTTCAGGGGTGGTGAGCAGATTCACCAGAGACAGAGTGGGGAGCAGAACAGGAAGACTGATAAAGTACACTACTGAGGGGAGCAAAGGGAGGGGAGAGGGGTCAGGAGAGGTCGGCCATGTCATGTGGGTCACCTCCGGGGTGGGATCAAACTTGCACTGAAACAGCTGCGGCCAGTTTGCAGTGCTGTGCTTTAGGCCACTGTGTCACCAGGAAGGGCCAGAGACTCTGAATTTGGTAGATGTATTTTAGTCTAGTGTCATTACCTAGCTACACAGTTAAACAGTATCCAGAAAAGTCAAAAGCTGCTCCTTCTTTCTGGTTTAGACAACTCCAGATAACTCTTATCTGACCCACAAAGGGAGGGGAGTTGACTGGATATCCTTTTATGGCACTCAACAGAAATGATGCCAAGCCCAGAAGCATGACTATTTAACACCCTTCCAACTCCAGAGCATTCTGCATGTACAACCATTTGGCGTAAGGTGCTGCCCACGAGGGAACTATCCCTAACTCCACAGCAGGAACACACACACACACACACACACACACACACACACACACACACACACGTAAAGCCCACATCAGAGCTCCACTTTGTTCCCTTCTGTGAGGAAAACCATGTGGCAAAAAGCCAGTATGTTCCTGTTCAGTATGTTTTGTTGCTCACTGCATCTAATTCAGTATCTTGCAAAATGACATTCTGTTAATGACATGAATGTCAAAACTGTGATAATGGGCAGAAGTAGAAGAAAATGTTTCCTAAATGGAGAAACAACAGGACAACTGCCAAATGGATATTAAAATTAGTTGTGTGTCAAACCCATACTTAAGCACTCAGTCCCCTGTTATTTGTTTCCAACATGAAAGGGAAGTAGCCTCCCAAGGAAGGAAGAATAGCCTACCTTGGTGAAAATCAGAGAAAAGCAGAAGAGGTCAAAGGAATATTTTCCCTTAATTAACTTCACAGATGTCTTGTCTTTTTCTCATTTGCATCCACTGATGTTTTTGTAGTTGGTCTCTCATTTTGCAAAGATGAAATTGGCCACAAGGAACCAATTCTGTTGTAGAGACAGGAGGGCTGGGGAGATACCAGAAGATGCTGGCCTTTAAGTTGCTCAGTATTCAGTCTGGGTAATGATGCTCCTTGCTCATGCCATATGTGGACTAAGTGGAGAATTTTAGGTCAGCAACAAAGCAGGGCTGTGGAGACAGCCACACTAACCATAGCAAGCAGGACCCGGGCGGAGGGAGGGAGGGAGGGGCTGTGGCTCTCCCAACCAGGGTTTTCAAAGACAGAAATCAGCCTGGGCCAGAAAGAGAGGCTTACTTTTTTTTTTTTTTTT
>NW_004567108.1:41349455-41386072 GCF_000260355.1 Condylura cristata
GAGGGGAGCAGCGGGCGGGCCAGGAGAGGTCTGCCACGCCATGTGGTCACCTCCGGGGCAGGCGGGAATCGAACTCATGCGGAAGCAGCTCTTAGATTCTCAGTGCTGTGCTTTAACCCGCTGCGCCACCAGGGAGGGCCCCGAGAGGTTTACTTTTTAAGTAAAAGAAAAAAGTGGTAATTCTTTTCCCCAAAGGAAGAGAAAGTTCTGTGTTAAACAGACTATAAGGACTTACCATTAGATCTGATTTCAAATTCTAACCTCCTTAAGTCTCAATTTACTAATTTGGTGAATGGGAATAATATGTACAACTACAAGAGAGCCATGCAGACATTAAATGAGGTATAAAAAATATCAATACCTGGCATACAGCAAGTGTTTCATAAATATCAGCCTTCAAAATAAGACAATGTGTTGTTTCTCTTTTGCATACATTCTCTCCTGCATATGTTTTCACACTGAAAATATTACACTAAGGCTTTCCCTCAAGGTTCTTGGAACAAGAAGTCTAAGCTCACCCACAGAACTAACTTCTACAATCAATACAATGAATTATGCAAGAACTAAAGAAGCTGGTTCTGAGGCAGCAAGACGCCAAGTAAATGCAAATATTAGCACAGTGATAGGAAGAATGTAACAATAAGCAGGATGAATGGTTGCCTTTAGAAACACAGAAAAACATAAGTTGCAGAACCACAAGTTCAGTGCCCATTCAAGCATCTGCAAAGGGCAAATTGACAATGTCAAGGTGAAGAGACATGGACGGGTCTGTTTCTGACCAATTGACAAGATCACACACATCAGTCCACCATAATCCCAACCCTTAATCATATATGCCATCAAACCTAGCAATCTCCCACCTAAGCAGCCTTCCAATTTACTTCATGGAGACATTGTCCAAATGCAAATAACAAGAGTAAAAGTAACTGCTAAGCTTAATACACACTAAGCAGTGCTTTATTTTTTAGGATGAACTGTTTTGCTAATATTCTAATATTTTAATATTCAAATATTCCAGAATATAGAGAATGACAAATTCAAGAAGTGTAAATCTAATACCAATTGCATTTATCTTTGCAAATTATTATCTCAGAATTTTGAAGTCTCATATAAATCTAATAAACTTGGTAACTATGGCTCCCTGCCTATGATGAATTTAATACCAAATGAACCAGATTCTTGAGCCTACAGTGTAAGGGTCAGAGACAGAAAGTGGGTCAACTCAGATCGTGATTTTTCCAGAGCAACAACCCTAGTTCCCCAGTAGCTAGGCCTCCATGTCACCCAGTGGGGGCTGCTTTGTACCCTAGGTGGCGTGGCAACCGGTATGCATGCTTGTGACACACAGTCAGGTGAGACACATGTGGACACCCTTCCTCTACAGTGTGTTCTCCAAGATCAAGGGCATACAACCCCACACACGGATTATCCATGGCAGGTAGGCACCGTCTCTTAACCCCAAAGCAGCTGGTCTAGCCGAAGTTAGAGAAAAGAATTGCATTGAAGCAGTATGAATCAGATTTTTCTGTTCACTATTTCTTAAAGGATTTCAAACCCAAGTTTCTGGGTCATGTCCCCTTTAATTGGCTTTACATATATTGATATAACCATATATATATACGCACATATATTTGGTTCTCTATTTCCAGATATCCAACGCTATGTATTAGAGGAAAGAGAAATCAGATTGGTTATTTAAAACATCTTTGAATGCAATGGATTTGAGAAAAAGGACAGAGAGTTCGCATTCTAACATGGATTAGGAAGTGAATTTGGCCAGTAGAAGATCTAAAGCATACAAGGTATACCGATTGTATTACTGGGGCGGGCTTTTTAAAAAATAAGTTATATATTCACAAATGAGATATATATATATGTGTGTGTGTGTATGTATGAAGTAATAATATACATACCTCAATATCCATATATATTATATATACACACACACCTCAAAAGAAAACAAACTCAACTCTATAAAAGCTACATATTTATAGCTTTTATAAGCCTGTGACCCAGTATCTTGGAGTCTTCTTGGAGACATTCTTTTAAGATGTCATGCTTTTAGTCTTGCATGCTTTTAGTCAGCCTCCATCACCCCCCTCCCCAAAAGTTCTAACAGGCCCAAAGATTTGATGACAATATGTGTGTAGAGAAGTATCATTAAACTGCATTGGTTACATCAAAACTATGACAGGAGTTTAGACAAAGTGTGAGTTACAAAGAAAAATTTTAATGTTGGCTTTATTCACCTTCAATCACTCGTTTGCCTCTTCCAGGCATGGCTACTTATTTCTCATAGGCCCAGCCTTCTGTTTGAAGAGGTGACCTCATTCATCCTGAGCCTGGGGTTTGGCCCTTATTAGTAAGTACCCTGAGCTCCAGAATAACACACCAACTCCGCCTCTTCACCATGTTCACCAAACATCCAGCCTAAACTCTTTCTGCATCCCCTGCAGTGACTCAGAGAGTTCCTGTTCATTGTGTTCCTGGGTTCCTGTTTATTAAAGTCATGGAATCCCTGACCTTCACATGAAAATATTTTTATTCAATATTATAGAGAGATGGCACCCTGCTGTGTAAAGATTCCATATTGAATAGGATCCTAAGGAACCTGCCTAACATGAAATTAAACTGTATTTTAAGACTAGAATTAGGAGACTTCAACCTACTGAAAACAAGTCGTTGACCCTCTGAAAGAAACAAGGTGAAATCATTTGCTAGGCTACTTTTGCTTATTATTTTTCTGAATAGACTTTAAATCCTATTGGAAGTGTAAAATATACATGAAAATAACAATGTAGCTACACCATCTTGAAAATTAAATCTGTCAATAGCTACCCACCGAGTCTCCAGCTTTGTTCACATCATATATTCATTCACAGTACAAGCATAAAAGTGAAGAGCTCACTTACAGAACAGAGTGTTTTTTTGCCTGGTTCTTCAGATACTAGATATCCTGGTTGTTTACTATGGTAGGTTGTTTACTATGGTAGGTAACAAAGTTTCTAAAATCACAAAGTTATAAGGTAAGGAGAAAACCACTTTGTGCTATTAGCTTATCTGTCTCATTGACAATACACCAAAAATGTATTGCTGTTGTTCAAATGTCAAGGATTTATTTTGCATTTCACTAAACAAACAAACAAACAAAAAAAAAACACCTCATAAACACCTTAGTTATTAATTGCATTATTGCATTTGAAAGTTTCAGTATTTCAAAATAGTGTAAAAGAGGGATGAGTGCTAATTAATGGCTCACAATAAAGTCTACAAATTTGGAGACCAGCACCTAGTGATAAACAGTTCCACCAGGTGAAATTATCTCTTGCCCTCCCACCCCTGCCCAATACAACCTGGGCTTCTTGTTGCAACTCAACTTGTTGATAAGCAACTCTACTACTTCACCAGCATTCCCCATCCCAAGATTTTTTAAACAGAGTGCGTCAGGCCCAGGCAGAGGGGAGACGGGTACCAGGACCCAAGAGATGTGCTTATGAGTTTGAAATCAGGAAATCTGGGGAGGGAGACATTTCCCTGAATTTAAAATAGTTTCATTGTTTAGGTAGTTGACATTGTGTAATTGGGACAAGACCACAAAAAACCCTGCGACACAAGGTTTGACAGAAACCAGGCATTCACACTTTTAAAAGACTGAAGACCAAAATGAAATATATATAAAGTCATCTAAATTAGACATACAACTGTTAAAGAAAGCTTTCGATACCCAGGTAAACAAAATGTCCCTGGCCTTGCCAGATTAGGGCATTTTCTCAAGTAAATTCTATGGAAACCAGAGGCAAATATTTAATGAGGGAATAATTTTATCACTGAGAAATGTGAAATAGGAAATGAGTGTGTAGGGCCAAGCCCAGAAAGATTTTTAATGTGCCCATAGCACATCATTACACTAAAACAATATATTAAAACTTCATTTATAAAATACTTTTTAAAAATTACTGCATTACAGCAAATACCTGTAGCAATAGCACTTGTGTTCTAGCTGGGGGGAAAAAATAAAAACAAAAAACAAAAAACAAAAACCCCACTGGCAATGAATCCAGTACTGCTCTAGTTAGAAAGAATTAATGGCGTATTAATTATAAATAACTCTATCCTCCAAATTCTCCTGGCTTTCACTGTTATAGCCTTGCTTCAGAGATTAGTTATTTTTCCACTGTTAAAACTTTCTGGTAGAAAAAGAACTTTTATTAGTTTTCAGCCTTCTCCTCTAAATTACAATTTTACCTCACAAAGATTCATCTCTAACTCATCCACGAAAGTTAATCAATTTGTGTAGAAATGAGGAAAACTACTCTCTAATCTTTTCAAAATTGATGATAGAAATAAGGTTGACAACTTTTTTCCAATAGACTCCAAATACTCTGTATAAGGTACTACACACACACACACACACACACACACACACACACACACACACACACACACACACAAATGTATTCTTAAATTACTCCACAACAAAGACTTAGTGGTGCCTGGGTCACACTAGACTGAAATCAAAGGATGAATATGTCCAGAGTTGAAGGGAAGGTGGTCTGAAGAGGCACAAGGATTGAGGGTGAGAGAGACCACTTTCCTTCTGGCAACGGAGACAGCAGAACAACTCCAACTCCTAATATACCCCTCCAGGTTCGGCAACTCTTCTTTTTCCTTAAGGCTCCTCAATAACCACCTATAATTAACTGTCTCTTTTCTGTGATGTTTCCTTTGTTCCTAATCAAGACAATTTACCATCTACCCTTCTGTTCATTTTCTAGCATCTCCCCTACCCTCACCCACCCCCTGCATGACCATTTTTAGAGATTGTAGAAGTGAAAGGACAATGCAGAACAAATGATCAGTCTTGTCCTCCCCTAAAATTCAAATGAAGTAGTTAAATAAACTGTGCTACAACCAAAGAGGGGGGATTATTTCAAAAAATGCTTACAAAGACAATAGATGAGCAGTGTAGACTCCAATGCCTGACATCAAACATGTTTAGAATATATAGAACATTGGAAGGAAATGTGCATAAATAAAATAGTGATTATTTCTTAGTGGCAGAAAAATGGGAGAATAAGTGTGTATGTGTTGGTGCTTTGGTTTTTAAAAAGTTTTCAGCATGAATCCTGTATCCTTTACTGGAAAAATATGTGTTTTACAAAGAAAAGCTAACATCTTTTAAACATATTGCTACAATTCCCAAGAGAAGTAGACGGCAGTAGCAGATAGTGACAACAAATACATCCTGGAACAGGAAAGTTTATTGAGATATTAATTGGCACTACTCTTTTTAGTGGAGATGTATGAGAAAAGTGTTTTCCTGTCCAATTCTAGAAGTCTCTGTGTTCACAGTCTGGTTCCTAGGTTTCAGAAGACCTGTAATAGGTTTTGGTTTCAGGAACAAACACAGAAGTTAAGAGGCAGTTGGCAGGCAAGTCACCCATCAGGCTCGCTCATAAAGGATACCTATGCTCCTAGAGAAAATGAAATGAAGTTGCTCGTGTTTAGAAGACCACGTGAAAAATGGGAGATGGCAGAGATATCTGGTTGTGTATTTGGCTGAACAGGACCAATGTCTACCCTATCAAATGCAGGGTTCCATGGAGTATGATACAACAGGCCAGAGGAAGGCAGGTTTGTGTTTGGGGGATAAAGATGAGCAGGACAGAATAAAAAAATGAACCACGCTTCCTTTGCCAGTGTCAGTAACAGGTGTCCTGCCCTCTGTGGGCATCTGCATTACCGCCTCTAATCACAGAGTGGACCTCACCAATCCCCATGGGCTTGGTCTATAAGTAATTTGGATGAGTAAAACGTAATGTGACCCAATGAGAAAAGGCTACATCATAGGGCTATTATATGGCATAAATTGTGGTGAGGGCATGTGGGTGTATACTCATCTCCAAACTCATTGAGTTAAATATATTGAATATATAGCACTCTAGAGAATCTTCAAACTACTAAAAAAATGGAGCTACCATATGACCCAGCAATTCCATTCCTAGGAGTCTACCCAAAGATCAGAAAAACATTAACTTGAAAGAAAACCTGCGCTCCAATATTTATTATAGCACTATATACAATAGCTAAGATATGAAAACAACTTAACAACCCCCAAATAGATGACTGGATCAAAAATTTGTGGTCTATATATACACAATGGCATACTATTCAGCAATTAATAAAGATGAACTTATACTATTTGCAATAACATAGGTGGAGCTAGAAGGAATTATACTCAGTGAAATAAGTCACAGGAGAAAGAAAATATCAGATGATTTTGCTTATAGGAAAGACAGGGAAACCATACAAGGGATCAAGAAAAGCAATGGCAACACTTGCAGGCAAACAACAGATCAGATACATTCAGCAGGCGAGGGAGCGGGAAAAACACAAGAGACTATGGTGATAGCTCACCATTGTCTTTGTGGTGGTGAGTTTAGGTAATTTTATGGGGCTTATACCAGAGGAAAAAGCAAACAATGGACAAAAATTCAATAATGTAATGTATGTGTGTGTGCGCGTGTGTACGTTCCTCAGAATCTACCATATAAACAAAAATAAATAATTATATATTTATTATAAGCAAAACCATCTGATATTTTCTTTCTCCATATATACATACATATACATACATGCATACATATATGCACATACACACAGCACTTTATATGACAAGCATATGTCAATAAAGCAATGAGAAGACAAGGGCAATTGTAACATAAGAAACTTCTAGATCCCCCTTGGTTGTATCCGTCATTTCTAACTTATAGCAATGTAGATAATTAATGAACTGCTTCTCTCAGATCATTTATAACTGTCTTTTTTTTTTTCTAATTTTAACAAAAGTCCTTCCTTCTTCAGGACATGGTTTGAAACATGAAGGTAGGAACAGAGTGTTAACCAAACAGTTTGCTAATGAAAAGACTATCTGTGCCCCTTTAATTACAATCCAATGGCTACTATAGTCACAGAGGTGCTAATCACAGCAAGGCCAGGCCCACTTCTAATAGTTATTAATGATGTGGAGAAACACAGCTGGACATTGGCAGCCTTGGTCAACAAGGAAATCGCAAAGCCAGAAGGATAAAGGTCTCCTTGACGTGAAATGCCAATAAAAGCTACAGATACAAACCCTGGAGTTGCAGAGGTCTGAAAGTGAAAGTGGGTAATATCATTGGCTTGCTATAAAACAACAGGACTTCAGGGGACCCTCTCTGTTTATAAATTAACCCCTAGAGTTACATGAACACATTCATAAATGTGTACTCTTAGAACAGTCACATGAAGCATGTTCCTTCAATAGTGGCAGACAAAACAAAACAACTATGCTGAAATCATGAAGAACTCCATATGCATCATATATACCCAGAATTTATTGTTAAATATATATTTGCTTCTTTTGGAATTTTAATTATTGAATTTATATTCAGGTAAAATTACCATATTACATTGAGATATAAAGTGTCTCATATTCAATTTGCAGAAACTTACAAAGTTGAAGCTGCAATGCTGAATCTAAATGGAATCATACTGTCACATGTTAAGAAAGTAGAAAGCTCCCAGTATTGGGTTAGTGATATGAAACGAAATCATCTGTATTATATAGCCCATGACTTCAAGAAGGTAACCTGGTCTGCACTACAGACTTGTGGGTAGAGCAATAACAGAGAGAAGCCACAAATTAAGAACCTAGCATCACAGGGAGGATGGAAGCCTTGTGGTTTTGGAACCATGGCTATGTACCCCTCCAGCCAAAGGACTGCAAGTGTCACTTGCCCTCATCCATTTGCTCCTGAGCCTTTTCCCAAAATTGGAGAAATGCCATGCCTTTGTGGTGACAGATAACATTTCAATCCTGCTAGGATATCAGGGCTTAGAATATGTCCTTTTTCAACACCTTACATAACTGCAGCTTAGCAGAAACACCTGAATAACCTAGAGGAAACAATTCTAAAATCTCTAGGTGTGTTTTGAGATGACACCACAAAAGATATAACTTTTAGGGAAACTGTTTTAAATAAAGAGATCACACAAAGCCAGATAAGACAGTGAATACTTAAATCACGGGTCAACTGGCTTAATACTGTAATCTCCTATTTAAAATGTGGTGTGATATGAGGAATAGCTGCTATGAAAGGCCTCTTTCTTCAGAAACAAATAGATAAACAGGGTTATACCTATAATGAAAAGTAACACAGCGCAAAGGCCTGCTGATAGACATAGTTGCTTAAGTGCATCGTCAGCATGGAGGTGCAGGTCCACAGTACCATGTAACTTGACAATTAACTCAGTTTCTTTTGAAAAGTAAACTATGCTTATCATAGAAAGTGGTTGGGAAAGCAAAGATAAAGGCGACAGCTGTACTGAGAACATGGATACAGGAGTCTTCACACAGGAGTGTCAGTTAATCGTTTATCTTAGTGTAAAATCTAGACCATTCTAAAGAGACAAAGTTCACAGAGCAGCAAATAGCATTACTTCTACTTTGTGACTCTAACCAGCTCTCAGTTCCTTTAGAATTGGCTGCTTTGCTTGTGACTTTGAGCAGAAGTTTCTGTTTCTTGTTTGAAAAGCATAGAACATTTTCCAGCATCTAAATCATTTTTATGTTGCAACATATCATGACAAACTGGCTCAGCTGATCCTGAATTTTTTAAACTAAAGTCTTCCCCACAAGGAAAGGTATCTGTAACACTCTGGAAGCAAAACACCAAAAATTAAGATAAAAGAATGTTCAACAATGCTGTTTAGCAGAGACAAATCCACTTTGCTATTTTAATGTTAGTAGCTGCCACCTTTCAAAAAGTGCTATTAAGTCAGCAAGAGTTTCCCCTCCCTCAAGGGTTAGCTCTTCACAGTAAGAATTACTAACTGCCAAGAATGCTACAGATTTCAAAAACAGTACTATTCTACTCATCAAAAGTTGGTTTCCACCCATTTAAATCTTTCATACATTTACTTAAGATATATTCATCCCTAAGCTCCAAGTAGATAAATTTGGTTACAGCAGGAAAAAAAAAATCAATATGCTATTCTAAAATACAAAACTTACTTATATAATGGTGAATTGAACATTTTCTTTTTTTTATTTAATATGTAAATCTGAATTATCTTGTCTACTACTTTGAGTTCCATACAATATTAGTCATAAAATAAGCAGCAATAAATTTTATTTACCATTATGCTGTTTTTAGTTACTTATGTGTATATATTTGTGCCTAATAAAATTCAGAATATATGTTTTTTTCTTCTGAGAGGTAGAACTCTGTAATTCTCAAAAATACTTTCATTATATGTACAAAGCTCTGTGGTAAATAACTATTTTGCATACCACTATATATGACCATGTGAAACAGGTAAACCATTGAGAGGGTCAAGAAAGACAAGAATAAGATTACCAGAGTTAGGTAAGAAGTGATCCTTAGTTTGGTTTTGGAATGGAACATTCTGCTTTCCACAGTTTAAAAGATGTTTAAAATTGGCCTACTCTAAAATGAGTCCTATTATTCCTGGCAGATACATTTTATTCTTTCTGTGCTTAGTGTAATACCTGGCATAAAAGCACACTTGTTTAAGCCTTGTTTAATATACAGATAATATCCAATAATAAATCAATAAAACTGAAAGGGAGGGAAAAACGTTTTGCTAAAAATGAGGGAGGGGACATCTGATCATCATAAACCCTAACCTAATAAACCTTCCTTCTTAAATTATTAAGTTATCATTTTACAGAGTGCCTAAAAAGACTTGAATCTTCTTTGGAAAATAGTGTTTGTAGGTCAGGATGTGCTGAGAGCTATACAAAGTTATATTCTGTTCCTGGACTCCAGGGGTTCAAATTAAAAAAGGTTACACATAGAACAGAATATTTGATAGACAGATCTAGGTAACTCTAAGTATTCTAAAATGACCATAGGCTAAGGGGTTAAAGTAACAATGGAGCAAGAGTTTTTGGAAGGGGAACAGATGGCTCTTGACAAATAAGCACACCTTCAGTCCAAGTGACAGAAGTAGGTCATGATGAGTAAGTGGATTTTCCACTGACTCATTTCCACATGTATCATGGACAGCAAAGGCTCCCTGTGATCTGATTCTCCACCTGAAAGACTGTACAAATTAGTTCTCTAATGAAAGAAGGAATTAAAACTGACTCAGCAGGGAAAACCACCGACTGACCTATAATAGGGTAGTGAGGTCAATAGGTCTAACAAGTAATATGCAATTAATAAAATCCTTGTGTATTTAGAAAATCTAACAACTTAGATGGGAGACACATGAAAACACCTTCCCCAGCTAACAGACTGATATAATCACGTTTAATTTTTTTTTTTTACCAGTTAACACATATTCAACAAATCTTCAGTAAATCCTCAGGCAATTTTTCAGTTTTTAACTTTGAATACAAATAACCTCTGTTTTAAGTGTGATGGGGGAAACTGGTAAATTATTTTTAAATATGAGTTCATTTATTTTAGGGCAAATGGAGCATACCATTGTAAATATCAAATAGTCACCATGCATTATGATAATAGGGTCCAGCCAATCTTACCAGCTTATTCAAAGTTCACTGCATGAATGATCAGAACCCTCAATTCTGAGATAGAATTTAAAATATGTCCTTATTAAAAAAATCAAAGGCAATAAATCAGGTTAAAAAGGTGACAAGAGATGACCCTCCTCTGCCATCTACTTGGGGATATGCCCAGGGTTCTTGCTGAAGCAGCTGGTGAGGTGACAGCATTCCTGTCTGAACAGAGGACACACGATGGGGCAGTGCTATGGAGATGGATGGTTTTCATCTATCAAGAACTTACACTAAACTAAGTCTGTTGAAATAATGCATAATTTCACTCTAGTGGGATATCATCCACAGATGAAAGGAAATGCTGTCCATACAGGAAAAGGTATCAGCCCCATTTCAAAAGATGCCACCCAGTGAACAAGTCTTATTTTCCACAACAGTTAATGATTTACGCAGCCTGATGAAACTGTGAACAGAAGAAATCAGATATTACCAGACAGTTTGGAAGCACCAGTTGAAGTTATAGGAAGTGATAGGAAGTTATAGGAAAAGTGATCTTCACTGTAAAAGTTGAGTGGCATCAGATCAACACCCATGACCTTGGCTGCTTTAGTACAATGCTCTACTAGACCAAGAGACTAAATAAAAATATAGTTATTATGATACCCAAGGCTCTAAGAAATGAGACATTGTAAAAGAGTAACACAAATACTCAAGGTCAGAAGGTATTGAGGTAAACAGAACATTCAGAAGCCATCAGGTGCTCCAAATGGATAATGCTTATATAGTTTTAATGTTTGAAAGGAAAAGTCAACTGAAACTATAAAAACACAACAGAGAGGTTTAAAATCACTATTTCATTACTACATAAAAATGTTACCCCCAAGGGACTTTGACCGATTTGCCTTGGGACTATACTGGAATGACAGTTTACAGAAAAGAAAGGATACCTTTTTTTTTCCCCCTACTGAGTTAAAATGTCACTCAGATAATCCACTTCTGCCTCTAGGGTCATAATTACCTCTTCGAAAACCAAATTGATGAATGTGTCATTTTACAACAGTAACTCAGTAACCATCAAGTGATTATCCCATAGAGTCCATTCAGAATTTACCGAGGTCAAAACAAAGTTTAAAAGGAAGAGAACCCTCACCTGCCAAATACTACCTCTGAGAAACTGGAAATATGTATCCTGTCATGGAATTCCTAAATTAATTATAAAGCTTCATTTTGTGTTATTCTGGCTTTGTTTGCAACTTGGATTTACAATTCTTTTAATATTCCTAAATATTCATCCTACATTAAGTCCCATAAAATCTGTTAAATTTCAGCTTTAAACTGTCTAAATTTTTAATATAAATGGAAAAATTTCATTGAATTATAATTTGCAGTAATTCAGAGAGTTGAAAAATGCATAAAATAATTCTTGAGTTTTATTTTTACATTAATTAGGAGCAACTTTGCACAGATCTGGACACAACACCAACTTTTCAAGGTCACAGATGGCCATTTCAATGTTGTGGTAAATATCTGATTATAAATTCAACAAAGATGAACTTATATTTTACTTTCTCCTATTCCCTTTTTTTCCCTTTATGAGGAATAATACTTTCCTTCTAAAATGCCTACCATTTTGTTTACCTCATGTTTTCTCTATGAGGACCCAGAAATCACGCTGCCAAGACTTCAAATACAAAACGCTTTTTTTGTTCTTGTTAAGGAACACAGAGTGAAAAGGAAAAACAAAACCTAACTATAAAAAGCCTATCACTATGCCATAGAACTTTACAATTTCCAATTCCTATCATGTCCTTCCATATTGAGATTCCCAATATGGAAAATTAACAAGAAAAATGTTAGTAGTACCATTAAACAAGTAGGTATGGGATCTTATTATGATCAAAGATACTTAAATCCCAAAAACTACTCCAGTGTCAAAGGAAAGGCACCTGGTTATAGAAAAGAGAAGGTTGTAATTCTGTAGTTTGATCTGTCTAGTAAACAATACTTGAAGAGCCATGTTGTGAATCATCTCCCTATCCTAACTCCATTTCACTTGGACACAAAAGAACTCAAAAAACAACAAGATAAACCTATATTTTTCATTCTCTTAGATGGATATCCAGAAATCTCGTGGATTTAGGCAGCTCTAAATACTTGGGATTCCTACAAGAGAAACAGTGAACACTAATCACCTTTCCTCAATATATGTGAATGACTCTAAATACTCAACCTGGTTCTCTCTATTGCTCCAGGCCCTTGTATTCAAATATCAGTACAACATCTCCATTCAGGCATCCACAGAAGCCCAAATTCAGTGAGTCTCCAAATTGAAATTATAGTTTTTATCCAATCTGTCCTGCTTCCTGTGTTCCACAGTTTCAGTGACTGACATCAAGATCCAATGCACTAAAAGCATAAATAAAGGCACAATTCTTTCACCCTTCCTTACACAAACCCATCCAACCAGCCCTCTGGTTCCACCTCCTGAATGCCTCCCTCCCCCTCACAGCCACCAAGCTACTTATGGTGATCACCCATCACCTTTGGCCTAAAAGCCTCTTGAAGCCTGCTCTAACTAGAATCCTAGTCACCTCCTTGCCCAATTCCAGTTCATCCTCCACCACCAGAAAGCTTTCCAGTGAGCAAATCTGATATTATCATTGCCCTGTGTAAAACCCTCGAGGCTTCTCTTTATCACTCCAATGGAATTTCTGCTCAACTCTCACTCCAAGATCTCTGTACAACTCTCTTTGCCTGGAATACTCTCTCCCACCTTTCACTGACTCTTCTCTTACCCACCCACCTGGTTTAGCTTCTGAACAGCTGACTTTCCTATTATGTGCCCAAAGGTATTCTCCAAACCCTCTATATTACCCTCACCACAGCATGGCTCAGAGAGCTACAGTAATCACAATGTTGTAGATTCTTGTTAATTCCTTGTGACTTTTCTCACCCTGAGAAAATTCCCCACGCAACTGCAAACTTTCAAGGGGGCAAAAGTGATTTCTCTCCCTCACCTCCGTATCCCCAGAACAATATATCAGGTACTCAACTAAAATTTACTGAATTCCTGAACAAATACAGTATTCCCCCTTATTTGCTTCTCATGATTTCAGTTATCTGTGGTCAACTGTGACTTACAGTCTGAAAATATGTACAATGAGATATTTAAGACAGAAAATAGTCATGTACTTTCATTACAGTATATTAATTATTCTATTATTACTTATTGTTAATCTGATAATGTGTCTAATTTATGAAGTTAACTTTATGATAAGTATGTATACATAGAAAAAATAATAACATTCTATAGGATTTGGTACTCACTGCGGTTTCAGGCACCCACTGGGGGTTTTAGACCATCTTCCCCTTGAATGGGGGTGGGGTGGGGAACTACAGTAAATGCTGAGAATAAAGAGCAGACTGCACCCAGCTCTAGCCATATCAAGCCCCCTCTCACAAGTGAAAGCTCCACTTCCTTCATGTGTCTCCTTAAACTCAGAAGTGGCCATGATAACAGCTCTGTCCTAGGTGGGGACTCCCAGGAAGTAAGAAGGCTTCAAAATAATGCCTTCTTTATCAAACACTTGTCACAAACCGTTTTTAGACTGAAAATTCTCAATTGGCAAGGTTTACCATTCTTAGAGAAACATGTGCCTTTTCTTCTCATTTTGACAGGAAAGTCAAAATGATATAGAGACGAGAAAGACTCTCCCCCGTCTTTCATACAGTTGTATGGGTAGAGGCAACTGTGCATCCAGGCACCACATCTGAGGTCCCATCATTAACTGGGGCTTCTTCATGGAGTTGTACCATGGGGTCCTATGAGCCTGGCCAATCCTTATGCACATCACACACTAACATCCATCTGGGGTGTGTGCAGGGACTTGGTAAACAGAGCAGACTTTGCTTCCACGGCATGGCTGGGACTGATGAGAATAAAAGAAATGTGAAGGAGCTACTGGTGAAGACAGATATTTTAGCTTTGTTTTTGTAATAACTGTATATTTCAGTGAGTTCTGTACCAGAAATTAATGTAAACAGTAGTCAAACCATCTATCTCAGTACAACATTAAAGTAAAAAACTGCTGTCTTCTACGCTAATTATCTGAATGGTATCATTAAATAGGTAGATAATAAATATCCTTCATAGTTTTGAGTAATAAGTCTGATAATTTACAATAATTACATAAACATGCCTTCCTGATGAAGATAACTTTTAATAATCTTATGTAGAAACATTAAAATAGAATATATTATAGTCATTCTACCTTCCATATTTAACGTGATATATTTGAATTTTCACAAATAAAGTTAACTAGCTAATTTAAACCTGATTTCTTTTCATAAGAGTGCCATTTGCGGCCCTCCCTGGTGGCGCAGCAGGTTAAAGCACAGCACTGAGAAGCTAAAGCCACTTCCACATGAGTTCGATTCCTGCCTGCCCTGGAGTTGACCACATGGCGTGGCAGACCTCTCCTGACCCACCCGCTGCTCCCCTCAGCCGTGTACTTCATAGATCTGCCTTTTCTGCTCCCCACTCTGACTCTGGTGAAGCCTCTCGCCGTCCCTGAGCCTCTGGCCTGTACCCCAGTTCTGTATGAACAAATAAATAAATCTTAAAAAAAAAAAAAAGAGTGCCATTTGCACTCAGAATTAAAATGTAAGATGAAGGCCAAAGATTGGGAAGGAAGGAGTCCTTGCCACCCACATCTATGTCAGCTCTGGAGTCACTAGAAGATGATGGATTGTCTTTTTCATCTCTTTTGAACAGAATTCTGTGGTTTCAAATATTATAGAAGGGAAAAAATGGGCCTAAGGGGCTATGATTTACAATTATTCTGTTTCATACTGATTAGCATAAACGACCATGATAGAAAAATGCATGCAAACCCCAGAAAAGTCAATAAAAAAGATTGATCCATAGTAGCAACTAAGGGAGGAAAAATTGCTTATAGCCTGTGCTTTAAGCTTCCTATCTAATTTGGTAGAGGATCTTTTAACCTGAAAATAATTCCTGTTTACAAAAGTATTCTTATGATTGTAAAAATTCCTTTAATAAGCAGATGGACAATCAAGTCTCAACACTTCCTGCCACACCCCAGTCTAAAAGGGTAAGAGGTTGTTCCGGATTTATACAGAGGCGTGTACAAAGCAACTATAAAGCCAAAAGGAGTCCCACTCTCCAATGGAAACTAATATTGTGACATGATGTGGAAATAGGCAAGCGGCATGACATTTAAACACATGTGTAACTTTCTCTCTTCCAAAAGAAGTAATTTTCTGTCCCAAATGCAAATTTGAAGGTGGTAGGCAGGTAAGCAGAAGAAATGGCTTCAACTTTCTGAAAGGATTAGGATGAATTTTACTTGCCATTCTTCTTATTCAGAACACACTTAGAGCTTGACTATTAAGACACGTAGTAAGCTCTAGGAAAGAAAATGAGTTTAAAACGAGTAAGTGAGAATTATTTTTATCAGTTTTATTCCCTAACTTTTTAAAATTTCAAGGGTCTGACTTTCCAGTTGGACAATATAGTTCAAGCCTGGTAAGTTAGACAGATACAGGACTCGACCCATGTCCATTCATGCTCCAATTTCAGTGGGGGAGAGTGAGAGGTAATGAGAAAGAGATGGTAACATCTGATGGTAAGACGCTGACTCCCTGGGGCAAAAAAAAAGGACACCACTTAGTACACACAGAGCAAAGGGCACGGTCACCATCCCACAAGTGAGGGCACTGGGTCCCTCCAAAAGCAAATGATCATGCGACAACTGCCTCTGTTGCTCTCTTACTGTTTTGTTGCTTATTTTAATAAATATTCCTATGCTTTCTCATTGACGTGCCATGCATAAATAAGTGATGAAAACCCAGCTTTTTCTGACTGCTTACTCCCCATCCAGGTGAATCAAAGTGATAACATCATCTCCTTAGTTATTCCAGGCCCCATGTCAGTGCTATGATAAACTTGAATCTGCGTCAGCCCTTCTCTGTATTACTGCAGTGTCTGAGCTGCCAAGGATGTCTGTCAAAAAACTTGTGATCCAGCTGTTCCTAACTTACAGCCCATTAACTTCCAAGGGTTTATGAAGTTATTGAGTCTATACATTTACATTATTTGTAAAAATCTTTATTTTCAAAAACCACCAACTGAAATGTCTCATTTCCTTCATGTACATACTACTAACCCCTTTGATTTTGTCACCTATAGAAATCACATATATTTTATATGCTATTGCAGTTGCTGCAAATATATCAAAATATCTTTTCTACTCATTATCACTTCAAAATTATGGTAATTAACAGACAGACCTCTTGCAATCTGATGTACCAATATATCAGAATTTTAAAACTATTTTGGTCACTATTTCAGTATAACTGGTTTCCTTTATAATCCTATACATTTTGTATATTTTTAAATATTTTTCTGAAAGAGCATTTCAGATGGTTCACCATACTGCCACCAGAATCCATGGTTTAAGAAAAAAGATAAGCAGTGGAAAATCATGCCAATGGCACACTAGGGGCAGAAGTGTGACTATAAACTAGAAACCTCAGGGTTCTTTTCATTGTAGTTTATGGCTTTTTTTTTTAGACTTTAAAAAAAAAATGAGAGAAAGAATTCCTCAAAGAAAGAACATGAAACACGCTGCAGGCAATGTCTGAAGCACTGAGCTTCCAAAATCCATCTTCCCTCCCTTTTCCTTCCCTTCTCCACTCACTCATCATCATAAAATATACATAGAACCAGATTTTCAGCTTTCAAGGTATGCAACTACAAGCTGACATGCCGAAAAAGATGCCACAGAATTCAAATATCTAAGAAACAGAAAATCAGCTTATTTATTTACCATCAAAAGAAGATTCTCAACTACCTACAACAGTATTCAAAACTCTTTTCAGGAGTTTTGACAAAACTCTTTTCCAGAAGCAAAGACAAAACATGAGTTGAAGTAAGTGGCTTAGCCCCTTCTGAAGTGGCTACTATTAAAAACACCGAAAAAATCAACTACTGGCAAGGAGCTGAGATACTTGAAACCCTTGCAGATTACTGGTAAAAATGTAAATGCATTGGAAAACTGCCTTGAAGTTTCTTCAAAAAACAAAAAGTAGAACTGTCATACAACCCAACAATGTACCTTATGGATATATACCTGAAAGAAATGAAAGAAGGGACTCAAAGAAATATTTCATACCCATGTTCATAGCATCATTATTCACAATAGCTAAGAGGTTGAAGCAATCCAAGTGCCCATGAAGATTAATGAAATGTGATACACACATACACACACACAAATAATATTTTTCCCTGTAGGTAGGTGTTTCTGACATGCTACAAAATGATTGCACCTTGAGTACATCATGCTAACTTAAATGATCCAGTTATAAAAAAAAAAAAGTAACTGAGATTTCACTTTTGAGTTGTCAATTCATGGAAACTTGGGTACAGAGTTTTAGGTTTGCAAGATGAAGGAGTTCTGGAGACTGGCTGTACATCAATGTGAATTATGTAACATTATTAAAAATGAACACTTTAAAATGGTAGAAAAGGTAAATTTATATATGTGTGTGTGTGTGTATTACCAGTTAAACTTTTTTGGGAAAAATTCTAAAAAAATCCCAAAGGAGCCAAGCAAACAAAAAAGGACTGAAAAGGACTGAATACAGAATATGAGTAAAGAGTTATATTTATGCTATATTTCTAAATGGTCTTTCAAAATAACACCAGTCATAATTCTACCATCCTGCCCACCCAATTATAAGTCCATCTCAAATACTTTAAAATAAAACTATTTGAGTCAGGACACCTGTCTTTAGAATTCTAGAAACTCCATTCTAATCTATATAATGGAGATAAACTTTGGCTCTCTGAGAAACAGGGCCCAGGTTCATGAAGGACATTCTCATTTCAATTCTCCACAAGTCTAGACAGGCTGCAAGTAACAGGAGTTGGAATTGTTGTCTTCACTGCTCACTGAATCCTTTTCAGCTGTGGCTGGGTGACCAAGGTGTGATCAAATGTCAATCTTTGTTGGCTTCTCAAAGATTCTCCTGAATAATGGCTGACTAAGTCAAAGCTCACAGACACATGCTTGTTGGGAAAGAAAAGCTGAGAAAGAGGTTTTCTCTAAAACCCAGATCTACCATGTAGAAAACTAAAGTTAAGGCTCAAAATATGGATTAAGCTAAGTTTGAAGAGAGTGAAAACACAACACAGTGCATAACACAGAACATAACATGCTTTAGAGTATCCGCCGAAAGTTTCTATTCATTAAAATTCTGTTTCCACATAGGATATTTCAAATGGGAACATTACCCTTGCTTTCTTCAGCTAAAACTCCACAAACTTTAATGCCACCCATACAGGGGCAGTTAGGTGACTCTGTGTTTACCAGTAGCATACTTATACAAATGGTAGATAGGGCTAACTACCACTGGTAATTTGTGAGCTTGCTAAGTGCTAGAAGAGGGTGGGAAAAACATCAAATGCAAAAAAAAGCTACTACTGCTCAAGGTTACAGCCTGGAGGCTCAAACATATCTCACACTTACAAATCAGATCACTAAAGATGGAAAGGCATAACACATTAGACAAGCAGTTTCAACCCCTGATAAAAGCAGACTTTGGAATGTGCATCAACAGTGATTTGTATTTATTAATGTTTCATATTTGAACATTTAATGTATTGAGGGGAAAAAAAAACAAGTCAAAAAAATATCCAGTTACTTTCTTGAACTATTGATAACAGTATAGTTAAAGTTCAGGGCAGGAATAAAATTCCAGGAGTTACTTGCCCCACAGCAATCTTTGTCCTGTAACTTGCCTCTGATGCCTCCGTCCATTTTCCATGTTCCACAGGAGGAATTTTTATTCCTTACAAAGCTCTTCATCCCAAAGCATACGCAATGTTCATTTCAGACTTAAATCTGGCGATAATGTAGCCTTCTGTCATTTTTTTTTTTTTTTGCTAGAGAAAATATGGAACACCAGACTGCCAATCTAGCAATAATGTACCATGCAATATGAGAGTCACAAACTTGGAAAGAACCTCAAGTAGACATAAAAGCTACTTGGCATTGTGTATCAAGATTCATAAACATATTCACATCACAAGTTCTATTCTGGGAATTTATTCTAAGGAAATAGTTCCAAAAGACAGAAAAAGCTATATGCATGAATATGCTCACGGTGGAGTGCTTTCATTCAATAAACCTTTATTAAGTGTCTATTATGTGCCAGACACTATGCTGGCATAAAGTTTCTGCCTCAAGACATTCACAATCAGCTGAGAATTCAGATAAGTACACACAATTACAACATTTTGGGACTAATGCTAAAGGCCTGTACAGAAGCAATACAAACAATAAAACAGAGGGCAAAGACAACGAGTCAAGGAGGACGCTACAGAATTTTAGGTAATGTTCTTATAATTTCTTCACAGTATTTTCTAAGAGACATTGACAATACTACAAATTAAAAAAAAATCCCTTTGTTGTTTTGAGAAAATTTCCTCAATATGTCCAAAAGTATAAGATGCAATTTGCAAGCCCAGTTGCTCCTAACAGTTCTCAGAACTCTCCCATCTTCCTTGTCACTTTGTGAGGGAAATGTAGTCTGGCCACTGATCACAAAGTTCTGGTACATCCTACCAGTTTATCCTGGGTCTAAGATTTCTACTAAATACCAGGGGGTCTCTAATCAAAACTGCTGGGGAACTCTGAGTTCATCTTACTTAACATAAAAAACAAAATTAACTTGGCCCTCCCTGGTGGCCCAGGGGATTAAAGCACAGCACTGAGAAGCTAAAGCCACTTCAGCAAGAGTTTGATTCCCGCCTGCCCCGGAGGCGACCACATGGTGTGGCAGACCTCTCCTGACCCACCCACTGCTCCCCTCAGCACTGTACTTCGTCGATCTGCCTGTTCTGTTCCCCACTCTGTCTCTGGTGAAGCCTCTCACCGCCCCTGAGCCTCTGGCCTGTACCCCGGTTCTGTATGCACAAATAAATAAATCTTTAAAACAAAACAAAACAAAAAACAAAATTAACCAAAAGCATGTACCACTCCTTTGAGAAATTTCTTTTTCAAGTGGTCCACTGTTGCTTCAGAAAACTACTGCTTTATGACTTCAGAAAGCCGCTGGCTAAATATAAAGTGTAATCTATCTTAGTGTACTTAGAAATGACAAATTCCACAGTTTTGGGGGTGGGTTGGGAAGCTTTTGAAGAAGCACAGATTGAACACACCTAGTATTAAATAGTGAGAAATAGTTTAAATTGGGATGTGTTATAATCTTGATAGTTTGCCTGTATTTATAGTAGGCTTAGAGAAAATTCTAATACTGTAGCATGCATAACACCCAATTCAAGTCAGGACACGCTAACTTTTCAAGGTGTGGGAGCCCTGAGATACCACTCTCAACATGTTCTGGTCTGTGCCATGGCTCAAGGCTTTGGCCATACTCCAGAGGGGGAGGGGCTTCAGAGGGATTACTAACAAAGGCCACACCTGCCCTATCTTTCTTTTAAAGAATACCTAAATAGAAAGATTAAACTTAATATATATCAAATGCTATATTTTCTAGGCATTGCCGTAGGGCCAGGGTTGGTAAAATGTCTATAAATGACCAGATATTAATTTGATTCTGCAGGCTACAGTCTCATATTAAGAATACTAGATTCTGCTACTATAGCACAAGCAGCTATATACAACACCTAAGTGAACTGGGGTGGCAGTGTCCTAATCAGAAGGGCAATGTATAAAAATTAGTGGGAGGCCAGATTTGGCCAGCAGCCTGTAGTTTGCCTGTCCCTGCCTTAAATACTTCATAATTTATTGTATTTAGGGAACTAAAGAAGGCTTCATATTATTTTTCCTACATAAAGTTAAGAAAATCAACTATCAGAGGTAAAGTCACCTGCCTAGGTCACATGCTTAGTTTATTACAGTATTTCTACCAAGGCTGGCCTAAAGACAAAGTCTGAACTGTCCACTATATGAAAAGGGTGTCTTCAGTGGAATACAGCTGAAGAAGAGTCAATGTTTGTTTGACATAAAAAATAAACGCCAAGTCTAAATCCCTTCTCCCACTTACATTAACTGCTCTATGCTCACCTATAACAATACATGCAGGGCATCAAAAATTCTGGTAAACAGAGTTATCACTGAAACACCCTTCCCAAAAGCAGCTTCTGGAATATTCAGTATAAACTACTTCATACCATAAGGGTATGAGAGGATTTTGTAAAATAACCCCACCGGTATTTACATAATCAGTAATTCATTCACCCTGTGCCCAAACCATGAATTTTATAAATGCTTTAAAAGGGGAGGTGGCACTTGTCCTTTGGAGCTGGAGATAACACAGATACTGTAATAAACAGTTCATAATCTATTGATTAAATTGCCACTTTAGTGAAAAAAGAAACACAGGTGATGTGTACAATTCAGTGCTTTAAATTAAAGGGAGAATGGGTAATAAGTGTATTTTTCCTTGTTAAAATATATTCAAGGTTTCACTTTCCATTTCCCTTAAGAGATATCAAAGATTCTATTTTCACGGTTGTCCTAATTTGGAATCTCAACACCAAGCTCAGAAGTCTACCCAGGTGTCACGTTGCTTACTAGCCTGAGCCTCAATATTAATTTCCTTATCTTACAATATGGAGGGTTGACCAGATGTTTCTGAAATTCTTTACAAAAGCAGCCTTCTATGAACCATTATTTAAAACACATGCTCTTATGTACCCAATGTTCCCTCAAATAAACCTAATGAAGCATAGATGTTCATATATATTAATCCAAGGCACAGACTTTCAAAAATACGTATGGTAAAAAGTTTCAGTTATTAAAACTGTCTCCCTTAAAAAGCACAAAATAGCTCTTAGCAAGTTGCACAATTTTTTTTCTGAAAATTGAGTGATAATTTTCCTCAAAGGGCAGAGGGTAAAGGGAGATGTGAGGCAGATGGACTCATTGTGCCCCTATGGAGAAAAAACATTTCTACACCTTGCAAAAATATATTAATCGGCCTGCCATCTGGCGAGCCTGCTCACATACAAGGGATAAAGTTTAGATCTTGAGGTTTAACATTTAAGACAGTGGGAGATGATAATTGTGATCTTTCTGAGTTAGCATTAGTATTTTTAAAGGAGATCTAAATACAGGATTACAGGTGGAGAAATATGGAACCTAAAGTGTGAGACCATCCAACAACATACATCTCCGCTGTCCCTGGCCTTGCCCCGCCCCCTCCGCACCAGGGAGATGGCTCAGGCCCTTCCCATCATAGGCGGCCCCTGCCAGAGAGCAGTTCGGATGCCAGCCCACACCCGTGTAAGTTATATGCTGTATGTTATGGATATTTCTCAAAATATCTGCATATAAAGATGGAATTTAAAAGAATCTTATTCAGGGGTGAAAAACAGTTTATAAAGCAGGAGGTATAAAATGAAAAATTTCAAAGGTGAAAAATGAAAAACTTCAAATGCAAGCCCTTATATTTTAATAGTAATTATGGTTGAGTGTTAGAACGTGGGGTGATTTCCTTCTTTTTGACTGTTTCTGTTTCCACCCATCCTCTATCTTGCGTGGGTCTTAAATTAAACTTCATTTTAAAATTTGTATCTATTACCTTGACATTTAAATACAGTAAAAAGACATAAGGCATTTTATAAAGGAAAAACATTAAATTTGAATTTATCATTTGTAAAATGTATGTTTTATTCTGTCTTCACTTGCATAGAAAGTCCCCCAAATTCCTCATCTCAGTATTTTATATCAACCATAACCTACGTCTTAAAACTTCATACCTCCCAAACCCACCACCTGTTTTCTAATCTAGAACTCAAAAACATTTAACCATTTCCTGCAAAAGTTTGTTTGTTGTTTCCTATAACTTTATCACCTACCTTACACCAAAGGCATGAATAATGAGCCATACATTTTATTCTGTGCTTCTCTATCAAGTATTCATTAGGATGCATTTTCCTGTTGCTTACATTATCAACCATGCAATCACACTATGTATTAAACACCTTCCTCACCAAAATAATTTTTGAAAAACGGACACAAGTAACATGGTATCCTTGCTAGAATCCCGGAACAGAAAAAGGACATTAGGGGGAAACGAATGAATGAAATCTCAATATAATACAGATAATTTTAAAATGGAGAAGACAGGGAAGAACAAAACAAAATGTTGTATTCTAACAATATATTTACATTACTGAATGATTTAAAAACATCTAAGCCATTTGGACACAACTGAAATAGTCTATCTCTTCACTGTTCTATGACTAACCAAAAAGGATGATTTCATCCATGCAAATTCTAGCTCAGTAAACCATATTAAAAAACGAACGACAGCAACATCAGCTTAATGCAGCTACCTGGGTTTTGTATCTCTAGAGTGAGAATCCCTGTGTCAGTAGGAATCTGAACAAGTCCTGGATCTAGGTTAGTGACCTCCAACATTTAAAAAATGATGCCTGAAAAGGACACCTCGTTTACTCCAAGTTTATGAAAGCGCAATCCTTCCTACCCCTTGTGTCACTGAGAGACAAGAGATGGCCACAGAAGAGAATGTCAGATACATTATTTGTGTTCTAAACCATTTATAGCTTAGTCATATACAATTATTCTATATATAACAAAGCAGTCCCTTCTCTTTTCTAAATACAAGGATTTTCCCACAAGAAGAGATGTATTTAGGTGAGTGCCAGTGACCTAATTCCTTAAAAACAGTTAGTAGTAGCATATTCAAGAAGAATTATTGTATTTTCAAAAGGGGATGGAGAAATTGTAGTCAGTCATCTCTAAAACTTCCGACAGATCATTTGTGGCAATCACACTGTACTGCCATTTAAGATGTGAGAACTTTTATGAGGTCAACTCTATGCACTATTATAAGATCAGTAAAGATTCTGAGATGTGTCCATAATACAGAGACTCCAGTGAATGCACATTTTTTAAAAATAAATATAATTGTTAATTTTTACATCAGTTTGTGCCTTTTTCCATCTCAGTTGTAATGAATGCACATGGTTTTATAGACAGAAAAAATTAACAAGGAAGAAGTAGTTGTTACTCATTCAAACGTCTATAAGATAGCAGGTATTTAGAACTGTACAGTAAAATCTCACTTTTAAAAGCAAAAACCCAATCAAAAATCATTATGAACTGTGGTACTTTAGGATGAGGAAATTACAGAAGCATACATACAAGATTTCCATTAAAGGGAAAGAGAACCAGCAGGTGGCAATTTTAAAAGGAAGTAAAACCTCCTTCTATCTCACTCGGCAGGTGGTATTTCTATAGCTATGATCAAAACTCTCAGGACGCTAAATTCCACAGATACATTTGAACTGTTAGGTGACCGCTGTGCTATAAAAACTATGAAGCTAAAGTCTTATGGTATAAATATTATTCTCAATAATTAGAATACTGTTGAAGCTAGATTTCCTGGAACAAGTTGGTATAAAGATTTTATCTGGATTTACCACTTACTACTGGTGAGACCTGGGGACAGTTAATTAATTTCCCTATGCCTCAATTTTTCATCTGTATAACAGATATTATAGATTGATTTAAGATGAGACAACATGTACCAAACTGCCTCAACATTACTCCTCTTCTCCCAGCTGATGTGGGCACATCTCCTATTGGTTACTCCACGGTTCTGTGATTACCTGCCTAACATGGATTTCCAATGCAACTAGATTAAGTCACTCATAAGAAAGCACCATGCTATACATACTCTTTTCTTCTAGGTGAAAATCACACCCCTGGCCACATATAAAGTACTGGATAAATACTTGGTAGAGAAATGAATAATAAATAAGGTAATTTGATAAATCCCCAGACTTTGTCCATGGAAGTCAAACAGTCAAACTAACTTATTAGATTATAAATCAGCAGAAGGTGAATCAGGTTCATCCACAAGCTCTCAAAGGAAGAAAAGGGTCGTGCTGAGATGCAGACTCACAAATAAAGCCTCCAGGTATTTTTAAATGTCACCAACTTCCCAAGTTTCAGGGCTCAGCCCTCCAGCCTTTGGCATCTGGATTTTCTATCTTTTGACTCAGTAAACAATCATTTGACTCTTCTTTAGTGCTTCTAAGGCAATCAAAGGAAAGGATTTTTGAAAGAGCAGCTGCATTCCCTTCAGGATCCTGGGCTATCCCCTCCCAGTGCAATCCCTAATACATCTTAAGAAATTCTGTTTATGACTACAAGGTAAAAACAAAACAAGCAAAGCAAAATCAAAATCACTTCAGTCTAATAGGCCTTAACATAGAGTTTAAGATATATACACACCTGGAACTTTCCAACAAAATCCATAAATGTTGGGCCATGAATCCCCTCCAAACATGTTAGTTTCTTATTAAATAGATTTGAAATCAAACCTGTTAAGAGGCTGAAGAAACAGCTACAAGTCACTGCCTGCAGAACACACCTAAAAATGGAAGGTTTGAAAAGCGAAGATTGTTTCCTCAGTTCCAGGCCAGGCATTTACTTACATGGGAACTAGAAAACTGGCTTAAAATGAGAACTATAATCTTTCTCAAACAATAGGTAATGACGAGCTTCCTTAATGCCAAAGTAAGTACTTAGAGGTGACTTCTGCTAAGTAAAGGAAAGTGTAAAGGGCATATATATTTACTCTGGCTTGAATACAACATTTTTGAATACACTTATCAATGCCAAGAGTCGGAACCCTTTCTTTATGGTTCCTAATCATGGAACCCACTCCACAGAATGTTCGTATTTCTTAGGAACGATATCCAAAAGTTGCATCATTTTAATATTTGAGTCTGCTTAATTCTGACCCTTTTGACCTCAAAACAACCCTAATTCTGGTGCTAAAAGGTAGACTAATTTTAAGGTTAAATCTCAAAAGGTTAAGACAAATCACAATTATTCTTTAAAGAGTTAATTTTAAGAAGCCACCAAATAATAAGTAATCACAATTTCAAAAAAGAAAAACAAAAAGCTCCTGAAAATTACCTACTGACGGACTTATCTAAGCAATAGGGATGCTGGTATTGATACCATCAAAACTACTAAGAGCCAAGAACTAGACTGAAGAGAAGCACATCTCTGATCCTGGGCCTGCATCCCCATGCTTAAATGGTTTATGAAAACCACATTGACATTTCACCTTAAAAACCTTAGATTTCAAAGGCTAACTTATCCGAGCTTGATAGGAGAACCATCTATTGAGAAAGAATTCTGCATACAAATTTTACAAGCCCCACAATACAAATATGGTAATATTTATTCCTTACTAACTCTGTGGTCCAAACATCTAACATGACAGACAAATATGTCCCACAAACATCTAAATCATGGCAAACATGTCCCATGGCATATTGGAGTGTAATGTTTCATAAGCACAGCAGCTCGTATTGCAGAATTTGTACAGGAACTCTGACATAAAACACCCTTCTCCTATCCTACATTCTATGTGTCCTGCTGCTTACCACTACGGTCATTTAAAATCAATGACAAAAAGTTCCTTTGCTAAGAGATCTATCACTTACAGAAAATATACATCCATAATGACACTATGGCAGGTGAGTATGTCCATCACTGTTTCACCACCCACCTTCTCTTTGGTGTGGCTGAGCAAATGCTTGCTGTCTTTAAAATGAACCAGTTTTTGGATGGGCAAACAATTTGTGATTATCTGGGTGGATATGAAATAGAGCAAAGCAAGTGGATAAATTAACCCACATATGGCTTCAAATTCCCCAATACTCAGTGTCTGACCTAGGAAAACTACTTGGAAATTAGCTTGAAATTAGCTAAGTAGAACGAATACTTTGACAGGAATCCTATCTCAAATTCCAAAATCAGCAAGTCCTTCCAAATCAGGCTTAAGAAATAACATTACATAATAGTCACTTACTGGCTATTGTTTTACAGTAACAAAGGCTGCATTTACCGTATTTCCTAGAGTGCTTAATGCAGTTGGCAGTTTTTCCCACGATGAATTTACTTACCCCGCCCCCTTATTCCTTCACACATATGTAAAATCAAACATTTAAGAATTAGAGTTTCTAATCTGCAGATACCATTACTATAGTATTTTAAAGGCTTTGAATGTTAAAGGGACATCTCTGACTTTCATGCAAGCTGTGGATTCACTGATTTTCTTCAGATTTAGGAGCTAAGAAATCTGGCAATGACTTGACAGTTTCTAGCAGAGACTCTTAAGAGAAATCACATAAGGCCCAAAGTCACAGATTATAGACATTAATAGGCACTGACTATAAAATTGGATGGACTAAAGCACAGTAGAGACAGCTTTAGTCAACACTCATAGGACAAACTGACCCATCAGTTTTCTTTCCTCTCTGATTCTATGACCCTGAGAAGACCTCGGAAAGTTTCACTAGTTCCTCATTCCCCCACCCTGGTGATTCACTCAGAACCTAAAACATTATCTGTTAAAGGAAACTTTCAATTTAACCTTTCATATCAGGTCAGGAATTTTCCAGAGACATAGAGAGATTCTTTCCTTTGAGGAGCTAAAAACTTAACTCTCGAAATTTACAATACAAATGGTGGTGGCCTGCCACTGTCAAGATCTGGATCTCACCTGCCCTTTTGCCTATAATTGGTTTCCTAAAAGACCCTAAACTAACAAATTCAGATAACTTGATAAGTGTAAGTATAAGAAGACCACATAGTTAGCATAATGTACAAAGTCCTGGATTTCTGTAAAAGTCAGAAATAAGATGAGAGCTAGATTATTAATGGCTGTCTATTCCTTTCACCAATCTGTATCACCTTCAAGCACTGATCAAAGCCTAAATTCTCTGCTTAGGCCTCTTTTCTTTAAAACAAAACGACATGATACTTCAGTTTGATATTAGTATAATTACCTTCTCTAATAAGCATGTCCAATAGCCACTAGTGTAGCAAAAGCTCCCACAGGCCCTCTCATTCTATTAATAAGGTTTAAAGCAACATGTTCAGAATTTACAGCCAGGTTCACTAGGGACCTTCTTTAATTACCAAGATAGAGGCAAAGAAAGAACCCGGACAAGGAATATTAACAACCATGTGAACTCCAGTGCTCTCTTGAGTTCTAACTGCCACCTTACCCCAAAACCACACTTGCTACTACAGAGTCAAGACTTCTACTGATAGAGACTGGCTTTGCTTTTAATCAAGGTCTCATACACACCCTCTGCTACTTTCATCCAGGTAGCCCCAGGACCATTTTTAATATCTTGGCTTGAATACTTAAACTTTCAAAGGGATGATTCAGTCACCATGATGTCACACTCCTAAATGACAAGGTTTCATGCAGTAAAGACAGCTCAGATTAAAATAGCTTTGTGCAAGCTCATTCACATAACCGGGTGTGTACCGAGGAGTGAGGTGGGGGTTCAGGGCCTTGGGCCTTAATCTCCCTGAGAAACAAGCCTATCTCCATTTCAACCAACACAAGGTGGAATCTCCCTGATTATTTAAAAAGACCCTCTTCCAAGCTTTTTCCTCCAGAGGCTATCACCATACAAGGGCTCCAATGATTTCTCAAACCCAACATCTGTTAGTTTTTATCCCAGAAGGCAGATGGTCTCTATCTTACAGCTTACGAGTCCCCTGTTTTAAAGCCCTAATGTAGGCTCTGATAACAGGACATTGTGTAAAGAGAAGAAAGCAACGCCATAAAACCATATACTATTCTATCCCCTCATTGCAAATTTATTGACACACATGCACCCTTCTCAGAGGGGACCAATTATCACAGAGAAGAGCCCACACCTTCCTCTGGGACAGATGCTCCATATTGAATGAACTTCTCCTAAAATCTACTTTTTGCACTTACATCTCTCTTTCACTCCTTTCTTTCCCCTGCCCTCTTTTTCTCTTCCCTCACAAAATACCTAAATATTCAAGGGACAAAATAATCTGAAATCTCCTGTTATAAACTATTATAATCTCCTATTATAACCTATCTCTTATTATTAAGCTAACTCTAGAGGTTAGCAGCAGCATTTTCAAAATGTGCCTTTTCTTGCTTGTGTCCTCTGAGTTGGGTACAACATGCACACACAGTATGAGAAAACGTGTTCTGATGTGGGGTGGCCAGGTTGTCCCCAGAAATCCCTTTGACTGGTGCTGGTTCTGGCCTAGGGTCTCAGCTCTCTTTTTGTCTCCTTACCCAGCTGGGGCATGGAAAATCTCCTGGCCTATTAGCCATTGTCAGAGCTGAGTGGACAGGAGGGAAGACTGAAGGCATGCCTGCAGTGATAGACAGGACTGTCTCACATGGAAAAAACAGACTAGGGCATGAAGAAAGGAGAAGGATGAAAGGCAGCAGTTATGAAACAGGCCTGGGCAAAGCAAGGAGTGGGAGGAAATGGGCACAGAGACTCAGGGAGGGGCAGAGCCTTCAGGTCAGGCTTGCAGAGGATCTGAGGAGGCAACAGCCACCTGCAGGGGGCTGGGGCCAAAGGCAGCAGTGGTGTCCGGTGCTCAGGCTTAGGAGACTGCTGGGGAGTGGGGTGGAGCCAGGGCTTCAAAGAAAAAGAAACTGCAGTTGTAACCATGAAACACTCAGAAGGCTATGGAAAGAAGTTGAACTTTGAGAGAGGAGGTGAAAAGGAAACTGTCACTATCATTTAGACGCTAAAGCAGGCGAATGAGCAACAGTGAGTAAGGGGATGTGAGTAAGAGGCCTGACAGGCTGGCTATGAATGTGGACTGGCAACACATCATCAGGCCTTGCTGCTTTATTGAGCTACCCAGAGAGAGTGGGCAGTGCACATGGGCTCCGGTTCTTCACTTCACTGCTGTTTTCTGGCTTATCACCCCTCACCCCAGTCTCCTCCCAATCACTGCTGCTGCTGTTCAGACTGAAGTCAATGCTGATCTCCAACATCAGACATGAAACCTGTTCCTTTCTCCTCTCTGGGGGACACATGACATCCAGCTCCCCTCTCGGGATCTCTGTTGGGACACCTTACTGGCTTCCTTCCTGCTGACTCTCCTTCAAATTGCCTTTCTGTATTCATCTGCACTTCTGCCCACTCCACAAATGGAGCCTCTTAAGCTCTCTTGCAGACTGATCTACATAATCCACAGAGGGCTCTAGTGGTGACTCCTTGTCCACTGGTTCTGGCCCAACCTCCCTGAGTGTCATAGACCTACACACTCAACCACCTATGGATTTTATTCTGCCCCAAAGCCATCTGTTCATAGATGTCTCCATCCTTTAGAGCTCCCCTTAAATATTACCTTCTCAAAAGACCTCCCCTGACTACGTTCTCTAAAGAGCCTCCCACACTGTAACTCTCTTCTCAGTTTTTGCTTTTGGTCTCCCAAACACAGACCGCGTTTGACAACTGAGTTATTTTATTTAGCAACTTGTTTATTTGTGAAGCCCAAGCACGCTGTCTTGTTTACCACTCTATCCTTCGCCCAGCACTGGCTATTGGATAAATGAAGGAATGAATGTTCCATGGCACTCAGTACAAAACAGATATTCAATAAATGTGAATTGAACTGAGTTTTCAGGGATAAGAGGGGTCAATGCAATGAAACAGTGCTGTGTCTTCCCCTCCCTCACTTGTCTTCTTGCTCTCCCATCAAAAACCCCAGGATCACTGTGGAATCTTTCTTGATGCCTCATAGTCAACTCTATCAATTTTATATCCTTAATATCTCTCAGAGGGATAATCTCACCCTATTCTTTATTGAGGCCTCTACCACATTTCCGATAGGCTACAGTGGTAATATTCTCATTGCTTTCTAGGTCTCATTCACATCTCCCAGATGTCAAACTCCCTAGTGCCACTGGACACCCTTTCCCATGGGAGTCCAAGGCCAAACATCAAGTTTCCTTGAGGACCAAGCACTCAACTTTTCGCCTCATTGACAAAAACAAATGTTAGGGTTTATATGCCAAATATGCATTTCATACATGTAAAATTATTTTTATCTTTTAACAGTCCTATGCAATAAGAAGTTTACATGTCTCTCTTTTGCAGATGGGACAAATAAAGTCCCCAAAAGTTGACTTATCATATATCATACAGTTGAGATTTGAACCTAGGTGAAATAGCTTCAGATCAACTGTCTTGACTGTTGTGCTACACCAGCTCTTCAAACTTCATGCCCCAACAATACTGAGCCAAGTATATTGTTCCTTGAACTTTGCATTGCCAAGATCATCATGACTGTGCCTACACCCTTTCTTTAGCTCCTTGGGAAGGCTCTGTCCTTCTGTGGATAAATGTCTGTCCACTTTTAGGGGGTACCTGTCCTGGCTCCCTGAGACCAAAGACTCTTTCCCAAGGACCACTCATACAGCTTATATGCATCCTGTAATAATTCTCTCTTGTGTGGTTTTATATTGATTCATTTGCACACCTTCACTGAAGACATGCCTATGGTTTTCAGGTTTGGGCCACAGTATTCTGGGAAACAACAGGAGATAAATAAATGTGTACTGAAATGATTTGATTAAAAAGAGATGAGTATAAATTCATAAATACCAGAGAGGCCAGGGCAGGAGAGAAATCAATACTTTTAGAAGACATTTATCTCCATACTTTGTAAAGACATGTATTCATGAACAAAACAAAAAGAAAAAACTCACCAAGAGAAGGGAAGATGGCCTGGACATATCATTCAATACAGTCTGACAACTGCAGCAGGTTACTTTCAGAGTCCTGAATGTACCTGCTGTTCATAGCAACTGCTGACTAATGTGAATTCATCACAAAAGAAACCAAAGGCAAAAAAAAAAAAAAACTTTTATCCCAAGGGTTCTTAGAAAAATACAGTTGGAAACTTGTTCAAAGTGATGAACTGAGTCACAAATTCCCACTGACATTGTAAAGGTTTTATTGATTTAGGGGTCACTGAGATTTGGAGGTGGTCACCTGAGTCCAATGAACACATGACAAATTATTGGCAATTAAAAATCAAGACGCTTCTAGGTTCTTTAGGCTGCACATCAGCAAACTTAAGGTGCACCTCCAAAGTATAGAGGCATTTAGAAATTCAGTGTAGTTCTCTACAGCGTGACAGAGGAGAGGCAAGGGAAGAGAAGTTCGATCCCTTCTTCCCCAAAGTTTTAATGCAAAGGGAAGAGTGGTATAAATATGAGTGGTAACATAAAGCAGGCAAACTAATTTCCACTCTAAGTTACAAGGGGGCCCTCAAGTGAGTGAGTGAAATATTCACAGAGCTCTGAAATTTACTGTCTCTAAAGTAGGTAATTACTACTTCAATTTACAACAACAATTTTTTCTTTTTACAACAACAAATTCTGATTGAAACAATTTGTCTAGATTTTCAGGTGTGGAATAATCTAGCCCAACCTGACGCTTCTCAACGCATCGGTTGAATGGCCTCCCGGAAATAAAGGAGGGGAAAGAAGGACACACCCATTAAAAAAAAAAATTGGAATGGTTTCCAATGGAACATGTGAGCCTCACAGCAGAGTAGCAGACAATGTCATTATGCATCCAGAAAACCCAATGCCTGCCACATGGTCAAGACAAAAAAGAATGAAGGGGACTGGACATAAAGATGGTCTTTGGGGCTCAGTACAAGGAAGACAGACTTTCCTCGCATCAGTGCTAGGTATGAGTCTGGGCCTGACTATGAATGGTGGGCTCCTTTTCCTGAGAAATATGGGATTTAGAGACCCAGGTAGGGTTGAGTTGCAAGAGAAACCTTCAAAATTTTCCTGTGACAGGACAAGCCAACAAACCAGCCCCTTGCCCTCCAGACAAGGCAGATATAATGTAGAAGACCCAAAGTGTCCATGATGACAATGTCTTCCATGAACAGACTTATAGGAGGAGTTTGAAACCACTCAACCGCTTTCTTTTGTCTAAATGGTGAGATAATCCTGTTCCTGAGCATTCTGAGATGCTCACGTACAGGTTGAAAACCAAACTTTAAGTTGGGGTAGACACAGAAGCAATATTAAAAAAAAGGTTAAGATGAAGTCCTTGGATTACATTATAAACTTCAATAAGCAGCTAAGCAAAATGAATGATCAGACAAAGTCAGCTACTGGATAGGGAGAAACAAAAAATAACAACTAGGCTTGAGCAGGAGATATTCTAGTAGCTAAGACAGGTCCCATAGAGAACGAGGGTCAGGCATCCTCACCTGGACACTGACCATGAGCTGGGGAACAGACAGGACATCTGGGAAATGGAGAATATTGGAAAAGGCGGATTTATAGAAACTGATTGGTTGGATCAGAAACAGGGAGGAAAAAACAGAACTTAAAGCAGTTAAGAGAGGTTATGGAAGGGATAAAGTTACACCAAAATCATATACCGCATGTCCTTAGAGAAGGTCACAGAGGCAGCATGGATCACAACAAAATAAAAGAATGTAACAAGAACAGACACTGCCCTTGGGAGGAGAACACCTGCCCTTAATCTTTGGAAATTTACATAATAAATATAAAGCAGTGCTGGCCCTTTGAGACAAGAAATATATGCATGTAGAGATGATCTTCAAGACATCTATTTCCAAACCAGGAATCCTAGAAATCCTCAGTAACAGGCTCTGACAACCAAACAATCTTGTTTCACCAAACAGAAGACATGAGCCCAAGACTTGGGGAGTGGAGACAACTCTCCCGTTTTGCAGAAAGAACCCAGTCCACTTTAGAATCTAGGCTCTCTGCCAGTGTGAACTGTCTGTACTAGAGTATTCTGAGCTGAAGAAATACTGCCCTCAAACCAGGGTCAGGTCAAAGAAGTCTTCATGAACTTTAACTCTCTCCAAAATACTATCAGTAGGAGTGGGGGAAAGAAGGTTCTAATAGCTTTTCAGGTTCAGACACATGGGTGTGGTGTCAGAGCAGACTTAACTCTCCAAAACTGGCTGCAGGTAAGAGTAGAGACTATACATATCATCACTCAGAAATATTTTAGGCTCCTGACAAACTGAAAAGTTTCAGAAGTTACGGGAATTCTGACCATGAGGCAGGTGGCCTCGGCAGTGTACAGCAAGGGTCTCCTCAACTAATCAGCTGCTTTTGGGGACTGGCACATGAATGACAGCTTGAGACATGACCAACACCAAAAGAATCTCTCTGAACACACTGCAGAATGAGAAAGGCACAGTCACCTATTTAAAAGGCACAGCCTGAGAATGTAAATTATTTAGAGCTGTCACTACTGTTCAAGTCACATTTATAGGCAATTATGATTTAAAAATCTGAGCTATCACACTTATATGTGCTTTTCATCTATAGGTGTATAGGAAATATCCAAGAGATTGTGGTTTCAGATCCAGATGCCACAACACAGTGAACACAACAACAAAGCAAATCACACTAACTTTTTGTTTCCCTAAACACAGAAGTTATACTACATTGTAATCTCGTCAGTATGAAGCAGTATGTCTTGAAAAACAGTGCACATTTCTTCATTTAAAAATACTTTATTGACAAAAAATACTATTATCATCTGAGCCTGTTTTGCTGGTTTAGAGTCTTGTATAAAACACATTTTCTGATGAACCATAGTAAAACAAAGCATAATAAAAGTAGGTATGCCTGTATAAATAACGTTGTAAGAGTATTCCAGGACATTTCTGAGGCATAAGAAATGCCAGTTCAAAAGGTTAGACTAAGTTTCCCAAAGTGTCATATATCTGCATTTACGCTACAAAATTACAGGTATAATCATACAGAACAGACCATTCGTTGGTTCTTTAAATACTGAAGCTTGGAGATTCTGAAGCTGAGAGCCTGTTCAGAATCTGATAGCTACATCCAGTTTACCTGCCTGCACCATTGCTCTAATGCATGCTCACGAGTGTATGAAAGGCAAGTTTTAGAGAAAAACAACGACTCTGCATTTACACAACTCAGAGTGTGTGTCACTGAAAACCACAGTGATACCACCTCTCAGTGCTAGGCACCACCTTTAAAATCTTGTTCTCCCAACCTAACAGCCAGCATATAACTCCGAACTGCCTTTCACTTGTGGCATGAGTTTCATCTCAATTTTAAATTTCTCTTGCCCTTCCCCGATCTTTTCTGTCACATATATGTTACAAGATGAAAAGGCCAGACTGTATTAGAAATGTCAGGAAACCAGTAAAAAAACAAAATGGCAAAGTTATGCAGACCTGTCTCTTTAAGCAGACAATACCAAACAGGCGAACTTGAGCTATCTTTGCTTTGTACATCTGCATCTTATAAAGGTCAAATATTAAATAGAGGAGAACATGGGAAAGACTCTACAAAGAGAAGCAGAGACTTGATGTCTGGGTGAATGAAATGGATAAATACGATCAGATCAAAGAAACAGGCTTTCGCAAATTATCTCCTCCCCCTTCTCTTTTCTCTCCCCACCATTCACAATTCAATGTCTTATTATCCACATTTCAGAAGGAGAACTTAGATAGGCACATTCATCAAGATTACTCAGGAAATCCACAAGGAGAAGTGAATACCTGAAACAGGGTTGCCCTGGTATGGTATAAACTTTTCAAACTGTCACCCACAAAAGCAAAACAAAACAAAACAAAAATCCCCCGAAGCCAAAGCATTCCCTCTCCAGGCATAGAATCCCCGATTTTTTTTTTTTTACCTTTGTGTTCTCCGAAGCCTGTTCCCACTCCTCAAATGAGGCAAAGTAAAGTTTGAAAGCACAGTCCAAAAATTGGGGTCAGACATATCCATTTCTTTCTCTCTTCAATTCACTGCGAGTTGAAGGCCATAAGACCAAAATGGGAAGAGGGTAAAAGAAAAAGAAAAAGAAAAAGAAAAAGACAAAAAAGATCCCAATTATCTACTCACTCCCTGGAGAGGAAACGTGATGTGAACTGTGATCTCAAGAACAACTTGGTGCATGTCTGAGAAGTACCCGTCCCAGCCTTTAATTAACACACAGCCATTTCTCCAAGGTTCAGGAAACTTATTTCCTCTTGGGTTTGCCCTCTCCTGGTCAGCCCCGGCCAGCTATAAACAGTAATTACAAGAGTTGGGCTGTATGTTCTGCTCAAAATGCTGTCTGTGTGTGATTCAGTCCAAGGTACTTTGTCATCTGTTTGGCAGATACCATTTGCGGCTCCTGCGGGGGGGG
>NW_004567108.1:41386172-41439804 GCF_000260355.1 Condylura cristata
CTGTTGCTTACAAGCAAAACCACTCAACATCCGAACATGCCCAGTGCTGAGTTTCCTTTTGGTACCTATACAAGGGAAAGAATTTAAATAGAAAAAGCGCCTCTTCTCCTCTCCTCAAAAATTGATGCAAAAATAAAGGAAACTTAAAAGCACTTTTAGGAAATTAATCTATTGGTGTGTTTGGGCCCGACACCTTTGTGTAACCTCCCGGCCTCCCGCAGAAAAGGCTGGGCGGCAGGACCCTTTCCCACCCGCAGAACTGGGGGCGGAGGAGGAGCGGGGCCTCATGGGAGAAAGAAGAGGCGACCTGAGCGTGAGTTCTGGAAAAGCCAGGACACCCAAGCATCTTCCGCGTCACCGCACCCCCAGCCCCAGCCCCAGATGGATCATTCCCCCAAAATAAATAAATAAGTCAAGTCTCAGCTCCGGAACGGGCGGTGAAGTGTGCGCAGCACACACCTGAAGGCTGAGCTGTGATTCACCGCTGAATGGAAACACTCCAAGGAAGTCAGTAATTACTCTTTGCAGGGACGCTGTTTGTTGTGGAGGAAAAGAACGCCACTGGGATGCCGCACTCACCTAAAACCTTAGTAAATGAAATTTATGAGTTTGCATTCATTTGATGAATTACTACAACACACACCTGTTTGACTTCACGTAGTGCAGTGACCTATCTAGGGAATGGTCAACCACTACCTGCCAAGGCATACCTGGCATTTACATAACAAATGCAGATTATTTCCATTCCAAGTGCCTTAGAACTAGAAAGGAAAGAAAAGGAGAGGCTTAATCAACGCTATTGTTATTTATTTTCAAGAAAGCATGCTATTCAAATAACTCCCAAAGCCACAAATGCTTGTATAAATGGATATAAAGAAAGAAAATGGAATTTAAATAGGCTGCCTTATATCTGTTGTGTTATGGCAAGAGATAATAAATTTGAAAAAGTTATCTTTGATAAAGTTTGAAAAAAAACTTATCTTTTAAGCAAAGATAAGTTGTGAAAAATGGTTCAGTTTATCCAATAAATATTGGGAACAAACTTGCTTACAGAAATATGAGGATGAAGAGAAGGGAAGGGAGAGATGTGAGAGGAAACCATGGGTTCCTCTTTATCTAATATTTATAATCAACAGGGATATTTTCACCCCAAGGACTCAGAGTTTAGGGTAATAATTCTTGTACAGGGTTTTCTTATGATTATCTCCTCCCATTCTCACAGTCATTCTGCAGATATTGAAAAGCACAAAGGCAGGCACATAAGGTGATACCTCCTCACTTTAAGAGTGACAGATTACAGTCACCAGATACTTAGGGGTTTAGTCTAGCATTTTTTTTGTCCCATACTATGTCATTTCTTCTTTTCAAAAACATTTAAATTACTGCCTCTCTGAAAGCAGAGCATTCACCTTTAACAAGGCTGAATGACATAAAGCTAAGTGGCTGTATGACAATATTGCTTTTCATGGTAGAAACATAAATCCTCTTCAGATTTTCTTTTGATTAGTGAAAACAGATACAAATGTAAGTCTCTGGTAAAAGTAAAGTGGCAATATTCTATTTTCCACAAAGTTGGAAATATGGATATTTAGGTATTTTTTAAAGGTTATCACTTAGTATCCTGTTCCAGAGGAGTTTCTGGACCTCAGTCCTATTAATCATGTGGGCTGGATGTCCTTTGTTTTGCCCACTATCTCATGTACAGGATGATGTTATATAGGACATCCCTGTCCTATATAACATCTCCCAGTCAACTGTGGCAGTCAACAATGCCTCCAGATATCACCAAATATTTCTGAGGGAAAACCACTCCTGGTGGAGACCACTGCTATAGATAAAGGCTTGCTTTGAGAAAAATGATATGTTAGCATATTGGTTGAGAGCAAAATAGCTTGGGTTTGAATTCTTGATTCAGCACTTATTGTGACTGTAGGCAAGTCACTTAATCTCTTCCCAATCCCTTTATTTTATGGGGTCTACCTCTAAGAGGTTGACATACACAAATGAAATAATGTACACAAACCCCCTCATGCAGTGTCTACACCACACTGCACACAAATGTTGGCAATATGCACAACCTAAATGAAAACCAGGCCAAGACGCGGAAAACTAGAGTGGAGGGTACCCTGAAACTGTGCCCTCTATTTACAATGATACTTCCAACATAACTCTAGTGAAGAGGTGGTCACACTGTTACAACTACTGGTTTCTTTACTATTAATCTGTGACTTCCTTGAGGCTACCTCTACGTATTATTATTGATTCCTCTAGTTCTAAAATCTGATCAGTTCCTGATTTATATAAGCATTTAATAATGCTTTGTGAATGGAGATATAAGATGTCCAGGTATTTACCCTTTTTTATGACTATCTATACCCATGCTCACAGTTCCTCTGCAGATCCTTGAAAAGCACAAAAGGTAAATAGGTAAAGTACTATCTACTCATCTTTCTTCTAAGATGCCCTGAAATCAGTATTAGTCAATTGATTCTGTCAAGACTGAATTCTGAAGTACACCCACTTACTCATTTTACCTATATTTACAGCCATAAACAGAAGTGGGAATATTCCTTAGACCAATTCAAGAGAAAAATTTTTTTTAAGTGTTATCTCCTCCATGCCCAGAGATAAGCACAAGGAATAACTTTTTGTTTACTTTTAGGCAAATTTGAATATAAGAGGGATTAGTACATATAAAAAACTACCAGAGAAGATTAAGAAGCTAAGAGGAGATTGAAAGTGCGCCTATAATTATGAATTGAAGAAATTCTGTACTAAAAGTAGAGAAGAGAAGATGTAGGGAATAAGTAATAGCTGTTCTAGAATATTGAAATAACTACAATATAGAGCAGTCTTTCAAACCAAAGACAAAGGCTGAAACAGAAGGGAGGACACTGTACAGGGATGTGTGAGAAGAGGTACCTGGAAGGAGAGGCAGTGATCTAGACATAAACTCCATATAATTTCAAAACCTAATGCCTATACTACCCAGCAGATGAATATAACGCTCTATGGCCCTTCTAGAAAAGTCTGGATTTTAGAAACACCCATGAAGATGATAATGACCAAAATGGATAGATTAATGACATAAATACTTATTTCTTCTCATGATTAAATGATATACTGACCTGTATACAACATATGTCATTACTATCTCCATTCTCTACATTTTGAAATATCCACCATGGAAATCCTCAAAGGGATGGTTAAAGATGGAATATTTTTAATTATGTATACTTTAATATTTTTCCCCCTTTATAGGCATGGTAGTATTTGGGTTGTTTCCAAAGTAAAATAATAATAATAATAATAATAATAAAAATAGGTGAAGAGCATGAGGAGCCAGAAATGAACTAGTTAATATAGTGAAAGTCGTTGATATATTCCCACACTCATAAGATAAGAGAAGGCGTGATACTGAAGTATAACTTGTCTTCTGACCTGTTTAACTTGATTTGGGAACCTATGATTCAGAAGGTAATGCACTCAGTAAACACACGAATTAAAATTGTCAGAACTCCTGACATTTTCCACAGACAAAATAATTACATGGACTGAAACTAGAGTACAGTTTAGCTACAACTATAGTAAATGCCTGACTATAGAAATAAGAGGGAATTGAGATTACTGAAAAATTTTAAAACTATACCTAGTAGATCAACACCCAATTATTTAACAAGGTTTTCTACCTATTGCACAACAGCTAAACCTACATGTCAATGGACAAGCTTTATAATTCAAAATGCTCACTTATTTAATCAGCATGTTATTATCAATCATTGTTTTTAATGAGAAATGTAAATGAAAGTCAAAATAAGCTTGCCATACTACTGAAATGGTAGCTTAGGACATGAATATTTAAAGAAAAGATACAATTATTTGGTTGACTCTCCCTTTATATGGAAAAAAAAAAATCCAGGTCCTTTTCACTAACTTCAATTCTCCTGTCTACTCCCATTGTCTGTCCCATGCCATTTAGTAGGTTTCTCCCTTCCCTCCCCTATATATAATACTGTTAATACCCCCAGAGCATTGCCTTGAACACAGACATTGTGGGAGACTAAGTTTTCTAGTGTAGATGGGAGTCAGGGAATCTGTCATCTTCTGGTACGTAACAATCTAGTCACAGGCCATGTCTATGAGAAGATACTAAGGAAAATGGGGTTAATAATGAGTTCCCAGAAATAACCTAACAAGTGTTGGCTTAGTCTGGGGATTTGGTTATCAACTAGCTTTGACCTCTTTTTTGCTCCTGTCTTCAGAGCACCTCCCAAAGGCAATAAAATATATAAGACATTGTTAAATGAAACAGAGAATACACAAAGAAATCAAAAGATATCCCTTGCTCATGTATTAGAAGAATTAACATTGTTAAAATGACCATCTTACTCAGAGATAAGCAGATTCAATGCAATCCCTATTCAAGTTTAAGTGGCATTCCTCAAAGAAATAAAACAAACATTATTGAAATTTATATGGAATCAATAAGAACTTAAGTAGACAAAGCAATCCTGGCCAAAAAAAAAAGAGAGGAAAAAGTACAAGAATGAAGGTACCATACTTCAAACTATATTACAGAACTAGTACCATCCAAGCAATATGGTATGAAGATAAAAGTAAACACAAATATAAGTAGAATAAAACTGATGAAGGAATGGAGGGGGTGGCTGAGCAGGGCTGGACTGGCCCGCGAGGGCACACCGTCTCCCCCCCCCCCCCAAGTGCAGGGTGGGTTGGGGGGGGGGAGTGTGCATTTGGGGTTGGTTAGATGATGGGAGTGGTGTGGCCCAGGCTGATTGGATCTGGAGCACCAGGAAATGAGACATCTATTCCTGGAAACCTGTCACTGGGTGGTTGAACTGTGACCCAGGCTGTGATGTCTGTTAATCCTTGAATCCATTTGCTAAGTTGAATCTGTGTGGGCTCTGACGTGTGTAACAGCCAACAAGGCCAATATATTCCCTGACTTTCCTTTGGTCGGGGTCTTGCCTGAACCTGCGTGTCCGGCAGGGTACGGCTTGACCCTGGCTAGCCAGGCCAATAAACTCTACTTTGCAAATTGCATTCTTGTGTGACACTGTCTTTCGCAGTAATCGAGTTCTCGGACCCTAACACTGAAAGCCTAGAATCAAATCCATACTTGCCCGGATAGTTAATCTACAGCAAAGGAGTCAAGAGTATACTTTGGACAAATAAAATTCTCTTCAACAAATGCTACCAGAAAAGTGGACAGCCATATACAAAAGAATAAAACCATACCTCTATCTCATTTATTAAACCAATATGGATTTAGCATTTGGACATAGGGCTTGAAATTACAGAAGAAAATACATTGTCTTCACCAATATCGCTGGGGACATGGTTATAACACCAAGGGAAACAAAAACAAAAATAAGCAAATGGTACTATATTAGACTTGAACGCTTTTGCACAGTGAAAGAAACTATCATTAAAGTTAAAAGACACATTACTGAAGGGGAGAAAACATTTGCACATCATATATATGACAAAGATCTACAAAGAACTCGTAGGTCTTAACAAAATACACATGACACAAGCTATGCAACCTCCATCGACTGACGACGTATTCCGGATGGAGACAGAAATGCTCTGAAAAATCAGACTTTCCACACTAACTTATGTTATGACCTCCCTTTTTTTGTATAATCATAATATCAAAATATTCTGAGCAACCTTCAGCTTACAATTGGATTACCTCAGCCTCAGAAGGCGCTACCTGGCCCTGACAAGCAACTACTGCACCAGGGTGAGAAATTCCTCTGGAAGTCAACAGTCATTAAACAACTGGCTGATTAATAAAAACAAATGGCTGTTCCCCCAAAGTCTCTCTCACTGCCAGACTGAGGAAAACCCAAATCTTATTACTCTATCTCACATAGCCTTCTATTCAGTTTCTAAATAACCACTCAAGCTTTCTACTAGCTAGTCTTTGGATATGGAAATTTACCCAAATTGCCTATGCAGAGCTAATCTAGACTTCAAGAAAACTCACTTAAACTTTCTAACAAGTTTTTCAAAGAACCTTACCTTAATTTGATTTACAAGAAATTTCCTCTTCCTGACCTCACTTTACTTTACCCCCTAGGATGTCTCTACAAGAATAAAAGCCATTAAGTAATAGATAATGATTAAGGGACTTTATTTTGGGTTAATCTTCACTGTGGTAAATGTAGTCATATTAGTCTTAAACTTTGTGAATCTATGTACCTGTTTAACCTTGATAGATTGATTTTAAAAATCTCAACTAAAGGTCAAAATGACCCCAGACTATTAGCAAAAAGGTGATTGTAATCTCAGCACATTTCATATGCTAATGTCATCCCTCAGCCTGCTTGAAGTGTATAAAATAAACCTCTGCTAAAGGCAGAGCAGGAAGACTTGCACCCAACTCCCATTCCAGTGTCTTCCTCGCACCTGCTCCCCTTTTTTGCCTTTTTCCCCCTTTTCTAGGAATCTCCGCTCCCAGAAGCCATTCCCACCTTGAGACCTTGCCTGTTTTGTCCTCCAATAATCAGTGATCGGGGACAAAGAGTCTCCAACTCACATACATACACATACAATAAACAAATAATAAGGCCAAAGAGCTAAGCAGACTCTTTCCCAAAGACATGGAGATGGCCAACAACCATGTAAATGTGCTCTCTGTCACTTATTATTGCAAAAATATAAATCAAAACCATGGGATACCATTTCATAGCTATAAAGCCCATATCAAAAAAAAAAACAACACAGAAACAACTAGTATTAATGAGTATTTGGGGAAAAAAGGAACCCTAGTATATTGCTGGTGGAATGTAGGCTGACTTAGCATATGGGGGTTAGCACAGTAGGGGGTTAGCACAATATGGGGGCTTCCACAAAATAATAAAAATTGATCATATGTATAAGCAGTTTCTCTCCTTGGCATCTACTTGCAAACAAACCCACAAAAAGCCCACTAATTTGAAGAGATGTGTATGCTCCTAGCACAGCAGTACTATTTACAATCAGCATATTATGGAAATAGTCTTCAGGCCTAATGACACACATTCAGAAGGAGAAAGGTAAATATTTGATGGTTCAACAGTATATAGAATCTAGAGAAACATTTTCTTTCAGACAAAAAACCATAACTGAAACATTAAAACTGAGGCTACCCAATGGGTAGAGTAAGGGTAAAGAACAATGCCAGAAGGGGACCCAAAGGATTGTGGTTGAGGACAATAGTTGCTTTGGAGGTGGGTGTGGTGTGGTAACATACATCTGAAGAGGTGTGACCTGAATCATAAATAGTGTTGTGAACCAATGTTACCTCACTAAAAAAGCAGAAGAAATAAAGCTGAAAGACTGAGCTAGAAATAGGAAGAATGGTATACCAGTTGGGGACAGGTTGAAAACCACTTTTCTGGCATTATTAGATAATGTTCCCCCTTACTTGACTATGAAGGCTATTAAAATGATCTATGAAAATTAACTGAAAACCAAGAGGTGGATAATAAGGAGGGTTAGATTACCTTGGGAGTATTAAAACTTTTTTTTTAAACAACATCACAAGATAATAGAGATTCAGATTTCTAAAGGGAATAGACAAACAAAAGAAATAAAATAAAAATTGATTTGTCTCTCTCAATAGGTTGCATAGAGGGCTACATAATGCCATGAGGCAGGCTCAACGTTAAGGCTCCAGATGGGAAAGACTGGTCAAAATGGGGAAGCATATAACATTTTCCTCAAATATTCGCTGGATCCCAAAGGAATCAGAGATCAGAAAATGTAGCAAGTAACCCAAACTGTACAAAATCCAAGAGGGGCAAGTAAATATTTATGGGAAATTAAGCAATTCCCCCAACACAGCGATGCTCTGATTCATTCACAGGTAGCACATGCACAAGAGCAGGCCAGCGTGTAGGGCTGGGGAGGGTTTCAGAATTTCAGCTATTGCACATTATCCTCATACTCTATCCTCTGACTTTCAGGCAGAAAGGGTCTTGGAGAAACACCAAAGCTTAGTCTGACAGTTTCCTGGGAGAGGAGTTTGACAGACTGTCCTCATTGTGGGTAGGGGCTGATGTCATTCTGTAGGAAGGAGACTGCTGGGAGAGAGGCTGAGGAAGGTCTATCTCCCTGCTAAATCAATAGCCTGTATGATCGAAAACTACACTGATTTTTAATGGTTAAGCATTCCAATTATGGAGTAAAGAGCAGTGCTTAAATATCACTGCTCCATCTTACAAATAGGAAAGCTAACTCCTGTCTTGCTTTAAGACCAAACTTCCTTGTCGCTCCCTCTAGAAAACTGTTTTGTAAGCTTTCAGTTCTTCACTGGGTTAGGTGTCCCTCTACTGTTCTACTTCATAGAGCTAATACAGAGAAAAGGTTCTTCCAGTGTCAAAATCAAAATCTATTTGTTTGTATATCCGTTCCCCTTAGAGTAAGCACTCCTCGAGGACAGGAGCTATATTTCTTTCATCTTTAAATCCTCACAACATGCATTAAGAACAGGGAAGGGAGATTTTCTCTGGACTAGAAAGATACTTGGTAGCAGTTAGGTCTAGAATCCTGAAACTTTGAAAAGTGACCCTGAATATATTTTGGAAAGTTTTATTCTGTCTATTCCTCTTTGAGTTTCTTAAGTCCTTTCCATTTTCTACATATGCTGTACCTGTTAGGAAAGTCTAAATACCACAGATTTCAGAATCTTGGAAAACAACGACCACACTTATGTAGCTGTATGTGCGTATATTGTATGTGCGTATATATGACTGTGTATATAACTAGCTTTCTGTGAAATGTTAAATGCTTTTTGAAGGTCAACAGTGACACTGTATTACTAATCATTGCATTAGACTCTTGATCTAGTGTTAACTTCAAGGACATGGTGTTTCCTGATCCAGAAGCTTAGGTCTAAAGTACATCATTTCTCATCCAGCTCCTGAGCATGAATTACAGTGCAATTATAAAAGTGTCAATTTAGTCTAAGTGGGTCAAGATGGTTATATTGAGCCCTTTAGTAGCTACACTAAGAACTTTCTGTAATATAAGATTAAAGTTAATTTATCAGTTCTTGTTTTCTTGAATATTTTTCCAGGTCAGAAATGGAGAGTGATGGAAAATTAACCTACATAGTAAGAGTTTCCATCAGAGTACCACAGAAGGAGCATATATAAAAGAGATGGAAATCTGTGCTTCTGTAACAATTACAGAATGCTATCCCCATGTTAAAGTTGACTCAAATTACTCCAGAAATCAAAGGATAAGATGTCACTGAAGACATATATTTTTTAGCCAGGAGTACATGCAAGCTTTAGTATCTATCCTGTATGCTATTTATAGTAATACAGTTTTAAAAGAAATATTACTTCACAGAAGAATAAATAATTAGGAAAAAAGTATTAACTGTAATTATCATATAAATACAATTAAGACCTCAATCAAATATTTTTACCTGGTTAACTGACAGAGATTAAAAAAGATAATATTCAATGTTGATGGAAGTGTCAAGAGAAGCAAGACTCTCTAACATAGTTCTGGAAAGGAAACTAAAGAATGAAAACACACACAACATATCATATGCACACATATATACATATAAACATGTATCTCTATGTAAACACACACATATAAATACACATGATATATATATGTAATATATACATACACACATATATTTTAACTCTGTCAATATACTAGAAGTTATACAAATATAATCAGGTACATGCACAAAGATCAAAATACAAGGGAATTAATTTCAGATACATTATAAAAGCTTAATATTGAGGAGAAACCCAAAGAAACAAGGGTATTTGTTGATAAATACTGAAACAACCCCAAATGAAATATTATAAAAATCACTTTGGTAGCTGGAATGATAAATATCAAAGGTATTCAGTTCAGTTCCTTGGAGCCTGTGACTGATACCTTGTATGTCAACAGGAATTTTGCAGGTGTGATTAATTAAGGATCTTGGAATGGGGAGTGGATAGATTCCTAAACTGTGTGGGGTCTAAATGTAGTAAAAAGTATGTTACAAGAGGGAAGAAGGGAGAGTCTGAATGCAGATGATGGTGATATGACAACGAAGCAATATACTAGGCTGCTGGCTTGGAGAACGGAGGAAGGGGCTATGAGTAAAGGAATACAAGAAATGCAGTCTACTGACTGGAAAAAAAATGAAGAAAATGCATTCTATCCTAGTGTTTTGAAGGGGGTTTAACACAGGTGACACCTTGATTTTATCCCAGTGAAACTGATTTCAAACTCTGGAAATACAGAACTTTGAGAGAATAAGTATCAGTTACTCTAAGTTACTTTGTTGTAATTTGTTACATAAACATAAGAAACAAAAGAGATGTTTTTAAAATACGCAAAAGTGGGAAATGCAGACATACATGTGAACAACAAAAAAGGGGGACATTTTATGATCAAATTGATTAACTATATATATGAATGTATATGAATAAAAAAGATGGAATCAAAGTCTTTTTAGTGGACATCTATAAACACAGAATTATGGATGATTGTATTCCTCTTTATGGTTTTAATGCATTTTTAATGAGTCTGATTTTTTAATTAGGGAAATAAACTTTAATTTCCAAAGCTACCCATTTGACAGTCTTGATACCATGGCCTAGAATTCTTGTTCAAGTTCCTGAGATTTGAGAATACTTTGAAGAGTTTACACCTTAAGAACATATACTTTCATTAGAAGACTTTCCAAAAAAAAAAATTGATTTTTTTTGACAAGCAAAATAAAATGCACATGTATAAATTCTACAAATATTAGAAATAAACACTAAGATTACTTAAAAATCATAAGTCTTTGTACTCCTAGTGATTTTATAATACAAACATGAAAAACATCTGTTTTCTAGACATAAGTCCTTACTTGTCTATGGCAAATGGGCATTTTTCAATGCTGACTGGGTTATAAATCTATATAGTACATTGGTTTTGGTGGAATATATGTTATTATTTGCATACTGGTCAGTTTGTGCATTTTGTGTGAGCAATTTTGAATTCCAGACTTGCTTTCTCTATTCACTGTATATGACAGCCTGCTTCTTCCATTGCTCACAGGAAATACTCAATTTTAATATTAGCCAAAAATTTATAGTAAAAATAATGTTCTTAATTATAAATAATTATATCAGTTATAATTTAGAATTCCTTCACCTCTTCCTCTGACATAAGCAGATAATATCTGCTGCTTTATTGCCTTAACTTAGCTAATTCATGAGAAATGAAAGTCAAAGACTTAGTTTCTGGGACCAACCACAGAAAGACTCTTTCAACCAATGTATTATCATGCTTGTTATAGGATATATTAAAGTTCACAGTTATTAACATCTTTCAAAGGAAGTTATTCCATTTAATCAAAACTGGAACAACAGCCAATCTTACCATCAGATACAGGGACAGACGGGTGATGGGTGAGTATCAATCACTGTGAGAGAATTGTCTTTATCAGTGGCTCTTAGGGAATGGCAGAGTAATCGGTTGCTTAAAGATGTCCATTGGTTCTTGGAAACTTGACTTGCAATAAAGAATTGGAAAGCAGATCCTTGAACAATATCCTTTCAACATCAGCCAAGACTGTTGATTTTTCACCAAGATTTTAACAAAAGTACACGATTCATATGTACATGCTGTACATACAGAATCATCAAGAGTGCTAATAAGCAAGGAGAAAACTAAAACAAGGCCAGATGACCTATACAAAGCAGAAACAGAAAACTGATCTGAAAGCACAAACCATATTTTAAAATGACAGGAAAATACTCTAGATTAGATATTCAGAAGTTAGAAAAAAGTTTTCACTGTACATAAAATGATTAAAAAAAATGGCAGATTTCCAGATTCTTCCCTATTGACTACATTCTGGTTGTGGCTTCCACTACCTCTTTCCTGGATTCAAGCAACTCCTTTCCTGCTCCCCACCCCAAACTATTCTCCAAGTTGCCCAGCTACATGTATATATAATTATTTATTAATAACTCTCCCTAGCAGTGACTTCTGCTTGCTCCAGGATTCCTTCAATATTTCTATCCTATCATCATCGAATTACTTAGAGTGTTTTGTTAGAAATATAGATTTGGCTTTTCTTTTCCATGAAGATGGCACACAACATAAAGAAAGAAGCCTCTGTCCTCTCGAGCCCAGGCCAAAGCACAAGAAAGCTGTGCTGGGAGGCACCCACAGCCCCAAGCAAAGGAGATCTGCATGTCATCTAACTTTTGGGATCCAGGAAACTAAGACTCCAGAGGCAACTCAAATATCCTTGAGAAAGTTCCACCAGAAAAAAAACCAACTTGATCACCTGTCCTCATCATCTTCTCTCTGACCACAGAGTCTCCTGGAGACAACAACACACTTGGGTTTATGGTGGGTGCTAAAGACAGCAAGCACCAGCTCAGATAGGCTGTGAAGAAGCTCTGTGACACTGACAGGGCCAAGATCAGTACCAGGATCAGCTTGATGGAGAGAGGAAGATGTATTTTTTAATGGTTCCTGACTATAACGTTTTGGATGTTTTCCACAAAATTGGCTACTTATAAATACAATTCTTTTTCACCATAAAGAAATGCAGATTTGGAGAGGATTTCTATCAGTGAAGCCCAGGAATCTGTATTCTACCAAAGGACCACAGTATTCTCATGCACATTAAAATTTGAGAGGTACTTCATAGGAAAAGCAAAACCTCTTTTTTTTTTTAGATTTATTTATTTGTGCATACAGAACTGGGGTACAGGCCAGAGGCTCAGGGGCGGCGAGAGGCTTCACCAGAGACAGCGTAGGGAACAGAACAGGCAGATCAAGGAAGTACACTGCTGAGGGGAGCAGCAGGCGGGTCAGGAGAGGTCTGCCACGCCATGTGGTCACCTCTGGGGCAGGCGGGAATCGAACTCATGCTGAAGTGGCTTTAGCTTCTTAGTGCTGTGCTTTAACCCGCTGCGCCACCAGGGAGGGCCAATCAAAACCTCTTTAAATGGAATAATTTACAATGCAATCTTTTGTCATCCCTCCTGCTTCATCCTTTGACGCATGTCTGTCCCCTTATGGTTTATGCTCCAATAATAGTAAAATATGTACTTGTCAGAAATACTGAATTACCTTAAGCTCCCCAGCTACTGTAGCTCTGCCACACCTCATTGCCTTTGCACATCCTGTTCCTGGGTCCTAGAGTTTCTACTTCTGTCTGGAAAACTTCTGTTCGTATTTCACATGTGAGCTGTAAGGTTACATTTTCTGTGAGTTTGCCTGGATTTCTCGGCAAACATGTATTTCCCCATGTATCTTCACTAAATTTTCGTGAAAATGCTTCTTTTAGAACAAGCAGTCCTTCCATGGCAGCATGATTGTGTGTATATAGGTCAGATTTCCCACTAAACTTTAAAGATCTCCAAGTCCAAGGACAACTTCTGTTCATCCAGTACATACTGGATATTCAGCACAATGCGTGGATGCACACATATTATTTTCTAAGGTTACTGTTTTCTTTTTTTCCAATTTCTTCAATTTCCACATTCAGGCCTTTGGAGAGTTGCTTCCAAAACCACGCAGTATTTTGTCAATTGGTTGGATGATTTTTCTTTCAAGGACTGTCATCAGTGGCAATTTTTATAATGATTAATAAAAGAACAAGAAAAATTTAACCCTATTAGTTGTTTATGTTTTTTCACAAGTATGGCTGAAATAAAGTGTGACTTTGTCTTCCCTGAAAAGGGTGTTAAAAATGGTATTTTAGGTAGGATGACGTCCTCAGGTTGGAGACGCAGTCCTTTTAGGACATGATCAACACACACACTTCACTACAGGGAACTGATGAGAGCTGAGGGTACTTTAGCAGTGGGGCTCAAAGGCTCAATATGCTGGCTATCACCATGTAACCTGGGCTCCTGGCTAAGGTGTGTCAACTTCTTAGCAAGACCTCCCAGTGCATGCATGAAGAGCTGCAAAGATAAACAGACACAGCCAATCTGTATGACATCTGCCTATCAGTCTCCTCTCCCAGAATTCCTTTCTCTCTCATAAATGCCTATTCTGACATCTTAATCATGTCCATATTTCAGAGACAACCATGGATTTGATATTGTTGAAGATGTGACTATCCATCTGGATTTATATTCTAGAGAGGATTAAAGCTTCAGAGAAAAGCACAAGAGCAGGTGTTGGGTAGAATCTGCCCATTACTGTAGAAATCAGAGTTTAGGGGATGAGGAGCAGAATCCAATCCTCTACTTTTCATTAGAGAAAAAATAGATGAGGCAAACCTTATACTGAAAGGGTTATCATTCCCTGATAGCCAGGGTAGATGACATCTAATAGTTATGCAGTCACCAAAAATGATCATTATAGACCATATAACAGTGTGACAATATGTTACATAAAAATAGCAATAGCAAAAGTATAACTACGGTATGATTGCAATAATAGAATCATGCATGCATGCACAAAAGGACTTGTAGGCAATATGGCAAATGAAGAGTTTACCCCAAGTGGTTTATTTTGCCATTCTTGTTTCAATATGTACTAAAATATATTATATATTTAAAGATTACTTCCTGATCTTTGGTACTTGTTCCACTATTACATTAGTTTTCCTTGCTGTTAGCTCAACTTTGCTGGAACAACTCAATTACCTTCAAAATCACTTCTTAATGCAGAGACACATAAAAAGTCAAAGGAATCAGGCAGTTTCTGGTGAGGGTTCAGGGAAGAACAACATTCAATTGTTCATAAACACTAAACTATAAATTCTAGAACTGAAGGGATAAACACACTCATTATAGAGCACCTTGGGTGGCATCCAACACTATCAAAGCCCATTCTTTCCCCTTTAAGATACTTATTTCCTCTATTTATCCTTTATTAGCATTCAAAAACAGTATTACTGCAGAGTTCATGGCTCAAAAAAATCTATCCAGTAATCTAGTGATTCTGTTCCAGAAATGAGATTAGATCTAATTCCATGAGCTGCCAGGTATCTGGAGAATACATAAAACCTGAAAATAATTTGTTTATTACTTTTATTTTTCATGGGGAGCAAATTCCTCAAACCACAAAGGCTATTTCATTATGTGCTTCTAAAATATTAAGGTAAAGAATTTCTAGATGCTTTAATACTCATCTGTCAACATATGATACATGGATTAAACCCATCAGTTAAGATTATGTACCCAGTCATGGACGATTTTGGAGGGAGAGGAGGAAAGAAATATGAGCCATATCATAATTTGCTAATTTTTTTAATGTACTACTTCCAGAGGAAGCAATGAAAGAAATGGGAAACAATGAACAGAGGAATAGATTATACAACTGATTCAGTCCATTTTATAAATGCAAAATGAGTATCAGAAGAGTACCTCATGCCTAGAGTCTGTAACATTCTATTTTCCCACCCCACTGGCTACCTCACAGTCAATTAGGGCATAACTGCTTTTTTAAGTGAAGTAGGAATTTAAGGTTTTACATTTTAGTCATTATGTATTGAGAAGATTTCACAGAAATTTCAATGATTTTGCTTGTTTTTATTTTTCAATAAAGAATCAGGGCCTTCCCTGGCAGCGCAGCAGGTTACCGCACAGCACTAAGAAGCTAAAGCCACTTCAGCATGAGTTCGATCCCTGCCCCAGAGGTGACTCACATGGTGCAACAGACCTCTCCTGACCCGCCCGCTGCTCCCCGCAGCAGTCAGCCTGTTCTGCTCCCCACTCTGTATCTGGTGAAGCCTCTCACCACTCCTGCACCTTTGGCTTGTACCCAGTTCTGTATGCATACTAAATAAATCTTAAGAAAAAAATAATCAGCATTTCAGGCAGGAATAACTAAAGTCATAACATGCTGCTATTCTTCTACTAATAGCCCAGTAAATAAATTAAAGACCTCTGTTTCCCCCAATGAAATCACATCTAATCCACTTCTTAGATTCCAGGAAACTCTAGGATGGATTTATAACTACAGCATCCCAAGACTAGGTAAATAACTTAAAGAAAAACAAACAAACAAACAAAAAACCTCATGACAAAATAAATTTATCATCAACTGAGAGTTGAATAAAGACTACCTCTTTACATGTGAAAAATGAAAACTGACTATAAACAGAATAAACTTTTAATTAAAGTTCATTAATGATTTCAAAATAAAAGTAATAGTTTCCAAGACTAAGTAAAATTTCTTTTATTTTTGATAAAAGAAAATAAAACATGATTAATAGAAATCTACTGATAATTCACAAAATTATGAAAATAATTTGATTTCTTGCTACACTAAACCTTCCATAGGAAGCTCTGTTTCCACAGAAATGTCAACAACAACTAGCAAATCTATCTGAACCTATTTCTTTGCATTTTTCTATTAAATCTGTGTGGGCTTGTTGGAGAACAGAGCAATACTTTACCTTATAAAGTGGTATGTTCACAGGGCTATACCTGCTTAATGATATGAGTTTTAACCAGAACCACACACCAGCGTTGCGGTTGCCTGTCCTTTCTCTAATGCCAGAGATTGCCCAACTTGCTTAAATAATTCTAGTATGTCACATGCTTCAACAGACACACACAACTGATCAGTTTTGTCCACAGGTTGCATACTGTCACTGTTTTTGAAGTCTTAATGAGAATAACTACCTTCTTAAAGGAAAAATAAGTAGCCTTCCCAGATTATGCAAAAGGGGATGAGGAGATGCAGACATGGTTAAAGGGTACTTCTGAGATTCTAAGAGGCAGAATTCAGGGTCATTTAAAAATGTTAAGGTCCCGCCCTCCCTGGTGGTGCAGCAGGTTAAAGCAAAGCACTGAGAATCTAAAGCCAATTCCCCATGAGTTTGATTCCTGCCTGCCCTGGAGGTGACCACATGGCGTGGCAGACCTCTCCTGACCCGCCAGCTGCTCCCCTCAGCAGTGTGCTTCGTAGATCTGCCTGTTCTGTTCCCCACTCTGTCTCTGGGGATTCCTCTCACCCACCGAGCCTCTGGACTGTACCCCAGTTTTGTATGCACAAATAAATAAATCTAAAAAAAAAAATGTTAAGGTCCTAGGAACTCTTACCTTTGAAAACTTCACTTGACATATACTATTCGACATGTTTAAGCATATCCATATCCTACAGAAAATCTTCTTTTCTTATGAAACATGTTGGGAGCATTTTATGTTTTTTTCATATGTAAGCAAACTTTACACATTTGGGCATTCTCATAAAGAACAAAGACTGGAAATATAAAAATTGCTTTCCAACACTATTTTAGTTATTAAATTTGACAATTAACAAAGGTGATTTTTTAAACAAATCTTATTTTTGCTAATAAAACTGTAAGCTACACCTGATTTCAGAAATATTAAAAGATATGGCATACATTCATAGAAAAGATATGGCATACATTTTGATTCTGCAGTTTTACTTCTGTATTATTGAACCAAAATGTCTTTCCCCTTTGCAGACTCAACCATGTCGTTATTCTCAGAATTTCTCCTTTGCTTAGGAAATTGGTGGTGTCTGGAGAGGCAGTATTCCAGAGTACTTGAAAACATGGATTTTGATACCAGTGTCCAAGTTTGTAATTATAGCATCAGTGCTTGCTACTTCTATGATCATGGATAAGTTATTTAACATCTAGTGTGCTTGATTTTTTGTTTTATTGTTTAAATAAGAATAGATATCTCAATGGACTGTTGCTAGAATTATGTTAGCCTTTTGAAGAACTGAGAATAGTACCTGGCATTGTAGAAGTACATATTTATGTTACCATTATTTCAAAGCCCATGCATGAAATGATTATTGAAGAATCACTGTTCTCAGCAGAGCCACTTACTCATTGAGGAAGCATCTTGAAGGAATTGGATGGACCCCAAATTTCAAGCATACATATCCGTATATTAAGTCCTAGGCCAATATCTTTAATTCTGCCTTTTCTTTCTCAGAGGTCCTGCTGTAGGATGCGAGCAAGTGTGACATCAATAAGGACAGATAACACAACCCTTTCTGGGCTAAGTGTCAATGAGATTAAATACCTCTCCTCTCTGGAATACTAGTAGCTGAGATAGACTATGATGACTCTTCCAGTCAACTGAAATTCTTCAGTCTGTTGTAATGAAGTACCATCAAAAGATGGTAGAGTGAAGTGAAAAGTTCATTTATTTTTTTGCCAGTGGGAAATAGGCACAGAATATTTTTTTTTTTTTACAAAAGCAATATTAAGCATTGGCACACTGTTGAGTATTAATCTTAGCGTCACCAGCAGAACAATTTTGATGAACTGTAACCTCACTGTACCTAATACCCACTTCAGTGCCCTCTAAGTACAGTCAGTATAATCCACATGATAAATAGCCTTTTCTTTCTCTAAGTTTTTCTAATGGATTGGGCTCATTAGTTTACATAATCATCCTTAAAACTAGGACAGAGCTCCCAATGTTCCTTTGCAGTAAAATATTAATCCTACCAAGCCAAATATTTGACATGATCTGTTGGTCTTGGAGTGATTTCCTTAAGCCATTAACATTTTAGGGGTATGTGGAGACATATTTTTAAAAAAAAAAGAAAAAAGGAAAAAAAATGACAATTTTAACTATAGTTTCTTTGTTGCACAAGAAATACATAATAAAGGGAACTGAATTTTCTTTAAAAGTATTGACCTTTTTTTTTAACCAGTTTATATTCTAAGGTACTTCCACCACTCAGACATTCAGCTTGTTTGAAAAGTTCTAACTTTTAAAACATTGCACATGATTCATCAGCATACAATGTCAAGTAAACTACAAAAGTGTCACCCATTTTTCATTAATAAATTCACTTAAGAAGGCTAAAAATTGTCACCTGCAAGAGATAGATCTTCTTGAAACAATGCTCTCTTGTTTCTTTCATATAAACTCTTGCACACATGCTTATATATTTGACCTAAGAAAACCTCTCAGCTAACATAGACATATTAGAGACTGTTTTATTCTGTTGTGTCAGTAAGCACACAAACAAGAGATATTTTCTTCAGTACATCAAGGACCATGAAGAATTTAATATGCCTATGTAATTTCATAGTCACTTAAGATATTGAAAGGGGCATAAGAGTACAGTCATACACAGACACATTTGTTTGAAACAAAATACAGTGTTGAAGACAGAAGGATATGAGTTTTTGGCATTTGTACTTCATATGGTAACAATTCATGCTGGGGTGATTCCGTCTCAGCATTTGGACACAGGACTACAAATAAGCAGGGAGAAGAAAGACTCATGCATAATTTACAAATTCTCTTTCTATAATAAATAACAGTTATTTCTCTGTTTAAAAACAGAAATGATCCCTATAAAACCAAAACATATGCTTAACATATGATCCTGTAACACCTTGGAATTCACCCAAGGTAGCTAAAGGCTTTCATCCACACTAAAACCTCCACACAGATGTTTATAGCAACTTTAGTAATAATTATTAAAACCTGGAAGCAACCAGGATGTCACTGAGTCGGTGAATGGGTAAACTGTGGGATAGTCATACAATGGACTATTATTCAATGCTAGAAAAGACATGAGCTATATGCAAGAAAAGTCACGGAGCAACTTTATAACAGTTTTACACTGAATAAAGCAATCTGAAAAGGCTGCATTCTGTATGATTCCAACCATGTGATATCCTGGGAAAGGTTAAGTCTGTGGAGACAGTACAAAGATGAGTCTAGCCAGAGCTTGGGAAGGGAGAAACAGGTAGGATAAAGAGGATTTTTAGGGTAGTGAAAACACCCTCTGTGATACAATGGTGACAGATATATAGCATTGTTCAAACCCATAGAATATATACCGAAAGTGAAGCCTAACATAAACGGTGGATACTGGGTGATCATGACATGTTAATGCAGGGTCATAGGTGGTAACAAATACACCACTCTGGTGGAGGTGGGGGATGGGAAGGCTATGCATAGGTGGGAACAAGGTATACAAGGCATACGGGATAGCTGTAACTTCCCTGCCATTAGTTGTGGATCTAAACCTGCTTTAAAACATGAAACACTTCCTTCTGACTTATTTCACTCAGTGTAATCCCTTCTAGCTCCATCCGTATTACTGTAAATGTCCTTAGTTTACCTTTTTTGATTGCTAACACAAATATCAGATGGTCTCACTTAGAGGAGGAATATAGGTGAACCCAATAAGGCATTAGCAGAAAAAAATAATTAAAAGAAAAACACAACAACATAAAACAGGAATAATCAAACAACTATAAATGGGAGACATTCTGCAGGGGAGTGGGAGGGAGAGGGAACAGAACAAGAATATGGTGAGATGCAGGGGTGAATTGGTGGAGGGAATTCTATGGGGGGTTACACCTGAGAAAAGAAAGCAAGCACTGTTAAAAAATGAACAATGATGTAAAATATATCTAAATAAAAAAATCTGAAAAAAAAAACTTCCTTGAAATATTTTTTAAAAACCTGTATTTTAGTCCAAAATATAACTGTGACCACTGATTATTCTTACCAAAAAAAAAAAAAGTGTTTTAAGATCTCAACTGCCTACAAAAATAAAACCCAGCTAGGTTTCAGACTCCTGCTCCAGCCTGAGCACTTAGCACTTCACCCACCTTTTCTGTCCCCACCACTGGGCCCTTCAGGAAGCAGGACTCCTGAGCTGAAGCCACAACAAGGGCTCTCAGCTCTGCCCTGTCTGTTCCTGCCAAGTCCTCTGCCCAGGATGGGCGCCCTGCTAGCTCCTCTTCTCTGCCTGATTGACATCTTTTCATCATTTTACAGCCAGATAGTATCTCCTCTGGGAGCGTCTGTTGAAGTGAATCAGACAGAATTAATTCTCTCTTCCCTTGCCTGTTATTATATTACAGTTAACTGTTTCCCCCCTGTGGGAAGGTCATGGCCATCCATCTTGGCATCCCAGCCTCTCTTGTGAGGCCATTATTGACAATCAATACACGCTTGTGGGATGAAGGAACGGTTCTACAGTGAGTGTCTATATATAGGTGGCTTCAAATCTGTTTTAGAAGTAGATGGGATGCCAGCGATTAAGGGAGCCCAGATTTCCAGGGCTGCTCTATACTCGTCATTCAAGTTTTCCCTGTCATATTAAATACACTGTGAATTGTTTCTAGCCCCCTACCCATTTTCTATACCCTAATGGGGCTTACTCAAATCTTATCCTTACTCCAAGTCTTGCCTCCTCTATCCAACCTATTTTAAAGACTGAATCTTCAATGACACAGAAAAACAGGGGCAGAAGACAGGCCGAAGAAAAAGAAACAGGATGAATCACAACATCACTATCCTCCATTGCTCCAACTCATATATGGCTGGTACTAAAGACAAACCTGATTTGATAACAGGGAAAGGATTCAAAAGGATAGTTCTTAGATATTTTGCAATGATCAAGGGTCCCAACTTTCCCAAGGGGGAGATCTAGAGTTCTTTAAGCTGCTGGTTATCATAAAGGCTTTTGATCTTTGTCAAGAATTTATTCTACCACATGCATCTAGTACCTATTCTGTCCACCTTCCCACTTTAATTCCCTGGCCTATGCATGGATGAGCACTGTCTTCCAGTATTGCAGGGGACTCCTCCAGCAACTTGGCTTAACTTCTGAAATCATGGTAACTCAGTATCTGCCCTAGAATCACTGCTCTCTAGTTGACTTCATCCAGTTTGATCTCCTTAAGCACTATCTCCTTGCCTAGACATTCTAAATGTGCTTGTCCAAACCTAACCCTTCTTTGGATTTCTAAACTCCACCTGGGTATAATATAGGTATCCCAAACTCAACATGAGCAAAAAACAAGCACTCGATTTTCTCCCACAAGTTGGTCCTCCCTAAGACTTGCACACCCTTGTAACTAGATGCAGCATTGCCTTTGTTATTACAGCCACCAATCTATAAGCTATCCTCAATTTTGACTTTTCCTTCAACACTCCCTCATCCAATACATCCTTGACTAGCCACTACATCCTGCCTTCAGACTACCCTGATTGCAACCATTTCTCTTCAACTTCACCTTTTACTCCTTGTCAATACACTAACATCTCTCATTTAGACAGTTTGCCAACTCTCTTAAATTGAGCTCAATTGACCCTCTACAGAGATTCCAAAAAAATCTTTAAAACTGCAAATAAGACTTTTATGCCCTTATGTTGAAACTTCAAAGCAACACCCATTTAACTTAAAGTAAGAGTCAAACCCTATCTTTGACCTATGAGCCACAGAGATCTGTATCCCTCCTTATCCACACTCCTTCCCCTTGCTCATGGCAATTTTTGAGTTTCTCCTGCTCTGGTGGTTTCTGCACTTGGAATGTCTTTGCTTTGATATTCTCAAGGCTGTCCTCTTCTGGTCAGCTTAGTCCAGTTCACACATTATTCCCTCTGTGAGAAATGAACCAGTGGTCTACCCTTTTTCATTTCTCTGCAAATCACTTCCTACTCTCTGGTGTTTTTTCTGATTTGTTTATTACTCAGTCCTTCTCCCCTCAGTACCTCTATCCCACTAGGATTTAAGCTCCAAGAGAATAAAGATCTTTTCATGCTGTTCACTGCTAGATCCTCAGAGCCTTGGATGTCTCCAGCCAGTAGCTGATGCTCAAGATAAACTTGTTTGTCCAAACCTAAGAACAAGTTCAATAACTGAAGGTCAAGTCCAAAGCCTGTCTCTCCTCTGAACTCTGAGTTATCTGGATCTCTCTGCCCTCTTGCTACTTATATGAATGATATTCTATATATATTTTTTAAAGATTTATTTATTTATATAGAACGGGGTACAGGCCAGAGATGCAGAGGGTGAGAGGATTCACCAGAGACAGAGTGGGAAGCAGAACAGGCAGATCGACGAAGTACACTGCTGAGGGGAGCAGCGGGCGGGTCAAGAGAGGTCTGCCACGCCATGTGGATCTCCTCCGGGGCAGGCGGGGATCGAACTCATGCGGAAGTGGCCTTAAGCTTCTTAGTGCAGTGCTTTAATCCACTGCACCACCAGGGAGGGCCCAATATTCTATATTTTAAGCTTCATAATCTCAAGTACACATCTTTGTACTTCTCCAGGATTTCTACCTCTAGTGAGACATCACAGAAGGCATACCACTAGAACAGACCCTGAGTTGCAACATGACATAAGGAAAACAGTTTAAGCTCTCTTCCTCATCAGCTTATAATCATTTAGTAATCATTTTCTTTACACCTGGTACTCAATCATCCTTAACACTGAAAGGTATGACTTAACTTCTCCAACTGGGCTCAGAAATATATAAAATAACTACATGCCTTTTAAAGTAAGTGATGTCATATATAGCTTGCAAATGGCAAACAAAACATTTTGAAGGAAGTTCTAGATATACTGCATTGAGTAACTGTCTATTCACCTAAACTAAACCATTTATTCACTCTATAGCAACATCCAAAGTCCCAGTTTCTTTCAAAATCATGGGAATGAGCAGATCCAGTGTCATACATTCAGATTTCTGGAACAAAGCTAACTGGTGGCCATCCTTGATTATGGAGAAACATCATCACAGAGATAAGTGACATCAACTCACGCTTCCATACTAATCCTATACATTGACTTTGTTTGGTGTCTTTCTCACAAAGACTACCTTGCTGCAGAAACTGACCACCAATGACACATCATATTCTCCCAATAAAGAAGCTTAATTGTGAGTAGCAAGAGCACCAGAACAGTTCAATGGAAGCAAAGGGTTGGGACATTAAACTATATATTCATCTTCATGAAATGAAGTCAGCTATATGATCAAAGCAATACTGATCACTGAGTTCCTAGATAATGTTGCTATATATATATATGCTATGTGATAAGTGATAGAGGTAACTTTTAAAGGGTATTTTACATAGAAATTAAAACTAAATCTCACTAGACAATGAACCCTATGGAGTTGGGTAAATTAATCATCAGCAAAAATGCATCATACGCCAATAGTTGTTGCAGGCTGGCAACCAACTTCTTTTGGACAAATTGCAAATAGGCGTTTTAATGAGGGAGAAAATACGAGCTAACATAACTGTAGTCAAATTGGCTCCTACAGGAGGGAAAGCACATTAACTGATGTGCTGATATTCGCCGCCAAAATATCAGCTAGGGAGAACAAAAGGCTGTCAAAGCAAGATGCCGTTACTAAGTTAAGACAGCCCAGGCTTTGGGCTTAAGCTGCAATATGACATTCTCAAGGGGAACATGAATTCTGTTTCTAATGTCAGCTTTTAAGTGATTTTTATTGATGCTGTTTTTCAGGATTCACTGGTTCTCCCTGACTACCAACAGGAGATTCTAATAGATTGTCATGATGTCTTCAGACATACACACTTTGATAAATAATAAAAATTTCCTGTCATCCTTAAATACTCTTTTATGACAATTCCCCTACCTATGTAAATGATGGTGTCCAGACACATTCGTAACACTCAATTATATCTCTGAGTGACTCTCCATGCCAAGAGAATCACTTTACCAAACCCTTATTAGAACCACTTCAGTCTCCTTAAGAAAACTCTGACATTAGAGAGAGAATGTGCATGTGTGCATTCTCCATCTCTCCATGCCTGGGTTCAGAATGGGCATAGCCAGCAATGTGAAAAGCTAAGAACAATTCATCTGTAGAAAGCTCAGATGTGCAAAGCCACCATACAAGAAGGAAACAAGTTCTGACCTTACCACTCTGTTTGTGAGAGTCTGGACAAGTTATTTATTCCCTGTCAATCCCAATTGTCTCGCCTATAAAATGGGAATAACACTACTGAATAACCAATGTTCTACCTATTCATAAAACATGGAGACCTCAAATCATTTGACATAAATGATAAGATAAAGTTCAAATAAACAAACAGTAAGAATGACCTCACTGGGCTTTAATGAGGAACCAATTAGAGTTTGTGTAACTGTCCGTAAATTGGAAAGCCTTTACAGTTACTGAGCCAAACTGATCTTGGCAGGCAGAGATGCCAGGTTTTTTTGTTTGTTTGTTTGTTTTTTGTTTTAAGATTTATTTATTTATTCATATAGAACTGGGGTACAGGCCAGAGACGTGGAGGATAAGAGGATTCACCAGAGATAGAGGGGAGCAGAACAGGCAGATCGAAGAAATACACTGCTGAGGGGAGCAGCGGGCGGGTCAGGAGAGGTCTGTCGCGCCATGTGGTCACCTCCGGGGCAGGTGGGAATCGAACTCATGCAGTAGTGGCTTAAGCTTCTTAGTGCTGTGCTTTAACCCGCTGCGCCACCAGGGAGGGCTTGATGCCAAGTTTTTAATGCTACTTCAGAAGCAATACTACACCACAGAGCCCTCAGAATCAAAATGGGTAAGAGAGTCCCTTGAAAAATGAAACCCCAAAATTAAATGGGGCAAAAATAAGGTTGACCCCAGCCTTCCTTATCTCTCAACAACTGCAATGAATTTATACCATAACGAAATGTATGTTCTCCAAGCACAGCAAACTAGATTTTTTTTTTTCTCAGAAGCATCTGAAGCTTCTGGCCAAATTCTGCCAAAATAAATTGTGTCACTATACCCCAGAACACAACTCCCACTGGCAGATCTATGGCCCTGGTGCTGGCCAGCCTTCATACCCTCACCCTCAGCATTACCACAGCAGAGGTTGATGCCTCATGTGGTTTGCAGCCTCTGAGCCACACATAAAGCCTCAGAACCTTTCTCCATACTGAGTTCTAAGAGTATCTTAAAGTGAAAAATCAGGAAGAAATATCCAATGTAAAGAGTGATATCTAAAACAGACATGAACTCTTGACTTATAGTCAAGTGTCTCCAAATTAAAATTTCCATTTTGGGCTAATAATTTCCAAAAAATACAAATATTGATACAAAGTAAGTTCCTTCATCAAACCAATATATTCAACTGTTTTAGATCATGATTTATTTTTAAATACTATATTCAAGAGGCTCAAACACATGCAATGCTGTTCACAGTAATATGTCCCATTATTTTGTGAGGTACCTAGAAAAGGCAGTAGAGTCAGAATTTTTTTTCCTTTTAAGTGTTTGTGCCTAAATAACTTCCTCATACTCAATTGTAAAGAACTTGGGGGGGGGGCGGTTCTGAGTCCAGTGTGATGTTTTCTTCAGCACAGATTTTTTTTTTCCTTTCTTGAGAAAAATGGTTTGGCTATTAGATACCTTGACAGTCTGCCTTATACAAGGGAGAGAGGGCCACCAAGACAGAGATCAGTGATAAGCTGTCCAGGAAGGACTGTGTCCAACCAACTGAATCAATGAGGCCCTTCACTGAGGTGCTCATGTCTCCCCAAATGTCACAGCTGCTACTGTTAGCAAAAAATCAAGAATCATTTAGTGTTCTGGAACTTGTAGTAATGTTCTGCTTTCTGGCTTTTCTCAATGAAGAGATACACTCAATCATGATATAATATGGGGTGTTCTGAAAAAAAAAAAAAAAAAAAAAAAAAAAGCCTGATCTTAAAAAGGATCTTTTGAGTCACAAAGGTGAGACAGTTTATCTGATACCTCAGTCAATGCTGCATAGTCCTGAGGTTCTGTTCAAACTCTCTGGCTGCTGGTGTCAGTACAATATCTGTAAAATTGAAACCCTTTTGTATTTCCCCTCATCAACTGAAGAATTCAGATTCAAAGGGTTTGAGGAAGGTACTTGGTGGCTATTGAGAGGAAAGCAAGGATGCTCAGTTTCCCTGGGAAACTTCCCTAACAGGGAAGTCCAGCCAACCACAGCTCCTAGACAGTGCTGTGACTTCCTAAGGTAACAGGTACAGGATGGATAAAACCAAAGGACCTCGTAATCATCACGTTCACAGTACCTAGGTTTACACTGCGGGAACACTAACAATTCACCCTGCCGGATGCCTCAGCTGAGGGTGTGTGCTTGCTCCCAGATGTGCATGCAAGCACATCTATTCAACATATCACTTTGTCTTGCTTTCTGTCTGAGCAGAGGGAGCAGCAGATATTACCACCTCCCTAGTATTGCTATTACTTTCAGTTAAGCTATTTCCTTGTATATTTTCCATACCACCTGAGAGTTCCCTGAAGGGCGGGATGGAACCCCATTTATCTTCATCTCTCCAGCACCATGACTGTCTCACAGAAGCAAAACAACTTTTGATTAAATTAGGGAACATAACTGAGGTTTAACAGTACAGGCCAACAAAATTTAAAGAGTGCCGAGGAGAGAGCAAGCATTTTCCAGAAGGCTTAGGCTATGAGGGATAGAACTGCTGTTCATTCTGGGACTTTTATATGGAGCCTTATTAACAGGTAACATGCCAGAAGGCCATCACACATACGGAAACGGAAACTGAGGGCTAACATTCCAGGGGGTGGGGCTAAAATGGACAGTCAACTAGCAGCCAAGGATTCTCTCCTCAGCACAGAGCATGTGCAAACTCTTCCAAATCTGGAAAGTTGAAGCAGTATCTGAAGGGGAATAAGTCACCTGGACTGTGGGACACTTTAAATCCCACTGTCCTTTAAAGGTGTCCTTAGGGGGCCATCTCTCAGAAGTCTGTCTGCACTGCCTTTATGAGCAATCTGTGCTGCTCCCTGACCCTGGTTAGGAGGAGGCAGGGTGTGACGGAAACACTGGATAAAAATCAGAGAAAAGTTGTTTCAAGTCACAGGACTCCTTGGGGCCGAGTTCCTTCTCCTATACGATGGAGGTGAAAGTGCCCCACACAACTCTCTCAGTGCAAGAGGATGGTCAAAATACATGAGGGAATGTGCAATTTACTATCATATTTGTTCTTAAAATTACCACAAACTTGAAGACTAAAAAAAAAAAAGAATTCTTTCACAGTTCAGGAAGCCCTAGGTCCAAAATGAATATTCATAGGCCCCAATTCCTGTTCCCTCTGGAGGCAGTATGGGAGAAAGTTTTCCTGGCTTCTGCCTCTCTTAAAGGATGCTTCTGCCTGGCTTTAGGATCCAGGGATCATTCAGCATTCTCCTATCACTTCAAAAGTCTTAATCACTGCTGTGAAGAAGTAATCACATCTTTGTTTTCCAAATAAGATAACAGTTACAGGCTCCAGGGATTAGGGCGTGGTGTCTTTAGGGCCCCATTTAGCCCCCTCTAACCCTCAGTCACATTTAGTGTTAATAGCCAATTCCTGCCCCACATTCTTAATTTTCACCATTTCAGTTACAACAGAAATTCTTTGCGGATAAAAACAATCTTACACTTTGGTGATTCTGAAGGCATCTGGGGTATTATCTACAGAATCATTATTTGTTCATTTATTCTTATTCTACTCAATTTTCAGTACCAGCCATTACATACTGTATAAAATGTCTAATATGTGTTTCTTTCTCTTTTTTTAAGATTTATTTATTTGTGCATACAGAACTGGGGTACAGGCCAGAGACTCGGGGCGGTCAGAGGCTTCACCAGAGACAGAGTGGGGAACAGAACAGGCAGATCAACGAAGTACACTGCTGAGGGGAGCAGCGGGCGGGTCAGGAGAGGCCTGCCACAACATGTGGTCACCTCCGGGGCAGGCGGGAATCGAACTCATGCGGAAGCGGCTTTAGATTCTCAGTGCTGTGCTTTAACCTGCTGCACCACCAGGGAGGGCCCTGGTTTCATTTTTTTTTTTTAAAGATTTATTTATTTATTCATACAGAACTGGGGTACAGGCCAGAGATGTGGAGGGTGAGAGGATTCACCAGAGACAGAGTGGGGAGCAGAACAGGCAGATCAACGAAGTACACTGCTGAGGGGAGCAGTGGGCGGGTCAGGAGAGGTCTGCCACGCCATGTGGTCACCTCCGGGGCAGGCGGGGATCGAACTCATGAGGAAGTGGCTTAAGCTTCTTAGTGCAGTGCTTTAACCCACTGCGCCACCAGGGAGGGCCCCCTGGTTTCATTTTTAATGTGTGTACTGTTACTGCCAAGCCATGTGCAATGGAGTCTCCTCTGTGATGCATTGTCAGTGATGGTTCCAACCCATCATCAGAATCCAATGGCAGGAGAACTAGAAGTAAAATTGCAAAGGAACCCGCATAAATGAATGTGAACCCTCCAACCTGGTTCATCTCAGTACTCAGAAATCACAAAGCAGCACCTTCTCTGAAAGTACTTGATGCACATTCACTGTGTGTTGGGGGGAGGGATCAATTCATTCAACCTTTTTTATTCAACAAGTATGTGTTGGAGACATATGTGGCAGACATCTGGGACCAGTAAGCAGGCCTTGCTCATTGCAGTTTTCCTTTGAGATAAGCGAGATAAACAATGGTCAGGCAGGCGTGAGACTTGTACAGCAGGGATATGCAGCACAGGAAACATGAGGCAGGGTTGAGGCAGGGTTAAGGGAGGCTTGTGGGGGTGATTTTTGAGAGACCGGGGAAGGCCTCTCATTGCAGTTACATTTAGTACAGACACTGAGAAAGGGGACCATTTGGGGACCGGGAGGAAGAATACACCTCTAACTGTTCCGCACAGCAAGAATATCTTGTTGTAACAGCAAAAGAAGTGTTCAGAAATGAATAAGGTCATGTCAAAAGGACCCAGGAAGAACTGGCTCAAAAGGACTTGTTGATGTGAGACTTTAGGGCCACTCAACCAATGAAAAGAAGAGTAGCAGTCATAGATTGTCACACACAAAATATGTATTTGTTTTTTATTGTATTCTTTAGAAAATACATGTCAGTAGTGATAATTCTGAAGTATTGGGGGGGAAGTGAAGGAGAAAAAAATTCTTTGAGTTAATAAAAGACTTGGGGGATATCCCTGATGGAGCAAGGGTTCAAGTCTCAGTGCAATGAAATTATATGAAGTCAATGCAGCACAAGTTCAATCCCCAGCCAGGGAAGTGACCTACATGGCATAGCAGATCTCTCTGGTCTCGCCCACTGCTCCCCTCAGCAGTGCATTTTAGTACATCTGCCTGTTATGCTCCCCACTCGGTCTTTGGTGAGTCCTCTTACCCCCTGGCACCTCTGGCCTGGATCCCAGCACTTCAATGCATAACAAATAACATTAATTAAAAAAAAACAGATTTGGAAAACTGTCATTTGATAAATAACAATCAGACAACTGATTCAAGCAAGGTCATCAATGCACACAAAAAATACTAGGTGAAAGCTCATCAGGAAAAGACAGTCACTCCAGAAATTACTTCACAAAGCAAAAGGGGTATTACCACAAGGAAAAATCAGGGTCACACCATTCGTTCCTGATGGGATTCTATGGAGAATGCCACCTGTTCTTGCCAAATATGTATTTGTGTTTGTTTATTTTGTTTTGTCATTCATGTTTAAAATGAATCTGATGATGAAGAAACCATCAGATAAATTAAATCTCTGGAACAGTCAACAAAGCAGTTGTCTCAAACTCTGGAAAAATATCAACCCTATGAAAAAGCAAAAAAGGAAGAAAGAAAATGGTAAGACTGTTCTAAATCAAAGGAAACAACTACATGGATGATGTAACCTTTAATTGGATCTTGGATAAAAATATTATAAAGCACCTTTTGGGGAATAGTTAATGAAATTTGATACAGACTGCATAATAATCCTGCAACCGTGTTCACTTTGGGGGTATGATGGTGGCATACTTCTAGGACAGTGGGGGGCATATATTTATTCTCAGGAGATACATGTGAAAGTATTTAAGTGAAGTGTCCGACTGCCTGCAAATTACTCTCCAATGATTTAGCAAAAGTACTTCAAAAACATATACAGCAGCTACGAGGGCAGGAGGCTGGGAGAGGAGGCAGATGTGGCAGGTATCAGTGGTGAGTCTAGTGAACTGTACTAGTCTTCCCCCTTTTTGGTTGGCTTTGGAAACTTTTTTAAAGATGAAAGAGTAGGGAGAGAATGTTCCCACACTGGGAGAAAATAAGCCTGAACATGAGCTTGCTTGGAATGGGCAAGAGACAACAGAATCTAGTATGGCCAAAGGGAATGAGTGAGAGGCAGGAAGAGGTGATGGAAGGCAGGAAGGCAGGCGAGGGGGGTATGAGCGGGCAGTGACCTACACTAGGAAGAGCCCTCGGGGACAGGAAACGGAGCACGGGGCATGAAGACTGCTGGAGCAGGAGGCAATTTAGGAGGCTCCTAGGAAGCGTGATGAGAGCAGTTCGGACTAAAATGGTGTCTATAGGTGGCGAGGAAAGTAGGCCTCAGGCAGGATGCATGTGGATTCCTGGTGGATGATCCATATATCTGCACCCACACCCCCACCCTGAACAAAATGGGGCCCTGGGAGAATTAAAAATGACTTTTGACTCCAGACTTGATAAAGATAAAGGCAAATCTGTATTTTATATAAAGAGGAATGGAAAAACAATTGCAATACTGCCACGGGAAAGTAAATGTTCCTCTCACTTTGGAGTAACTCCATAGTATTTTATCAACGAGATCCAGTAATAAGTCAACTAAGTAAACTGTCATGGGAAAAGTGGTAGAAAGCTAAGAATCCATGGAATTTTGCTCATCTCCTTTTCACCGGGGGCTATTAGTACAGCTATCCCAGTTTCATAATATCTCATCATTCACTGTCACATTCAATTAGAATATGCAACATTCTTAATACAAAGACGGGGTTTTATAGTTCATTTGAGCTCTGGGTTCCAAGAACAATATGAAGCTAATAATAATACAACAGAATACTCATCCTGGAACTTTACACAAATGTTACCTAATTAATTCTTCTAACACCTCCAAGAAGTATTATTATCCCCAAGTTACAGCTCAAAAACCTCGAGAATTTTTTTTTAATTCTGCATTTGTATCACTCCTCTTACTGAGACACCTCTTTGTTTCACAGTAGCATCACCAGCTTATGCTTTCAAAGAATATCACAGCTGAATTCTTTTATCAACAAGGTGGGTGTTAATGGCTATAGCCACATTTTAAGTGTAGGAAATAGGGTATTTTTAAATGATGGGAATTTTTTCCCTCCTCTTCTCAAAGAAATGCAGTGGTAAAATGGGACATAGGCAGAACTCTTCCTGACACACACACACAGAGCAAAGCAAGTTTTTTGTTTTTCCCTAGAATATTCAGTACGTAAAAGGAAAGCTCTATAATTTCAATACATTCCAAAATCAAAATTCAAGAAGTTGGTTAAGTCTTCCCACGATTTGATTCAGAAAGACCATGTAATAATGGACCCTGTGAGAATAAAGGCCAAAGGCATGTTTAAGGGAGGATGCTACGTAGGAAAAGCCCTGGCTCTGCACATGGGGTGGGGTACGTTTTGCTGCCCCCCCTGAGGCTTGTTTCCAAAGAGGGCTCACAGGACCCTCCACCATCACCGCAAAGTCAAGGCCTTTACCCCTAGGTCAGCATCAGACCTGGCTGGGGGAAGAGGACACACTCCGGAGAGAGCAAAGGCAGCTATCCAAACCCCAGGGCTCACAGCCTGGTTTTCAAAAGAAGCCACTGTCACCTTCATTCCCTCATGGAGGCACTGTTTAAAATAATAAAACAAAGTGAAATAAAGGCTCCACAACTCAGCTGGGATTTTGTTCCCCCACTCCCATAACCACATTCCTCAAGGCCTGAAAAATAACACATAGAGTGACCAGGCAGGAGACCCTGACAGCCACAAAGTTACCCTCTCTGTCCATGAGGTGTTCTTTTCTGGAGGCAAATTTAAAATGATTGTGAACAGATGAGTGTTTAACAAAACAGTGCATTTCGTGCCACAGGACGAGAGTGTTGTGCAGTCTCTCCACATGCTGGAATATGAACCCAATTCAAGCCGCTTTCTAGGCACTGGAAGTAGGTAGAATTTGTCTTCCAAATTTGACAAGTTTGAAACTGCCAGTGGGCCCTTTTACAACCTCACTGGGACAACAGGTATAAACGAAACCAGAGTGTGGGCAAACTGAAACGAGTGGTCACACAGCTGTGCTGCTCTCTGTGCCTGGGCTCTCGGCCTGTAAGCCCAAGACACCAGTCTTGCTCCCCAGACACAGTGTGAGGGCAACACGAGCTACTCATGTCCGTGGAGGGGAAGGGCAACCCTGGACAGGTAGTACGCTCTGCTGGAAAGTAACCCACTGCACAAGCAAATGTCTATGTCCATCATTGTGGCTTCTCACCCAATTCAGAAGATCAAATGGAAAGATTGCTATGAGAAGGTAAACACCCACCAAAATCTTGAGAGCCATCAAGATGAAAACCTAGCTTCCAGAACAACACTCACAGCCAAGCGCCAGGCTCCTAAGGAATGAATGAGAACCAGGGACCCATGTAGACCTGACAGCTCTGATGCCTTCCAACCTCTACCCTCCAAAATGGCATCCCTTAGACTCAGTGACTTTGCAATAGCTAAGTCTGTGAAACAGTTCATCAAAACAGTGTACACCCGAAAACTCGAAGGAACCTACCGAAGAATCTTTCTGCAGGAAGTTTACTCTACTCCCCTTCTCTTCACTGCATAGTTGACTTTCCCAGGCCTCCCCAGGAAGTACCACAGAACTTCATCTCATTAGCTGGTCTTTGGATTCTTCTGAGCAACAGAGCCCTCAGGTGGTGGCACAGGCAGAAACTGATGTTGCCCAGGGAAGTGCTAACTGGCCCAACCCCACTTCCCTGTGGCCCAGTGCTCCAGGATATGGGCCACCACTCCTCATGTCCTCAGCACCACACCCACAGGACCAACACAGTGCTCCTAATCCAGTTCGCGTCTTTTGCAGTGTCTGCACTGAACAGATTCATTCCTATGTAAGGATTTAGAAATAAAACTCAGGGGTGCATAAGGCAATTCATTAAAACACCACTTTCACAAAGGCACAGGAACTGGTGTCTGTAGAGTACCAAGGAAATGCCATCTGGTATCAGCTTCTTCAGCTTTTGTCAACATTGTCCACAAAATGAAAAGGGGAGAAATAGTGGGGGGGGGGGGAAGACAAGTGGTCCTGCTCATCCTACAAAGTAAATGAAACTAGGGGCTTAGCAGTCAGGTGACTTCCCAGCCTTATAGGTTCCCCGTGGAAAGGAGATATAAAATCATAGCAGACTGCCATGTATTTGGTAAACGCTATTATGTCTGCCCCTCACCATGGCAACGAGTGAAGTGAGGCGGATTCAAACAGCAGTGGATATCCAGTCTGCTTTCCAGCAGCAATGGGACAAATGGACAAGCACCTGGTCAAACTGGATTATGTGACAACTGTCTTTGATGCCTCTGGTTAAGGTATTGTCTGTCCCTCTTTCCTGCTCCCCTTCGGGTCACCATAGGTACCACTCTGTGACTATAAAGTAGTAATGTGAAATACCTATGAAGCTGTTTTTTTATGTTGTCAGTGAAGTAAATAGGAGATTTACAATGAAGATGACGAAGGTCCACAAGTTCACGGTCAAGGTCACAAAGGTGTCAGACAGGGACGAAGATTTAGGAGCCATGATGCCTGAGTTATTGGGACCTGTCAGGTAAGGTGAAAAGAGTACACAGCCAAGTGGGGTCTGCAGTACCCAAGACTGACCCCACTCTAGACTATGAGGCTCACTGTTCTTTAAAGATGTGTTTTTACTTTGTCCCTCAACCTTATTTATAACTGGTGCCTGGTCAGATTTTACATGTTGACAACTCTATTTTAATACTTGCGGAAGAATCAAAACACATTCCCTACCTCTCAAGGTATCAGCAGGCATACTACATAAGGGTACATCATGTCTTGAATACAGATAAAAATATCACAACAGGTTTGAGTCCAAGGGAAGAAGAGTCATTTAGTCCACCAACATGTATTAATGGAGCCTCCACTATGTATATCAGAAGGCATATTAGGCTTTACGGATACATGTACAATAGAAATGCAAAAAAATCATTGCCTATGTGGGGTTTACAGTGATATTCTCCCTTGAAATTAGTACTGTTTCCTACCAGCAATGGGGTATGTGTGTTTCTGGTCACAGCTGAAACAAAGAGAGTGGGATCTGGAAGCTGTAAGCAGAAATGGAAGACTATTCTACTGCAGATCAGGCATAGCTGATGGTCTAGTCTCTTGAGATCCTAGGAGCTGAATGGACAGGTGAATGGAAGCATGGAAGACAGAAACAGAAGTTCCAAAAGTGCAACCAATACTGTAATGGCTTCCATCCACTCAGAAGTCGGGGTACAGGAACATACAAAAGAAAATTATTCCACCAGAACAGAAATGCACTCATTGGGCAGTGGTGGCCAGTCTATGGCACCTTCCTGGGTCCCTGCTGAGTGCATGCAGGCAAGGTACCAAAAAGATACTGAGAAAAGAAATGAGGTAGTTTCCTCTGGAATCTGGCTATCTAGTAACAGTCCAGTTTTCTAGTTGGCACAGATCCCATCCATATTATCCCTCAGGCACTGATGCCATCATTATATGAACAGACATCACACTGTAGTCAATTTATTATATACTGAGGACTCTGGAGATTCTGAGTGTCCTCTGAGAGGATAGAGATGAGGAATACGTAAATTCCACTTGAGCCTTTCAAGATGTTCTCTGTCACACTCAACTGCTAAACTAGTAATAGGATCATTTTTTAAGATTGTGGACAAATAGTGTATTTTGTCTCTCTCCAGTCTTGCTGAAAGACAAGGGTGTCAAAATATCAGGACAGTAGGCACTTGGGGAATAATGTCATCTCACTTTGTTCCATGTAGTAGTGCCCTCTATTTTTCCAGCTAAGTGGGAACTTAGCCTTCATGGGAGACTTTCACTGGCATGGAAGCTGACAGTCTGATGAGATAGCCCATTCAAGATTCAAGAAGGTGTTTTAGAAAATTTTCTGAGCCAAAATTTGCTTACTCTGAACTCTATGTAGTAATGCAAGGTTTCTTTCCCGAGACATACCAAACCCCACTTCACTTTATTTAGCCACTGAGCTGCCCTGGAAGCAGCAGATCTCCTGTTTCAGGGTCACCTTCCAGAAGGCAGAACTGGAGAAACCCATGGTGTCCTGCATGGACTTCTCGGTGTGTCTTGCCTCCAGGGCTTTACTTTGAAAGGAATCAAAACTTTTATTACTGTATTTATAAACTGTGTCTGAACCTCAGAAGGACATAAATATTTTTAATGCTCACCACCATTACTCCCTCCCAAACCTCCCAACACCACTGATAAAGAAGCAACACAATCCATCACAATCAAGCAAGGAAAAAAATAAATGCAGAGTTGCAGTAAATGCTTTGTGTGTGTGTGTGTGTGTGTATGTGTAGATATTTGGAATATTCACAATTCATAATATTAGATCATCACTTGGAGGCACACTATTAGAGACACCTAATTCTAAGCTGCCAGTAGCTATCCCTAACTCGAGGTGTCTCAACATGTTAAAATCCAGACTTGTTATTACAACATTTACCTCCTTCTCTAACTCTGCTCTCTTGAGTTCCATTCAATTAATGCTGGGAATCTGAGAATCAATAGTTCATTCAAAATTAACTACTGAGCATCTTATCGGGACACATTCCTTTCAACAACTTCTGTGACTACGATTGTCAGCTATTGCCAAATTCATTCTATTTCCTGAATATAAGTAAGCAGTAATGTCCAGTCTTCCAGGCCCCGAGGGCTGTCATCAGATTACACAGGTAGGCAATGGGATAAGTGGAAGTGATGTGTGCCTCATCCCCTTGCGCTTTCCGTTTTCATCAGGTGAGTGTTCATTCCAGATGTTCAAGTGTGAAGGTCAAATGTTAGAGAGTCACCGAGATCCCTAAATAATTGTGTGGAGTAGATTCTTTCCAGTGTTGCTCTGTGAGTGAGAACTAAAATTTAATTGTATTTGAGTCACTGTATATTTATCTGGTGGGTGATTTGTGAACAGCATTGTAATGAACACATCTTCTATGTCCAATTCATTCATTTATTCCTTCTTTAATGAACATTTTTCCAAATGCTTACCCTATCCCTGGCATTGAGAAAGTGGTTGAGGAAATAAAAATTACTTACAAGAGGTCACAAGTTCCACTGAACCAATAACTAAATCTCAACACACAAGATCTTGTAGTAATGTATATTTCTTAAGTTAGTCACAGTGGACTCATTTTGAATCCTGAGCTACTTACACTATTCCATTTCTGTGCATTAACATCTTTATCTATAAACAGAAGCAACATCCCTTCCTGACTTATAACAGTACAGGTAGATTAAATCAAATGTGAAAATGTATAGGACCACATATGGTCAAATATAACTTACTTCCCAAATGTCAATTTAATTCACTTCACTTTCCTAAACCAGGTTCTGTTACTCAGGAAATATCAAATCAGCATTCTTGGAGTTTCTACATAAAACTCAGTCTATCACTTAACTCTAACAACAACACTGCTCAGTCTCAGAAATAACGGTCATTTCTTTACTCAAAAAAACTAATGCACACATGCTTATTACAAAACAAAATACGAACTTCTATACTCAGTATTCAAAAAATGGCATGGTCTCATTTTATTTTTTTTTTAAGGACCTAATCAAACTCTGCATAACTCCATGCTTTTCTTCTGCTCTATTAAACACATACTCTAGCTGCACACATCATTTCTAGACTGTGTCACACTATCTCACCACATAGCCTTTCTAGTATTTTCTCTTGTCTGGTCCTTAACCTCAACCCCTACCCGCTGAAATTCCAAGATTCTTTAAAGCCAATCCGAACACCACTAATGCCAGTAAAACATCCTCCAAAACATGTTCTGGCCTTTTGTACCTTCTGCACCAACACAGCGACTAGCCCTATTCTCTTTTTTCCTCCACTAGTTATAGCATCTTCGCTTTGAATAACCTGTTTTCTTTAGGAAGGTATAAGAAAAGTGAATGTAAGCATTTAATGAAGACATGTTACATGCAAGACTAAAAAGTTCAAAAGACAGTCTAATTTCCAGTGATTAGATCACCAGAAACAAGCAAATGCAATTAATTTCTTTAGTTTGTCAGAAAACTCTATTATAATCAAAGGATGCTTTATAAATACTATTACATGAAACTTTCAAATGAAAGTCACTTTTATAATAGTAAATAGAATCCTATCAGCAAAAGAGTAGAATCAGAGTTCAAAATCAATAACTGATTTTCTTTGTCAATTCTTCTTCTCAGAATTTAGTTCAGTCTTACTTTAGAAAAACGAGAGAAACAAATCTGTTACATCATCCTACTAAGATCGTTTCAACATAAAACTAAGTTAATGTTTTTAATGAACAGACCATGGGTGGCAAATTTTTTAGTCACTTGCATATTTGAAATTAAAAGTACTTATTAATAAAAACACTGTTAAGTCACTTTTCTCATCAACTTTACTTGATTCTACTTTTTCTCTTAGGCTTAAGAAGTAACAGTGGAGAAGTGCTGGGTACTTTATGTATGTCTTCTGATTGGATGGGGGAGACCTATATCCATATATATTGAATTCTTAAAAATTCTTGTAAACAGAGTACTATACACACACTATGTTAATAGTATTTGCTATCATGCATTCTTACTAAAATGCAAGAAGAGTTTCTTGGAGACATTTCTCTAGAGAAAAGCGAGGAATGAATTTCTATCAGCCTATAAGTGAAGGAGTAGGGATATGTGACTGGAAATTCTAAAGAAGATTGAAAAGATTTTTTTTAACAATTTAAATGCTTCATCCTGTAAATAATAGGATATAAAAGAACCTGTAGCAACTTACATTATGACAATGCCATAAATTAGGAATGTTTTTCAGAATTGTAGTCAACTGTACCATTTTAAGAAAGAAATTGAAATTTGCAGAATTTAGTATTGGTTATCTCTTAAGAAAGCACCATGAAAAACTGTCCCAAACACACACAAGTGAAACAACTAAGTGAAATATTAGTAAGCTACAGTAAATGGAAACCGCACAGTACATTTTCTCAGTGTTCCTGAAAGCTATCAAGTAAACCACTCACCTAGTTTCCTTACTCTATATATTAACACAGGGACACTGGTTCAGAAACATGTTCATTGCACACCATAGTCCCAAGTGTTCCAACACTGTGGTGGCAACTAGAGGGAGGGCAGGAACACACAAAGTAGCCCTGGGCAGGCACTGGAGCATGCTTACCTCCAAAAGTGGAAGGCGAAGAGAGGACTACAGGGACTGCCTGGGCTGGATGGGGTTGGACTCAGGCTCCGAGGAGTGAGACTGCAAGTTAAAATAACGTCATTCCAAGTGGGAGAAATGATGGCAGTAAAAATAGCACAGCTCACTGAAGGACTGCTTTCCCTTTAGACCAGAACCACAGGGCATGCCTATCTACGCCACTAGGCAATCATCTAATCACTTGCCCCTTTTCAGCTCTAAAATTGAGAACAAGTACAATGCTTCCTGCTGAAAATTACATTCTCAAAAGCACTGCTGCCATTTTTATTTGTGCCTTTCCTTTGTCACAAAGCAAGTTGGTGGATATCTTTGACGTGTGATTTTTGCAAGAAAATCGAGTGTTGTTTTGTATTGAGTATACTTTATTTCTGATTAAGAATCAATGGGATTATCTATAGTAGGAGTAAAAAGAAATAGTCACTAGGCAGTACAAATGAAAATTCAGGTTAAAATGCTATTGTTTTTTAAAAATAAAGCAACAAATCTTTCCATGTAGGAAGGTATGTTTTTAAGTACGTTGCAGTAAAAAGTATCTAACAATAGCTTCCTAGTCCTTAAGGTGATGGTAAAAACAATGGTAATGCTTATATTCACAAAAAAATAATTTCAGAATTTTTTACATATAGTTAGCAATTATTTTACCTTTTTTTTCCCTCCCCTAAACTCATCTCTGAGGGGAACATTATAATCCCTACCCCCAGCCAACCCCCATTTCCAAAGGCATTCACCAGCCAACTCTCAAATATTCATTACCAAGTGGGCAGATTACACTCCATCTTTTTCTTTTGGTTTCATCTCTCTCTCTCTCTCTTTTTAGGGAGGAAATAAAACTTAAATTTGATGTCTTACCTATAAGAATTTTGCCAGCATGTTTATCAAAATTTGAAGTTAATAATAGTTACTTTTCAATTATGTTGCATGGCAAAATCAGCAGAAGAATTAGCTAGGTGATTCTGGCACCAGTCCTTTGGCTCCAGGGAGCTTTAGAAGAAACTATAGGTTAAATGAATTTTTCAAAGAATATTCTTCTACCTCTGAATCATACTGTGTTTTTTATCTTTAGAGCCTTGGGATGGAGGTGGATATAGGCTCATTTAAGCTTACTGTGTCCTTCCTTGAATAGAGAGGCAACAGAGGCTAAAATCAGGTGTAGGCAGGTCAGCACTGTAACGCCATCATTATTTCCCACTGTATGAATAGCTGAGACTTGGCTGTATCTGTCTTAAACCGAGATATAAAACTATTTCTTAAAAATTTCCAATTAATTTAATACAGTACTCCAACGGACTTAAGTTTTATATCTTCTATAAAGTTTGGTCAATACTTAGTAAACCAAGGAATCAGTTTCATTAGACAGTCAGAGCACATTCAAAAGTTGCTGCTCTTAACCATTCTGTATTCCAACTTAGCAGCTCATTGGAAAACTCTCAGGAATGTCCACTGATATGGCCACTGTTTTATCTAAGTACAGTCTTATCTGCCCTTTTCAGTCCTAAAATAGGTATTCATAAACACCGAGTCCACTCTATCTCCAAAATGAGACATAAAGTATTACTGAGCTTAATACTTTAATACTACACTTAAACTGAAAAAAAAAACAAAACCAAAAAAAAAAAAAAAAAAAAAAAAAAAAAAAAAAAAAAAAAAAACAAAAACTACTTTTCAGAAACTGGAAAGTCACATACAGATTATTTACATGTCACAGATTTCTGATCCACTAATTTCTGCAAAACTCATATATTTGGTGTCTCACATCTTAGAAACTTAGGACTTCAGTTTCTAAGAAGAAAACAGAACCAGACTCATGTTACTGATGAAGACGGTATGAAATTCTGAATTGCACTAAGAGCATGTACTAGTGTAATGGTCTGTGGCAGCGCCCATGCAACAAACTCTACTAAGTAAAAACAGTAATATGTTGATTTTTAATGATACATACCTGAGAGTTACACATTGTAACACTGTGATGCTATTTCAATAAAAAAATAAATAAAATGTTTTTTTTAAAAACTTAGGAAAGAAAATTCTCATTTAAAAACAAGTGATACCATTTAAGAGTACATTTAAAAACTTGTACACATCTGGTCTGTCATAATTTAAATGTCTGTGTGTGTGTGTGTGTGTGTGTATAAAGCTGCATTGAATATATCTGATGCTAAGTCTTTTCATTTTAATATTTCTCTGCAATGATTAGAAATTGAATTTATTCAAATATTACAGAATTAACTTTGTCTATGAATGAAAGTAAATTTGGCTATTTGTAACTGAAAGTAATTTTACATATCAAGGTAAACAAAATGATCAAAGTAAATTTCGTTCTATTACCAAGATAATTAAAAATGATTTACTATTCTCCTGCCTCAATCCCTTTTGGTACAGGAGTAATCTATTTTAAATGTACAGTAATTTTACCAGGTAGAGGTTAAGTAGACTGGGGGGTGTCCCCAAGGCCAAAACAATATCCAAGGAACCCCTATGGTTAGCTGACCCAGATGTCCTGTGTCCTCACTGCAAAGTCAGAAAACCTGTAGCATACCTCAGTTTTTCAAATAATCAATGGATATTTGATACAACTGAGTTTGTATTTTAAGAACTCACATTTCAGTGTCTCCTTTTATCATGTACAAGATACTAAAAGGTAAAAGAAGAAAAGACTTGAAAGTGAAATGATACATACTAACTTCAAAGGAATCAACAAAGAAGCAGCATAAGCAAAAATAGAAGTGAAAGAAAAGTTGGGATTAATGTCCTGTCTTGAACAAAGCTATGGAGATCTCAGCTACATACTTCCAAAATGAAGTTGGAGGAAGGTTAAGTAGAAAAAAAAAACAATGGATGCCGCTAAATTAGACCACCAAAATGGTGAGGATGGAATGTTACAGTGAAGATAGAGACAAGGATAAAATATTAGGGCAATGTTTACAACAATTTGTATCTCTATTTTAAAGAACACCATAATCTAGCCGAGAGCCCTCTAACTTTTATGAATGTGATCACTCATTAGTATACACTTGGTGTGCAATTTTACAGAAAGGACAGATCAGAAAAGTAGTCAAATCTTTTCAGAAATGTCCTGTTACTAATTTAAATTAAGGAAATAATTTCTCTTGTATGACGCATCTGTAGAATTCAAGAGGAATAATTAATACACAGATCTGGGCACAGTTCTCTTCCTGCAGTCTCTTCCTGGAAATAATCCAGTGTGAGATGATTGGGAATACATAGATTTCAATCAAATGCAGTATTATATCTGTATTAAAACTTAGAAGAACGGATATTTATATTTTTCTACCAGACTTATATTTCACTGCTTATTAAAGTGTGCCAGCACAGACTAACTCAGTTTTTGCATCTGTAAGAGATACAAAGAGATTTAAAATAAAATTTTGCTGACACTTTCTGTATCACAGATGTTTAACTTCTGCGTCACAAATTAGATGTGGGCATTTTCACGTGTCTGTATCAAATCTAAAGGCAGTCAGATGAGTTAATGGGTTAAAAAAAAAAAAAACAGCTAAGCAAACAGCTCAACTAGGTAAACACACTGCATGCAGTGGCCAGAGACTCTGCAGAGAAGATCTGAAATGTACTACAGTTCATTAATATTCTGTTGCACAGATAAAACATGGATCACATCTAATGAATGTCACAAATAACCCTTCTCTTGCACTCTCATCCATTGTAATGTTTTCTATTATTCAATGCAGACAGAGGCCTTTCTTTAGAAAAAGGCAGCATGGGGATAAACAAACAGTAAGAGAGAAGGAGAAAAAGACAGACACACCACGGCCTGCTGATACATTCTTTCACAATGAGCTGTTAAGATGTTTCCAGCACTGAGGTTCAGTAACTTTAAAAATGCAGCAGTGCTTCTCCTCTGACTGCAATGCAAAATGCTGGGTCTGGGTTTCCACATTAGCTGAAACCAAATACCATACATTTAAGACATGTTCCTCCACCTCACACTGCAGAGCTCTGAGGCTGTCAGTACAAACAAATGCTAAAGAGCTATTGGTGGCAGGAAAGCCCGTGCCATGCAGAAAGCATTAAAATATTAAAGACAGACAATACTCACTCCAAGGTCAGCCCCGGAATCTGTAGCCTTTCCCGCTGGGCTTTCATGGTTATATGCTACCACACTCTATTGTAACCATGACACACAGTCCCTGCCAGCGTCCCGATGATGACAGAGAGCCAAAACGAACCTCTATAAAGGACTGGACTAACACTCTCTCGAGGGGGAGGGGGATCCTGCAAGTTTGGGTCCTTCCACCTCTAGCCGTAATCAAGAGATGTCAGCGGCTTTCCTCAGGTTAAAGGCAGTGCACACTGCACTGATTCTGTTAAGGGAATGAGGCTTTCAGCTGTGCATATCAAGTAATTGGTTTCTGATTTTTTTTTAAAGAAAGTCACTCCACTCGCAGACCCAGTTTTCACCTCAGTGAAATGAAAAGTCCTTTTCACCATGCAGACTGGAAAAAAAAAATAAAGCAACAGTATCATACTTGTAAAGGAGTTTATCTCAGCAAACCTTAACTGTTCCCACCTCCCAGTGATGCTCTCAAATAGAATTCAGCCACCCTGAGGAACTTCCACTTACATGTTCTTGGTGGAGTTAACAAAATAATTTATGTTTCACAAGAAAGAGATGCAGAATGGTGCCCAATGAAAACAATTAAATTCTTTTCTATATATGGCAATCATCAGAAAGAGGAACAAATTAACTGCATTAATTTGGGGGAAGCTGAACTCTGTTGCAAGCCAAAGTCTTGTGAGAACACACAAAACCTCACCATGGCAAAATACCAACAAGAAGCTGAGGAGAAAGGAGCTCGTGTATTTGCTAGAACATTTTAAGAACATTGTAGTGCTACATACTTGAAAAAAGTAGTCAAAGAAGAGTAAGGGAGAACATCTGGGTGGAAAGGCTGAAAGTTTCATATTGTATTTATTCATTGAACATATCATTTCATAGTCCTTATAACTTTTTTTAGTGGGCTTCCATTACTTGGTTGAAGAATCCATTTGACTCACTTCCTCTAGTGTATTTGAATTTTTAAAGAGACTATGGCAACCATTGGTTTGTTGAGAAGAAATACTAGAATGAATTAGAAAATTTCTTTTATCAAGATTTCTGATTTTTAAGCACTGCAAGTCTACACACACGCAAGTGCACACACACACAGAGTCAGAGCTATGCTGTGCACAGAACTGAGTTTAATTTAAGTACTTGCACTGGAAAGCTCTGAAGTCAAACTCCATCCTTCCAGAGATGACGAGGCTAAGGGCACGCAGGTGGCAGCAGTGCTAGAATTTGGTTCTGCTGTGTTCCAGAGACCTGTCATGCAGGGAATGCCGTGTACAGTTTTTCAGGTTGCACCCTGCACAATCCTGTTTGTAGGAGGGAGATAAGGTCTGAAATCCAAACTACTCCCCACTTTGCCAAGCCTGCCACCCTGACTCTGGGCAGTTTCCACCCATATTCCCCACTTTTTTCTCATTTTCACAAAATCATCCTCATCTCTGTACTCATTCAGAGGGTTACCAAAGATGAGTATGCATGTTAGGGGAGGTCTGTATAATATTCCCAGAACATTTCTCTAAGGTCTAACATACCAACTTGCTTTAAGGCATTTGGTAAATGTTAACTTAGTACCAACCTCTCCTTCTGTATGGACACAAAGAACTAACCAACCTTTTTACATTTAGAGGCAACAAGCTACACCAGGAATGCAGTCATTGATTGGTCAGTGATCAAAGGGAAGCCCCCAGAAATTTAAACAGACAACTGCAATTAATAGGCTTAGTTATAAGAAATAATTAAGATAAAATGGAACCCAAAGAAGGAAGAATCATATATGCTCCCCACTTGAAGATCCTCCTCAATAAGCTGCTTTGCAGGCTGTAAAGCATCACGAATCTTCTCTTTCTTTTCACCTAGACCACCCTGATCCAACCATACCATATCATGGCTAAATTATGATTTAAATTATGATTGCCTGAGCTCTGATACTTACTCAGAGGCATCCTCTATGCTGTTAGCCACACAGACTTCAAAGTCATCTTTTCCAGAATATATCACTCTTCTGTTCAAAACTCTCCAATAGTTTCCCTCTCATTCCTAGTAAAAGTCAAAAACATAGCAAACTTGCCCAAAAAATGGATAGTCAAGCATCAGGGAATAGCAGTAATGTGTTAAAGCATATCAAATATTTAAAACTATAAGTTCAAGCAGATAGAAAGGAAAGGAAATCAAGAGATCAAGGATCACCTCGGGGGGAAGCTAAGGAACCACCCTATTACTTGTGAAAACTGACACCAGGAAAAAAAAAAATCAAGTGCTTATCAAGATTACCTGATGGACTGCACATCATAAATATAAAACAGTTCTCTTTAAAGAAGCATTCCAACGGATAAAGATGGTAAGATGAAATAAATGTCATCATTTTTCAAATCCTAGAAAACAAATAGATCTAGGTCTTGATCATCTATGACTGCTGACACCACGGACCACTGGGAATTATATGCAACAGTATGAAGGAGTCTTATCAAAAGTCACATCACCCCTGGAAACAACCAAGCCTCTATATCAAAATATCAATTTACAGGAAATAGAGAAAAAAAAGAAAAGTGTTAAAATGTGAACAGCAAAAGTTAACTTGTGAAAACTAGAGCCAATGACCTGTTTTTTTAAAGAGACATTTTCAAAATGGAGGATGAACCTGCAAATTATAAAAGGTTTAAGAGACATATCAACTTATTGTAACATAGGAACGTTAGCAAACTGTAAAACAATTGACCATTTAGAAAATAGTATTATATATGTAAATACATACATACACACACCAGTCTTGAATATATATAAAATGCATGCCTATATGCACATTTATTCTCTCTTCTTCTCTCCCTCTATTTCAATAACTGATAATAGTCCTTGGTACTAATGGGTACTAAATTATTTTTATATTTTAAACATGATACTGGGATTAGAGTAATTTTCAATTCCTTATCTTTTAGTGATACATGTAAGGGTACTGACAAATAAAACACTATGCCTGGGATTTGCTTTAATATAATCTGGGAGTGAAGAGTAAATCATGACATATAAAAAAGAAAAGTGTCCATGTGTTACTATTTATTAAACCTGGGTGGTAGGTAGAAGGGTTCCTTATCCTCTCTAGTTCATGACTGCTCCCCTCAGCAGTGTATTTCGTTGATCTGCCTGTTCTGTTCCCCACTCTGTCTCTGGTGAATCTTCTCACCCTCTGCATCTCTGGCCTGTACCCCAGTTCTGTACAAATAAATAAATAAATCTTTTTTAAAAAACAATCTCTGCTCAAAAACTAGGGTCAATTTCTACAGCATCTTTAGCATCACTAACCAGTTTTAAACATCTGTTGTGATTTCACTGCACTCAGTGTAAGGGGGGAAAAGGAGCAGTCTCACTATTTCTCATTGCATATTTCTCTCCTAGCAATAGTACTAATCTAAGTGCATACCTATGATCTGTCCTGTTTTCAGGGGCAATGGCTTTTTATAGTCAAAGCCCCAGAAGTGTCTCTAAGTCACAGAAACCTAATTACCAGGGTGTCCATGCCATCCCTGAGCAGTAGCCTAGATAGGAAATTCTGCAAAGTTAGACAATTCGAACTACATACAAAATAAGCTCCACTGCTGCTTCAAGGTCATAAAGGACTCACAAGTCAAGTGAGGTGCATGAATCTGAGGGAGACCAGGAAAAGGGATTTTAAACCCAACAGCTTTGACTTCTCATGAAACTGAAGGAGGATCACCCAATCCAGTATTTTTCATTTTTTCCTTCTTTAAAGTTGCCTTCAAGGCACACACAAAGTTCTAATGTAAAAGTGAAAGTGAGCATCACTCTCCCTTGGACATCCAATTATTTATATATTCTTTAAAAAAAAAAGATTTATTTATGCACCCAAGAACTGAGAGGTGTGGATAAGAGGTAGAGGGGGTGAGAGGATTCACCAGAGACAGAGTAGGGAGCAGAACAGCCAGATAAACTACTGAGGGGAGCAGTGGGTAACACAGAAGGTCTCCTGCACTATGTGGATCACTTCCCTAGCCAGGGACCCAATTCATGCAGCAATGGCTTGTTTTAGCTCCCTGCACCACCAGGGAGGACTAATGTTTATATATTCTTAAAGGTTGTTGCATGGTTGAGGAAAACTATTCAAGGAAAATTAGGTATACATTTGCTCACTTCTTTTGCATTCATATAATCCAGTAACTAGTTGACCATACTACTAGCATTTCACTCTCCCAATAGCTATTGTCATTGACTTAGTAAGGCTTTTTTCAGTAGTCCCTGTTCTTGGTATGAGAGACACATTAATGGATGAGACAGAAAGATGCATCTGTGGAGTCCAGTGAAGTCAGAAAAACTAAGTGAGGATACACATGAGATCATATTTGATTAGGAAAGGTACTGAGCACATGACATAGTTAGAGTATCCATCAGTGACTCTGTGAATAGTCAGTGCTTTCATGCCAGGGTCAGGAGGACCTGATGATGTACAAGGGACTTGTGCAGGAGCCTGCATATAAAGAGTCAGGAAAAGAATATCACAGGTAAAAGAATCGAAAATGCAAAGTCTGGCTCATCTAATGGACATAAAAAGGCCATGAATCTAATGTGTGGTAATGCAACAAATACTGAGCATTTATAAAATGTATGGAATTATGGAAGATGCAGGTAAATATGTAAATTTGGTTCTTAATGACTGTATCATTTGGAAGGATAAAATAAAGGTTAAGGTGGGAAATCAAATTTGTACTACATATGCCAAGGAGAAATAGAATAAGGTATTCAAGTTTTGATTTTGATGTAATTTTTAATAATTAGAATTAGCTTTTCAAGCAGATCTCCATGAGAAACTAGTCACTGAGTTCTGAGGATTCTCTTTCATGTCATAGAGCAGGTAACATAAGGTTGTCTATATGTATTCATCTATTAAAGAACATATAGTATTTCCTGTTGGCAAGGTGACAGAGTAACAAGATCTAAGACAGGACACCATTCTAGAGAGCCAGGATGAGTAAAGTTTAAGGCAGAAGCAGCTTCTACTCTTTCTCCTCTCTCTCATTCCTTGTTTTCCCTTCCCAAGCAAAATAAGACCCTTTCTCAATGAAGGGGTATCATTAGCATCTATATTGTTTGCTAAAGAGATCTTAAGATATATAAGGTGTCAAATTTGCCACCTTTTTTCAAGAGTCTACTGAAGGATATATTCCAACTAAACAATGAAATAAACTAGTTATGAGAAACTCATAATATCAAAAATAAGGGAAGTATATGAAGGAAAGTTAAGGGAAAGACCAGGATGATGGTGAAAATGATGAAGGGAAATCCCAAGAAAACAGCATGCCAGAAGACCCAATGTGCAGGCAGTCCAGTTTGGAACTTTAGGATGGAGGGCTCAGAAGAGGTTTACAGGTTTCCTAATGCGTTTGATAATGTAGGAAGTGCAAGCAGATTTCATAATTGAGTTGTGTGGAAAGGATTCAGGAACTGTATGTAAAATCTAAGGAGAAGAACAAAGTAACTATTTAGTCCAGGAGAAATACAAAGTTAAAAAAAGAGGGAGAGGCCCTACCTGCTGTGGAGCGTGAGCCGGTTAAAGCACACCACTAAGAAGCTAAAGCTACTCCCGCATGGGTTTGATTCCCACTTGCCTGGGAGGTGACTCACATGGCTGGGCAGACCTCTCCTGGCCCACCTGCTATTCCCCTCAGCAGTGTACTTTGCAGATCTGCCTGTTCTACTCCTCACGCTGTCTCTGGTGAATCCTCTCACCACCCCTGCACCACCGGCCTGTGCCCCAGTTCTGTGTACAGAAATAAATAAATCTTTAAAAAAAAAAAAAAAAGAGGCAGAATTGTAACTCATCAGTAAAGAGGGAAAACCACCCCTCTATTGCCCTCTCCCTGCAAGCACAGAGTATTAGGCAGAATAGTGGTCTCTCTGACAATGAATGACATCCAGCCTGTGAACATACTGCTTTTCATGGCCAAATGGACTCTGCCGTGATTGAGGTAAGAGTCTTGAGATGAGGATATTGTCCTAGATAATCGGTGTTATCACAAGGTCCCAAGGAAAACAGGGAGGCAAGACAGTTAGATTTGGCGAAGGAGACATAACAGAAGCAGAGGTGAAAGTAATAAAGCCGGAAGTCGGGGCACACAGGCAGCCTCTTTAAGCTACGTGGGTCAGAGTCTCCCCTGGGGCCTCCAGGAAAGATACAGCATCTCTTATCCCATTAGAACCAAGTCATATCTCTGACCCACAGAAAATTAACACAATGAATTCAGTTGCTTTAAGGTCCTAAGCCTGTGGAGCTTGTCTACTACAATAGGAAACTAATTTGTACATAATGAAAATCACATCAACAGTAAATACTGAGTAAATCAAAAATCACACCACGGTGGTACTGCATTAAGTATTTTGCAAAGTTAGGGCAAGTAAAATGGAAGTATATGAAGTAAAATAAGAGTTAAGCTCTTGTGTGCCATATAGTAAGTGAATATATAATGTACAAACTGATAAAAGAGCAACAAAGCATGGCCTTGTGAAATACAGAGACCACTGCTGAAGGGAGGCCTCAGAGCTGAAAGTTTTCTTAAGGCAGCAGGCCTGGGAGTGGGGATAGGTGTGGGTTAGACAAGTCCGTAGTTTCTCATAATTCTGGTAACACAATTTAACTTTAAAAGCTATGTAATATGGTATTTTGATAAGAATAAAATTAATTTTAGAATGAAAAGATTAGCGGCCAGAGATATCAGTAATTCCTTGCTCAATCTCAGAATTTTCCTGTATTCACTTTTATGGAAACATTGCTGATGCCCACACATCTGTTATCTACTGTCGTCAGCAGGACACATTAGTATTTTTTAAATGGGAAAGGGAACATTTTCTGTCTCCTAAGATTTAGTGACTTTTTTCTTCACAGCAGTATCTCCCCTCACAATCTATATGAATTAAAAGGCTTTGTAAACCAAAATGGAAAACAGGCAAATGCAATACAAAGGAATGTGCCCAGCAGTACTTGAAAATGAAGGTGGCATTAAAATTGTCCACACCCCTTTTTGTGTGATATAGTCCCCAGGACACTGCCATACAGTTTATGACACTTCCCCAGTATGACCTTGGGATCCAAGTTGGTATTAAAGTTGATCCTTGGTTTCCATTTACACCACAAGTGATATTTGACACTGTTCATCAGGCTTGCAATTAACTTACTTTTTCTCTACCAGCTGATTGCCAAGAGCATTAGCAGCTATGTATTATGTTAGTGCAAGATTCTGCAAGACACTCCCTGAACTCAAGTGCATGGGGCCTTCTCTCCAAACTTACAACTGCAGTCTGGTTTTGCTTTGGAGATATCACACTTCACACTCCACTCACTGACTTTTTAGTGAAAATGACTCTGTTACACCATTCACAAACTCTAGGTTAATCCAGACAACATGTTCTATTCCCTTGTCCCAGGGAATGGGATGCATATAACTAAGATGTAACACTGAGAATTCTTTGCTGATGTTGCTGAAGCTGGGAGATGAAATACCCATCTTTGGCTGCCTTTTGACTACAAGGATACATATGGCAGATGAAAGGTCCTTAAAGGAACTAACATTGACAAGATCAGAGCTATATGTCAATGAAATTGCTTGACCCATGGATCAAGACAGTTGAAACTGGGTACCTCAACGCTTCAGTAATATAATTCATCAAGTCCCTCTCATAGAACAACGTGGGTTGGAAATCCAGTTGCCTGTGATGTTAAAGAGTATCAAGTGATGTAACCAGAAAGTTTTATAAAAATTATAAAGTAATTCCTGCAATGTAACCAATTTCCTTTCCATAAAGTACCATAAGACAACTAAACCAAGCTACTGAACCTTGGAACCTAATCACAAAACATTCTGCAAAGGAAATACTGTTTAAAATAGCTACAAATTAGAAATTACCCAAATGCCCATCAGTAGAATCCAGATTACAGCACATTTATGAAGCAGAAAGCTAAAAAGCAATGATAATGAATGACCTACAACTATACAGTGAGTTGCTAAATCCCATGAACATACTGAATTAAAAGTGTGGGCATGTAAAATGGTGCTGCCATCATGGAAAATGGTATGGTAGTTACTTCAAAAGAATTAGCATATGTCAGCACAATTCTGCTTCTGGGTATATACTCCAAAGAAATGAAAACAGGCAGGTAAAGAGATAATTGCATAATTACCTTCAGTCAGCACTGGCCAGAACCAAGGAGTCCACCAATAGGTGGGGAAGTGGCAGGAGGGTAGGTGGGGGGAGCAAGACAGATACATATAATGGAATGTTATTCAGCTTTAAAAAGGAAACTTGGACATGTGGTATATCATAGATGAACCTTGCAGATATTAAGCTAAGTGATATAAACCAACCACTAAAGGACAGGCATTGCATGATTCCATTTATGTGAGATACTTAGAGTATGCAGGTTCAGGGAGAGGAAGTGAAAGGTTAATGTTTAATGGGCGGACAGAGCCTCAGTTTAGGAAGATGACCAGGTCCTGTACATGAGAGGTAGTGAGAGTTATACAAGTGTATACTTCAAATGCCTAAAATGGCTGTATTTTATAGGATGTACATTTTACCACAATTTTAAAGTAAGGTGTACTACCTAATGATGCTATCTACATGAACTTCAAACTACCTATGATGCTATCCACATGAACTTCAAATTCAGGCAAAACTAATCTATGCAGTTGGAAGTCATGACAGCGGCTGTGGGGAAGGGCTGGGGCAGGAAGAGTGGCAGTGGCAGGAAATAGGAAAGGACTTTTTTGAGGGGCTATTTCTGAGATTGGAATAATGTTGTTTCTTGAACAAAGTGCTGGGTATATATACTGAGTTTGTGAAAATTCCTCTGCTTGTAAAATTGGGGATTCTTCAAAGTCTCAAGCTACACTGCTCATAAAAGTAAAGACTTTATTTTGGAGGTTTTATAGCTTTCTCACACACTTCTCTTATATATACTCCTTCTTTTTAAAGAGTTATTTATACTCTGTATCATTCCATGCAGGATTCAAGGCAATAAATAAGAACACATACAAACACTACTCTGTAACTATGTGTTATATTAACAAATGAACCAAATAGAGAAGTAAATTAAATCAGAACCAGAGAAATGTGAAAACAGAATAAAATGAAAATTCCACAGAAAAGTATCAACTGTAATAAACAGAAAATACAGAGTTCTAGGGTAAATGGTTCTGGAACCAAAATAATTAATTACTTGCCCAAATTTATATAGTTAGTTATTGAATAAAATCAGATTTTCTGGTCCCAACTACTTCATTCTGTGTATTCCAGTACAATGCAGTGCATACACTGAATTATTTGACAGAAACATTTCAGGACCATTTTTCTAGATAATATACTTCACATATACATTTCACACCAAAAGCTGATTTTCAATAACATTTTGGAAAACATAGAAAACATACTGCATAAAGTCAGACATAGTGGAGATGTAACCCAAAGGACAAACTAGAGGTACTTCTTGAAAAACCCTGAATGTTAAAAATGGCCAATGGACAAAAAGAAAAATTAAAAGACACAAGACTTGTAAAAAAGCTGCACTAACTACAAAGCCCTCCCTAGAAGGGCAAACTAGGAAAAGAGTGCTCTGATTTTTATGTTCAGCAACACACTGGTTATTTCCTGTTCTGACAAATTATCAGGGCTATGGGATGTAATACTAGCTTACACTCTTCCCTTGGGTTAGCTGCTTCTCTACATGTAACCTAATCTATTACCAGACAAACCACCTTCCTCAGAGCTCACCCACATTATAGTAGAGCTCCTCAGCAGACAATGCCCTCCCTAGTGATGCCTGATTTCATATTTCTTAAACTCAAATGTGTATAGACAGCTAAGGCATCTTTCACAGTTCTGTGGGATTTCTATACATACTAGGTGTAAAATATCTCCACTGGCAGGATCCCGGCTGATTTATGGAGGCAGATGGCCATATGTGTCCCCTCCATGTGCTAGAGCAGTGTGTCCTGCACAGCTGACTCACAGCCATGCCCCTGCCCCTAACAGTCATCTATGATGTGGATTAGGAATGTGAGGTGGCCCTTCCCCGTCGTGAGAAAGAGAAGGGGAACAGGTATTATTTCTGAGGTTAAGGGAAGAAAAAATTTCTTCACTTATCCCAAGTAGTATCTCAAGAGTGTCACAAAGGAAGACTTTTTTTTTTTTAAATTTAAGTCTGAGAAAAGTCAGGTGATACAGAATTAGAGAGAACTAAATGAAGGAATGTGAAGATTCAGAAATAAAAGAAAAATCTTACCTTTTGGAGAGGAACAATGGTACATTAAAAGAAGTAGGACAACAGAAAGAACCTTCAGAAATCAGTGAATGTTAAATATAAAAGGCTACATTTGGCCTTCGCTGGTGCAGCGGGTGAAAGCACAGCACTAAGAAGTTAAAGCCACTTCTGCATGGGTTCGATCCCCACCCCGAAGGTGATCCACATGGCGCGGCAGACCTCTCCTGACCCGCCTGCTGCTCCCCTCAGCAGTGTACTTCGTTGATCTGCCTGTTCTG
>NW_004567108.1:41439904-41476145 GCF_000260355.1 Condylura cristata
TCAGCAGTGTACTTCGTTGATCTGCCTGTTCTGCTCCCCATTCTGTCTCTGGTGAATCCTCTCACCACCCCTGCACCTCTGGCCTGTACCCCAGATCTGTATGCATAAATAAATAAATCATTTTAAAAAGGCTATATGCAATAGCTTTTTAGGACATGTTATCATCAACATGTATGTACAGCAGATTTTTAAATAGGGAGAGACACTTATAAAGAAGGAACACAAATTCACATCATCATTAAAAGTATATATATCCTGTTAAAATGCTCATCTTTCTAAAATGTCTCCTCCTAACATTTCTTGCAAAAGTTCAAGTTACTATGAAATGCTGAAAATCCATAATAGGTGACCACTTTATATGCTTCTCTGCTGCTGGAAGTCACTGTAACAAAATACCAGAATTATATGTCTCAGAACATCTCATGAGATGGAGACTTGCAGAGTAATGAAAACACAAAGGCCATTTCTTTATATAGTTTGGTAAGGACTTCCTTCAGAAAAATTTATCACATAGCTACTATATGCAAAATAATGGAAATGATAAGGAAGATTAATACTTTTGAGTTTAATGCAAAATATTCTCTTGACTTAAATATAGACTTTTATGGGCCCTCCCTTGTGGTGCAGCGGGTTAAAGCACAGCACTAAGAAGCTTAAGCCACTTCCGCATGAGTTCGATTCCCACCTGCCCTGGAGGAAATCCACATGGCGAGGCAGACCTCTCCTGACCCGCCTGCTGCTCCCCTCAGCGGTGTACTTGTCGTTCTGCCTATTCTGCTCCCCGCTCTGTCTCTGGTGAATCCTCTCACCCTTCACATCTCTGGCCTGTACCCCAGTTCTATATGAATAAATAAATAAATCTTTTAAAAAAATAGACTTTTATGGAAAAGGTTCTCGTTGGGAATATTATTTCAAGTGAAGAAAGGGAGGAAAGAAAAATGGGAGAGACCAGTGGCCCAAATTTATTTGCCTCAATAACAGCATTTATTTTGATTCTCTGTCACACAGAAGTTACTCAAAGTCTGGTGTCTGATGGCAGACCTCTTCTTACTTTCACAAAGTAAGTAACTGCATCGTTACTCCAATGGTACATTTGTGCCTCCACCACATCATTTCTGTTTTCAACCACGTGACACGGTATTTATTGTCCCCAATACTCTTTCCCCTAACAGAAATTATAATTTATAAACACTGTAGACATGCTAAATTATTCTATTTTCGCTTTGGGTAACTTCTAACTTGATCATTGTTAAGTTATTATTGTAAAATTTAAATGTACATCAAGGATCTATCATTACAACTGCTTGAAGAATGCTAAAATAGAACAGAACTGCCCCCAAATGTTACCTTAGAGCAAATCTTTTTTACCAAATTAAAATAGTTATCTTGACTTAAATATCACTTGCTCAGAGAAGTCTCCCCTGACTCCCTGATCAAAATGAAATCCACAATTATCCTCACTGTTCATTTTTTTTTTCAGGGAATTGATGATGTAAGAATCAAGTTTAAATATCAACCTGTAAGGGCAGGGTGGCTCCTCTCTTCACCATTTTATACAAAGTGCTGAATTAGCAGAGCACTCACTCATAGGAGACAATCAATGCTTGCTAAAGCAGAGCTAATTTATGATTAACAAAGATCATTAAAATAATAGTCACAGGGGTAAAGGCATCAAATGGCACTAGGAGATTACTTCTAAAGTAATTAGAAAGAAAGCAGAATAGCTGGGCTCTTTCAGGAGAAGTTCAATAGCCATGTTTACTCAACTCCATTCAAGCCCATGCCAGATCACACTGTATCTGAATGGAAGTAATACTTACCTAGCTTGAACACTATTTTGGAGTTTAGCCAAGCTGAAAGAGAGACTGAAGCATTTTGCCCTGCCATGAAGGGACACAAAAAGGCCTGGGCTATCAGGAGGTGGGAATTACTCACTTATTTGAGCAATTCTGCCAAATACTTCAGAATATTCAAGAGCAATTTCTGGTGATAGTAAATTGAGAGTTATAGATCATGGCCAATAATACGTTATTCCTTCTCTGAAAACCTAGAACCTGGTTGTTTTAGGTCACTTTTTGTAATCAATCTTATCACATTCCAAGCAAACTCAGTCTGTGACAAATAATCCAATTCAGCCATAAACCAAGGGTTCTCATTCTCATCTTTCCTTTTCTATCTGTTCAGAACACATAAGAGTTTGAGTACTTGAGCATGTTTAAGTCCTGATTTCATCATACCCATCCTCTTCCTGACAAATGAGTCACTCAGAAGGAGCGAGACCCTGTAACACATGTCTTCTGAGTAAGACGATGATCACTTATGGAGAAATCTGTCACCTGCACACTCTATTTTCTTTAATATCTTGTAGGGAAAAGACGGTTTTTTTATAAGTCACTAGACTTTCATACAATTAAATAAATGTTCCTACATCACAGCTATTGCTTCTAAAAGAGCAGAATTCATGAGACTCAACACTATCTCAACTCTAAATTCAAACCAAACTTAACTTTTCCTGTGAGGTCTGGGCCTTCTGCCCAACCAGACTTTGCTAACATGTACAAGTTTTAAGGGTTATTCTGTCTCCTGCTATAGAAAATGCTTTGTGGAATTTGTAAGTTTTATGGCAGGGAAAAGACTATTCTGTGGAAATTTCATTGTAATTACTCTGCTAGAAAGAAGAGGCTGCAGGGAAAGTGTGTTGAGTAGTAAAGTGAGTGGGAGAGCAGCTTCTAATAGCTAGATGGCAAAATAGAAAGCTTAAAATACTTGAAATCCCTAAGTAGTCAGAGAGTAGTGTGAACCCACTCTCTTGTGATTTCCTTAAAAGTACAGACTTGAAATTTGATGTGCTTTATGGGAAAAGACAGAATAAAGAAATATTCATACAATTTTCCTTGTGGAGATGGATCTAGCATAGGAATTAAAAAGAAAAGCTGTGTTCCTTTATTTCAATGTTCTTTTGGCAGGTCAGGCCCAGGCAGAAACTCAGGTCTAGCCCAAACCCTACAGGAATCATAAAAGTCATCCAGAAAAAAATATATTCATTTTCCAGGGTCCTACTTCTTCCAGGGCAGAAACAACAATAAAGAATTCAGAGGTGAAAAGAATTAGTACATCATAAAAAATAGCAAAGAAAAATAAAATACTCTCATGTTGACTTTCCCTAAGAGAATTTACTCACATACTTAAATTTATGCAGCAAGTTACCGGGAGCCTCATAAATACTAGGCCCATAATCAAGCTGTAATCATTCATTTTATTTACATTTCATTAGGGGGCACTAAGGTAATGATCTTCGAAAGATTTCACTGCAGCCAGTGAGAAAGGAAATGGACACCCCAAAGTGGGAGGAAATAAGAAGGCAAGGGTGTTTGTCTCAAAGGGACAGAATTATTAAAAACAATCTGTTTCAAAGATTATTATGTGCTTTTATGCATTTCTCATTCACAATTCATTCTAAATTATTTTTATTTTGCACATTACCTATGAGGTAAGACCAGAATCTGACGAAAGAATTTAGAATGAACTTTGAGCTTACGTAGGAGATAAATTTCTGTGAAATCAAGGCTGTGACGGTAATATCTAATACACCTAGAATAGATACCATATGCATTAGCACTTGTCATTTACTGTTGGCAAAATCCATGACAACCTTTCAGCCACTTCTGTGGCGATTTGAATGGCTATACCACAGAAGAGAACAGCAATGCATTGAATAAAACATCCAATGCCTGCATCACTCTTTTGAAGGCTGTCGGCCATACATTTTGAATAACCTGAAATGAACATCAAAAGGGAACAGAATTCATTTATTTATTTTATCTGAGGCAGTGAATGAAAAGAAAGTGAAATTTATGATCAAATAAACCCTTAAATTTAGGCAAATATATGAATACTCTGTTCCTAAGATTCAAGAATTTGATCATTGCATCTACGTCACAAAGCAGAACAATGAGGTATGAAATTGAAGTCAAAGCAACGAACAGAGCTAAAGGAAAAGAAAACCAGCTATTCCAGCCTCACACCATTCCCCTTCAACTTCTGTGTGACCTTGAATGTCCTGGTTCCTCCCATATTCCAGTCAGGAGCTTCTCCTCAATTTCCTTCAATAGTTTCAGCCTGAACGTGGCTCCTCCTTCCTGTGGGGATTCTTGGGAAGGTTCACGTCGCTCCCTTTTACACACATGTTTTAAGGTCATGAAGATGACAGAACTCAAGGTAAGAGGAAGAAGGAAAAACAGGAGCTGTGTTATCTTGAAACTATTCTACCTAATATTGAGATATTAGTTTGATATCAGGTTTATAAGTGATCGCTGTTCGAATTTTAATAGACACCATTTTAAAAACTTGGTATTACCAGGTAACTAAATCTACAGGAAAAAAAAAAAGGTACTCTCAGTAGTCAGATTCTGTATATGGGGGAAAATAAGCTGACAATGACCTCTCTCGCAGTGCTGGACACATTCCTTAGCTTGGGGCAGTTTCTGCCCCTAACCTCCTTGGGTGGGCTGAGCCTAGGGACCTCCCTCTCTGAGGAGTGGACCCCACCAGACAGCAGGCAGGTACACGGCGAACACATGTCAGTGGCATCCATGGGGTTCCAGGATGGGAACCCTGAGGACTTTTTTTTTCTGAGAACACATTGGATTAGATTATATGGAGCAACCTGCAAAACTACCCATCACTTACAACAGAGTCAAAAGTATTTCTAAGTTTTTAAAAAAGTAATACTAACATAAAAATCTGTTAATATTTGTAAAAGCAACAAAAAACACAGCAGTCACGCACTTGGAGAACTTGCTGCTGCCAAGCTTTTTGGTAACAGTGTACTCATTACCCTTATCACGTTTAATTCTATGTTATTATCATGCATCTCATTTCATTGGTAATGGAATTAAGGCCTAGAAATCTTATTTACCTTATACAAGGTTAAGTAGTGATAATGTGGCAGAATTAGAATGGTTAGCTTCCAAAATCAAATAAAAAAAAATAAAATCTCTTAATCCTTTTGATGCAGCTATTAAAATAAACTTATTGAATATCAGATAGATCATTCAGAACCAATTTTGTCTACTAGTAGGAAAATAAGCATACCAATTTAGAGAAAGATGCAACATATCCTACATGCCAATATATAATGCAATGACTGCACATTCAGAATAATGTGCACTATTTTTTTAATAGTAAAAAGCAGAGAGTAACTCTACAATGTTTAAAAATTATATTGAAAAAAAATTATATTGTACATATCAAAACCAATAAACTCAGAGTAAAATAATGGGGTGAAGATTACCTATATTTTAAAAAGGCTTGACATTCAGACAGGATATACAATATTAAGGTTATGAGAACCTCAAAGTTCCTCAAAAACTGAAACTGTGTTATCAAAAATGACCAGTGGAAGCAGACCATATCTTGGCTACTTTAGACTATTCTGGCACTTTAGTCATTTATTATGCTTTGTTCATTTAGTAAAAAAGAAAAAGTAAACTCATCAGGCATACACTCAAAACATTTCTGAATATGAACACAGGGAAAAGGCAATAAATTTTTTCTGTAAGCACATACTTCTCACCATTATAACTGACACTCCAATGTTCCAAGAGATAGAATGGAAACATTCAAATAAAATACTAGTGTAACACTAGTAAACACTAGCAAGTTTTAAGTCTATTTGGAGTTATTTTATTTAAAGACAAAACCTGAGGAAGTGATTTTGCCATGCTATTATATTTAAAAAAAAAGAAAAACACTTAGGAGTCAAAATCTAATTTTATGTAAATATATTTCAAAGGTTGTGTTACAGATTTCATGAGATAATGACTAAAAAACCTATTTAAATACTGGAAACTTTCCAGTCAATGCTTATGTTTTTTTTTATAAGCAACTTTAGGTACCAGGGGAGGATCTTTCCTCTTTCATCTAAGGGTATAAACACTGCATTTTTATGTTTGGTAGCTTTTGGTTCAACACTCTGTACTTTACCCACTAGTTGAAGAGATGTGACTTATTAGAAATGTTAACCTAAGCTTCCATTTTAAGTGCTTACTTGTCACTAACACTCATCATGTTTTATCACATTTAATTCTATGAGGTAGCTATTACCAGGAACTTCATTTCATTGTTAATGAAATTAAGACCTAGAAATGTTATTTACCTTGTCCAAGGTTAAGTGGAGTGATAAAGTGGCAAAATTAGGATGGTCAGCTTCCAAAATCAAAATAAGTAATCATTAGGTTAAACTATCTTTCATGACATAATTTCCCTTAATGAAACATTAGAGGCATGTCATCTATCACAGTTATTTTATCATGACAGAGAGAAATCAGTGGAATTTTTTTGTAACAAATTGAGACAATAAGGAATCAACAGTGTGATACTTCAAACTGCATGAAAACCACCTGCTAGTTAATTCAAACTAAATGCTTATTTTCAAATTGGATAATGGTTATATTAATTTCAATGCATAATCTGGAAATAACTAATCTAAGACCAAGAAGCAAATCCTGAAGAAATTTAACTGAGAGCCTATGACATCTACTATTTTTGTCATACAAGCTAAATTGCCAGGGTAATTACAAGATACTCATAAATGAAAATACTAGTCTACAGTATAGAAAATAGCAACTATTCTTATAAATGTAATTTTAAATCATGTTGTGAAAGCTAATTTATAATCTTACAAAGTCAGCCATGTATTATAGTTCTCAGTATACAAATTCAGATTTTTGTACAAAACAGTATATCAATCAAAAATGTTTTATATTATTGATATAGAAAATATGCTTGTAATGGAAATAACGAAAGTCTTTATCTCATATGCAGAGAACTGTACAAACTGGTAAGAAAAGTACTAATGACCCCAGAGCGTAACTGGAAATATATCACTAGATATTTCTCAGGAAAGAGCAACTAAATAGCAAAATAAAATTAAAAGATGACAAAATGCTGTTACTGAGTAAAAAGCAGATAAAACTATAAGATCACTTTATATTTAAGTTAGAAAATATGCAGTATTAAAATACCTGTTTGGATATTGAACAAGGTGGTTTTTCTCTAGTTATTAGCTAGTAGGAATGTATTATTTTTTCTCTGATTCTGTTTGGATATTTTCTATTACCTGCCTTTCAGGTTACTAATTCTGTCTTCTGCTGTGTCTAATTGCTCTTAAACATATCCATAGAGTTCCTTTTATCGTATAAATATTTATATTTATAAAAACATATTTATAACATTTCCTATGTTAACTTTTCTACAAATTTCAGTCTCTAGTGAAATTTTCCAATTTTCTATCTTTATTTTTAACATATTAGTCATGATTTTTTAAAGCCCCTACATTGCAACTTCAATCTCTAGAGCTAAATTGACTACAAATTCTTTTCTTTTTCTTCATAAGTTCTGTCTCTTAGTGTACATCTATTACTTTTCGAATTTAGGTGTTGTATACAGAATATTAAAGAGGCTCCACATCAGTGTTTCCCCAACTGCCTGTGACATTTTAAAAATATAGATACACCTTGTGTCTCTTTACGTACTGTGTACTTTGCTTTGAAGGGCCACAAACCATTGTAGTATTTTATAGTTTCAAAACACTCAAGAACCAGTTTTTACATCCTTGAAAGAATATATTTACTTCCTTGGACAAGGCACGCTTAAAATGAATACATGTGCTAAGTGATTTCATCTTCAAGAGTTATCTCTCCTCTTCTAGGGAGAGAAATGAATCAAGTTAACCCAATGAAAGGGACAGGTTCTTGTCTACCACCTCCTGTTAGTGAAAGTTTACTGCAATTTGTCATTTGCAAAATGATTAGAGAGAAAGAAAGCAAAGGAGAAAATTCATTAAGAAGACATAAAAATAACACATTTTTAATGTGTTTCATTTTATGCCAAACACTGTTTAATGGGAAGGGGGGGGAGCTGGGTAAAGGGACTAAGGAAGAAATGAATCAGGCTGGTGAGGGTTTTGCATGATTTAGCATACCTCTTACTCACCCCTATTCCTAGAGTTCAGCATCTATGTGGTCTTCACCTGGTAGGATGATTGGAATTTGCCCAAATCTTCTCTAAGCTCATTGTAGAATCAACCAAGACAGTATTATTCTAATTAAATAGGCCAGGTCCATTAAATACATGCAATTCATTCTTGAAGCCATTTTCTCCACCTGGATGGCAAGCAACTCCCAATTAAGTATGAGCATGTCACATGGAACAAAATTACTGTGTAACTTCTTTAAAAAAAATTCAGTTTTATGGTCCTGCTAATTTGGATATTTCTTATGTTTTACACTAGCATTTATCTTAATAAGGTGTTGGAAGCATTCTAGGGATATAAAGGACATACCATTATCGTTAATACATGACTATATGGAAACAGGGTATAATACTATATGACAGTTAAACGGACATAAAAATATTAGACATCCAAATTGTTACTGGCAAATTACATAGCTTTATATCTAGAAAATGAAGCAGAGTCAACTGAAAAGTTAATGGAGTTAAGTAACCTTACAGATGTTATATAAAAGAATATAAAATTTAACAAGTTTGCTTCTATAATTAAAACAAATTGTGATTTATAAAAACATCCCATGAACATAAAAACAAATATCAAACATTCAAAGTTATCTTAATGAGAAAAAGTGTATAATCGATAAAGAAAAATAAACATATTGGAGAGGGAAACTTCTAACAGCATCATGAATAGACGGTATATTTCCAGAAGGAAAAAGATGCTGTTAAAGTGACATTTTCTTCTGAACAAAAAGTATTATACTTAGGAAAATGTGACACTGAGGTTGAACCTCAAATTGTGATGCAAACCTTTATCCAGAAAAAAAAAAAAAACAACAGATGAAAGTAAAAGAGAACTATGTTACCTAACAACTTGAAACAGAGAACAAGTATGAAAATGTACTTCCACAGTTTAAAAAGGTATTTTATGAGTTAAAAGAAATACAGATGGAAGAGTTTATGCATCTACCTTTGAATATTACTCAGCTATAAAAAGACAAGATTCTGCATTTGCAGTAATACGGATGGGCTTAGAGGGTATTATGCTTAGAGATATAAGTCAGACAGAAAGATGAACATAACTCACTCATCAGTGGTACATACAGAAATAAAACAAATTAATGGACTTAATAAAACAAAAACAAAACTTTAGAATCTAAGATTGTATTAGTGGTTATCAGAAGGGGAAGAGGGAGGGGAGTGGATCAATCAGGTTAAAAAAAAAAGGTCAATTATTGTAAAGGAGAAAATTAGACTTTTAGAGGTGAACTTAATGCAGTGTATTTAAATGTTGACTTAGAACACTGCACATCTGAAACTTATGTTATAATGCAATGTTACTTCATACCTTTGTTAAAAAATACAGATCATGGAAACAAAAGAGAGCATAAGCACATATATTAAATATAATGAGAAATACCACACCAGTGGGGATAACATTCTTCAGTTATCAGAGAAGGGCAACTGGTTAGCAAAATGGGAAGAAAATTACATCTTTCTAAGTATTAAGGTAAATAAAAACTAAATTGGAGAAAAAGCATTTATGTCATGTCTAGTAAGTGCCAGATACAGGTATAGTGCTACAAGACTAGAAGTATAACAATGAAGTGGTATGTGTGAAAGTGGGCTGAAGTTCACCCAATCCCTTCTAAGAAACAGTGGTTATTTGCATTCAAATAAGCACTTATGGAACTTAGAAAGTGAAGGCTGTCTCCCATTAGCTACACCTCCAAAATGCCTTCACAGACAATGGGTGTTCAAATACTGGTGGAATAACTCATTACAGTAAGTGATTTAAAGCAACTTGTCTGGTTTGTGTGTGGAAGGGGCATGAAGGGGAGTTCCTGTGGAAAGACATGGGCTCTTATCTACCACCTCCAATTAGTGAAAGGTTACTATAACTTGTCATTTGCAGAATGAGTAAAGGTAAGTAAAGGGAGCTACTTCATTAAAGAGACATAAAAATCTGTATGTTTTATGTATTTCACTTTATGCCAAAATGGGATTGAGTAAGAGTCATCTAGGTGGCAAGAAGGTACTGCTGAAGATTAAGATCTGCAGACCAAGGTGCAAACATTCCAGTTTTCTGACTTTATGAAAGCAAAGACTGGCAGCAAAGATAGGAGCTTTGAAATAAAGATTACATTAAAAGACACACTTTCCTTAAGAAAAAAAAAATTGAAAGATTGTTTCAGTAACTTTCATTATTAATCCATTTTACTGTATTTAACACATCCGTTGCAAGGAACTATTCAAGTTGCTTTTATAAATACTATTTCATTTAACCTTTATAGTAACACTTAACATAGGGACCACTTTAACAATATCCATCATCTAAATAATGAAACTGAGGGCCAGAGATATTAAGGAACTCACCTAAGATCATATAGCTCTTAACTTTTAAACCAGGATGAAATTCATGCTGTTGTAATTATATTCCATAGACATCATTCATCCCAAACACATGAACCCCACATTACTGACTTCCTTTTAAAAATAAAAGAAGTCAAAGAAGTGATGAAAACCTAAGCTTGAATCCTCTTTTATCAATTACTTGCTGAAAGACCATGGGCAAGTTAAAACACCTTGCTGGGCCTTGGTTTTTACCTGTTCAGTAGACATAACCTTACCCAGTCGAGAATTGAGAACTGAAAGGAAAATGCTGATACAGAGGCATGTGGTCACTAACAAGCATAAAGCTTGAATATGGTAGCAAATGAAGCTGCAGCTACATCAATACCGGCAAAGCTTTTCTTGGGGTCCCCCAGGACAGAGGGGAAGAAAGGATATACCTGGAAAGAGGGCTCAGAGAATTTAAAGGAGTTGAGAGATAACCACATTGGAAAGGGTAAAGGGCAGAGTCAGTGGGTAGTCAGCAGGCTGCCAGGTTACACTATAATTGGCCTCCACAGGCCCCTTCGAAGAGCTCCTAAAAATAAGCAGCACTAACTTCTATGCTAAAACATCACTTGGCATAGTATCAAATTCTAATGACTAAGTTGAAATACGGGAAAGCCTCTTCTCATACCTTTATTTGTCCTCCCTGTATGTAAAATGAATAAAAAATCAGATACAATGAAAACTGCTCTTCCAGTACTAGTAGTACTATAAGGAATCAGCAAACATTTATTGGTGCCTAGCAAATGCCAGCCACCATGCAGAGCGTTTGTGATGCACCATTTCACTGACTCCACTTAATGATCCTATTTTCATCATCCCTATTTTAACAGAAGCAAAGTCACACAGCTACAGAGTGATAGAACTGAACTAGAAGACTGCTTTACCTCCTGTGAAGCTTATTCATCTTAATGAATACAGTATTTATTGCTTGAAATTACAGATATTTTGGGAAACCACTTTGGTTAAGGCATGGAATCCCCAAGGGAAGGGCACCCCACTTCCATGTATGGGCCACATGCCCATTCACTCACAGGTCCACTGCTTTCCACTGTAACACACATTTGCCTACAGTTTTTCCCATCTGCACTCTGGATCCTTCCTTTGCTGTCAGGTAAGTTAGTCACCTGTAGTAGGTGAGACGGTTATAAGTAAGACTGAATTTTGGACGCAAGACAACCAAAGTGAATACCAAAATTAAAAAGCTGAGTTACAAATGATTATTTCAGTAAAGACCAAGATGGCATGGGTAATTAAGTTCAGGCTCACCCATTTCCAATTTAAATACTAAGTCAACATACCTGTAAGTCCAGTCACATCCAACTAAAGCTTGAAAAGTTATTTGTACCTATTTTGACCATTCCTATATCCTAAGCCAATATTTCTCTAACTGAGATCTAAAAACGTTTCTGAGAGAAACATGAATGCTGAATACATTTAAAATGATTTTGTTGACATTGCCTCAATAATCTTAAAAAATATGTACTGTCAAAAAAACCTTAATTCCAGGTGTTATGATTCTGGTGCTACAGGATTATCTGTGCTCATGATCAAGTTAGCCACCTATTATTTCAAATGCCTCAAGCTACAAAGAAAATATCAAAGGCCTTAAATATACACACAAAGAAGCAAGGGACAACTGATATTAAGAAACCATTACCAAAGGCTTTTTTATTAGAAAAATGAGAGGAGAACATGGCTGCACATTGCATGTGGCAAATATGCCAACTCAACAAACCAAAGCACCTGCACTTAGCTGACACCTCCTCTCAGCCAGTGTCCTTGGGGTGCACAGCGATGTCATTATTTTAAAGATTACACTTTTCACTTTCACTGCAAATGTTTTAATTTGTATTAGCTATTGGATAAAAACCAGTCAACCTAAGAAGTTTGTACCTTTTCCCTTAGAATATAAATAAGTAGAATTAAGATAGATTTAAGTCAATATCATAGGTATGCACAAAGCCCTCTTAAAGAAGAGAAATGCCAAGGTTTAGGACATGGGTATGGGGGGACTCAGCCAGCCACCTCCGCATGCTGCCTGCCCTTTGTCAGAAACATGTGAGAGAAAGCACTTTACAGCATGAGATGGCTGCAAGTTAGATAGAGAGAAAAAGTAATTTGAGCCAACAAAATATCCCTCTTAACTTCTGGTAGTCAAAGAAATTTCTGAGAATCAGATGAAAGCTATGAAAATGTGCACATGCATTCACTCACACTCTCACACACACACACTCGTGTATATATACAATTTTGGGAGTTCACAGGTTCTAGACAGCTGTCCAGCGATCCCGGGATGAGAAGACCTAAATAATTAGAGAACAAGGACAGTTTATAAGCTATTTCCTACTTCTATATAAATGTTTATAATTTTATACTAAACTAATTATATTACTTTAAACTAAATTATTTAGTACATTATACTAAATAATGTAGTAAATGCATTTGTTCCTTGGCTAATTTTTGAATCTTATATAAACATGTAACATTGAAGAAAAAGTTGCTCTAACCTGCAAATAATAAAAAAAAATGCCAACAAAAGGACAATTTATACCAGGTGATTATGATTTTTCTATTAACCTTTGGTAGAGTGAAATTTGATGTTTTCCTATGATTAACCATGAAAAAGATAATCCACAAAATAAAAATGATGAAAATATTAAAAATAACTGCCTAGGGCCCTCCCTGGTGGCGCAGCGGGTTAAAGCACTGCACTAAGAAGCTTGAGTCACTTCCACATGAATTTGATTCCCGACTGCCCCGGAGGAGATCCACATGGCGAGGCAGACCTCTCCTGACCTGCCTGCTGCTCCCCTCAGCAGTATACTTCATTGATCTGCCTGTTCTGCTCCCCACTATGTCCCAGGTGAATCCTCTCACCCTCCGCATCTCTGGCCTGTACCCCAGTTCTGTACGAATAAATAAAATAAATCTTAAAAAAAAATAACTGCCTAAATCAGTGGAAGAATTAGTAAGGACTATTAGCAGACTTGATATGAAAATTTCAACCATGTACATGTACAATTCCAAACCCCATGATCTCACTTTCCAGGAGCCAAATTAAAAAATATATATATCATCTTCACTGAAATACTTTTCTTAGAAATTTTTCTACAGAAAAGGGACAGATGAGTACAATGTACTCATACCAGAAATACAAGTATTTAGCTTATAAGAGATACAGACAGAATCTGTGAATGGTTCAATGTAGTAATATCTGAAAATAAACTTAAGATATGCAATGTTACTTGTACGAGGCTCAAAAGTGTCAAATCTATGACTTCCAGCATCATGAGTTTCAAACTATGATTATTTCTAATGTGAAAATTAAAGAATACATCTATCAGATTAAAAATAATTATTAAGTTACATTCATTGATCACAAAAGAAGCACTAAATAGTATTTCAAAACCTGCAATGTAACATTTTGTTGACATTTTTTAATCAAGTACAGACTTTGAATAAATAAAAAGATTTAATTGCTAAATTTCATGGTTTATCATAGGGAAAACATCAAAATTTCACTCTACCAAAGATTAATATAAAAATCATAATAATAACTGTGCAAATTACTTACATAGCTTATTATATATCAAAGATTGCAGACATGCTCCGAGGAACAGAACTAATGATCAACCCATGACCCACACGTGACTAATGTCAGCTTGAGTGTGGAACAAACTCTGATTGCCTAGTCATAGTTAGTGTAGACTGCAGCTTCCAGAACAAGGCCTCACCATTTCTAGTCTTGAATAAGAACCCATGTGGGGCATTTAAATCTAAATGCAAACACAACTTCCACACAAATGTTTCTTTTTTGTTGTTTTTCATTTTCCCTCTTTCTTTTCATGAGAAAACATGAAAATAACCATGTTATTTCTTGAAATACATCAATTGTTGGTGGCTGAGAATTTTCTTAGTTACCTCCACTTCTGAAATCATTCTTCCCAACTAGTAAAATAGCAAAATGGAAGTTTTCTATGAGATAGGCATCCTTTCAAATTATTTGAATAACAAAATTATATGTCCAAGATTTCCCAGTAAAGAGGCCAATCTTACAAAACAGATGAGATGTTGGCATCTTTCTCAGTAAAGGTGACAGGACTCTTTCTGATGAAGACTTAACTATTTAGCTCCAGAAACCTCTCAAATAACAGAAGTCCAAGTCTAAGAAATAGGGGTACCTAAGAAAAGCCCTCACTGATTACGACTGTGTGTGTGCTAATTCAGAAGGGTTAGTAACTTTGGGAAGTCGATGCTGTATTTTTACCAGCGAGGTTATTGTTTGACGACACCTCTACCCCACTATTATCCCTGAAGAGAGAGTGCTGAATACTGAGCTCTTTTCACAGTGTTTCCATGACTCCCTAAATATAGGGGAGCCTCAGGACACCTTGCATGTGCTTTAGAAAGGAATGATACCATTGACAGGATCACCAAGCATCAGTATTCCTGTACTGGTCAGAACCCTTGACAGTCCTGCACTTGAGAAACTGGACAGTATGCCCTTCCTGTCCCCCTTTTTTCAATAGTGTCTTAATATGTTCGTGCCTCCTGGCAACAATAATACCTTCACATAGTCTAACTGTTTTTGTCAAGGAAGGCCAGGGACAGGATAAATAAAACAAATTATTTCTATACTTTTTAGGCTGCTGCAGATTAACAACTAGAAATCAGTAAATTAAATACAATATAATGTCACCCTGTTTATCTACAAGTGATACCTATAACTGTAGGTTTTAAGAAAATGATTTGAATCATTTTGCTGGGTGCCTCTTACCAAACTTACCACTATCCCCCCTCCCCTACAAATAAAGGAGATGACATTTACTTAAAACCAGTGCACAAATTCCCCTCACTGCACAGAATTAGGATTCAGATAAGTGCCAGGAAAAGCAAACATACAATTGATGGAATCAATAACTTGAGGGGGGAAACAGGGCATCAGAACTAAGGTTAGTGGGTGAATCATTAAATGCCCTGGTAAATATTTGAAACCCTATAAAAGTAAGGAAAAAGCACACTAAGGGAGAAACTGACTTTTTTATTCTTTACATATAAATGAGTAGCATTAACTGTCTTAAAAGTTCCTTAAGCAGCATACATGTTTTAGGCTCTCCCATCACTGTGACTTTATATGAGACACTTAAAAACGCCTTTGCCTTGTTACGGATAAAATAAGTTCTAAGAAGCCGTGTTTCTCCTAAATCTGGGCCTCCATGAGAGTGTTCATCTCTAGGGGCTAGCAGGGAATTCAGAGATGCTGAGAAATATGAATAATTCAAACTGGATAAAGAAAGCTTTGGGATAACCTTTATTTATCCTACACAGCCGTGTGGAGTGTGTGTCCTCCACAAAATCAAGTATATAACCTTAGTTCTGCCACAACAATTTCACAAATCTCTGTTTCTGGTCTCTCCCAGGTCCACGCTGGCCTGTGTGCCCTCCCAATTCTACATTCTAGCAGACAATCAGTTGCCAAAATGATAGTGAATCCACATATGAAAGCAATTCTCTAACTTCCTACCTTATGCATTCCTGAGAATACATCAACAAGTTAAATAAATGATCAGGGATTTTATTTTTTAAAAAGATGTATTTATTCATACAGAACTGGGGTACAGGCCAGAGGTGTGGAGAGTAAGAGGCTTCACCAGAGACAGAGTGGGGAGCAGAGTGGGGAGCAGCACAAGGTACACTGCTGAGGGGAGCAGCGGGGGGTCAGGAGAGGTCTGCACCCCATGTGGATCACCTCTGGGGCTCAGAATAGAACTCACACTCAGGTGGCTGCGACCAGCTTGGAGTGCTGTGTCCTAACCCATTACACCACCAGGGAGGGCCTATCAGGGATTTTATATTCTTTGACAGGAAAAACTTTCCAACTTCCTGGTAATTCCTCACATGCTCCTCATCAATGTACCTCTGGTCTGTCCATATCCTTTAGATGCCATCCTTGTCATTCATCAGCAACGGTGCTGACTACTGGCCTCTGTACACTGGGCGCCTGATTGGAGCTAAATATATTTGTTTTGGGGGGGGAGTCAAATAATGTTCCTTCTAACATCAGCTGCATTAAATTTTGAGAACTAAACTTCTCACCCTTGACAGCAACATGTTCTTTTCTCTGTTCTATTCAATTTTCTGAAACAAGGGTAAAAAACAATGAATGAAGTACTCAAATGAAGTACTCAAAACAATGCTTTACTGCCAAGATGGAGGAGACACTGAAACTAAATGTTAGCTGGCAGAAAACAATAATGACTGTCTATGGCATGAGGAAGCAGAGTTTTGAATAAATAAGGGAGCACTTAAAGCAGACATTTTCAGAGTACTATCCAGCTCACAGCTGGAAAGGCATCATGGAGCACAGTTCCTTATGATATTAGGAATTAGTTCTCTTCTTTATTCTCCTTGGAAAAATTTTTCCTTTCTGCTATACTATATACTCTAAAGAATGGTGACTTGGGTTCCCATTGAGACATTCTCTGTCAGGATTCAGGGTAGCTACATGAAACTGGTAACCCAAATATGTGGCTTAATCAAAATAGCTCACTCCTTTCTTAAACTCAGACAGAAAGTCAAAGTCAGGAAGGTGGGAAGATTTCCAGCTCAGCAGAAAGCTACTTCAACCTTTCGGTTCTGTCATTAATAACAAGAAAAGTCTATTTTTGTATTCACCTCCTAGACCAAAATGACTGCTAAACTCTAGCTAACACAAATGCAGTCCACCAAGATGGAGGAAGTAGAACAAAGAAGCAGCATTCCCCCATCAGCTGAATATTACTACCCTGAGAAAAAATGATTTTTATCAGTAAAACAGAAGGGAGTCATGGATAATGGGTGTATAGCTAGATATCTCTGCCAACATATTAGCTAGTTTTAGGTTAGTGCATAAACCCTGCCTCAGGAAAAACCTGGGGGCATCTGAAGGCCTGGTTTTGCTCAATAGAGACAATACTGCCAAGTGGGGAGACAACCTCCGTAGCATGGAAGAGTACACTTGCTCAGAGCTTCCATGTGCATCCTTCCCTAGCAGCCTGAAGTAGGAGGGAGATAACACATAGCCTATAATCCTGGTCAACTCTGCTTTCCCAGCTCATCACAGCAACATACTAGACTGTGCCCTGAGGGAACATCTTTAAGTTTAAGACATCAGAACAAACTCTTGGGAAAAAATGATGTTGCGAATAGTGAGGATGGGTTGGGGAGGGCCTCCTGGTTTATCCACAAAGGCCTATTTCACAGGTAATGTAGTAGAAATAGTATTCATTTGCTATCATCTAAAGTGAAATTGATTAAATTTTAATCGATTAGTTTTTGCTCTAATGAGGTGTGTAGAAGAGTCTGGATGGAAGGAAAAAGAAACAGTAGCATGTACAACTCATCTTTCTTTCTGACTTTGTTCTCTAGCAAAGCACCTTTCAATTGCTTTCTCCCTAACAAGCAACTTATCTTCTTGCATTTTTTCCACAGTCTTTTCACGCTCATGACAGGGCTGTGAGCTCATTCAGAGGAATTAGTAAGGAAAAGAGGGGCCATATTGCACACCGCAATAAAATCCAGATGGACAACATCTGCTTGCCACTGGATTCTACCTTTGAGAATTGAGCAGTAGGATGAGAGACAGAAAAATTATGGGTTAAACTGTGTTCTCCAAAAAATGAAGGGTTCCTAAGGTTCAGTTTCTGTAAATCTGAGCATATTTGGAAATGGGGTTTTTGCAGATGATCAAATTCATCTGAAGTCATTAGGGTTGGCCCTACTCCCACATGACTCTGTCCTTATAAAAGAAAGAAACAGGCATAGAAAGAGATATGCATATGGGAGAAATACCATGTAAAGATGAAGGCAGAGATCAAGATGATGCATCTACAAGCCAAAAAATGTCAGAGATAGGCAGTCCATCACCAGAAGGTGAGAGAGACCTGCATCAGATTCTTCCTCATTGCACCCACACAGAACCAACCCAGCCAAGACCTTCAACTCCTAGCCTCTACAACTGTAAGACAAGTTTCTGTTGTTGAAGTCACACAATTTGTGCTATCTGCTGGGGCAGTTCTAGCGAACTTATACAAAGAATGGCTGTAGCATTATCTCCCACCTCTCTGGCCAACACAAAGCTCCCTTTCTCTCAAGTGTCCACATCCTGTGTGTGTCTCAGGTTACTCCTCAAGGTCCATAATTTTCAGCCATTATCGTTTATGTATTTGAGGCTCTGGCCACAGGTCCAGGGGTAGCTGCATGAATATTCAATGAGAGGCGGGAAGTGTGCTGGGGAACATATAACACCTTCATCATCTTCTCCATGACCATGATAATGAGAAGTCAGAGGTGGCTAAACTGTGATGTAAATGTACTGACACGTAACTGTCACAGACTTCTGTAGAACTAGTGGGAGAAAAGGAAGTAAATGAGTATGCTCTGGGAAGAACTTTAGTCACTCACTTCTGATTATATAGCCAGCTCAAATATCTAAATGTATTCAATTTGGTAGTGTCTCTTAATTGTGTTTCTCTGCTTCCTTTCCTTCTGAACATTTTGCCACACGATCTGTCTGGAAGACAATCTGGAAATGGCAGGGGTTGAAAAGGCTAGTAAAGAAAGTTAAAACTTTGCATGATAAAAATGAACTGGAAGGAAGCTCACATCTACCTGTATCTGCTCTTCATTCTTTTTTTTTTTAAAGAAAAATCTAAGAAGGGAAAAAATAAACTCTAATCTAAAGATCAACTACTCAACTTGATAAATCAAACATTGACACTGCTGAAGCCCCAGCAGACCTCTCTGATCCCTCCCCACCTGTCCCCAGAGGTAACTACTAACACATATTGGTAGTTACTATTCTCACACATGCCTACATATTTTAGTACAAAGACAACCCACCTAAAACAATGATGCTTCTCTGTCTTAGTCCTATTGTTACTATTTTTTACTCTATCTCCTTCCTTTCTTTTCCTCATTCACCAAAAAATAATGACCGAATAAGTATATTCAAGCCATGGTTGTATTAACTAAAAATAGTTTGATTTTATTCCTATTAATCAATATCTGTTTTTGCATATGCTACCTGCCCTTTACCTTAATAAAGCTGCAAAATGGTGAAATCAATACAAACCAATGATAAAAATACTTTGAGTAGGTATCTACTCCTGGCACTTCTCAATCCGAGTCAGTAAATGGATACTTACATCACCTGTGATTTAAAATGTTCCATGAGCAAATGCCAAAACCGAATTTAAGAAAATATTAAAATCAAATTACTCCCCATTATAGATGACTGGATCAATATTAAAGCAATAATCAATAATGAATCTATAACTCTTATTTATTTCATACATACTCCCAAATAAAATTGCACAAGATTCAAACACATTAAGTGGAGAGGCTGGCATCCATTATTGTTTTGAGCACAGCAACTTATGAAAAGTTGGAACACCTTAAGTAAATATTAAAAAATTAAGTGTTCCATCAGTTAATTAATTATCTAATCCAAGTAAGAGTTAAACAATAAGGGAGACCTGGCTTTATGACACACACACACAAATATTCCTTCTAAAATGATCAAACCCTGTTATATGACAGGCATGGTGCTAGGCACAGATGATAGAGCAGGAAACAGCCTTGGAAGCAGACCAACAGGATGGATGTATGTCAGGTTACACTAATGACATGTCCTTGGGACTCTAGGAAATATGTACTGATCACTAAAGCACTCTACAAATCACAACTTGGCTAACCATGACTGCAGTGTTAGTTTTAGGGGAAATCTTATAAAGCCCCAAGTGTTAAAGAAAATGTAGCCTATTCTCGAAATGAATATAGTATCTCATTCTTGACTGCAGTAATATATTTAAATGTGTTCTCAGGGCGATTTCCTATGCATAAAAAGTAAAGGCTCCCCCAAACCTAAACAAACATTGCTAACAAAACAGCTAACTTTTCAAATTTTATAAAATGAATTAATGAACACAAAGCAATGACTCCCTACTCTAAACAACTCCACACCATTAGAAACAATCTAGCATTTATCCCTCCTGGTGTTTCTGTTTGAAGATATACCAAATTCTGTGGGTGAACAGGGCACCCAGCCCAGATACAATTGGTCTTAGCCTATGACTACAAGGTAAGAATGAATGATCATCAAGTGATGTGGATTTAGAAAGAAGACTTGAAAATATACTGAAATCTTTATTGGGAGTGGATCTCTACATGGAGAGATTATGGGTGAAAACTGTCATATTTGTACTTCTAAATTGATTGATAATGAAAATAATAAGAAAACAAGGTTAATGTTTTATGATCTAAGAAGCATTTTTTCAGTAAAATAAAATACCAGCCCATTTCCTACATGCTCAGAGGCAAAAACTATCACACTTAGTATACCTAAGGAAAAACAATTTAATGCATCAAAAGGCATAAATGAAAGTTAAATTTTCTGCTTTTAAGTCTTATCTTTTCTGTAAGTGATAAGGAACAGGGTAGTTTTGACTGGGCTTTTTCCTACCTGTGTATTCTGCAGTTAACAGAAATAAATAAATTACTACTGCTTAGAAAGAACAATTGGCCTTAATTACTAAAATTCTATAAATTCCCATTCCTCTGAAAAATCAATCACAGTGATAGGGACACACCTATCAACTAATTCTCCAAATACATCATTGGAAATGGCTCCAGGCTTGAAATACTTGTCTTTAAAAGGATCCACAGAAGTTCAAGGAGGTCAAACTGTACAAACTCTTTTGAAATGAGCTTTTTCAACAAAACACATGTGCCTGGTCCTTCCAGACCACAACTCTACAAGCAAATCAGCACCAGAACTGCTACTTCTGTTATTGCAAAAATACAATAGCAAGATGGTAGAGTCTATAAATTATCATGATGCCCATAGTACAGGATGTGTTTCTCGATGATGGAAAGGCAAGTTAATTCAGGACCAGCTAAATCTTTTATGACAGGTTTTTAAAACCCATCTGAAGACAAGTTTTTCTTCCTTCTGTTCCAAACTCCATTTCCCACTAATTAAATAGTAAGTGAAGAAACCAGAGAACAATTTACTATATCTATGACTCCTTCTACCTACAAGACCAAGTTTCACCATTCTCTCTACCTAGACAACTTGAAAAACATGACTGTGTTCTGAGGTCAAGGTCAGTGCTCAGGGATACAAACACAGGCAGAACGATTTCTTCACTGGCAACCACAATGCAAGAGTTACAACTCTTAGAGTCATTTACACCCTACAGAGAAAGTTGCCCTAAGGTGTGGAGCTATGGCACCTCTGGGTTTCCAGGAGAATTCAGATCTAGCACCATCATAAAAAAGAACCAAGAAAGTGACAAAAACTTGAAGTGTATGAGGCACAATCTCACAAAGTACCCACAGCCCTCCAAGCACTTCTTTCATCCTCTAGCTCATTTCTTTCTAAAGGCAGTTCTCCCATTGGCTGGCTAGAGATTTTTTTCTTTTCTTTTCAGCCTTTATATAGAAGGATCCTGCTGCAAACATCTGCCACAATTGTCAATGGCTGACCCCTAAAGATGGCAGTGCAAGCTTGCCCTAGTATTAACGTACCCCAAGAGAACAATTCTTTCTGCCAGGCTCGCATTGGTACGAAAGCCTTCAACTACCTGGCATTTCTTTTAATCAGCTGTACTACTTTTGGGCTCATTTTACAAAGCCATCTGACTTTGCAAACATCAATGCAAGGACTATGAAAACCCCACTTTTCATCGTGGCCCCGCAATGGGATGCAACCCACTTCAAAGTGTATTAAGCTCCCAGGGTTCTGGTGTAGAAATAGCTCGCTCAGATTCTTCATTGTTCAGACATCCAAGGAGCCTAGCCATCCTGGAGATAAAAGGAGCCTTCCGAAAGCACCATGTAAAAGAAAATATTTGTTCAGTCACAGTGTCCCTACAAATGTGAACTTATGCTCCATGGCTGGGTGTCTAAGAAGATGAAAACAAAGGGGCCTTCACAGAGGTGGTAGAGACCTGGTCAGATGAATTGAAGGCCGGGCAACATGTGCTGCTCTAAATTGGAGAACGGAGGCACCCTTCGTCCTGTGAATAATCTACTCATTCTTACAAATGTTCCATCCCTCAGAATGGCATTAAGGAAAAATGCTTTATACACCTGCAATTATATTTAAAATACTATCACTTTGACAGGTTGCTTTTGAAGTTCTCTATTCATGTATTTCAAACTTACCCCTTTCTAAGAGATAGTAAGCTGGTCTTTAACAAATCCAGTGCAAGGAGGAGGGACCTAAGACTTCTACATACTTCATTATAGCAAATATTTATTTCATTCACTAGAATATGAATGTTAGAAATGGCAACAGAAAACTCAAGGAGACTGACATTTAAATATTTAGATTTATAAAAATATAGTGAGAATTAATATCTAGAGGCTTAAGTCAATATGTCTTTTGAAAAAGTTGTTCTTTGACATAACTTAATCTAGAGGCTAAATGGGACATGTCACCAGCCCTCAGTAGGCTTCCTCAAAGAGGTAGCTACTCCTCTCTAAGACACAGAGAATACGGGTCATCAGTAACAGACCCAGTGTCTTTATCTGAATAAATGTAGCACATATCTCAATAGTCAGAAGGCCTGACAGCTGAAAAGACAAATGCGTAGGTCATGATTCCAGCTGGTTTATGATTTCCACAAGGAGCCCAGAAACAGGGCGGATCTTCACCCAGGACAACTACACCTTCTCTGGTATGATACTGGGTGCAAGCAGGCGGCAGCTGTTCAGTGCCTTCTTTAGTAGAGAACATAAAAACTATTTGTTCTTCATTTACAAAGGGTTGTAAATCAAACAGAAGGCTCGAATTTAACTCTGACTTTCCTAAGTCCTTTTTTGTTCTTGAGATAAAAATTGAATATCCCTTGTGAGGTATAGTATGATAAAATACATCTGAAGAGGTGTAAATTTATAACTGAATCATATACAGTGTTGTAAACCAATGTTACTTCAATAAAGAATTAATTCATTAAAAAATCAATTAATTTCCTCCATTTTCTAAATTATCATCTTTAATATTTATAGACATGTCAAAACTGGAGGAGTATATCAATTTTAAAAGTATATCATTAAATAATAATAACAATGTAATAATATTTTACTATTTCCTTCTTGACTATAGAGCACACTTTTTTTTTTTCTAATTAACCAAGTAAACTTGGGTATCATTAATTACACAGTAATGTCCCTTTATTTTTGTAAGCAAAATACAGGTCTAAAATTTACTTGTATCTGTGTTCATTTGTGAGACAATGTTACTATTTTTAATCCTAAACAGTATTAATGTTTAGCTCTGCTATTTCAAATGGTTTTAAAAAACACAAAGTTATTTATTACCTTAATATTATGTCAACTCAAGTTTCCAAAAAACAATTAAGAACATTGGTAAATATAATTAAGTAGACATCATATTAAATTCAAAGTTAAGACTTTGTCAAAATTACATAAAAATATTGGACTTAACCCAAAATTTCAAGTGATAATTTCCAAGTCCATGTAACTTTTGTCAACATTTAAGTTTTAGAGAACTAAATCATGATAGATCCCAAAATACATGGCTTATTACATACTTCAGTTGTAGTCATAGTTTACATATTTTATTTGCATAAACCTGTGCACTTTAGTTTGATATATAAACAAATAAGCCACCAAAAATCTTAGAAACATTAACTTTAATTTTTGAACAGAATAAACAAAAACAGCAAATAAATAAACAAAAAACCAGAAACATGCCCGTATCTCCATTTTGCATCTGGAATAATTATACACTTATCACAAAGACAAAGTAAACTCACATTAAAAGAATTAAGATTCACTTTAAAGAAAATAACCTTTTGTCAGTTCATTAAGGAAAAATTTCCAATAGGTAACATCAAGTAGAGATACCCTCTCAGAAATACCGCATCTTTTGCTTTATTTTCCATGGACAGTTACATGAACTTTCATATTCAAAATAAGATAACACTTCCCAAATTTAAGTTTTAAAAATTAATTTTAACCAAACAATAGGAAATTAACAGATGGCTAAAATCAACCATTTTTAATACAGAAGGACAGAGAAACACTTACCAGACACTACAACCCACTAAAAAGCCACTGCATTGACCACAGTGTGGTGATGGCACAAAAATAGATATGGGGATCAGAGCGTGGTCCAGAAATAGATGCAGATAGAGATGGCATCCTTGTAAATGACATGGGTAACATTTCAATACCATAAAAAATAAAGTTCCTGTAATAAAACTGGAACTCAAGTAACTGGTTATCTATTTAGAAACATATAACAGAAATGATAGACTCCTTCACATCATGCACATAATCTAAAACTAGAGCAAGATTAATGTTTAAAAAAATTGGAGAGAAAATTTCAGAAAATATTTTCATGACCTTGGTTAGACATGACCTTGAGTAAGACAGATAACTCAAAAGTAATATAGAAAAAGACAAACATATTTGATTAAACGATAATTAAAATCTCCATTTGGCAAACAACATGATACAGAGTCAAAAACTGTAAAGATACAGTTGCATACATATTAAGAAAGGATTAATATTTGTAAAACATAATAGCTCCCAGAAAATATGAAAGAAAAACACAATCAAAAAGAAAAAATGAGACATGAAAATGAATATGAAATGAAAAAAGAAATTCAAACAGAAAATAAACATGAAAATATCCTTAACATCAATGGTGTTGGAGGAAATGCAGAATAAAGTAATGCTCATAGTAAGACTGGCAAGAATTAAAAAGAACAGTGATATTCAATGCTGGTGACAATGCAGGAAATGAGTACCCTTGCATAAAGAGGTGATTTTCTGTTCCTTTGGGGAAATAATCTAGCAATATCTATTAAAATTAAAAATACACATACCGTTTGACCAAGCAATTCCACTTCTGGGAATCTATCCTATAGGAAAAAAAAGGACCAGTATGTAAGGATGTAGGTACAAAGATATTTACTGCAGCATTGCTTGTTGTGGGGCAGAGGAAGTGGGAGAACTGGAAATCACATGAACAACTACAACTGGGTAAATGGTTAAAAATGATTTATCTGTAATATAAAATGTAAGATAATTATTTAAATGAATGAGGTAAATCTTTACATATTAACTTCGAAAGCTAAGAAGGGAAGAAAAGCAAACTGAAGAATGAATGCTCTAACTCCATTTTTAAAACAACAACAAATGCAACAAAACAATGTATAGAAATCTGCCATGTGCCAGGAATGGAGGGGAATGGGTCAGCCTGACAAAGGCTACAACGGGGTTTAGTGGAGATAGAAACTGGAAGGAACAGGGATTATTCACAACTCTGAGTATATTTTCAGGCCATTTCACTAGTTAGTATCAGCAACATATTGATATTTTAATAATCAAAAATCACTTCAGAAAAAGTTTTTAGCTTTTATTAGTGGTAGTGGAGTGGTAGTAATTCCAGAAATTCAAAAAATAGCAAATAGGTAAATATTTCCTTATTTATGACCAGTCACCACAATGTCCAGTTTTGATTACTTGCAATATCCTCATCATTTCTCTACTGATAGTTTCATCGGTCACATTAAACCTATGGGGGTTGGTTGGCATCTACTGTACTTGTAGGAGCTCCTGAATAATCTAAGCCTATTTTGTCTACCCAAATACAATATGGAAATATTACAGTACAATATGGGAAACAATATGGAGCCACTTAAATCAACTTAACCTTTCTAGTAGTCACATTAAAGAATTTTTAAAGAAAGAGATACAAGTATTTTAACATTATATTTTTCTTTAACCACAATCTCTTAACATTCTACCAATTTAACATAAAAGTATATTAATAAGATGTTTCACATTCTTTTTTCATAATATAATTGTAGACTATGGCCACACTTTAAAAGAGTTTTGTAGCCAATGGGGCTGCCATACTGGACACCACAGAAATAAAATGCTATAAATATTACCACTTCTGTGTACGGAAACATGAATTTCCAAGAGAAATTCCTAATAGTAGGAGAAGAAAAATGCTCTCCTCATGAGACTGAATGAGAATAATGTAACCCTGGAAACTCCTGGCCTCCATCTACAAGCTAGAAAGGAAGCCTGCAGGAAGACAGAAGAGAAACTAGGTTCTTACTATCAACACTGAGTTTCTGGAACAACATATGCATTAAAGTCTAGATTTGGTCATTGTATGCGCTGGGACATTTTTCTTAATTTTTCAGCTGTTTTGAGTTAATAACTATCACCTGCAATCAAAAGTATTCTGATTTGTAAGCCCACCTATGTGCAATGCCATGTCCAAACAATCATTTTCTTCCTGAGTTAATTCAAATGTTCCATTTTTCCTGCATTTATTTAAATCAAGATAATATCTTGTCAAACTAGACTCATTTGATAACATTTTTTGGCATTTTCTGGAAACATGCCCAAAGAATATTTCCATAGAATTCCTGGCTCCTGAACCTCCAGTATAATTTTTCACAGTCACGACACAATAGAGTTTATGTCCTCAAGACAATCATATGTCAAGTGTAGAGCAGCAAATGAATCTTGCCCTTATTCCACACCTTCGTTTCCAGAACAAAATTCCTCAACTTTGGCACTTCTGACTTTGTTGATGGAGAAACTGTTGTCTTGTACACTCTAGAATGGTTAGTAGCATCCATAGCTTGTATCCATGATACAGAAAAAAAACATACCCCAACCAATTGCTGTGACAATAAAATATCTCTAGAGATTCCCTTAGGAACAAAATCACCCCTAGTTTGGCATCACTGATCTAGACCAACAATCAACTCAAATGTACAACAGATACTCATTGTTTTGAAGAACTAAATTACTGCAGCTGCTGGAAATTATTAAAGCATGAGGCCACCCTGACCAGTGTTCAGTGCATCACAACCCTTCCAGGCCTGTGCCCTCTTTTTCATTACACATGAACACATGCAGCTTGGGAAGCAGACCTTATCTGGTCATGTCCTCCCTCTACTCCCTTATTATGCTGAGTTTGACCTTTGCAGTTCTTTCCAAGAAGAAGAATTCTAGTTCCCTCTGACCTAAGCTTGAAATAATTGTTGAGCTGCTCCCAGAATCACACACGCAACCATTTCATGGAGGTTTCTGGGGGCATTTTTCTGACAAAGTATTTGCTCATCTATTCATTCCCTAACTCTGCCTTCAAGGCAAGGCCATCTCTCCTTCATACCTCTTGGGAGACAATTTCATCCCAGTTTCTCCACATTGCACAACTCATATATTATTCTCCCTAATCCATTTCTAAGGCCATAATTTCATTATATCCACTGAAAAAGTCTTCTTATCTCCTCAAATTGACCTGTAGAGTTAATAAAACTCTAGTTAAACAAAATCCCAACAGGATTTATTGGTAGAAATTGATAAAAGGATTTCAAAATTGAAAAATCTAAAAAAGCCTATAGAAACCTTTGAAAACAAAATGAATTTGAAGAACTAACATTATCTGATAATCAGACTTGTGAAATTACAATAATTAAGGCAGTTTGATACTAACATAAAGACAGTATAGGTTAATGGATGAATTTAACAGATGAATCACAAAATAATTATGCTGAAAAACAAACCAGATAAAAATGGTATAAACAGTATTGTTGCACTTATTTAACATTTTAGAAAATGCAAACTAATTCATAGAAATAGAAATATATATGTGTGTGTGTAAATATATATATGTGTGTGCGTGTGTGTATATTGCCTTATTGGTGCTGTGAGGGAGGAAGAACTGTTAAATAAGATGAAACTTTGGGTGAGATGTTATTGGAAGTAAAGTAGAAGCCTACAAACATACACATATATACACACAAACAGAGACAACTGATTTTCAACGAAGATACACAGTATTCAGTGGAAAAAGGATAGTCTTTCAACAAATAACAATTATTTAATCTTATGCAAAAACATGGACTTCAATCAATACTTGATCCCATATACAAAATTAACTCAAAATCAATCACAGATCTAAATGTAAGATAAAAACCCATGAATATTGTGACCCCAGATTATACAAAGCAGACTTAACCACTACAACAAAGCATAAGCATTTAAAGAACAAATTGATAAATTAGGTTGCATCAAAATTAAAAACTTCAATAGATGTTATAAAGAGACTGAAAATATATGCTACTAGCTGGGAGAAAATTCACAGATGATTTACAGCAGCTTTATTTATAGTGGCCAGAAACTGTTTAACAACCCAAATGTTCATCAACAAGTGAATGGATAATCAAACTGGTGTATCCATTCAATAGGCTATTAGCAATAAAAAGAAACAAGCTATTAACATATGCTTTAACAGATGAATCACAAAATAATTATGCTGAAAAACAAACCAGATAATAAAAATGGTATAAACAGTATTGTTGCACTTATTTAAAATTTTAGAAAATGCAAACTAATTTATAGAAATAGAAATATATATGTGTGTGTGTATACATATATATATACATATATATATATATATATGTATACACACACATATATGTGTATATATACATATATATTTTGCCTGATTGGTGCTGTGAGGGAGGAAGAACCTTTAAGATGAAATTTTGAGGTGAGATGATTATTGGAAGTAGCTTGAGTACAGTAGTGATTTCACAGATGTATACATATCAAAACTATGAAATTATGTACCTTAAATGAAGTACAATTTATTGTATGTCAATTATATCTCAATACATCTGCTTTACAGGAGGGGCGGGGGTTGCTTTAAAAAGGGGGAGTTGCACATTGTTAGCCACTGGAAAAAACCTAAACTGGAGACCAGTTAGGATTACACTGCTCTTAGAAACAGGTGAAATTGGTTCATGGTAATGATATTTCATGAAAAGCTGATATTTTAGGTTTTAAATTGTGCTGTGGTTTAAAATAAATAGAATTCACAATACCTGGGTAAATTTAGCACAAAACATCTTAGGTGATGATAAATAGTAGCTAAAAGGAGTATATTGTGTAAGGACAGGATAGAGTTTGAAGACGTGCCAGTATGAACTGTCTTTGCTTTAATTCTCTTTTTAGATATCTCCCAAGATAGTGACTACCATCTCTCCTCCTACTGTGACCATATAGATGTATGCAACCAAAATGTTCCAGAAAAAAATGTTGAAATAAAGCTTCTATGTCCAGAATCCTCAAAGATAATAATGTAAGTAACATGCTTCTAACCAGATGTTTCATGACAATTTTTTCCTTATGATTCTATCAGATCAACTGCATTTACATGCAAATGGGTAATACCTTGGAATCCCACCTAAAATAGTCCCTGTTGTTCCCTTAAGACATGAAACCCATGTACTGATCTATTAATTTCATTTCAGTGTATGATGTCAAGTGCATTTTAAAAATATACTCCACTGCTTCCAAGTGCTTCTTTAATCCACAAGGACTGGTTTCAGCGTTTAAACCAATTTATCCTAGACATAAAAAACCTTCTGCTTATTCTCCCAGATAATTGATTCTTGATTTGCTAAGATACTAAATACTACGCTTTATACCCCAAGACACAAAACCCCTGGTGAATTCATTCATGTGTCCATGCAGAGCAAACACTGCTTAGTGCCTCAGCAGAGAGGCGAAGGGGAGCTGGGAGAAAGAGCAGGGAGCCCCCTCCTTTTGTCCTGCTGCCAGCCCATGGAGAAGGGCCCCACTGTCCCTGCGGTAAACACTTCCATTTGTCTCATAGCAGACACATGAAGATGTCAAATAGTGCAACTGTCTCCAAGCAAATATCCTCTTCCAGTTTTTAAAAAATAAAAATACATCTGTAAGATAACCTCCACTTCAAAGCTGACTTTCCAGAGTGAAAGCACAAACCACCACCACCAATGACAACTAAGACCACACAGGAAACTCCGCAGTGAAGGATTCAGCCCGAGCCCTCCCGTCACCACAGGGTCATCCCATCGGGCTTGATGACACACCAAGAGTTAGAAATGCTTTCCTGCACTGTAAAGTTATAATTTTCTAATAAAGAACATCTTTTGTAGTTGCTTTTACATAAGCATCTACAAAATATACAAACATTTCTTGAAAAATTACTTTGAATTTCTAGAATATTGGCCTTTAAAAATATGTCCTCAATATAATATAATAACTTGAATTTATTATCATTCAACTTTTTTCTTTAGAAAAAAAAACATCAAAATTTACCCTTTTGTGGTATGTCACATTCATACTCCCTGTGTCCACTTGCAAATAAAATTCATAGATATTCTTAAAATATGTCTACTGTGCTTATGGGTGTGTCTGCCAGAATATCTTCACAGTTAGAGCAGAGTTGTGGGTTACCCATGTGGCCAGGCAGAGTCGGAAGGAAAGTGAGTAGAGCAGTGTCAGGAACGTCCTTAGGCACATCTGTGCCCACCTGCCGACATGGCAAAGTCCTCGACCTCATCTCACAGGCCGTGACTTTATAAACCAGTATGTTAAAGGACAATGCATGTAAATTCAGTGGAAAGAAACAACCTGCCAAGATTCTCAGAGGTCCTTCTTCCAAACAAAAAAAAAGGGGGGGGGCACAGAACTCTAATTATTTTTTCAGCTTCTTACATTTTGGCAGTTACTGCCACAAAGGAAAATATAAGGTGTTTCAAGGGTCAGATGGCAAAGGCAATGGTGTACCAAGAAGTGCCAACTCACCTGTGAAACTTCCAGTGAAACCCTCTAGCTGCCTCCCCCCAATAGGGACCTCCCATAGGTCCCCTCCAAGAGTCAGGGTGGGGGGACCAACTTGCTAAACTACACAGGGCCAAGAGAACAATGCTGAAGTCAGCTGCTCCATTCACATGTCTCATTGGATAATGGAGACATTTGGGGACTGCCAGAGGTTGCAGCTGGGGCCACCACACCCCAACACTGTAGCTATCACTAGCCTCTTTATTAGCTTGAGTTAACTCAGCATCCTGGTAGTGCCGGTACATGACTGCAGTTGTGCCAGTTCTTAAGAAAAACACGAGGTTGTGCTTTCCAAATTATTGCATGGCAAAGTCAAGCAGAGTCTGTGGTATCTTTCTGCTACTGGGACCACACTGGAGGCCATCACCACCTGAGAATTATTTGTACACAAGCAAATCTCAAATCCTCTCTGAGATGTTAGTTCCTCACTTACCAGAGGTATTTTTTTTTTTAAAGATTTATTTATTTATTCATACAGAACTGGGGTACAGGCCAGAGGCTCAGGGGCGGTGAGAGGCTTCACCAGAGACAGAGTGGGGAGCAGAACAGGCAGATCGATGAAGTACACTGCTGAGGGAAGCAGCGGGCGAGCCAGGAGAGGTCTGGCTCACCATGTGGTCTCCTCCGGGGCAGGCGGCAGGCGGGAATCGAACTCATGCGGAAGTGGCTTCAGATTCTCAGTGCTGTGCTTTAACCCGCTGCGCCACCAGGGAGGGCCACCAGAGGTATTTTTAATCAGATTTCTAGAAAGGTGTCTTTGAGATCTGCAATCAAATAATTAAGAATTTCAGATGGATATTTATAATGCCCCACTCCATCCTCCTCATTTTCCATCTTCTCCAAAACATAATTCTGAGAAGTGGCCTATACACCCTACTGAGAAAAGACTGAGCCTGTCTAAAGAGATGGACTGTTCTGGAAGAGCTATCACAGAGTATCCAGAGTCCCTTTGACACTTTCCATTAGTAGAAGAGCCTCAAAAATGCTACTTAAATAATCTAGCTCAGAGGGAATTCCAACCTTTCCTGACTAACTGCACAGGACACAAATAGTAACAGATGGAAGGGGAAGTCTCAAATCTCAGTATGTTGTATGTCTCTGACAAAACATTTACATATGAACTTCATACCAGCCTCTGTTGTAGATGCTTCAGAAACGTGAACTAGTTCAATCAAGCCTATACTTTAAGTAGTATAGCATCCTCATTTTATAGATGAGCAAACTAAGACACACAGAAGTTAAGTAGCTTTTTGAAGCTCCCACTGCTAGTTAATGGCAGAGCCAGGATGGGGGCCCAGGCAGGGCAGCTGTTGAGTTCATGCTCTGAAATGCCTATTGAAAAGCAAACCTGTGGTCCTTCCTAGTGGTGCAGCGGGTTAAAGCACAGCACCAAGAAGCTAAAGCCACTTCCGCATGAGTTCGATTCCTGCCTGCCCCAGAGGTGACCACATGGCATGGCAGACCTCTCCTGACCAGCCCGCTGCTCCCCTCAGCAGTGTACTTTGTTGATCTGCATGTTCTGCTCCCACTCTGTCTCTGGTGAAGCCTCTCACTGCCCCTGAGCCTCTGGCCTGTACCCCAGTTCTGTATGCAATAAATAAAACTTTTAAAAAAAAAAAAAAAAAGCAAACCTTAGTGAGAAAGAAAAGGCACCCTTGTGTCTGAGTGCAAGGCTGGCTGCAAATCTCTCCCCACTGAAAAGCTCTCCCCAAATTCCTGATTAATTCAGATTTGTTAAAATATTATTCTAGCAAATATAAAACAGCGCACTTACCCTTCATGCCCTTGGGCATCCCAAACCCCATTTCCCCTCGATACATGCACTGATGTTCCCCTAAGAACAGTAATTCTCAAGTGTGAGTGGCATTATAAATTCACCTGAAGAATTGGAAGAACATCCACAAGGTTCTGGCTCCCCCAGTCCAAACACACACTCTCTCTCTCCCTCGATTTGTACACCCAAGTGTGTTTGGAAATGTCCATGCATTTCGATAAACCTCCCCAGGCGACCTAGCCCTCTCCCCTGGAGCAAAACTAAGGTCATCCTAAGACTTTCAAAGGTAAGAAGATCACTCCAATACCATTGCCAGCTTCTGTGTCTCCCCTACCCACTTCATGGAAGATGAAGGCAGCACAACCAAGGATGTTGCAAATACATAGCAAATACCACACGAGCCAGTCGATGAATATATAAATGCAATTGACATTCTTTCACAGCCTGAAATCCTCGCTTTACTCTCAGGATATATTACACCATTCTCTTTTTATATAAACATGCCACTTTAAATGCTAATTCAGATCCAACACTCAATTTTTTCTTCGTTTTGTTTCTGGGTTTCTAACATTCAAAATGACTCTGGACTTCCATTTGGTTTTGACAATAGATATTTTGAATTCTTACCTCAATATTGGAGGGGGAGAGGGGTTGTGCTAAGAAAAAAACTACATTTATTGGAAAACTTATCCAAGTATAGTTTACATGTCCTTCATTTGCTTGAATTAGGCTCTTTCCTTCCTTTCAGGAAAAGTTACTTTCACTTTGCTGACAATCTCATAAATCTAATTCAACTCAGTTGGAAAACCAAGGTGATTCCCTCTCCTTGCATTCTAGAAATAAACTCATCTTACTGAAAATACTTTTCTAAACTGTATGTCAAGGGATTATGTTCTGGTTGAATCACAATCAGCCAGAATGCAAGTCTTCTTTGTATAAAAATGAAAAAAAAAAAAAAACCTCACAGACATATATATGCCCATTATTATCAATCCATGTCTTGTCAATTACACAGAAGGCAACTTCCTAACTTGACTCAAATTCAGTAATTCCAACCTCAGAAATACCCTAATCCAGGGCATTCATTTCAGTTATCCACAGTGAGACCAGACCAATTCCATCATGTATGCCCAGCAGGCCCAGTTCCACCAAGAAATTTCCAGTAGCCCCTAAGTTCCCCTGCCTCTGTGACTAACTTCCCTTCACACACATTCCTTCCATCCCGTCCCCTGGACATCCTTTCCTGCCCCTCTGAGACAAAATTAGAACTGAGTTTATCACCCATTTCATACATTTATCAATTAATACATGTGTCAAGTACTTCTCAATCTAGTGTCCTTAACACTACCACTACACCAGAAACTCCCCATCAATAAATCATGTTCTGCTTTGCTAAATGCAGCTTGGTGACACTGTGCCCAAAGTTACAAGCACTTCAATGAAAAGAAATCATCAAAACACTGAAAAGAACTCATCAAGATCCAGTGGAACAATGTCTACCACTGGGAACCAGACACTGTGGCAGTTATGTTTAAGTTTGGTGTATAGGGAGGCTGACTTCCTCAGAGACCTCAAATTATTGACACCTATCCTAGCTTTCCATGGATAGCCCTTTGAGACCTCAACCACTTTTAGAATAATAATGAAGGGAAAGGCTGGATGGAGAAGAAACACAACAATTCTAATGGGAGGAAAAATGGCTTTGTTAGATCAAGAAAAGAAAATAAGCCAAGATGACTTCTAGATTGCCTTTTAGGAGCTTTTCTTCTGCAGGCAGAAACATGTTTCCAAGCTCTGTGCATGCCAATAGCTGCTTCTGCTTTGGCTTTCTGCTATTGGGTACCCCTTCAAAATGTGTGTGGCCAAAGAACATAAAGCCAAGAAACTGAGCAAGTATGAGTCAGTGTTTCTACTAAGCTAATGTGATGATTACACATTTTAATGGATCTCAGACATACCAAGTTCAGCTAACCCAAGCACTCATGCTCATTATTAAAAGACACAGAAGACAGACTACTCTAAATAGCAGAGAGAAGCCACTGCTAAGAACAGACAGTACCGGCCCTCCCTGCTGGCGCAGCGGGTTAAAGCACAGCACTGAGAAGCTAAAGTCACTTCAGCATAGGTTTGATCCCCGCCTGCTCCAGAGGTGACCACATGGCGCGGCAGACCTCTCCTGACCTGCCCGCTGCTCTTCCTCAGCAGCGTACTTTGTAGATCTGCCTGTTCTGCTCCCCACTCTGTCTCTGGTGAAGCCTCTCGCTGTCCCTGAGCCTCTGGCCTGTACCCCAGTTCTGTATGCACAAATAAATAAAAATCTTAAAAAAAAAAAAAAAGAACAGACAGTACAGTTTCCTTCTCTGTATGGAAATCATTAAAAAGGAAGTTTGCAGGAGTCAAGTGAGCTACTTTCCTGCCCTTCTCCCCATGGAGTACCATGAAAAAGAAGCTCACTCAGTCCTGGAGAGCTGTTTATTTGGCAATTAACAAAACACAAAGGGGTCTCCTAAAAATAAGTGATAGCTGCTCCTAACCACCCATTAGCTCATTTTTTGGGCTTTTACTATTTTTACACTTTGTCTGAAAACAAACACCTCCCACAGTTTTTCCACTCAGAAATGTCAATCAGGACTCAAGTTCGAAATGTGAATGGCATGAAGACAGGAGACTCACATTATTTGCAGTTTTATAAATATGGATAGTTTTGATTAGATGTTATTAGAAAAATCAAAACAATGTTGACTCCACATGCTCTATACTAAATTTAAACCAAGCAGGGTCTGGCATGAACCATCAGCAGTGGAAACACTACTGGGCCTTGTGCAGCGAACACTGATAGGAACTAGAGACCACAGGCAGGGGTCTCAGCTCATGCTCACAGAAGAGTGGGGAGCCAGACTAGTACCCCATCTACAAACTGTTATGCTGTGGACTTTATTTCACAGGGCACTTCATGGAACAGAAAGGATAGTCCTTTGACTCCCTTTTAAAGGGGCTCAAAGTTCAAAACACACCATTAGTTCTACCACTAAATGCATTAATGTACCACCTAAGTGTAACATCTCCTGCTTCAATTTCCCACCTCCAGGTTAATAGATCATAGAGCCCTTCAACAATACCAAATTTTGTCATCATAATTTCCTCCATGATGCCCTGGTATTTGCCAACATTACAGTCAACACAGCAGATGTTCCACTTATTGTAAAATGGCACTTTTTGGGGCCATTGTGCATAGTGAGACCAAACCCAAAAACCCAGGTAAGGCATAAACTTTTATTCAAAATAAAGTTGTAATTTTTTCTTCAAATTATTTTTAAGTCACTAAGTATTTGATTA
>NW_004567108.1:41476485-41603664 GCF_000260355.1 Condylura cristata
ATCAAAATGCAGATGTGTATTATAAACACACATGTAGATACCATCCTATCCGTAATATATACGGAACTCCCTGTTGAGCCTACTAAAATCCCATTTCTTTCATTCTCTCCTCTCCGTTGATAAGTAAGCTTTATTGTGAATTTGCTTCCCATACATGTTTTTATATTTTTACTATAAATGCATTTTCAAAAAGGCCATATCTTGTTTTGCATATTTTTACATTTTACAATGCAAATAGTGTCCCGTATCTAATAGTTACTTTGAGATTTTCCTAAGTGCTGTTTCTTATAATTATATGCTAGTACATTCATTCTACTTGTTATTTAGTAGTTCACAATATGACTTGTTCAAAGGCTATGACTTATTCAAAGGCTATGTAGCTCTGGACAGGTAGCTGGGAGGAAAGGGAGTGGAGAGCATGGCACCTTTAATTCCAAGGATATAGACAAGGGAAATGCTGGAAAGAACGAGGACCAAGAGCCTTGGCAAACTGTTACTTATGAAAGGAAGAAGGGAACTGGAGTAAAATGGGGTGTGAGATCTCGAAGTTGTTAAGAAGCTAGAAAAGACAATCGAAAATGTTTAATGTACCTGGTGCTGCTTGGTTAGCTAGTAACACCTTGTCTGGAAAACCATTTCCTGGACTTCTCCAGTCTGCTGCCCTTTGCACCATAAAATAAAGGTCACCAGCATTGCCTTTAAAAAATCTACATGAAACAACACAGTCTTCCAGTTAACTCTTTGAGAAATGACCAAAAAATATAATTTTAGTAGGGCTTTCAGTTACTTTATTTTAGGTCAGTTTACACTTTTAAACATTTAACTAATAAAATGAAAATGTGTTCTTTGTCTTTTTATTTGCAAAGGGTTTATAAAGCTGTGTAAATATATAGTGATATAATTTTATATGTACATTTGTATATAAATTATATCACTATATATTTATATGTTTATAAATAGGTGTATCCTATAATTCCCAACACAGAAAACATCCTTAAGCTTAAATAATACTATTTTCTTTAATCTTAAAGACTCACTTAAGTATTATCCTTTGCCATATACAAGTCAGAATGTAACAAAATCAGGCTCCTTGTTCTAAAAGCCTAGCATTTCTAAGGTACATATCCCCTGACAATCTCAGTGGCATTGCTGTGTAACCAAAGACAGTGACTACTGTATCACACTGTGCAGTTACCCACTATCAGTGTGAAAAAAAGACACAACTGAACAGCAGGATCAAGTACACAATCTTTCAGGGAGAAGGCAGTATGGGAATCAAAAGCATTTATGCAGTAAATAAACAGGCTGTGTTAATAAGTTTAATAGTCAGGTACCATTATGATGGCTATCACCAATAACTAATAAAGACACACTTATGCCCTTCTTTATAAGACTTGTATTAAAATCACTCTAGCATCTATTTTTTAAAGTATTTTCTTTTTCTCAAAGTCATAAAAGAGGAATCACTGGCATTCTGTGTTCCCTGAAAGTGTTGAGTGGTGTTAACTCCCAGACCACCTATATTATACATCATTAATTCTTTTAGGAATATTTGTGTTTATAGAAAATATAAAACAGGATGTTTATTTTTGATTTGTTCCACTGGAAAACATTCATTTTTCCAGAATTCCCTTTTTGAAAAGTAGATTTATATTGACATCTGTATTGTGTTTTATTCTCATCATGATTGACAGATATATTGATTTTTATGAGGAAGGGGATTTTAAATGGCTTCCATTTAATTCCATCATTCTCTTACCAAGTATTTAGGGTATGGACTTCAAACAAACTTATGTCATCATCCTTTTTCTCTAAATGAAAGATTCTAGGCTTCCAATAGGGAAATTTAAGTTTTCTTTGTATTTTTCCCTTCAGCTTGTGACTAACATTAACAGAATTGAGACTTACACAGTACAAAAGAGGATCTAAGTTTTTAATTAATATTACCTTAATAATAATTTATAGAAAGCATACTAACTCAAAACAGAGTGGGAAAAAAAGCAAGTGCAATTTATTTAAAATTCCAAAATGATTGTTTGAGGTTCTAAAGTCCTAAAATAAAGTATAAAGGACAAACCTACAACATTTTAATCTTAATTGAGAGAAGAATTTCTCAGTAAAGATATTTCATATTATTTGTTATTGCCATTTCTTATTTTTCATCATGATGGAAAATACCAAAAAATGTTAACCTTTCCAAGTTTAGATGAAAGATTCCTGATCATGATGCAATAAAAGGGAAGCTTTCTGATCCTGAGAGTATTTCCTATGACAAACTATTAGACCATTAGTCTTTAGTTCACAGAGATTTAAGTTAGCAATAGTAAAATTTTACCTAGACACCTTCCCCAACAATACTGAACAGGTCTCCTTCTAGCAGCCTAAATTTGTCAAAAAAAAAAAAAAAAAAAAATTGGGGGAGGGGAAAGGAGTGGGGAAGAGCACCAAATGGATAGTAACGCATTATTTCTGGTTGGTGAAATTTTAGTTACTAGATACAAAAGCTGCATTTTTTTTTCAAATTTTAGTCAATGGTGTGAATTCTATATTTCAACAGTCAGCATATACATGTATTTCTAATCCTCTAAATTGAGACCTACATAAACTTAAGGGTTATACTTAGTTTCTTTAAGAAGTAAGTGGACACCATCCACTAAATTCTTCAATATAAATTAGATAAAAAATCAAATATTAAGTTTTTTCACAGTAGTAGCTGAAAATAAATCTACCCTGAATTTAGTGGCTTATGAAAGACAATTTCATCGCAACTTGCAAGTGGGAAAAGCGCAGCGGGTTAAAGCACAGCACTGAGAAGCTAAAGCCACTTCCGCATGAGTTCGATTCCCACCTGCCCCGGAGGTGACCACATGGCGTGGCAGACCTCTACCGACCCGTCCGCTGCTCCCCTCAGCAGTGTACTTCGTCAATCTGCCTGTTCTCTCACTGCCCCTCAGCTTCTGGCCTGTACCCCAGTACTGTACGCAAAAATAAATAAATCTTTAAAAAAATAAATAAATAAAAATAAAAGGTCAAAACACACCACAGAGAAGTTAAGTCAGGATTCATAAATTTGCTATTTTAATAAAAGAGCCTTACATGAATTAATTTAGTAAGATCAAGCTCCAGTAGTAGTAAGTTTAGCTGACTCAGTCTTTACCAATTCTAGTGCAAAAGTATATAATTTTTATAAGTATGAAGAATAATCACCAATCTCCAAATTCTTGAGAGATATCAATTTATAATGTCTGCAGACCAAATAATGTTTTTGCTTGATAAAAGATCGGAACTTTTAAAAATCAAGATTCCTCCTGGAATAAGTAGGAAACAAACCCTGGAAATTTTCTTCAGGTTATCTTGAAATAATTCATACTTGCCTTGTATACATAAATACAAAGTTTTTTGCTTTCTTACTTCAGTTGATTATCATTAATCATCCTTTTTCCACTAAAAACCCAACAAGTCAGAGAATGATCACATTACAAACTGTGTCCAAAATAGTTAACAAAATAGTGCTACTTACAAGCTTCCTCTTCTGGGGAGACTCAGCTCCTTCTGTAAAAGAAAAAAGCAAGCAAATGAATTACTGCATTCACCCTAGACGACAAGGATACCACATGGAAAATATGAAGTGTATGATCCTTTATTATGCTTGAGTTGCCATTTTCCACACTAAGAAGACTTCAACATCATAATATTGAGTTTACATTACAAACATTGTATCTAAGTTCTGTTGGGGAAAAGATATCAACCCTCCCAAACCAACCACAGTAAAGTCCCATGGTCCTATATTGAAGTGTAAGGAAAATCGGAAGAATCAAAGATGTATTCAAAGACCAAATGTATATAAAGAGAAATTAAATCTTGTAATTTATAATTAAATGAGAGACAAAATGAAAACAGCAGTAAAACCAGACCATTTGCCCCAACATAAATAAGCTCACACAGATCACTGTGTATAGCAAAGATTACACTTTATCCAAAAAGTAGACCAAAAGTTTCCTTCTGATTCTATTTTTTATAACAAATATATTTTATCATTTAGGATATTTGATATTAGGTTAATAAACTGCTAAAAAGGTAACCAGACAGCAACAAAATTTAATAAGGAGCTTTATAGTTTTAAAAGAGTTATTCTCATACTTGTTTCAAAGTAGGTTCATTATCTACCTACCCACCACCACCAATAAAACTAAAATGAAAAAAAAAAAAAAAAAAACAACCAAAAACTAGTAAGTCAACCTAACAAAAAGGTAATCAGCAATACTTCCAGTCACTGATGAAGTCTGTGAAGCCTGAGTGGTCAGATTGATTACTTGATAATAGTAATTAAAGAACAGGAAGCAATGAGTCATCTGGCTGTTATAGCTCAAAAATTGAATACAACATAAATTCCAAAGATTCAACTAAATTTGGTTTTTTGTTCTCATAACTGTATTTTATTATTATCATTATTTTGCCACTCAGGAGCGTGAGATGAACTCTTCATAGGTGTTTTCCTCTCAGCTCTGGTCCCCTATTTTTTATCGCCTCTTTGAGTGTTTGTCACAGACAGTGATCTCAGTTCTTACTTTTAAACTGTACAAATTACTTCAGCCCAGCTTACAGAACAGAAAATGGTCTTGAGAGCAGAGGGGAAGGATCTGACTTATGTATATTTTTGTAGTTAACAAATTCTATCACTGTTTAATTAGAAGAACAATGAGCAATTTTTAGAACAGAATGGCTGATTCCTCCTAACTTTTTTTTTTTAAGGGTTTCAAGGCTCAGGGACTAAACGCTTCACTTTTTTGTTTACTTTTGTTTAATCTTTAGTGGCCCCCTGAAATTACAGTGTTTGTGAAATCTGGCTCCTTGATTCTGAAACATAAATGTACCTTCATTTACAAAGGCCTTGGTGACAAATGTCTCTGTACAAAACAGATATTCTTTAGGATTTGAAATGCAAATAGAAAGCCCATGAGTAATTCTCTATATATGGATCTTCAGTTATGACAAGCTCTGAGATATTAGCTTTGTATTCAAGTTTAAATAAGAAAGAAAGAGAGAAAACTCCCCAGAATCCATCATTCACCAAATTGTTTCTTTTAGAAAAGGGTTATTTGAGACCCACTGCATACCAACAGGCCAAGTGCTTATATAAGTAAAAAATTGCTCTGTCCAGTAGTTGATTTTACAGCAGTATAAGAAGAAAAGGAGTACTTGAGTAGCTATCATTAATAACAGGGAAAAAAATAAGTCAGGTGTTATTTTAACTCTATATGCAAAGAGATCACTCATAAGATATGAGGCAAAGGGCCAAATGAAGGATCCCCAATAGTTCAAATCAATCACATTCTACCAGATGACCTGACCATAAGCTAGCTGCTTTTCTCTGAGAAGAAGCTGCTGAAATGGCAAGATAAGGGATAAAAACCAGCTCTGTTTTTAATCAGAAGTCTTTCCAATAGGTCTAGAATGATGAGTTCTAAACAAGCAGAAAGGTTACAGTGGGTAACCCAGCACTGCTACTCCACGGGACGGCCGCCAAGGTTCCAAGATGAGGCGCAGAGGACGTTAATAGGCCACTGTCAACTGACCTGAAGCCTCCACGCTAACCAAGCTGAAGGAGCTAATCCACCTGACGGCTTGAATGTCAGGCTTGAGACTGGAAACTCAATTTGGTAGCAAATTGGAATCAGATGTGATGGTAATAAAGTGAGAGAAATGAATGTGCTGTGGCCAAGACCTTGTGAACAGTAGCTGCAAAAGTCTGCAAATACCAGGAGGGTTGAGCAATCGCAACTTGAGCAAGGAGTGACTGCTGCCCTGATGCGTGGGTACTGTGTGTGGATAAATCTGCAGGGTTAGACATAAATAAGCAGCATCAAGGCATTTACTGCCCAGCCACTGTGGCTCTTTGTGTGCCCTTATTTTGTTGTTTTAATGTCAGGATAAGGTCACAAACACACACTTAGATAATTAGATAAGACGAGGGGTATTGGTCCATGTCGTAAACCAAAGCATGTGCTTAGTATATTTGGAACATGTGTTAAGAATTTAATGTCAGGTAGGAATTAAAGGAGGCACGAAGTAGGAAAGAGTGGAAAAGGACAAGCAGCATCAAGCTGAACAAAACATTATGTTGTTACAAATCATCACAGTTCTTAAGAATGTTTAAGAGGATTAACATTTTTCGCTGATATTGATTGTGCAGTGACTTCTAATTTTTATTTGAGAATTAGTCTGTCTTTTTTTGCCTGATATTTTCTTTTACCCTTCTTTCAAAAAGTGCTAGCTAGCAAAGACACACAGTGGAAAAATAAGCTCACTTAAAGTCAATCTTGTCTGAGAACTCTGTTTTCTTCTTGGGAGCCCTTGATAAGATTGAAGACACACAGGGTTTGTGTAGAGTCCCTTCTGGGGGAAAAGCAAGCCACAACAAATGATTCTATCTCTTTCCCCCTGGCCAAACTTGGCTTCATAGGGGGAAAACAGTTTGTTTTATTCAAGAAGACAACAAAGAAAACAGGTATGTTTAATATGAACAAGCAATCTCTACAGTGGCAATTCTAGAAATACATATTGAATGACCACACAAAGCCAGAACTATATGGTTGCCTATGCCACCTGTATCTTCCACTATTCTAACAAGCTGATGGGTTCTAATAGTGATTTACCTCCAAAATCAAGAAGGAAAAGAGAAAAATAGTAACTTTAGGTAAAGAAGCCTGACAAATACTGTCCCTAACAAGTGAACACAATTACCACTATCAATGAAAAGTCATGTTGCTAACATGACATAACCTGATATCCTGTTTAGCTATATAAAACTTCACATCTATGAAGACCATAAACACCCTTAACTCCAGGCTCGTCATGCAAAAACACCAGGCAAACCCAAACTAAGTGCCATTTTACAACTCTAATTGTCAAGTGTGTGAGAAACAAAAACAACTGAGATACAGCTACAGATCAGAGCAGACTAAAGCAGCATGATGACCAAATCCCATGTAAGAAAATGTATTGAATTCTGAGTCAGAATTCAGACATTAGTGGAAATGCTGGTGGTAGATGAATAAAGTTAATAGGGATGTGACAATGCTAATTTCATAGTTTTGACAAGTGTATTAAGGTTATAAAAGCTGTTACCACTAGAGGAAACTGGTGGGAAAGTATAGAGAAATTCTCTGTGCTGCCTTGCAATGTTTCTATAAAACTAAAATGATCCCCTGACTTAAAACAAAACTTTCCCTCTTAAAAGAGAAAGAACAAGCAGTATGGAGATTAGAATGTTGTCAGTGGGGGCTGAGGATTAGGTAGACAATGAAAATGATCAACAAAAATGTACAAAATAAAAAAACACCCTCAGGCATAGACAAGCTTTCTCTATAGAGGACCAGTTAGCAAATTTTGGGGTTTTGCAGGCCACAGTGCCTTTGTCACACTACTCAACTCTGCCATAGTGCAAAAGTGGTCACAGACAATATGTAAATAAAGGTCATAGCTGCATTCCAATAACCCTTTACTTACAAAAATAAATCCAAATCCAAACATTCTAAGCTTATTTGAAAGCAATACTTAGTCCCACTTTCAAGGCCACAGAAGTGGTCTATGTGAGACAAGGCTGTGGCTAGGATCAGCCCTGAAAATGTGGAGAAGCTGTCAAGTACAAGGTGTGCTTTCCTCAGCTGTGTGAAGGAACTGGATGCGGGCTGTGAAAAAGACAACAAGAAAGAATCAAAAGTTTGGGGCCTGAGAAACTGTGTACAGGAAGAACATATCTGTTTGGACATGTTACATTCATATAAGAATTCCACGTCAAAGTTCCCAAACAGTTGAATGACATAAGAAGTACCTGGGTTCAGGAGAGATACTCTTGGGGATTATGAGTGTGTAAGATGGTGTGTGAACCCATGGTGCAGATTAAAATAGAAGAGAACTGGCAGAAAAAGCAGAAGTGGTACCACGAACATTGTTATATGGTGTGGTGCACAACACAGCAGTAAGTTCTTAAAAACCAGACACACTGATGAAACTGGTAAGTACAAATTTATTATCCCTGGAGTAAATACTAATTCCCACACAGATGATGGAATGGTTGGAAAAACAAGGGAGAAAATAGGAGCAGGAAATTAAACCCCAGAGAGCAAGGCCACACCCAGGGGACAGCCCAGTGGGACAGCTGTTCGGCTGACTGCTCAGCTTCCAGGAAGCAGCTCACTGTGTCCCCACCTTCACCTCCCCCTTCTAGCGCACCCCGACTCCCCATGAGCAGCAACATCATCAAGGAAGCAGGAAAGAACCGTGCCCCTTTCTCTAATGTGCCCTCAGGTGAGACCACACCTACCAAGATTCCTGTGCTGGGAGATCCTCTGAGAAGATTTGGAAATTTGGCAACTGACCTTCCGATCAAAAGACTCACTCAAACAAAGGGAATGACAATGTCTGGTAAACCGCACCTTCCCATTATTTTCCAGAAACGACTAGCTATAAAGTTTACATGTTTCCCTCATCATTTCTTAATTAGCCACGGATGCCCTCACCCTACCTTCCAGGGTTACAAAAGCTACTCTACAATGACAGACCATTAATTCAGGGCAAGAGTGTGAAGGGCTGAGGTGAACAGGGTAGCTTAACAGGTGCTGTTAGGAATCCAGAAGGAGTAAATGAAATAAAGCAGATTTAAAAGGTAGTTGGAAGAAAACACACACACCATACAAATGAGCTATGGCCAGGTGCAAGATTATGCAGTATAACTTGATATGTAAACACTAACAGGGGAGAGAAAGTAAAAGCAGATGAGGTCATTCAGCTCAAACAGTGGTTTTGAACACAGTCTGGCTAAACATTAATGTCACTCAGGGAGCTTTTAACAATCCCAGTGCCTGGACCCCACCCTGGAGATCTAGGGCAAGAGTTGTTTGTGTAGGCTGTTTAGTACGGGCTAGTGCTCTTATGTCCCCTGAAGGACTATCAGTTTGCATGACCACTTGCCTTGGAATGCTTTTCTGTATGGAGTTATAGTATTTTAGGCTGTCATTATAGTAGCAGTCTTCGGTTTTTTGTTATTTCTGTTACAAGTGGGAAGCATTGTAGAGCAAGGGACAGACCCCAAATGTAACTCTCCCAACCAGAATGTAAAATGTGTTAGGGGTAGAAGCTCATCGGGGAGTGGTCTTTCTAGAGAAATACTTTGGGTCCCCTTGCTCTGGCCTCCACTTCTGAATCACTTTTAAAAGTAGAGGACAGAAATAAAAAGCTCATGCCATGAAACCAGGTCTTTAACAAAGGCTTGTTTTTGAGTCAGAGCAGCAGGTAAAAGTGGCTCAGACTCATGCAACTCTTGAAAAAGCCAGAGAATGACCAATGAAGTTCATGGCTATCTGCAAAGAAACCTACAGAGCAAAGTTGGAATAGCAGGAGAAAGAGCTCCCCAGAGCTGCTTGGACATTCAAAACATTCAACCTATAAAATACCACTAACAACCCTAGTGGGAAATGGACAGGTAGGCAGAGAATCCTGAAGTATTGCCCCTTTTGGAAGATTTTATTTCATTACATTTTAGAATCTGTAGCCATAATGCACTTTAATGTATTTATTTGTCATAGTAAATTTCAACAAAATGAACAAAATGTGAGGCCTGAAACCATAAAATACATAGAAGAAAAGCAACAACGCACTCCACAACACTGGCTTTAGTGATGTCATTGTGGATTTGTCTCCAACAGCAAGAGAAACAAAAGAGAATAGAAACAATTGGGATTATGTCAAATGGGAAAGTTTCTGCACAGCATAAGAAAATATCATTAAAACAAAAAGACATCCCAATGCATGGGAGAAAATATTTGCACATCACATAGCTGACAAGGGGATGCTATCAAAGATCTATATAAAACTCAACAATTCAACAAAAAGAAAATAATGAACACTATCAAAACATAGACAAGAAATCTAAGTAGGCACTTCTTCGAGACGACGCACAAGTGACCAACAGGTACAGGAGAAAATGCTCAATATCACTTATCAAGAAAATGCAAATAAAACCCAAGGAGATACCACCACATATCTGTGAGAATATATAATAAGTGCTGGGAAGAGTGTGGAGAAAAGGGAATACAGATACGTCCATCCCCTGTGGAAAACAGTATGGAGGTTCCTTGAAATATTAAAAATAAATCTAACATAGCTCCACCAATTCCACTCCTAGGTATCTACTTAAAGAACAGAAAAACAGTAATGTGAAAGGGTGTGTGCATTCCTACTGGAGCACAATAGACAGCCAGAGCTAAATGAAGGAAATCGCCCAAATACCCAAGGACAGACAAACAGATTAGGAGGCAGGAGAGACACACAATGAAGTACTACTCAACTATTACAAATGGTGTTTTGTGGTTTTTTGTTTTTTTTTTGTGCTATTTGTGACAACAAGAATGAAAATGGAGGAATAATGCTAACCAAATTAGAAGGAGAAGGACACATACCACATGGCTTCATTTATATTTGTTTCTGAAGACAGAAACAAAACAACAGGTCAGATAGAACCAAACCACTTACAAACCCTACAAATCTGACTATAGAATTGAGATTATGGAATGGAGAGAAAAAAGAGGAGGGAGCCCTATGAACCAGGTGGGAGGGCTAAGGGTGCCTTGGTGGTGGGGGTGGTGAGGTGACTTGCATCTGAGGCTGTATGAGCCTATGCCTCTGAGTCACATACAGTGTGGAAACCAGTGTTACTTTGGTAAAAGAAAAAAAAAATAGAAAAAGAAAACATAAGGAAAAAAGGTACATACAAAATTACTCACTAGGTTTTTGCATATATTTCACTTGACCAAAAGAGCAGAATTACTTTCTTGGAAAAACAGAAGTAGTTATCTTAGTCCTTTCTTTTCACATTTACCTTTCTGCCTTTAGCCTATATCAACAGCTATGATCCTTAATACTTAAATAATTTCCTAAGTTTCTTCCATAGACAAAGTTTCTCAGTCATAATATGGGTATCTGACTGTTTTAGTTTTGCAAGAGCTCATCTAAAACTTAATCTACAAATTTTATAGTAAAATGCAATGGACTATCTGGCAGGACATATAAGCCTTCTCATGGAAAACTCACAGGAGATTACCAATTGCCCAGATCACCAAGACAGAAGATAGTGAAAGCCAATTTTTAACCTATATTGTCCAGGCTCAGATTTTCCCTTAGACTCCACATGCCAACCCAGAGCAGCACAGAGAAACAGAATGGGTAGCTGCAGGACTCATCTGCAGAAAGCTGGTACTCCTAATTTTCCTAAAAGGCAGCCTTTCCTCTAGAGAAAAAATAAGGGCACTGGTGTAAACTAGAATCTCTTAAATAAGAGCAAAGTAAAACTGATGCAATTTACCTGGAGTTTTTTAATTTCAGGGAGACAGAAGGCAAAGATCTTCTGCCAAGAGGAACTGCAAGGGAAGCCTTTGGGGACTAAAGCAAATGAAACTGGTTTCCTTTATTCTTACATAGCTTTTTTTTGGTAAAGGCTAATGGGGCAGGCACTGTGTCAAGCATCGAAGATAAAGGACTTCATTCACTACAGAATACCATGTAAGAAGACCTGGATAGGGTCTTTCACACTACGCAATAGTAACGAAAAGGAGAGGTCAGCTTTTTTTGTGGAAGGTCAGAGCTGTTTCTTACACCCAGTGATGTTCCCCACTATACATAAGACAAAACCTGGCAGAAGTGACACAATTCTCAACCTCAAGTTAAGTTACACTGATAATAAAGCTCACTGCCTGAGTCAAAGTAATTGGTTCAATGATGGTAAATAATTCGATTGAGAAAACAAGACATTTGCTTAGAGCTCCCAGGAAAGAACAGCTTCCCTTTTCCAGGAAGCTAACGGTGGCCAGCAGGGCAGACATCAAAAGTGGCTCAGATAGAAACTGGGTCTTGGGTGATATATTTGAAACAATGGATTGAGCCATACCTACATACAGATTTCACAGTTACAGGAGCCAAAAGAGTCCCTTTATTGTTTAAACCAGTTAAACTTCTGTGCTTTGTTCCCTGCAATTTAAATATTCTCCAGTGACACAATACTTAAGCTTGACATTTCTTCAACACCACTTGGGAGCTGGTTAGCCAGCCTCAGGAATGGGAGAAGAAGGGGTAATTCCAGAAGAAGAAACAGATGTAGCAGGTTAGCGTGCAGTCAAACAGTTCACCCCTTTTAGGAGACTTGGAACATCTAGAACAGAGGAATCCGTGAGTTGGAAAAAGGGACATAGCCAAACCATAGTGGGTTTTTAGAAGCATGTACCTTTGCTGTAAGGGCAGTGGGGAACTCATGAAAGCTGGCAAGTGGGAGAATAAGATGGTCAGACCAACAAATTTACAAGAATCACTCAGCATCATGCTCCCAAATAGCATACTAATGGCAATGTGGGAAGCTATTAGGCTTATTCAATTTTTCTGGAAGCATGGCTGAGTGCCTCGACCATGGAAGAAGAAGTGGAGAGAGAGAGGATGGATGATACAAGAGAGAAATATGTGGATAGAATGGCAGGAGTTAAGAACAAATGCCAAACTTCTGGGAAGGTTTAGAATCTTACGAGTGAAGGACCATCTGCAACCCAGTGAAGGAAGCTATGGAGACCTTTTGGAAGTCAATTCATGGAAATCTGAAAATGGGTGAGGACATAGCAAAGCCATTTATGTTAAACCCTGGTGGGCAGAAACATGGAATAAAGTTGCAAAGATAAGAAAACATGTCAGCAACCCAAGTTGTTTTCTTAAATAAAAGTTTAAAAATTGATCATCATGGGCCCTCCCTGGTGGTGCAGTGGGTTAAAGCACAGCAAGAAGAAGCTAAAGTCACTTCAGCATGAGTTTGATTCCCCGCCCTGCAGGTGATTCACATGGCGCTGCAGACCTCTCCTGACCAACCCTCTGCTCCCCTCAGCAGTGTACTTAGTCGGCCTGTTCTGCTCTCCACTCTGGCTCTGGTGAATCCTCTCACTGCCCTGCACCTCTGGCCTGTACCCCAGTTCTGTATGCATAATAAATCTTTTTAAAAAATGATCACCACAAACCCCTTTCTGCCTGAACAAAAATATGCAAAATGGTAAGAATTACTTTGCTCTAGTAAGCTCAGCTACTTTCATCCATTTAATAATGGTATCTGATATGTATTTTTTGATGATGTGCATTATCTTACTTAATTTTATTATTATTCCCATTTTACAGATGAGAGAATTGAGGCAAAGGAGAGACATACAGACAACATCATAGAGAGTTGGTACATAGCTTGTCTTGTCTGTGACACCACTTCTGCTGGAGTCGAGAGCTGTGTAATTATTTGTCATCATAGGGAAGCCGTGGTGTATCTGCACCATGGGTTACCTGTGTGGAGACTCCAAGGTGCTGTTGTCAACACACTGGCGAATTCTCTAGAAAGGAGTGATAGAACATGGATCTTCACAGCTCTTTATAAGCAAATTTCACACTTAAATTATTTTTGTATACTCTGATTTTATTTGTAGAAAAGCCTTGCAAATATGTTACCTTAACACAGACCTTCAAGTAGAAAAAGCGTAACAAGTCAAATAATCAGCTAATCCCAAATAAATGCACAACCAAGACAAGTTCCTTTTCCAGCCAATTACTGCTATTTTTGACACTTCCTATTAAATCCTTGATGTAAACAAACAAACAAAAAACTAAGTTTGGGAATCAGACAGCTATATAGCTACTGACCTTCTATTGTATAGATATATTGCAATAGTAACCAATTCCAATTACATAGTGGAAATTTGTCTCCCAAAGAAACTCTCCACTCTTCTCTGCAGGGTTTGCTGAGTGATGACTAGGACCTATATTAACAACATCTTTTAGTTTATGTTTACTACATACTAAGTGAAGTTTGCTTATCTCCCCAAGGTTAATAGCATTCAGTCATGTAGTATTTATTTTATGTGCTCATGTTATTCTCAAGGAAGAAAACTACCTTTTATACATGGTCTATGCCAGTTGTGAAATTCAAGAAATTATTTTTTGTCAGATTAGCACTGTTGCTCACAGCAAACAAAACTAAGTAAGAATACAAATACTATATCAACTGGACTTTAAGAAAAGACCTTTAAGTCAGTTTGATACCTCACAGTGGTACAATGATCAGAACCTAGGTTCAACCTATGTTCTAATCTAATGATCAGTAGTTTCAGGAACTTTCTTAATTCCTCTAAGAACTTGGTTATTTGTATTAGAAAATGAAACTATGATGGTTTGTCCTGAGGTGCTATGATGAATGAGAACACCACCCTGCATCTGGCACAGTCCCCACAGCAATGCACGCAAGGTGTGAGCCAATACTACTCAAGGGTGCTGCTCACATTGAATGAAGAACCTCAGACACAAGCTCGGACAGAGAGAGGAAAGGGTAAAATTAAAGAGCAAGTTTGCAGGACCTCCACTTCTGGAGGTACCTGAGCACAGTTTTGTGAAAAAATAGAAAGATTTGAAGTAAATCAGGCTTCACATACCCTGCTAGTTATCAGCAAGAAAATTCCTTTAACAGGAGATCAAACACTAACGCTGGATAATTTAGAATTGTAATTGTCTTTAAGACAGAACCAGTTTAGAGGTCCTTCAGAACTATAAAATGAAGGTCATGCTGGACAAGTTTGGGGATCTTTTTTCCCTTAGAAGGGACTTATGACGGCTCTTGATAAATACGCGTATCAGCCCTGCCACTTAACTATGTTTCTTGTTACTCTGGAATGCCTATGACCTACAGTGAGCTTAGATAAAAAGGCAACACCACACAGCTGTGCCCCACAAGGCTATGCAATTTTTTCAGTTCTTCCATCCATTACCAGCAAATTACAGTAAATTCAAAATATTGATCTGTACACCCCTATATGGGAAGAAAGTTACCATCGACTTTTATTGCTTATTGTTGGGTACAGTTCCCTAGAATCAATAAAAGCTACAATGTTCATAAGCTTCTAAAAAGCTAGTTAATATAGTGGATATGAGAGGATTGCTATAAATCTGTAAGATTCTTCAGCAGCAAAGTGGCAAACATCTTCAATGCTCAAAAGACTTATTTGATTTTAAAACCTTCCCATTATTCAGGAAAATACCCTGAGAAGCAGGTGAATATTAATGACTAAGAATGAAAATTAAGCAAGAATCCTGCTTAATTTTACTTTTATTTTTCAGTACTTCCACACTGACATTACTGTCTAATCCAGAATCCAACACTAAGAGTTGTGATCATTTTTTCCCAAGTGTATCTTAACACAGATTTCACATGAGTTTTCTTGGCAGAAGTTTCCAGTTCCATCAAAGGAGACCAGTTTGCCCACAACATTTCAACCACTCCTAATTTAAGAAGCAATGTCCTTTTATGAACCAATTTTTTAAAATCAAATAATAATTCAAAGTTTCCATTAAAATTATAGACAACCTTAATACAAAAGAGAAAAGGACTTTTTTATAGAATCAAGAAACAGAATTAGATGAGACTATCTGACCAGGGATAGTGAATTAATCACTGAAATTAATCATTTTTATTTACTAAGAACAACTCATAGTTTATCTAGCAGTCACTCTTCTGGAAGCCTGTTTTAGTGTAGAAATTTACTAGCAAATCAGCTCCAGGGAGCTCTTCAAGTGCTATATATGAAGCTAATACCACAAGTCTGCTCTTTGCTGACCACTCCTCTCCATCTAAATGCAAAAGACGACACTTAAAATGTACATATAAAATGTATGAGGGCAATGGAAAATTAATGACACCCATATTCAAATAATCAATAATGTGACTTAAGCTTTTAAAAGTACTGAAATTTATTATAAAGAGGTCACAGAATAAACAATTGACTTACAGAGGATATATTTTACATAGTAAGTAATAGATAGTATTTGCTAAATCTTATAACATCCAACTTTAAAGTATTTTTTGCCAGTGTGCTATTTTCTTTTTATAGATTTATTTGTGTATACAGAATGGGGGTACAGGCCAGAGTTGCAGGGGCAGTGAGAAGATTCACCAGAGGTAGAGTGGAGAGCAAAACAGGCATATCGACGAACTACACTGCTGAAGGGAGCAGTGGGAGGATCAGGAAAGGTCTGACATGTCATGTGGGTCACCTCTAGGCCTGGGATCAAACCCATGGTAAAGTGGCTGAGGTGAGCTTCATGGTGCTGCACTTTAACCTGCTGCATCACCAGGGAGGGCCAATGTGCTATTTTCAGTAACATCAACTGAAGGTATGCTGGGCATGCTAACTCCAGGGTTGCAGAAGATGACTTAAGACAGCACCCCTATCTCCTCTGTCACTATGAAAATTGGTGCTGTGGGCGCTACAGCCAGTGTGTGAGACTCAGCTGTGCTTTAGTGAGGGCCAGGCCCTGAGCTGCATTTTCTCACAAGGATTTCACTTAGCCTTATGCCTACACCCTGCCCTGCAGTTGCAGGATGGTTTGAACCAAATTTTTTTTCCTGATGGTGAAATTGTATATGGGATAAGTTGTGTTGTGATTTGCCAAGATCAAAGGCCTCCCATTAAGGACAGCAGAGAAAGGAACGAAGTTGTCTCAGAGCTGCTGACTCCATATTGCATCAACCAGGGACATTCAGCCAACACTTTCATGTAAATAATAAATTCTTATGTATTTAAGCTGCTAGTAGTTGAATTCTCTATTCTATGCAGGTAAATACTTCCTTAACTGATTCTTCCCAAAAGAGCGCTGAACACTGAAAGTCAGCTTTGGAGCTGAGAATCCAAACCCACACGAGATACCAAAACAATCCTGACAACATCAACTTGGCATGAGGGCATCTAGGGCTTGTTACCCAAAGAAAATGACCAAATGTTTCTTAAATTAGGAATAGGTTCTATGAGAAACAGAAGCTTTGGAAATGTTGGTTACAGATCTGCTAATATGGTTCCTTTTTCCAAACTGTAGTTGGGAGGAGGGCCGCACAGTACGTGTTAATGCCTTTGAAGTTAACCAAAACTTCAAACTTAATGGTATCACATATCTGACAGTTAATTAGCAGAAAATATTACAATGCAATGAAGTTTTGCCTTTTGTTAAAATGCTGAAAGCAATAAAAGGCTTTGGGGTTTTAATTGCTTCTTCCCAAAGACTGAATTCTATTCTCCTTGGAGAGAATCCTCCTCAAAGTAAAAAATGATTTCTTGTGAATTTTTTGGATCACAAAGACTACAACGGATGGACATTTACATTGAAAATCTAAGAAAGTTTTCATGAACTGATCTCTTATTTTTGTTAACTGAAAAATGAATTTCCAAGCAGATAGTTTCCCCTTATGTATTAATGCTACCATTTATCATTTAGAGATGAGCGTAAGTGGTGGCTCTCCCTTTGGTTTCTATTATACTAGTTAGGTTAGTAATTCTTATGTGAAAAGTAAAGAGCATAACAGGTCTAATATTACTGACATGCCAACATGTGTTAGACCGAACTACACTGGACCGGCTTAAAAACCTAAAACAGTCAATTCTGGACTCACTTTCTGTAGAACAGAAGAAAAAACAACAGTTAAAATTGATAATGCGGCCATCCCCAGTGGTGCAACAGGTTAGGACACAGCTCTGCTAGCTGACTGCACTGCTTCAGTGTGAGTTCGATCCCCGCCCGGGAGGTGACCTGGATTTGATACCTTTATACTGCAATGTGGTTGTCATTGTAGCTTTTGCTAACATCTCTACTGTGTCATATGATTATAGTTTCATCTAGAGGTAGGAACAATTAAGATGCAGTCTCATAGCAAGTCTGTTTCTAACAGTGTTGTTGTTGTGATCACTATACTGAGTATTAAATCTATTATCTATTTCTATACTCATTGCAGGTAGTCCTCTAAAACATCTCTCATGCCCCCACCTGCCAGTAACCACCATTTCACTCTGATTTTGAGTTCATTTTTCTTCAGTTCCACTTATGACATTATATCTCTTTTAAAGAAAGAATCTAATATAAAAAGTCTGTGCTAAATGCTACGTGCTCAGTAAATTAAGTTGCTAACTGGCATCCATGGGCCACCAGAATGAATGAGTTGTGGTAACAGAGCCTCAAGGAGGCAGCCAGGCAGAGCGGCTTGGAAGACTGAACAGTACATTCTGGGTAAATTACTTTCCCTCTCTGAGTCTTTTTTCCCTCACTCAAAATTATAAATTACAAGTTTGTGATAACAAGAGTACTGTTGTGAGGATTAGATAAAATAATACACATAAACTAATATAGCTGGAAAAGTGACTGGCGCACATAGAACATGCTAATATTAGGCTATTATTCTATCTTAAATATTCATGCACAAATCTGACATTGCAACCCTAAGGTTTTGCAATTTGAAAGTATAAAATGTTCATCTACATAATAGGTAGTTATACTGATATATCTTCTGTGTGCCAAAGGACAGATGAAAACTAGTAATAAATTCAAATATTCTCCAAACCTACTTGAAGGAATGCTTAGAGAATCTACCCTTGAATTTCCATTCTTTCCAAAGGAACTCTGCTACTTTAAATCTAAGTCAAAAAATAGATTAGCTGGGCAGCAGTAACTGTCCTTTATCAAGTACAAAGTCCATCTCAGTGAAAAGCAAATGTCTCAAAAATCCAGGTGCCTTTGTATCTATACAATGCTAAACAAATTGTCTTATGTTCCAAGCATTCTTATAGCACATATTTTTTTTAGTAGAGATTTTATATCCCATATAGCTTTCATTGTTATTACAAGAGAAACAGTATCTATTCTTGTCATGACAAGGAATAAAGCTGGATTTGTTGTCTACTCTATGCATTCTATATTTTTCTCAGTCTACCTTTCATCAATAAATAACAGTGTTGCTTTAACTAAAAAGTGTGGAAAATTCTGATTGAATTTTCCACTTCAAAGTACACAAAATCATTTCATCTAACATGCTGTGTTAGAAAATCTATGCTCCATTCTGACCTCCTGTTGCAGTCTATTTCAAGTATTGGTGATGCACCGTATCACACTGCATGGCTGGTGAAGTAGAGTAAACATATTGACTGAGAAATGTTTTGAAAAACCCCTATTCCACATAGAACCCAGCTACTGTCAGAAATCACAAACATGTTTGCATTCTGTCTGTGCAAGAGCATGACAGAACTCCAGGAGAAATTCCCACAATAAATAAAAGCAGTTACTTGCATAACTTTCCATCTAAGGCAGACTGTGCAGGGCTTGGGGCTATGGGAAGAGGGGGAGCAAGATTTAGCCCAAAAAAAAAAAAATATGCTCAGAGGTGTAGGAGAAAAGATGTTATTAACTATGCCCTTTCTGTAACCTATTTGCAAGGTTAAAATAAAATTTAGCAGAAGAGATTACCACCACTAGTGAGAAGGCACAACTCAGCCGGCAGGCATGAAACACACGGAAGGAAAGGTAATATATTGATTGACCTTTCTTTCCCATTGCAGTCTAGGCAGCTAGCTGTCTTTTTTCATTTGGGGGGATATGACGGCTGACCTAGCTTATATTCCTGAACTAGCAAACCAGGACAGACCTTCGCCAAGTAAGGCAGCCAGACCAGTATATCCCTACAGTAACGCTGGTGTTAAGTAGGAGACTAAAGCCATAATGTTGTAATCAGATGGGCTTCTGGATTAGAGTTCATCAGTCCTACAAAAATGCAAGTTTCTTTGTCAGAAATTAGTGGGAAAGACATTTTCCAGGTCAATATGAATGATTCAAATTCCTTGAAAGAAGGAATAATGTGATCTACTTAACATTTCCAGTGAACTTTTTTTTTAAAGATTTATTTATTTATACAGAACTGGGGTACAGGCCAGAGATGCCGAGGGTGAGAGGATTCACCAGAGACAGCGGGGAGCAGAACAGGCAGATCCTGCTGAGGGGAGCAGCGGGGCGGGAGGTCCGGAGAGGTCTGCCAAGCCATGTGGATCTCCTCTGGGGCAGGCAGAATCAGAATGGAACTTATGCGGAAGTGGCTTAAGCTTCTTAGTGCAGTGTTTTAACCAGCTTTGCCACCAGGGAGGGCCCCCAAAGAACTTTTTTAGTGGAAATTACTTAACAAGGCAAACTTAAAATTCCAAAGAAAATGAAAGCAAAAAGAAAATCAATGAGACTACACAAGCTAAGAAGCAGTTATACAGCAAAAGAATTATCACTAAAATAAAAAGACAATCTATGAATGGGAGAAAATATACATCTGACAAGGGGCTAATGCCCAAGATCTATAAAGAACTCAAACAGCTCAAACTGAAAAAAAAAAAAAATCAAAAAGAGTTAGACACTTTTCCAAAAACGGATTCATTTAAAAATGTTTAACATTACTCATCAGGGAAATGCTTATTGAAGCCACAGTGGGGTGCCACCTCAATCAGGTAAGAATGAATAACATTGAAAAACCCAAAACAACAAAATGGTGAGGGCGTGACAGAAAATAAACTCTTCTACACTGTTGGTGGGAAGTAGACTGGTTCAGTCTCTATGAAAAATAGTATGGAGGTTCCTTAGTATATTAAAAATAGACCTACCATGTGCTCCAGCAAGCTTACTTCTAGGGTAACCAAAGAACACAAAATTGCTAATTTGAAGGTTATATGCATGCCTATGTCCAATGTAGCACTATTTACAAGAGTCAAGTTTTGGGAACAACTAAAGTATCCAATGACAAGAGGATTAATAGGATATAATATATGTACATGGTGGAATACCACTCAGCTGTGCAAAATAGTGGACTCCTGCCATTGATGACAATAGATGGAACTGAAGGGGATTATGTCAAGTGAAATAAGTGAGAAGTAAAGAGACAAATATTGATCGATTTCACTGATATGTGTAATATAGAGAAACAAAAGGAACTGGCGAAATGAAACCAAAACAAACCCTAGAAATATGCTGCTGAATTGAGGTTGCTAGAAAGGCAGGAAGGGTGGGGGTGAGAATAAAGGGAAGATGGGGCCCAATTTCTAGGGTAAAGAACTGTTGGTACTTCAAGCAGTGTGGTGATATATAGCCCTGAAGAAGTGTGAACCTGCCCTTCTAAATAATATACCGTTTTATAAACTAATATTACTTCAATTAAAATAATTGACAGAAAATAGAAAGGAAAAAAAAAGGAAAAGAAAAGTTCCTTGGCAAAATATATTGTATTCACCTAAGTTTGAGAAACACATAATTAAATAAAACTAGACCACTGAGCTTAGATTTCTCCAAGAGTTTTTCAGTTATTAATTCAGAAGATCTATTTAAGATTTCCCCTAATTATTAGCACTTAATTTTCCAAGAACAAGAAGTATAATTTTCAGTGTTCCCCCAAAAGTGTGACACCTCAAGGAAACACCTCTCAGTCACATGACATATGTTTTAAGAATGGGGGTCTAGCTGTACCATCATTTTAGTAGAATGGTAGTCTAACCACAAGGAAGAGAGACAACAAGTGACTACCATGTGGTAAATCACTTCAGAACCCTGTATCTCCACTCTGTATTTTGTTATAATGCAAGCTCTAAGTGTCCTGTGATGTAATTCAATAAGGTATCCCCCTGCAAGACTGCACAACAAATCCAAAGAGTTACACAAACCAATCTCCTGTGTACTACCGTGATCAAATCTTCAAAGAAATAAAAACAAAGCATACAAAAACATGACCACCATACATTAGGGATCTAATTTCATGTGAAAGATATACACAGTAAATAACTGTTGTTAGTACATGCATGTACTTACAACAGTGACAGGGTAACAGAACCGGGTTCTCCACTTATGAATGGCCAAGGCTTATCTTTGTTCTCTTGCCCTCTTGGCAAATCTCCTAGGCCAAATTTCCTATTTCTGAGACTTTCACTTCCACTTAGGATGTAGACAATCACAAGAGACTATTATTCTCAACCAAATGAATTAATATTTGAGGAAAAGCATACATTTATCTGGTTCCCCTCCTCCAGACTCTGTACCATGGTAAAGTGTCAGCCATGGGCCTCTTGCTTCCTTTCCGGAGTTTTTCATCTTCTGGAATGTACTTTTAGTTTAGTTTTTCCTTTAAAAAGCCCCCAGCTTTTTTAATTTCTTGACATGATTTTGTAGCTTTCTAAGCTTGTTTTCATAATTAAAGTGACAGCAGTGGTCTCCTGACATCATCTACATCCTAATTGGAAGAGGAAGTTTCAGAAACAGGGCATTTTGCTTGTTCACTGCATCTGTACTATTGAGTAACTGCCAAACCTTTTGAATAAAAGAATATTAGAGTGTGAGATGAATAGTGTTCAATTCCAGAAAAAGGTGTGTCTCTCTAAGTCACACCACTTGTGCAGAGGTACAAGTCATTCTGCTCTCTACTCCAGCTAAATCAGCTAGTTTGGAGTATAGAGGAAAGCATAGAGCAATACAAGTGGATGCAGAAGCAGCCATGACCATGGCATTATAGAACAAAGACTCAAAAGTGACTTGCTAAAGGATACCATGTCAAGGATGTAGCAGAACATGGATAAGGACATGCAGACTTTCAGTAGAGAGATATAAACTTAATCTTAAAAGTGGATGGAAGCTAAACAGAGAGATACAATATCAGAAAGAAATGCATTTACTAGCCACTAAGCAAAGAAAAGGATACACAAAGTTTAAGTCAAGATGAAAGAAATGGTCTAAACAATCATCTAAAGAATGAAGCAAAAACAAGCAAAACTAAGCCACTAAAGAGTATCTACAATCAGTGGGACAACAGCAAGCTGCCTCACACAGATATAAGTGGAGCCTTGAAAGGAAAGGTGAGAAAGTGAGGCAGAAGGTATATGCGAATAGATAATAGTCAGACACTTTGTAAACTGATGCAAAATGAAAGGCATCAGTTCACATATCTGACAGGTTCAGGGACTCCTGAGCAGAATAAATATGAAGAGAACCAAACTTGTGGAATATTATAGCCAAATCTTTTTTAGGCCAAAATTGGTAAATTCAGGTACTATAAAAGGAGAAGGGAGTCCTTTCCAAAAAAAAATTAAACAAACTTGGAAAAAATGTGAAAACAGGCCACAGACATCAAATACTGAAGCCACCTTCCAGCAGCAAGCTATCCAGTGGGTAGCACTGGACAGCAGAAAGGGAGCCCAGGGCTTCTGGTTAGTCTTCTCAAGCCCTGCTAGGAAGCAAACTTCTTCAAAACCCTATGAGAACCCCAATGTCTGTTGTCTGGCTAAATTACTCTTTTTTAGAGTTGCTGTTTTTATTTTTTCAGTTGGCCTGCCAGAGTAGGTAAAGGGTCATAGAGGGAAACAGGATACAGAGGAGCTTGGGATGACTTCATGATTCTTCATAAATCTAGAGCCAAATTGGATAACCTGTACTTAACCCATTCTGTGATCTTCTCACTTTGAAATTAAAAAGATTTCCTACACCCTTCCTCCAAATAAATTGCTAATCTCATCTTGGTCAATTGCCTGGGACACAAATCTTTGGCAAGCAAGACTCCAATGACTCTGAGAAAAGTCAACAAATGTAATTTGCCAGGTTTTCACAGACATGGGGGTGGGGAAAATGCACTTAAGGGCAAGAAATGTTGGGCTGTTAACAATTCACCTACGCATATTTAACCTTTGCCAGATAGTGAAAAATAAAGAAGAAGAAATGCTGCAAAACTGATTCAGGAAAAAAGAAATGGGTCAAACTAATTTTCCTTCCTTAATATTCCTGGTTACAACAGCCAAAGAATCTTAACATATAAATTCCAGCAAATGAGATAGTAAAAGCGATAGTGACGATGGTCTTTACCCTTGTTCTTTACACATATTTTGCAACCAAAAAATAAAGTAAATAGTGATCATTTTACTAGTAACCAAAGTGGCATGGTGGAAAGCAGCTCAGGAAAGACATTATACTTTTAAAACAAAACAACAGAAATTTCAAACATTCTGAAGCTTGCTAGAAAGGTGAGGCAGAGAGAGTCCTGTGGGGTGCTGATAATGCTCTCAACTTTTTTACTTGATGCTGGTTCCCTGGGACGAGTCAGTGTATGAAAGTTCACTGACAGTTACACATCTTTGGATCTGCTGTTCTTACAGAAAAAAAGAACTAGTGTTTAAGATTTATGGGATTTAAGTTTATATAAACTTAAAATATCTGTATCTTTCTGTATACTGCATCTTAATAAAATATTGTTTAGAAAAAAATAAGGGAGTGATTCCTTAAAAAGGTAGCTAAGAAAGTGGTTGGGGGAGATAGTCAATGTGAATAAAAGGAGCCAGTCTGCCACTGAAGGATAGAACTTCCCATGGTGAATTCGATGTAATGTATGTAGATGTAAATTTACAATGATACACACTTGAAACTTCTGTAATGTTAAAATACAGTGTTACTACAATAACAAATACAAACCAACAAAAAAAAGCTATTGGTAAGCATACTTACCTTCAAGTCCAGGCACTACATTCCCAGGACTGAGCATGGTGCCTGACCACAAAATGAATGCTTACTGTGCACTACTGGAGCTGGATCCCAAAGGCAGTTGGGTATAATACACCCACCATTTCCCCAACCAACCACTCAACTGCCTAGAGCCACAGTACCCCACCTGATAACAATACTGACACAGCAACAATGCTGTGAGTGTTGCATACAAGTCCTCAGAGAAAGCACTTCTTTCACATCAGGAGAGTGGCTCATAGAGCAGACCAAGTCTGATAGAAAGAATCAAACACTGCCAATTTACTTCCCCAAACAACCAGATCATGCTATAGAATAACCGCACCAGATTATTTAACTAAAGTAATCCTTGCAGTGATACAGCAAGTGTTTTTCAAAAACCCTGCCAAACTGGGGAGATGAGACACATTTCCCAGGCCACATAGCAAGTACACAAAACCTTCAACCAGGTTTGCATGGCTGAAAGCCCACCCACATCCCTCCATGGAGGGCCACCTGATGCCCTCCATGTTTTTACTATGTGCACTCAAAAGATGTTTTTACTATGTGCACTCAAGCCCACCAGCTTCAGGAAGCCTTTTCAGACTCCTGTCTCAAAGATCTCCCACAAGTCTAGAAATCAACTCTGGACCAGTACTATCTACCACACAAGTTATCATTGTCTCTATTGAACTTCTTTGCCTTTGCCAATTATACTGTATCCTTGAAGGCAAAAACCAAATCCTGCAAATGATATGTCTCATGCCTACAAGACTGCTGAGTGCATGCTAGGCATTCAAAAATACGCAGGAATGAAGAGATCTTTCTGTCTCAAAAATCATCTTACTTTACAAAAGAGGGAAGAAAACCTTGCAAAGTTCAATATCTATTTCCTACTAATCATGATTATAGTCATTATAATTTAAAGGGTAGCTACAATCTACCCAGTACTCATTAGATGCCCAAATGGCATGCTATTTTGTTTACTTCTCAAATTAATCTAGATGGTTTGGCATTATTTGGTTTCCCTTTTAATTTTTTTTTTTTTTTTTTTTTTTTGGATAAGGAAACAGGTTATCTAAGAGTGAGTAATTGGCCCAAAGTCACAGCCACCAAGTTTCAGGCATGAGATCCATGTCCCTGATTTCAGCTGGGACCAAAAGTAATTTGTAGATTAACTGGTGTAAAGGCATAAACTACAGCGACCCCTAACAATCTTTGTAACAAAGTTCACATAGTGCAGTACTTGACAAGACTAAAATTAAACTACTCCTAGGATAATCATGACACTCAGTCTCCCCACCCCTTTCTCTTCTTTCTTTATACGTAAGCAGAGTGAAAGTATTGCATCCCTCCCAAAACAAGTATTCCTTAGTACTTGAAATTCTAGGACTAGGGAGCTGTCAATTACCATCCAGAAACTCAGTGCAAAGTAAGTGTGCTTTAAAAAAAAAAAATGCAGGTATTTCAAAGTCTAAAGTCTATCCCCTTAGAGCTTAAAAAAAAAAAAAATCAACCTATTTCCTTTTGTTAAGACAGACAGAAATACTATCCCATGATTTCCACCACTTTCTTTTTTGTTGTTGTTACATCATCTATGCAACCAGCAATTCTGGTCAATGAAGCTTCTTATTCCCTCTGAGCAGTTTTAAAGAGTTTCTAAGGTCTCAAAGACATTTACTCTTCATAGGTAAAAATGAAAAAAGGATCAATCCTAAAAGGTTTATAGTAGTGAGAAAAGAAGACCATCTGCTCTGAGATAGCTCTGGGCTGATTTTCCCAGCAGGGGAGCCCAAGCTTTATAAACCTTGTTCTCATTAAGAAAAGGTAGAGAGATCGCTGAGAATTAGTATAAAAGATTTTCAAACCATACAGCAGATTGAAAAGATGTCTTTTAGAATTATATGTAGGTTTTTGGTAATTGGAATATCTGTATTTTGGGGTAGTTTGCTTCGTTTTTTTTTCAAGAAGGATAGAATGTTACACTTTCTGGTTTTGAAATTTATTAGATGCTATGCCCACTCCTGTTTACTTTCACACACTCACAATTTCAAAATAATCTTTAAGAAGCTATTTATTCTGGATCAGCAAAGCTTCCAATGGAAAATGACAGTTCATCTGGAATAAATCTTCACTCATCCTTTTGTGCAAAAATGCCAGGAGATTTGAAAGCTAATCCTCTATACACTCTCATGTTCACTTCTGTCCACCTCCTGTCTTCCTAGATCCTGTGTCTGATGCTACCCAATCAAATTGATTTTTATTTAACAGAGGACTTTTCAAGCCCCACAAATGCCTGCCCTGTGTTCCTTGAACTATTATTCCTATTGCCTGTTTTGCTCTTTGTTCATTTACACCAGACACACTAGTGGAGAGACAGGTGAGCATAATCTCAAAGTGAAAGACACTTTAGAAATTCCCAGTGGACAAGCTTAGCCACTCACAGGTAAATTACTTACCTTAATTTTTCTCAAACCTTTTACTCTATTCAAATAAAACAGACTTAAAAGCTTATTTTCCTAGACTTAAAAAGGTTTTAAAACTAAGAAAAAAATCCAGGTTTAAAAAACAAAATTCAACTCTTTGATCAGCAAATGTATCCTTTAGTTATGGCTCAGATTTTTCTCTACAAGCTTTAAAGTAATTCTTTTTAAAAATTAGCTTTCACTAAAGACACTTATAGAAGACTTCCTATCAAGAATGTTTTCCAAGTAAAAAAGAACAATGTCATTTGCAGAAAAATTTTAGGATTGAGAAATGCCAGTTAGAAACCTCAAATCAAGGCTAGTTATAAATAGCCTTGACAGAAAGAAAAATAATTCCATAGCTTTATTAAAGGAATATTTCATGTACGCACCTCATTGTACAGGCAATAAAACCTACAGACACAGGTATTCAGTGTTCAGTGGCTACCCAAAGTCACAGAGCTGGCTGACGACAAAGTGCAGTGTGTAGACTGGTCTGTATATTATTTCTACCATCCCGTCTTGCTCCTAGGAATCTAAACATGTCTACCTGATCATATGTCTTCTAAGATGACACAATGCCAACTCTCAACAACATAATGTTCTTAAAAGATCTGGCAGTCAGTTTACCATAAACTGTTACTGACCCCCAGCGAAAAGGCACCTATAATTTTCAAGAGTTCTTTACTACAACTCAGGTGATTGAGTTGAAAATGACATAGTATGGTTCGGAACCAATGTGCTTATAATGAAAGGTCACTGGCTACAGTGACGCTCATTTCCATTTGCTATTTATTGTCCACATGACATAGCTGCACAGCAAGCAGCGGCTTCCCACATCACTTCTTAAGGGTAGGAAAGAACTTCAGGTCCTTCTCAAATCTCTAGTACCGCAGTATTCGAAGAGGAGAGGAAAGAGCTGACCTTTAAAACCTATTTGGTGACACAGCCAAACCTATTCACATAGCACATTAAGGCACAAGACATCTTCTTTATAGCAGTTTAATGACCTTCTCAGAATTTGTCCAGAAAAAGCCACAGTCCTCACTGAAAACAAAATAAAACAACAGAGTCGCCATCAATAGAAGAAAATCAGCAAATTTATCCTGTGATATATAACACAGTGCATGGAAAGCACAGTATTTCTGAAATGCCAAGGCAGAGTGAAATGAATACTGGAAAAAAGAAAGCAGAAATAAAAGCATGAGTCTTTAGAAGACCACTGACCAAGAGCAATGTGCTGTAATTGTGAATGTGCTTAATTCAGTGCCTCCTCAGTTAAAACTCTTAGATAGGGTGTGAGGAGAACCTGCTGTATCTGAATTGTGCTCTGATTTATCCTAATTCATTCTTCCATGATGAAATCATCTAAGTTTATTTTTCCTCCTAATACCAGCAGAATTTCTGTTACATCATCGCAAGATTCCTAGAGCAAAGAGAACTGTCTGGATCTCAGGAAGCTGGTGTACTGTGCACTTAATAAATGAAACAAGTGGTCATGGTATTTACAGCCCATTTTTATAGCCTTCAGCTCAAACCATAGCTTTGATCAGAATTTATTCTCACATGGTGGTCAACTAGCATTACCTCATAGGTATATGTATCTCCATCAACACCAGAGATTTTGCTAACTAGCAAAATAAAATGGGTTTTCATTGTTCAAATCAAAATCAGTGGACTGCTAATCAAAATAATGGATATTAGAAATAGATTTTTATTACTGAAACCAGTGGTAAGTGGATAGGCAATAAATGTTTTCGACATATTTGTCCGCCCATGCCTGGGTAGGGCATAAGTACTAGGGAGGCCTGTTACTTCTCCCCTTAGAACTAGGACCTGACACCAAATATTCATTGACCTCATGTCTAGTTATTAAGGCACCGGAGGCTGTTGTTTGATGCCCAGTGTAAAAATGAGACAATCCTGCCTCTCAAGAGTTGTCATGTCATCAACCTCAAGTGGACTCTCCAAAAAGATGTGATTGAATACCTTAAAAAGTCAGACAACAGGGATTTCACTGAGTTTATAGGACAGGCTGCAGGAATGCTTTATGCCAGTTTGCTATTAAATGTTTATTAAATGAATGTCTGCATGCAGCAGAATGGGCTTGCCATTGACTGAGCTTAATGGGATCATCAAATCGTCACCCCAAACTTCAGTCACTTTTCTGTGGCTGCTGCTATTTGTCAAACAGAACATAAGAGTTACATATGTCTGAAATGGCTTAAGAATCCTCTCAGCAATCTGTATAACCTATATCAGAGATGACCCATACTATCTCTGTAAATTTTCAGGAATTTGATAAGCCAGACATTAAACACAGTCATTTCAGTAAATTACAAATATCACTACTCTCAGTTAGGCATATTGCATTGAAAACAAAGGTACTACTCAGAACTGTTGTGCAAGTCGTTATAGAACACAACTTGCTAGGCACTCTGCTCCATATCACCAGAGTTCATGTGAATTATGTCAGTGTGGTGGGAAATTATATAGCAGTGTTCCACTAGGCATCTCTTCCCAGTTCTGACATCAGTTTGGCTGCACAATTACTTAAGTTTGAGCCAGCGTTGGCAGTATCTGCACCACACAAGCCATCAAATTTGAACTATCAAGGTTCGGTTGGTTTCTGGGATGGTTACTAAACACCCAATCTTGAATTCCCCCCCAAAACTTCACTCTTCCAGAGTCTCCAAAGGCAGCAGCATAAACCTCCTTCCCCACAACCCACCCTCTGCAGAGGGACCACAAAGCCATGCACACCCATGGGCACCATGGGACACACTCACTTTTGAAGCAGCTGGGTCCACTAGTCTCTGGCGCTGCCGGGCTGAGTTGAAATGGCTCTTCGGAGGCTGCCCTTCCTGACAGTGAGTGGGAGGTGGGGAATGAACAAGAGGTGAAGGGAGAGGCGAGGCATGAGATGACGGGAAATGGTCAGAGAAGGGAAGGGACAGTATTTAACGGCACTGCACTTATCTGTTTTACTTAAAATCTAATAACTCTAATAAAAACGCACAACACATTTTTTCCCACAAAAGCACATGCCACGTGCAAGTCAATTTTGTTAAAAACAGCCTTGTGGGCCCTCCCTGGTGGCGCAGCGGGTTAAAGCGCAGCACTAAGAAACTAAAGCCACCTCCGCATGAGTTCAATCCCGCCTGCCCCGGAGGTGACCACATGGCGCGGCAGACCTCTCCTGACGGGCCCGCTGCTCCCCTCAGCAGTGTACTTCATCGATCTGCCTGTTCTGCTCCCCGCTCTGTCTCTGGTGAATCCTCTCACCCTCCACATCTCTGGCCTGTACCCCAGTTCTGTATGAATAAATAAATAAATCTTTAAAAAAAAAAAAACAGCCTTGTACACACATTGGAAAACAGTCATCAACACAGCCCAATAAACAGACATTTCCATCAAGTCTTCATTTTCCTAGTGTATGAAACTGTCCCTGTATTTCATCGACACTAAGGATTGTGGAACACGACTTCCCTGAACATGAAGTCCTATGATAGTGGAAGTCATCACGGGAAATTCTAAGAGTTGGACTTGCCATCCTTTTGTTTATCAACAAACACAGTCACCCTCAAACTCATGATAACCTCCTGCCACGAAAGCTCTTCATACCATCATCCTGGCAGAATCCAGTGTCTGACAGTGACAAAATTTCTTTCCCTAAATGCAATTGAAATGTAAGAGTTTAAGTATTGAGTTTATAACTAAGATCTGTGTAAATCATAAGTTGATCCTATGTGATTCTTAGATCAATCCTATCAATGTCCTTGAATATATGTATAGGACAAATGAATCACAGAGGCTCAATACCTCCCCATTCCCTCACCCCCCCAACCCCCAGCCACATAAGGAACTGTATTTTAAGGGAAGTCTTAAAATACATAGGGGTCTCCATAAATGGTTTCTAATTTCACATCTCCATCTTTCAAAGTTCAGCAATAATAAAGAATTTAAGAACCACATTCTAACCACCACGAAGCCTGACCGCAGATGGGGAAATGAAAGTAAGAGAGCTGGTCTGAGAAAAACCCTAGGTATAAAGCACCCGTACTAAGCAAGAAACTACGGAGGGAATGTAATGCCCCTCAGAGGAAGGTTAATATTTGCTCAACTCTGTTGACAGGAAAGAATGAAAAGACTTTCCACTTAGGTAAAAGTGTAATGTCTCTCTTCTAGTACTGAGTAATTCCTTTTTTTTTTTCCTTCTTTTTCTAAGAATAACAACTCTATTACTTTTAAGACATGGATCAATCATACCCACTTGAATTGCCAACAATCACTGCTTCAGTGTCTAAAGTATAATGCTTACCTTTCAAAAAGGAAATGTCATAAGTAGCAGATTGTAAATCAAGATTATGTTTTCCCTAGTAACTGCCCTGCCAACATGCATCCTTTCCCTACTCTCTTCTGGGAAAAAAAAAATGCAAGGAAAAAGTCTTAAACATCAGCTGGCCAGAAAATGTACCAATGCTCTTATAGAAGAGATAATACTAATTAATTCACTAACTGGCAAAAGAAAAACAAAAACCATTCAATACTCAATAGTTTGCACATGAGAAATTACTGGGGAGTTTTAAAATCACAGAATACTTAGCTTGAATTGAAAAATCCTCCTTTAAATTGAATGAAAAAGTGGTTTAATACCTTTTCAGTTCTAAAAACAAGTTATCAGATGTAAATAGAAAATTATCCTCACTGACATATCAGGAGAACTATCTGCCCTTATTAACCTCCTTATGGAATGATTCAAACCAAGCTGAGTTCCAACGCAGGCTCCCACTCATCAGGAAGAAAAATTAATCTTGGTGTTAAATACACAATTATAGTCAATGTGCCAATTAACTAAACCATGGACCTGTGGTTTACTGCTCATTTTCTGACTGCAAGGTGAAAATGTTATATTTCTAATCAGCTAATTGCATCATGAAAGCAGCAGGGGGCAGATGTTGATATTAAACTTAGAATTAGAATCTTAAATTCCCAGTTTATAGAAGGTTGGTTTAAAGTAAGCAAACACACACTTTAAGGAAAAGGGGTGGGGAGCAGGGGGGTTGCTGGGGAGAGTTGAAACCTGGTTTCTATTTTATCTCATTTATTATCAAGTACAATGAATCTGTACCAATAGTCTGCCTGTGATAGGCAAAAAGGTCTATGAAATGATCAATATATTTGCACAGATCTCAGTAATACATCTTAATAGAAACCAAAGAACAGCCTGGAGGATTAATGTCATTTTAATGAATTGCATATGGAATGAAAATACAGGAATTTTGAAGAGCTCACAGCATGTTTTTTTCCATATGATTCATCTTAAATTGAAACTAATCTTAATTTTCAACAAAATAGTCACATTATATGCTATTGTTAAAAAGAAAAGTTGTTGATGCTTAGTTGCTCATATAGTCTAGAGTTAATCTGATGATATAGAAACTTTGAGGAGAAGTGTACATAGCTATAGCTAGCTCCTAGATAGGAATCACTGAGAGAAATTTAATTCATTAGTGGCAAGACCCACCTGCTTCTTCACTTCTCAGCAACTTTAATTTAAAAGCTTTCTCTTTCCCTTTTCCAGTCTTATTACAAGTCCAGATTCCCTGACATATCCAGGGATGGTATAAACAATACATCTTTGAGCAAAGCCAGCAATATCGGTTCAACTGTGTAGTAGTTCATGTCTTAAAAAAAAAAAAAAACAGGGTTTTCACAGCCATATCAAAAGCAACCAACATCCCTTAGTAACAAATCTGTATGTGTACTTTTTCTGGGTTCAAGAAACACCAATGAATTCTTTTTTTTGCATCTTTTTACTTTTATTAATTTTTATTGAGGTGCTCCTGGTTGACCCATGAGCATAGGCACACCCTGCTCAAATGTGTGCCAGTACACTACACTCACCACCAAAGCACCCACAGTCCTTCACTTAGACCCCTGAGCCTGCTCCCCTGCTAGTCCCAACTCCACCCTCCCCATCTCCCTTCTAGTCGTCCCAATTCTGCAGTCACATTTCTGGGGTTTCAAAAGCATTAAATTCCATTACTCAGGCCAACAGCAAAAACAAAATTTGTGACTTCATTTTCCCTTCCTAAATTCTTAGTCCCAAGAATCTGCTTCTCCTCCTCATTGAGAGCCTTCATACTGTAGGATCTGTCATTCCAGACTGAGACACCCATCTAGGGATACCATTTACCTCCTGGTTAATGGCATCAATATGAGCAAAATAACAGATTGGACCTGGCTGGGTCCCACAGGGTTCTCAGCAGAAGGGCTTATTTCCATATGTAAACAGGGTTTCTTTACTGCAGGGGAGGAGAGAAGAGGGGCTTGGTTGGATTCCTTACCTTTAGTTTTGTAGAAACAGAAGCACATTAACTGCTTAGGTCAACTTAACCAAGATAATTTTTCTCTGATAAACACCACTAATAAAAGTAGCAGCTCTCAGTTATGTAAATAAACTATTAAAAGATGACCAAAAAAAGTGTTGACATGTGCATAATCTAGAAACTTAATGAGACATATTTCATCTCCATGCTAAATGTTTTCATCAAGCCTTCTCCTGTTAAATAAGTCATTTTAGAAATTATTAACATCCCTTAACACTGCAGATCATACTTTTTAAAGAAATTATTGTTCCCTAAACATTACAGGTCTGATAGCATAGTACATCAGCCTAATTTGTATCACATAAACATATTTACAAGAATGCTCTTTGGAAAACAATATATCAGGCATAAAATAATGGGTGCCAAATGAATTTAGTAGCTGGCATCAGATTATTTAACTGTCTCCTTCTTTAAATCAGGTATAAGTTACTCTACCTCACAATTTGGGCCACATAGAAAATTTAAGTGTATCCATAATTTTGGAATTAGTCCTGTAATTTAAAAACAAAAACAAACAAACAAACAAAAAAAACCTACGGCTAGATATTTATTACTAGTGTAGAAAATTTAACATAAAAATGGAAAAATTACATAATTATTCCAAGGGCTCTAGACTCCTTAAAATTCCATTCAAATGGAGTGTACATATGACACAGCAATCCCACTCCTCAGTATCTACCCAAAAGTCACAAAAACACTGATTCAAAAAGACACCTGTACCCCCACTTTTATTGCTGCTTTATTTACAATAGGAAAGCCATTGAGTCAACCCAAATACCCAAAAGTAGATGATTGGATTAAAAATATGTGGTGCATATATACAATGGAATATTACTCAGCAATCAAAAAGATAAATACATGTTGTTGCAAAAGGCAGCAACATGGATAGAGTTGAAAGGGATCCAGCCTTAGTGAAATAAGCCAGAAAGAAAAAGAAAAACAATGGATGGTTTCACTCATAGCAGGCATATAAAGGACCAGGTGGAAAAATAATAATAATAATGAACAACTATATACCAGAGACATTTTACGGGGGTGGAGTGGGGAATGGGATCAAAAACAGAGTGGGGGAGTGCAGTGGACTATGGTGATGGCACATGGATTTGGTGAGGGGAAGCCCATAGGGATTACAACTGAGATGGAAAAGGGCATAAAATGATGTAAAAATAAATTATTATATTATTTTTTAAAAAATCCATTCAAAAATAGCTGCAATTCTGAAAAGAATCACAGGCATTCTCAGTTAAGAATGAACTTACTCACTTGACTCTGAGATTTTCTTTGTCTTTGACAATTGCACTCCCCCCCCCCATTGAAGCACTTACTAAACTATATATTTAAATCCAACAGAGCTGCTGCAAACAGACACTAGTGAAGGAGGCTCTGCATATGAAGAAAGCAACTAGACCAGGCAAAGTCAAAATACTTCACAGAATAAATTGACTGAAAAGATCTGCAATCTGAGAGCTTGCAGCATATCAACTTAGAGATCAGAAGCCCATAGGAACATGCAAGAAATGTCCTACTTAGAAGCTATAGCACATTTTCATTAATGGTATCATAGCCTCCTAAAACCCATGGAATGAATCATACCATAATTTATGAAAACCTCTATAAATAGTAATCTTGGAAAGATGAAAGTACACTATCTTTTCTTATCTCATTTCAAAACCATGTTTTTCAACTTGGCTTAAGAGGTGAATCACCCAACCCGCCACCTCTGAAAGCAGACCTTACAATAATGGCTTTTTTTCCCCTCTATACTAGAAACATTTTATATCAAGAAATAATACCAGTAGTTCCAGCAATGTACTCTATATTCTAATATCATCTCATTCATTTCAAAATACGGGCTGGACTATTTATAATAGCAAAGATATATGGAAACAGCTTAAATGTCCAAAAACAATGACTGGATGAAGAAGGTGCAATGTATATGATATATATACAATGGAATACTACTTGGCAATCAAAAAAATAAACTCATGCCATTTGCAACAACATGGATAGAGCTGGAAGGGATTATGCTCAGTGGTATAAGTCAGGAGGAAAAAGAAAAACATCAAATGATTTCATTTATAGGAGGTATTTAGGAAAACCAAACAAGAGGTAGGGAAAGTAAAAAAGAGAAAGAGACACACAAAACTAGCAGGCAAATATAAATCAGACAACTGCAGCAGGGAAGAGGTGGAGAGAGGGGTCAAAACAGGGAAGGAAAAGCACAAGAGACGATGATGATAGTTCATGGGTGACTTGGTGGTGAGAGTTATACAAAGACTACACCTGAGAGATCAAATATTGTACAAAATTGAACAATGATGTAATATATGTGTGTGTCTGTATACTCATATATATTTAAATAAATATATTTAATTAATAATAAATATACATAAAGTAAAAAATAAAATAAGGGTGGTTTCTACCTATGAACTAGTAAGATAACCTGAAGTTCAAAGTCATACCAGAGAGTAGCTCTAAAACTGCAATGACATAGGGATCACCTACAGAGAATTGCTCACGAGTGCTCTGGGCTGGGTCCCGAGCATCAGATGACTAGTCTTTGCCCCATATCCATGTATTGCGTGCTACTGTATGTACTACATATAATATTCTTAACCTTTTTATTAAAAAAAAAAGTCATTCTCTTTTTTAAAAACATAACTAGTTCTGTTTTTAATTAGACTAAGTTGCTGAAATCATGGTTTTGGTGAGTTGGCTACAGTTTTTGTCCTATTACATATTAAGATAAATAACACAAAATTTAAAATATCTGTGTAATAGTACATAACTGATAAAGTATTATTATATAAGATACATAAAGGCACAATTCAACAACAAAAACACACCAATTAATAATTGAGCAGCAGATCTGAACAGACAATTCACCAAAGAGGACGTCTAAATGGCCAAAGACAAAGGAAGAATCACTCATCATCAGTTCTTATAAGAGATACAAGTGAAAACCACAGTAAGATACTATCTCACACCCATGAGAATAAAATATATTTAAAAGACCTCCCAACAAGCATAAAGAGGGTTCAAAGAAAAAGGACCCTCATGATATCACTGGTGGGAATATGAACTGATAGACCATACGGGAAACAATCTGATTTACCTTAAAAAAACAAAAATGCAACTACTATGCAGCTTGGAAAGCCCATTCTTGGACAGAATATGAAACCATGAAGAACAACAAATAACCTTATACTCCGCAATGTACATAGCAGCATTATTTATAACGTTAGGATCTGGGGCAGCCTAAATGTCCATCAGTGGAAAACTAGATCAAAAAGATGTGGTATATCCACACCATGGAGTATTAGATAAGCCACAGGAAAGGGATGACATGCAGTCTTTCTCAACAAAAGGAAGGAATCGAAGACAATTATGTGTAGCAAAATAAGTCAGAATGATTAAAAAAAAAATACCAGACATTAACAGAGCAGGCGATTTGATAATTGGATCACAAATTTCTCATGTTTAAGGCCCAATTCTTAACCTTTGAGCCCCCCCCAACCCTCATCAAATCTGTCCTCAATGCATCAGCATCATCATCCCAAAAACGACATAGCAGCAAATCCTTCAGTCTCACTCTGGACTTTGAGTTCATTTTCCCACTCTTTTCCTTGTGAGCCAAACACTAATCTCTACTCTCCTGACTCCAAGACATCATCAACTCCAAGACATATTCAACTTCTACTCTTTCAAGTCATTCATTCACCTTTGTTCGCTACTAGTGCCATAACAAAATGTCATAAACTTGGTGGCTTAATCAACAGAAATTTCTCATTCTACAGTTCTGGAGGGCCAGAAGTCTAAAATCAAAGAGTCAGCAGGCTTCAATTCTGACGTGGGTTGTGAGGGAAGGACCTATTCCAGGCAGCTCTCCTTGGTTTCTGGCTGTCTTCTCCCTGACCTGCATTAGCTCAGCAAACAGAATGCCTTTCTGCACATATTGGCAGATACTGCTTCTGATGTCTCCATCCTCCTTTTTCTATGCATGTCTGTCTGTTTCTAAAATTTTTCCTTGTTAGAAACATACCAGTCATATTGGATTAGAAACTCCTTGATAAGTTGATTACATCTATAAAGACCTATCTCAAATAAGGCCACATACTGAAGCACTCAGGGTTAGGATTTCAATAATTTGTGTGGAGACCCTTACGACACACACCATTCCATTCAGCCACAGCCTCACACCTCTCTTTTGTTAGGTTTGCTCCCCAGTCTCTTCTCCAACAGCACACAAAGTCACCACAATAAAACATATATTGCATCACTGTCCTTCAAACCCTCCAGTATCTTTTCTCTTCTACTCACCTGAAGTCCTTCAGGGCCTGCAAAACCTGGAGCAGCCCAGCTGACTACATTCCTGGAATCCTTTGCTCCCCCTGAGCTCCACATCTTCACATTTGTCTTTGTGCTGTTGCTAGAACTCTGCAAGCATAGTCTCAGCTCAGTGCTGTTGTAACTGTCTTCACTAGAAAACACTCCTGTTATGTATTTCTGCAAAGCATGCCTATTCAATGCCTCCGTGAGTGTACAAATGTCCTCTCCCACAGTGAGGAACCTCTTTTCTCTGTCCTTTTGTATGTCTTAACAACTATGTCTACCTAAAAGTATATATGTATGTGTTTCTCTTTCTTTCTCTAAGCTCCACAATGCCAGGAGCTTTGCCTCATTTGTCCTTAACCTGCACTTTGTTGAGGAGGTCATCAAGAGAAAGTGCTCCTTCCCACACAGAAAGCCCTTCTTCTACTATACAGCCTTGAGAAAGTAAGGTATTGTTGGGACCATGTGGGTGGTAAACACAACTGAACACCATTAAGGATTAAGGCCTCCATATGAACTTTGACATCTCTGGCAATGGGGTAGAGATCTACTCCCTTGAGGTCATCCACCCAAGACAAACCTCGTAGTAAGTTTCCCTGCGTATTAAAACTGCCACATGCCAATTTAGGTCAATCTAGAACGGTCTGCTTCTTTTTTCCATCTCTGCCTTCCATGTACAGTAGCCAAATTGTGAAACCACACCTTGATAGATGCTGAAGAAGCAATCATCAAACCAACAATGAAGCTCGTGTGCAGATGAGGGCCAGTTACACCAGCTCACACACAGTCAGTGTTTCAGTCAGGGTCCCTACAGGACACACACTATACCCAGGCTGGGAAGCCTCACAAAATTGGACGAGGGTATTATTTAAAAAGGAGATTGGTTCCTTCAATAGCCCCATGTCAAAGGCAAAGAGAGGGGATGGTGACGTGGAAGAGGGGAGGAGGAGCTATGTGTGCAAAGTGATTTGGTCAAAAAAAGATGACTAAAAGTCACAGGGTCACTGAGCAAAAGTTGGCAGTAGCAATCACAGGGACTATGTCCCTTCTTTGTGTCCACTTTCTTAAGCAGCACATGCTGTTTCACCTTCAAAATTGTTCTTGCTGCACTAGGACCACTAGCATGCCCACTGTACACGCCGGAAGGAGAGAAAACAATTTGAGCAGAGATGTCACATTGTACTTTTCTTCTTGGGCTCTGGCTTCCCAGAAGTGCTGAATGGGAGAACTGCACATTATCTGTGACTACCACATAGCTAATGACGGGAATTTTTCTTTTGTCAAGGTTGCGCATTAGTGTGGTTTTGGGAGGTTTGCATTCTCAAGTCAAAAGAAAAGCCTGGGATTAGATTCCTGATGAAATTCTTACTTTAAATTTAAATCCCACTCCTAACAAATTGGGATACATCAATTTGTTTTATCAGGGAAGTAGAAAGCCAGTCTGCAAAACTTGGCTGAGAGTCCCTACAGAGGGCATTTCATCACTGTCCGGGATGATGGCAAAAGAACTCAGTGAGGGTCAGCTTCTCCCACCCTCTTCCCACCCACACAGGAAGTCCGAAAATAAGACCCTCTCAAAAAGTGAGCTCAAGATTATAAAGACTGGGCCCTGGTGGCACAACAAGTTGAAGTGCAGCACTCTGAAGCTAGCTTCAGCTGCTTCAGCGTGTGCTCAATCCCCGGCCAGGCAGCTGACCCACATGGCGCGGCAGACCTCTCCTGTCTTGCCCGCTGCTCCCCTCAGCAGTGTATTTCATCAATCTGCCTGTTCTGCTCCCCACTCTGTCTCTGGTGAATCCTCTCACCACCCCTGCACCTCTGCCTGTACCAGAGGCATTTACGTACTTATATACATAAATACATAAATCTTTAAGAAAAAAAGATTATAAAGACCAAAACTATCCTGATGTAAAATGAGAAAACTCAATTACTGGGTTCATGTCATAGTTCCATTTCTCACAAGTCACATAAATAAGTGTGTGTTTTGGGAACTACAGTATTGACTTGTTGTGGGGAATGTTCACGTTACTGCTGCTCATAGAGAAATGCTGAGGCCTTGCACTCTATCATACCCATCAGTCAATGATCCTTTGTTAGAGCATTTAAGAGCATTATATATTGATTCAAATTAATGAATTTTATGTCAAAGACCAGTTAGCATATTTCACCACAGACAATAAGTTTATGGCTATAATTACTGACTTGAGCTCCAAAAACGCAGCACAATTATACTGCAGCACATATGTCAACCCACTTAAGTCACTTCAATTTAGAAAAAAAAATCTAATGATATCACATGCCACACAGTTTTAATGAGAAAAATTACAAGATACCTAAATTAAGAGAACCAATTTTCCACAGGGAAATCTGGGGGGAAAATTTAAAGGTAAACCAATTTTCTGAAGACAAAATATAGTTTTCAACATAGCGCTGTGTTGCACCCAAAGCAAATTCTTGCCATCAAGTAATAGGGCTCTGATAATTAGACTTGATTGCGGTTTAAATTAAACAGGGGGACACAGAAGGTCCCACAGGGCTGTCTTGACTTGTTTTCTGTGCCCCCACAGAGGGTACACGTTGAACTGACCTGTCTTCATCTTGCCTTGCTCCTCACAGAGATGAGTATGTGAAACTGATGAAGTTTCTGGGCAGCTCAGTCACAACAGCAACACTAGATACCTGAGGCAGCACTGCTCACCCGCCATGCAGGGACCACCACAAGCAGGATCAATACCACTTGGGCAGCGGCACACATGGAGCCAAAGTCATCTTGTCACTGGCTCTCATCAATAGGCCCTGGAGGCTTGGAAGACACAAACTGGAGGGGGCATGAATGAAATCACCCTAATGTTTAGGTCACACTGGTAATTCCATTCCCTCTTTACACCAAACCTATTTTTATCTGCAGAATGTTTGGCTGCTCCACCTAGTTCCACTGTCAGCCCTCGACACACAGTCCATGCAGGACGCAGCCATCCACAGCGAGAAAGGTCCAAAGGACCCACTGATATTTGCTCTGCATGCTGGGGATAAGCAGTGGCTCCCACTGGCATGAGATAAGAGAGTGGACGTGACACAGTCAGCACATGCCTGACTGTGTAAATGCCACACCAGTAACTATGGTGGCTCTTGCCCCTGCCTGTTTACTGTGCTTCCAACATGTGGCCCCTCGCTCCTAAATTACACATACCTCACTCTGTGAGGGTTTTGAGCATCTCCTGCCTTTGTGAATGAACACAGCCTATACCCACTTGGATTCCAAGCTTTCCAGGGATGGCTCAGATGCCAAGATAGAGAAACCACATGGCCAAGGCATACAACTGTAAACTCGAACAGCAGTTAGAAGGCAAAGCTGTGGTAACCTCTCAGAAGAACTGAGCCGTGACCACAAGATAGAAGCAGATAACGCATCACCTTGAGCACACCAGACTCAGACTTCCCTCCTGTCAGCCCGTCGGTCCTGTCTTCTGACTGGATTAAAAAAAGCGCCATCCTCTGCCGGAACACGGTGACTTTCCCAGACTGGCAGTGCACTTCCACTCAGATTGTCCCAGATGCCCAGGGGAATGCAAAGTAGGAAGGAAACATGCGAAACAATCAATGAACAAAGTGTGTTATTTTTTTTTAAGTCAGAGGATGGGAAATGGTGGGAGGGAAGTGCTGAGGCAAGGGGAATAGAATGAGGACAGATGACAGAAAGATAGAAGCAGAGGAAGCGTTTGGGAAGAAAAACAAGAAAGGCTGCTGACGAAAAAATACTCCAGCAAAAAAAGGAAAAGGTGTTCTTTGCCAAGAAAAATGTGCTAATCTTATGCAGCTAAAACAGATATTTAAAGAAACATTTTAAGACTTTTGTCTTTAACTCCTTATACTAAATGCTCAGGAAACATACTCCGAGAGCACTCCTAAAAGAATAGGGTATTCGGTGAACTCAGCTAAGAGCAACAAAACTCGAAGTGTGCACCTCTGTTTATGTACAAAAATAAAAATCCAGCACAGCTTATTTCAGTATCTTCACCAAATCACAAAGTCCTTTGGGACCCTCCCTGGTGGCACAGCGGGTTAGGATGCAGCACTGCAAGCTAGCCACAGCCACTTTATTGAGAGTTTGATTCCAGCCCTGGAGCTGACCCACATGGCGTGGCACACCTCTCCTGACTGCCCGCTGCTCCCCTCAGCAGTATACTTTGTCTATCTGCCTGTTCTGCTCCCCACTCTGTCTCTGGTGAATTCTCTCACCCCCCACCCCTGCACCTCTGGCCTGTGCCCCAGTTCTGTATGCACAAATAAACAAATCTTTAAAAAAAAAAAAAGTCCTTTGGAGAGTGAATTATCTTGTGAATATATGAGTTTTAAAATACTTAACAGTTGTCTGCAGCCCTTAGCTTGCACCAGAGTCTTACTCATTACATATTAACCACTTTCATCTCATGCCAGCTTTGTGAAATAGGTCACACATTACACAGTTGAAAAGTTTAAGAAATGTTTTTTTAAATGTGCCCACAATCACAGGGCGGCAAAGAGTAGAACTGAAATTCAAATTGAGACATGTTGGCCATAGAGTCTGCGGTTGACCATAGAGTCTACTGATTAATAAGATCTCCTAAGCCACTCATCCAAGGTAGCAGTGATTTATCAGTTTGGTTCTTTAAGTTCAGTGACCTTAAGTATGCTGAGATGCCTCATAAAGGACATGTAAATGCGTGCTGAAGCCAAAAACGTATTGCTCTATTAAGAATTCTAAAAAATCCATAAACAGTGTGACCTATCATCTCCGTCACAGCCTGGTTTCCAGGAGAAAGAGCCTTCACAAAGCATAGTGCTCTTGCTGATGGAGCTGCTGTCACTGATGGAGCCCTTACAACTGAGATGCTCAAAGATAGCACTGTCCCCATTAGGCATTCTTTTCCTTGCATTTAAATCACTGAGTGATTTTGCCCTATCCTGAGTGATAATGTATACCAGTAGTGTGTTTTTTGGATTTCATTGCTTTCTAATTATCTTTGAAAGTGGTTAAAAACTGATCATTAGATAAAGATGTGCCAGGGCCTCCCTGATCACACAAGGGTTTAAAGTGCAGCAGTATGAAACTATCCACAACCACTGCAGCACAAGTTCAATCCCCAGCCAGGGAGGTGACTCCACATGCAGCAGACTTCTTGTGACCTACCTACTGTTCCCCTCAGCAGTGCATCCCAGTCAATCCGCCTGTCTGATGAATCCTCTCACCCCCCACATCTCTGGCCTGTACCCCAGCCCTTGTATACATAAGTAACTAAATCTTTAATGAAAAGATAAAGATGTGCCTTGAAAAACAGAGCCTAAAGATACCATAAATTCAAGAGTGAGCCAGGAGAAACTTCTCTGATTGGATCCCATTGTTGGTGGAGAATGAGTATTTATATGCAAAGAACCAGCGTTGAGGAAATAGGGAGTTAGGAGGAAAAGGATGGACAAGGAGCCTGGAGTTGGAGAAAGATCCAGTGGCTAAGAAGATATTGACCTCTCGCTTAAATAAAAACTTCAGTAATGTAAGTTCTAATATTATGGTGCTTAACACATAGCTTTAGGACAAACAAAAACAAACAGCAATCACCGACATGGAAGGAAGAACAAGAAATTTCAAAGTATGTCTAACAGAGATTAAAGAAGAAAAGTTTAGAGACAATGAGTAAGTGGTATATGCAACTGTCCAAATGCACAGCAATAGGAATTGTCACAAATTTCCTTGGTTATACAGTGTACTAGAAGTTCTTGTCAATGCTATAAGAGAAGTGTTAGACAAGAAAGTGATTGGGAAGATACTCTACTTGTAGCTGACAGAGTATCTCCACTAAACTATGAGGTGCAGTGTTCATTTTTGAATGACTGAAAAGGCTTGAAAGATTTTAGATACAAAATCAATATACAAAGAAGGAGTATTTGACAATAGCAATAATAATCAGACAATATAAAAGGGGAAAAAAGATAGCAACTAAAGTCATCAGGTGTCTTGGAATAAATAAATCTTTAGGAAGAGCAATTGAGCACAAGTACATGAAAAGGTGCTCAACATCCCTGTCCTCAGGGGAATGCATCTGAAAACCACCATGAGACATCATCTCACGCACATCATAACAGCTGTTATCAAAAGACAAGCACTGGCAAGGATGAAGATCAAGGAGAATCCTCATGTAATATTGTTGGGGGTGGAAACTGGAGCAGCCACTCATGGAAAACAGTATGATCTGGCAACTTTACTTCTGAGTCTATATCCAGAGAAAATGAAATCACTATGTCATCAAGCTATCTGCACTCCCATGTTCTCTGTAGCATTATGCAACTGCCAAGACATGGAAACAACCTAAGTGGCCATAGTCAGATGAATGGATAGAGAAATGAAGTATGTGTAATAAAATATTGCGCAGTCATAAAAAGAAGGAAATCCTGTCATTTTTGTGGAATCTAAACTAACCAAACTCATAGATAAAAAAAGAACAGGTTGGTGGTTTACAGTGATTGGAGATGAGGAGAATGGGCGATGGTGGTCAAAAGATAAACATGCACACTTGTAAGTTAAACAGGTTCTGAGGGTGTAGGACAACATGGTGAATAAAACTAGCAATACTGTATTGTAAATGTGTTGCTAAGAGATCAGCGGCATTCTCAACACACACACAAAAATGTGTGCAACTATGGGAGGTGATGACATTAACTTATTGAGGTGTTCATTATGCTCTACGTATGATGCATAAAGGAGGAAGAGGATGGATTTAGGGATATTATAAAATTGTTTAATGGGAGCAAATCAATATCAAAACGAGTAGATACATATACCATGCATAAATGGGAAAATGGAAATGCTCCCAAATTACTTCAGAGAGTCACTGGAATTCAAAATTTGTCCTCAGAAATCTGACCTCTACAATTACACAAATTTAAATGCCATGGCATGGCAGACCTCTCCTGACCTACGCGCTGCTCCCCTCAGCAGTGTACTTCGTTGATCTGCCTGTTCTGTACCCCACTTTGTCTCTGGTGAATCCTCTCACCCTCCGCACAGTTCTGTACCCCAGTTCTGTGTGAATAAATAAATAAATCTTTAAAAAATAATCTAAATCCAAGTAAGTCCTGAAAGAAAGAGACAAAATAGGGGGCATTTCCTACAGAATTTATACACTATAAAATTGCAGTAATTTAATCATGTCATGTTGACTAAAGAGTAAACAGATTGGGGCAACTACAGAACTCCAAAGCAGACCCTTACGCAGGTGGGAATGTAGTAAAAAGAAGAGATAAAACAACTCAAAAAATACACTAGCTTAGAAAATAAAAATTCACTTTCCACCTGAAAAATATGTTTAATCCACATCACACAACATACCCCAAAATTTGGATGCATGAACAAATGTCAAAACACAACTTTAAGGATTCTAGAAAGGAAAGTGAAGTGTGGGATATTTTATCACTTAGAAATAGGGACATCTTGCCTAATTGCTATGAAAAATGAAACAAAAATTATAAAAATAATGGGCAAAGTGATGACCCAACAAATTAGAGCAGGAAGCCAAATGACCATCAAATATATAAAAGAATACAAAGAATAATTTTAAATAAATGTATGCTAATGTAATTATAATTCTACAGAAATAATTTCTTTACACATTAATAGCAAAAGTCAAAAATGTCTCAAAATGCCAGGTTCTGATAAATATAAAAAAAAATTAGCAACCCACCAGAAGATGTGTCCTTTGATTCAGACACTTTGTCAAATTTTAGCAGTATCTACTAAAGGTGGAGACATGTATACCGCAGAAGCCGGCAATTCTGTTTCTTTACACGTACCCCATAACAAGCCATACTTACGAGCAACAAGAAATCCATACCGGATGGTCACTGATGCATTCATGTAATAGCAAAAAATCAGAATCAACTGACATATCTTTTTCCAAGAGAAAGGATAAAAGAAATTATGACATATTCATAAGATAAATTACTATCATGGTTTTAAATAAGGGAGCTAGAGCTACGTAATTGAACACAGGTATATCTTTTAGAAAATTCTGAGTAAAATTGCTGCAAAATATATGAGAGATTATAAGCACAGACCAAAAATGTATACACCAAACTTAACACATTTTTGCTTCTGCAAGGCAGGATGGGTAGCTGAACAAGGGTCTGGGGAGTTTACAGTCACATAGTATTTCTTTAATGGATTAGGCTTTTACCCCCTTCTTGTTTAAATGTTCAGTGACTCACTGAAGACCAATGACACAGTATAGACGTTTCTGAATTCTATTTGTTGTACATTGTGGTGCCATTCTGTTTACTTTTTAGTATCTTATAGGTTTTTCAGATTTTTAAGCATTTAAACATTTTTTTTAAAGATTTATTTATTTGTGCATACAGAACTGGGGTACAGGCCAGAGGCTCAGGAGCGGCGAGAGGATTCACCAGAGACAGAGCAGGGAGCAGAAGAGACAGATCGACGAAGTACACTGCTGAGGGGAGCAGCGGGCGGGTCAGGAGAGGTCTGCCACGCCATGTGGTCACCTCCGGGGCAGGCGGGGATTGAACTCATGCAGAAGTGGCTTTAGCTTCTCAGTGCTGTGCTTTAACCTGCTGCGCCACCAGGGAGGGCCTTAAACATTTTTTTAAGACTGAACAGTGGGACATGTAACCATCATTCCAGTCTAGGTCAATATATTAAACAAGGACATTTCAATTTCACAGAGAGTGTAATCAAAAGATCTTCCTACAATAATAAGGGCATAGGTCTGTCTTTGTGCAATGCATAGTATTTGATTCAAAATCAGATAAGAAGAAAATCAGATTTAAAATCAGGAAGACAATCAGTCAGTATGTGTCTTCTTGATAAAGACAACACACAGGAATTTCTAATCTTTTTCTCCAGACAGATTGACATTGATGGGCACACGTGAGAGTAATTAATAACTCTTCAAAACAGAGATCACTATCTCCCTTTCCCTTTTGTTCAAGTAGAAATAGGTTTTTTAAAAAAATAGCTTAAGTCGTCCAGAAACTACTGTACAAAAGGATGCATCCATTTAAGTTCTGGGTAAGAAAAAACAAATCTGGTCTCTCTTCCATCCTGGGATCAGAGCTGCATGGCACCCTACCTGCGATCAGGCCTCAGTCCTGGACTGCAGGTGCAGCTTGCACTACAATGACCTGTACCTCCTTCCTTCCTCCTCCCCACACTCCCTCCATTATCAGCCTCAGTGGGGACTCAGAATAAGCTCAGACTAACCTGCTGCTGACAATGCCCCACCTCAAATACACACTATGTCGTCGCTATTTCTGTTCCATGCCTTCTAAAACCCAAGCAGTGGGCCTGCCTTGAAGTGAGGAGGCCTGAATTCCTCTGGGACAGTTTTAAACAAATAGAAAGGTGGTAGATAAATGTCTCAGGATGCTGTAGGAGCCCTCAAATGGGTAACTCTGGGAGGGTTTTTCCATGTGTGACCCTAAAAGTCCTGGTGGAGTGACATTCCAAACACCATCCAGGCCAGCCTGAATACATCTTTTCTAATCCATGGACTCTACTCTTTTTTAAAAGTATTTAACACAAAAAAGTACATGTAAATGCAGACACAAAAAATAAATAGGATAAGATCTCATCAAAGAACTAACCATTTTGTAGGGGAGGGTATCTCTCTCTCTCTCTCTCTCTCTCTCTCACACACACACACACACACACACTTTTTCTCTCTCTAGATGTGACAGGAGTAAAGATCAAGGCCTATAAGAGACAACATCATCAGGAGTGACTGCTGTGCCTGTGGAGATGCACCATCTGTCCTCTCCCTGTTCCAACTCTTGTAGGGAGTATCCAAAATGTCCCCCAATGATCCTGGTCTCCTGGTATTCATCAACTTATGTAATCTCCTCGCCTTAAGTGAAGACCCTAGTGATTCACTTCTAAAGACTAGAATACAACAAAAGTGATAAAATGTCATTTCTGAGATCAGGTTACAGAAAATATGACTTCTGTCTTCCTTGCCTCTCTCATTCTCTCATTTGCTAACCCCAGTGGACGAGAACTGGAATCGATGGGCTGCCCTAGGGGGAGGCCAGTGTAACCAGACCAGAACACAGACTCCAGACAACATCCAACATGATAATCTGCAAGGAGATGAAACCAACCAACAGCCACTTGAGTAGCCTCGGAAGCAGTTCCCTATGGTCCAGAGGGTACTGCAGCCCCAGCCAGCACTTGTCCCTAGCCTCGGGATAGACCAAGTGCCTGCCCTGCACCTGGACTCCTGCACAACAGAAACTGTGCAACAGTAGAGATTTGTTGTTTGAAGCAGTTATATTTAGGTACACTTTGTTATGCAGCCATAACTAATGGACACATATACTAACCATGATTGAAAGTCACCACCAAGATGGATATAGTCTAGACAGAGCATATCTGATGTAATTCTTGTTCTTTCAGGTACTCATTCAATAAGTATTGCCTTGTATGGGACAATATGGACACAACAGTTTAAACAGTTGCTATTCCTGCCTTCTTGGAAAAGGCATACTTGCAAACCTATTGCATGGCAAACCTATTTATGCAACTTTACTTATTTTAAGGTATGGCTTGTGATAAATGCTTAATTTCTGCTGATTCTACAGTTTATTAAATATATAATGAAATGTATTTGCTATATCAATGCACTTTGTGTTGAAAGCAAGATGAAAGTTTGTTCCATCTGCTCAAAACAGAGACTATATATTTAGAAAAGAATTCAAGTTTTCTACACAAAAATTCTTACAGGAATTAGGCCTTTTCCTTCCATTCATTCAAAAAACTATTCCCACAGGCAGAAAATTCATGAAGCAGTAAGCTGGAAAGCTTTAGGTCCAAAGATTCTGTAATATTTTCCAAATCAACTGCTTGAAGTCTATATTCTCCTCTTTCCTGTGCTGGGACTCAGTGCAAACCCAGGATAAATAAGCAGTACTGAGCAACATTACTTATATGAAACTGCCATCTTTGGTGACAAAACTTTTCCCATTCATATGATACTAAGTGAACAGAGCAAATTGACAAAAACAGGAACATGTTTCATTAGACCTATTAATTTTTTAAAATACCATCAGCTTTCCCACAGCTCCACAAACAGTTCTTGGAATACTTAAATGAGAGATGACCATTTAGCATAAATAAAAAGGACAGATAAAGAGAAATGATTTTTCAGTGAAGAATTTAAACACACACAGATACACTCAGACTATCAAATCTATTTAATTAGAATAATTAAACTATTCCAACTAGACCTTTTAGAAAGTTAACTAAATTACCACACTGGGTATGCAGTCCTTGCAAACCTGCCCTGTGAGTTCCCTATTCATACATTTCTCTTTCACCAACCCCAACTTAAGCAAATGTTAACTTGATTTAGAAGCAATACCCTGACCCTCTACCTTTAAGGCACAAACCGAGTGTGCCAACCTGAACAAAGGGGCAGGGCAGGGATGGGAGATTAGACTCCTGAAGGAACTGAAGATTTATTCAGCACCCTTCCTGGGGTCACAGTGGGCTCGGCCAGGTGACACAAAGACATGGGTAGCCATCCCAGTTTGCTTTCCCATTTCAACTTAGATGAGAGTAGACTCTTACCGCATGTCCTGTTTTCTGCATACCCCTTCCCTTACTCACCACAAGAACTATCATGGGAATTCTATTTAATAGGAAAAACAAGTTACACTTTTATCAGTCTGTCCATTAAAGCAGCCTAAGATATGTATGTGTGTGTGTGTGTGCGTTGTATATATATCTACAACAATTGTAAACTTACTAAACACAACTGCAGGTGTATATATAGGCATACACATATATGTACATGTGTAAATATATATGTCATATGTATATACATTTACAACAATCGTAAACTCACCAAGCACAATCAACCTTTGTAAATTTGCACTGCAATGATGATCTGTGTTTCTCATTTTGGATAAAAATGGGTTGTGGCAAAGCAAAATTTCTTTCAATCCAATCAACTCCCTCCTCAAATACTTTGGAGCAAGAAAAGACCAGACCATGTTATAGGGGAAGGTATGAGTTGTGAAGTCAGTGAAATACTGGTTTGTATTCACAGAGATCACACTTATGATGTGCTGGCAATTGTGAGTATCTCTGAGCTTCTCTTTTTCTCTTTTAAAACTGGAGTTAATAATGCCTAGCCAGATCACTTGACGGTTAGAGTAGCATACATGAACTGCCTTACATAGTAGCTACTATTTAGTAGGCATCCATTACAGTATGGAAAGTTTTTGCTATGTATTTTTAAAATATTTCACTGCCCTGAGCCTGATACTATCACTGGTCACAGAAATAAGTTATTTATTAAAAATAACAGGCATTTAGCCATTGTCAGATAGCCTCACTGGGCTATGTAATAAGAGGATCAGACTAGGGGGAATCTCCCAGGACTTCTCCAATTCTAAAATAAATAATGCAAGCAAGCCTGCAAACACTCAAAAGGAAGACTAGAGACAGAAGCTATGCTTAGTGAGAATTATTCCACAACTCATTAAAGCTCACCTTCAGGAGGAATTCCGCACCAACATAATGTTGATACAAAGAGACTCCACAAAGAGGAGCACATATACTATAATAACCCAGTGATATGTGGCACTAATAAAAACAAAAGCATTTAGATATGTGGCACAGGTTTTTAAAACATTAAGAAGAGGGTGACTCTAAAGAGTCATTTCCCAAGAAAAGAAAGGGACAGCAAGCCAGAACAGTAGCTCAGACAAATTAAACTGTCCTTTAAAAGAGCAACGGCTGGCACAAAAAGGATGCGTCCAGGCTTCTGGTAGCATCCCCAGGGCTCTTGCCATGGGTGTTAAATTTTGCATAATGGAAATTTGTAACTAAGGGGTTGGTTCAAATTACCTGGCCACCTAATCAATTAGTGGCTGCCCTGGTCCCCTCTCCTATTAAACCCCACTTAAGGTGGTGCTGTACTGGGTTTTATTTCTGTTATTCAAGCCTTTCTGCTGAATTTTTATGTAGATACATATAAATAGAGAGTGGCAAATAGATGATGTTTGGATCCTTACACACACAAAACGGCCAAGATTTTAACATTGAACTAAAATCTCATTTGTTTTCAGAATGATTTTTAACCACTCTGAATTATAAAAGACTGAGATTACCACCAATGGAGACTGTTCAGCATGCACCAAGTATAAACACTGCCTGAGCAATCTATATTGACAAGAAAATGTATCTCCTTCTAAGAAGAACCTTCCCACTGGATGTAAATGTTGTTATGAAAATACAAACAACTTAAAATGAGTTCCTTTTCAAATTTTTTGAGAGATTTGAAGAGAATCACAAACACAACGGCAGTTCTGACCTATAGCTATGCTCTGTTTAGGTTTCTAAATCAAAGTGGAATCTGAATGCTTCTGGACAGAGGCTATCCCCTAGTTTATCTACAAGCCCCACCACCCTCTAGTGTGCCCCTTAGGAGCTTTGCACATGTCTGACTTGCCTAGTCTCTGAGAACACTGCTTTCACTCTCCTAAAATATAAAATTAAATAGATATTTATCAAAACCTAGAAAATAGGGAGAGGCAACAATTTGGGACAGGTTTATGCAATTAAATAAAATCAGAAAAGTCATATTCAAGGACACTAATGAATTTTCTGAAATGGAATTATTTTTGTGAAGCAAGGACTAGTTTCTAATTTTTAAAGATTTATTTATTTATGCACCCAGAACTGGGCTACAGGTCAGAGGTGCAGGGACGGTGAGAAGATTCACCAGAGACACAGCAGGGAGCATTACAGGCACATCTATGAAGTACACTGCTGAGGGGAGCAGTCAGTGAAACGAGAGAGGGCTGCTGCGCCATGTGGGTCACCTCCCTGGTATCGGATCAAAATCACACTGAAGCAGCTGCTGACAGCTTCGCAGGGCTGCACTTTAACCTGCTGTGCCACCAGGGAGGGCCCTAGTTTCTAAAAAGATATTATCTAGAAGTTCATTGGACCACAAAAAATAATCCCAGCATCTGCTTTGCTCAGGGCAGCAAAGTGAACAGTCTCTTGATTCTGACTTTCACTCTTTCACAAACTTGTGTTGAGTCACTGAAACTCAGTATTCTTAGCTGAAAGATTACGTAATTAAGCTAAGGTTTCTTTCCTGGATTTATAATTCTACTATTCTGTAATGCTAAGCATTTCATATGCATTAGCCATTAAAGAAAAAGGGACTTTTTTTTTTTAACAGAAAAGCTCTAAACCCAAACCCTAGAGGAATTATAGAGGCAGTGACAGGCACATCAAGCAAATTATTTACCTGGGATCTTGGAATGAGTCAGAGGATGTGCAGAGACAAGAATCCAGCATTTGTCATCTTTATTCTGGCTGATGTAACCACTATAAATAATTGCCTCATGCCTGTGAGGTCATATCTTTTTTGCCAAGGATTCCATTAACATCTGAACAAACCTTGAGATAGTCTCTCCTTTATTTCATGCAGAGTTTTTATAAAACTATATTTCTTTTTAAACTCAGATTTGAGCATAAAATTAACAAACACAGATTCTGAATAGAATGACTCAAATGCACAATTACCTGAAATATAAACCTTGGAAATAACAAGGCTGATTACTTACCACATATTTGACCATGTATTGAGGACCCTAGAGTGGATGATGCAGTTAATCTCAAGAAGTTTACAGATTCTTCAAATAGTGAGACAAGAGAATGGTCAGTTATGATGGCAGCTGACCAGAACTGAGCTAGGTGACAGGATACCTAACCCAGACTTGGGGGCTTAGCATGAGAAATTGCTTTTCTTGGGAAAAAAAAAATCCAAGTAAACTCAAGAAAAAAGAAGGAGGTTAAATAAATGAAATAAGAAAGGGGAAGAGAAAAGGGAGGAGGGCTAAGGAAGAGAGAGGTGAAGGACAGAGAAGGAAGGAGGGGAGGGTCAGGGCTGGGGTGGGTAGGCAGCAAAGGGGTGGGTTAGGGAGAGGAAGACGGCTCCAGGCAGCGGCCAGGTGCTTCTTTGGTGAAGATCTGATACAAATTCTGATTGTTACTGCTTCCTCCACCTCCCAGGGTATAAAGCAGAGTTCAACAGTAGAACCAAAAAAAATCTCCATCAACTCTGCAAAAAACACTTCCTGGTCAATGTCTACATTATAACTTCCTATGTCATAATTCAAAGATGCCCAAAAGAACATGGAAATCCAAAATGAGAACACCTCCAGTTAACTTTCACTTTCACTGGATCAAGCAGGTTTCCAGTGTTGCAGAGGCTGTAACCCTCACCAAAACTCTACCACACCAATTCATGATGTGTAAAGCAAATGAATTGGGGTGAGCAACAAGAAAATGAACCATTTCAGTGTTTGTCACGGCTCTCTGCAACAAACACACCCAGCTGCTTACACCATGCATATAAGTGCTTCCGTTACAGAGATGCGTGCGGCTTGGGAAGACATCTATGGAAATGGGTCTTCTATGTTGATCACAACAGACCACAGATCTGAAAATATTTCCCGAAGTTAGTACACTGGAAAGAGAAAGAAAAGATGGAAAAGAAATGGAAGGTAAAAAAAATCGATAGTCAGGATTTCCTGTTCCACATATCTAAGTCCTCACACAACTGCTTCCAGTAACTGACAGATGTGAACAATTATTTAAAGGAGCACTGATAAAAGGCAATAAAGATATAAAGCTTTATGCTGATTTGACACATCAGCTATTTATCATTGTCAAATCATTTAGGATAAAAATTATAATAACTTAGGTTAACTGATCATTGGTGAAGTCATACCTAATAAATCTCTACTTGCCAAACAAAATATCTGCCTGCTTTTAAGAGATTAGCAAAGAAACAGCAGAAACATATTAATCCTTCAAAGAAGAAAATTTTTTATTAGTAGTATTGCAAATGTCACTGAAATCAGTGTTCATTCCTGAAGTATTATCTTTTTGTTTCCTGTAACTTCTTCAAAGACAAATTATTCATGTATTAAAACACTTACACTATAAAAATAACCAAACTAAGACATCTTTATAGAAAAGAAACACAAGTTATTGGGGAAGGCAGTACACCAAATTACTTTGGAAACATAGCTATCTTAAGCAAAAAATAACTAAATAAAAGCCACAAAACAGTGAGGATGCTTTTTGCTCCAAGTAACTAAATAGCCAATTCAAAGCAGCTTTAACAATAAAAAATACTTACCCACTGTTATAACTGAAAGGTCTAATGAGAGGTTTTGCTTCAGATAAGGAGCCTTACATATTTATAGGCTGGTTTTTGGTTTGGTTTTGTTTTTTTACATCTTCTAGGCCAATTTCTCACAGCATTTGCCATCTTCCTATAGAAAGCTCTCTGTGTATACCCAAAATAGTTTTAATCTACTACTGAGGTTATTTCCTAATTAATGGTCAACAAGGAAGAGTTTCCCCAATAAACATACAGAAGTTCATTCTCCTGAAGTGTAGCACACCGCCATCCCAGTAATGACTCTCTGGTCCCTGGGAGAGGACATGCTGACCAGTTCAATATAGACCACATCCTCCCTTACATCTGGACTCAAGTCAGTTTTTCCAAAATCAAATGCAAACCAAGGATGGAGCAAGAGAGGAATAGTTACCAAGGAGGTATTCAGCATTGGGGTGTTTCTTCTTATAACTCAGCAGGACCTCATTTAGCTAGGTCATACAAAATTACAGGTTGCAACTAAAAATATTTTCTGTGACAACTATTCCTAGACATCTTTAATCTTCAGAAGCCCCTTGCATGCCTTTACCCCATCTTCCAGGAGATAGAATTACCTTCACTATCAAATAAAATTTAAAATCTTTCATCTTTTTACCTTGTTCACTTTTCCCTACTTACCAGATAGTGCCTTATAGACCAATTATGAAATCTTTCCAGGAATCAAGGGAATGCTCCAAGGATCTTAAACCAGGATGTACCTCTTCTGATAAAATCACAGAACTTACAATTTATAATTATGGACTTGCTCTATTTTCTCTAGGATCCAACTCATTCATTTCTAGAAACAAACTATCAATAGGTCCCTTTCATGGACCAGGATGACTGACTCCAAGGACAGTGGACATTCCTTCACATTGTCATCTATAGACAAAATACCCTGAACTGATGCCTCAGCTTTTATTTATAAATATGTTTAACTCCTCAGGTGACTGGACTGAATTACCCAGCACGACTGCTACACAGACAACATCCCACACCCACTGCTAGTTTCCACGTCATCCCCAGCACAATTCTGCAGTTGTCACAGTAGGTAATTATCAGCTATATCAATGTGCCCCCCTCAGAGAAGCAAAAAAAAAATCCTAAACCATTAAGAGTTGAGTCTAACCATTTGGATGTGAAACTAGATCTGTGTGTTCAGCCAGGCTTCATCAGTTACCAACTATATAAACTCTGGGATACACAGAAGTTAACTCCCCAGGGTTTGGGTCTGAAAACTGAGGATAGCAATACCTTTGTCAGTGACTTCTTATAGAAGGGAAGTGAGCTGGCTTAGAACAATGCCTGCTACTGAAAACCTCAATAAATGTTACCTTTATGATGACGACCACAGCTATTCTAAGAACAATATGGAAGTCCCAGCACAAAGCAGAAACAAATAAATACTGCTGAATGAATAAAGTTCTTTCTTTTTTACAATTAATTTGATCTTAGTGAAGTGCTCCTAAAGCAGAGTGACCCTAGTGGCTCAGGTCTTTTTTTTTCCTCCATGACTGACATAGTTTTGTTTTTTTAACTTACTAAAGTAACACTGATTTATAGCACTGTAGATGTCTTAGATTCACGCCTCTACAAAAGTAAGAAATCACATCACCAAAGCACCCATAACATTACCAAATCCACTGCCCACCCCTCTCTGCTTCCAAACCCTCCAGTCTCCCCTTTTGGTGGCCTCAGTTTCACAGTAAGGTTCTGTGGGGTTTTCTTGATTTAAGTTTTGTATCCTCCTTTGCTTTGTTTTTATATTCCATATATGTGTGAAATCATCTGGCATTTGTTTTACTCCTTCATAGCATAATCCCTCCAGTACAATTCATGTTGCTGCAAATGGCAAGATTTCATTTTTAATAGCTGATTGATATTCCATCCACCAGCCCCTTTCTTGGACATCTTCCCCAAGAATATGAAAACACTAATTCAAAGAGATATAAGGGCCCCTATGTTCACTGAAGCTTTATTTTTAATAGCCAATTCATGGAAACAACCTAGACATCCAACAGCCAATGAGTGTTTGCCTCACACTGTCACTGGATGATTTCACCTGTTCCCATCGATTCAATCAACATTCCTATAATAAAGTCAGCCAGATCTCTATCACCAGGACATTTTGCCTTTGTCTCTCCGACTCATACATATTTTTCTTGTCTACTACACATTTCCCTCTTTAAATTCCTGAAATTAACATGAACAGAATAGAAATCAGCTGCCAAAGTCCATCACTGGTGTCATGCATCTTACTGTCACTCACTGCTATATTAAGTTCCCTATAAACTGCTCCCACAACAACCCAGATACTCACCCTATTCAGTTCTACTCATCCAGCCAACCAGCCAGTGAGCACATGCTAGTTATTCATTATAACGTCACTCTGCAATTAATTCTCTAGTTACAGGTTACTTTCTCCACTACTGGGTGGTAAGCATCCAGAACACGTCAGAATAGATCTTGTCTGTCCTTGTATTCCCACCTTTACACAAAGTAAAAACACAGGATGGCTATTATCTGTGGGGTAAGTGAAAAATATTCCTATGAGGTCAGTTCACTCATGAAGAGTTAAACCACTTCCCAATGATTCCAGGTTAATGGCAGGTGGTGAAGGTGCTAGAGGAAAAGATAGTAGAAGAATGTGGTCAGTCACTGTTTTTAGCCCATCTAAAATCCAGATAAGCATCCTCAAATCAACAATCATATACTAAAGCCAAAGCAATACTGTTTTTAATAAAGAAGGAAAGAGTATTAAATCAATATGGGTCTGATGGTTTAAAAGGTCACAGCTCACAACTCAGAGAAGTTTGGGATGGGGGCTTCACAGGGAGGCTTTGTTGGATCTGGTCATGAAAGATGAATGCCAGACTTCACACTAGTTTTCAGTTGGGAACAACTTAAGGAAAGCATCTGACAATGACGGGAAGGACTATTATAATGGAAGACACCCTCCTGGTGTGAGAAGGCAGGAAACCGGCAGCCCCTGCTCACCACTACTCTCCACCCAGCACAGAGTGCTGAAAATTCAGATAGCTCATTAAAGTAACATAATGAGTCTTGCAATGCCTGCTTTACTTCTGTATCAAAATTCCCATGAACAACTCATTTTCCCAGAGCAAGTACCTACTAACTTAGAGATCACAGAACCTTCAAAAGTGCAAAAAGAACACTGATAGCCCCATCGCCATTTCCCAGAAAGTGACAAGAAGTTTAATTCGACTCATTACCAATGTTCCTTAGGAGGACACAAGGTTTAATAAAAGATTTCACTGAAGTGTTCTTCCTCCAAAAAACAAATCAAAATAAGACTGTAAAGTCAGAGTCTCACAAATCAAAGACTGCATCAGAAAATGTTAGTGCCAGCACAAGAGGCAACAGGCAGGAAGCAGGGTGGGAGGTTTTGGATCTGGCTAGGGAAATGACTCTTCCTTCTGTTGTAAGTGAAGTGACCACAACTTAGGAGAAAAAGGATTCTCAAAGGCATTAACTATTCCAGGAAGGCTATGTCATAGAGCAGATCAAATGACAGAATTGTCTTCTGTCCAAGACATACAGTATCTTTTAAAGTACTTGACAAATGACAAGTGATGGGTGGGCTGCCTTGAAAATACAGGTGAATGTACAGCACAGGAAAGAGAATCCTGTTTCAGGACCACTAACATGGCAATGGTCAAACAAAGAAAAAACATGCTTGGACATCAACACTCTAGCATATGGAAACCTTATAAGCACCACATACTGAAGATTCAGGGGCCCTCCCTGGGGGTGCAATGGGTTAAAGCCCAGCACTGCAAGGCTAGCCACAGCTGCTTCAGCACAAGTTAGATCCCTGACCTGGAGGTGACCCACATGGCCTGGCAGACCTCTCCTGTCTCACCAGCTGCTCTCCTCAGCAGTGTATCTCGACAGTCTGCCTGTTCTGCTCTTCCCTCTGTCTCTGGTGAATCCTCTCACCACCCCTGCACCTCTGGCCTGTACCCCAACTCTGTATGCATAGATAAATCTTTAAAAACTAAAAATAAAAAGATTCAGGATTTCCTGGGCCAAAACATAAGGTGGTTTTGATTTCTTGGCCATTTTGCACACTCTATTTTTAAATAGAAATAACTGTAGATAATGCAATGACAGAGGTGTGTATGGAAGTGCATCCACATGGACACAGGCAAGAACTCATTTAGGTGCTGCATTTCAAATTATGTTAATTGGTTAAAGTTGTCTAGGCTAGTGTGGCATTAGAGATGCAAAGTTTCATTCATGAAATTTTAAATAATGGTGATAAGATTTATCTAGACGTACAAGCAGAGCCTAAATATAAAGCACATGAATAATAGAATGTGCATGAATTTTGAATGCTTATTTTTCAGAAGAAAACAAAGAACTGAATGTGTGAATTCTTAGAGTCTCTAAGAGTCTGTATTTGCATTTCAATAGCTTGCAAGGTAAGCTCTGTGAAATTGGTCAAATGTATACACTCTCATCTAGCCTCCACCCCAAATCAGTCAATTAGCTTCTAGAGAAAGTGGCATAGAGAAGTTAATATTCAGCATCTTAAAACCCATTCCAGCTGATACAGATCAAAATAATTTCAAAGCAAGTATGATGAGGACATAGGTTTGCTATGGAACTGACTCTAGATAGAAAACGTACTATCAGGGGCTAAAAGCTAATGTAGTCACACAGGTGGGAAAAAAAATAGACAAGGCAGTACATTAGATTTGTACAAATGGAAGGATATGCAAAGACAAGAACACTGAGAGCCAACACAGCTAAGCATTTTCCATCTGGTGAAAGGGGGAGTTTGGTAATTTTTGTCCACTTAAGACAAAGACATTTTAGATGTCACCCCTGCTAGACTAGCTAATATAGACATGCTATAAATATGAAACCCCTGTGATTCCTCACTTCACCTCAATCCATAAGCTAACACTGCTAAATCTCACCAAGTTATTATCTTTCAATCATTCTATTTAAAGCATTTATTGACTCACATTAGCTGCTCTATTCCCTTTATTAATTCCCAAGTTCCAAGAGAGTTACTTTTTAATGCCCCATAAGAGGGAAAAAAAAATACATCAGACGCAGACTATATATTTCAATGACATTATCACTAAGTCATACCTTTCCTATTGTGGAACTTCCAATCTTTTGTCTGTCAATAAAAAGAAGGGACACGACAAACCAAGAGGTAAATCAAAAGTGTAAGGTTTTATGCTTGGTTCATAGTAGTCACTCAGAAACTAAAAATGGAGGCATAAGTTTTAAGAAATGATTAAATGAAGGAACAAAGATGGAAGAATGAATATAATAATAAGATACCTTTACCAGGGGCCCACTCATCTAGTCATGATTAATGCTGTGGCGTAAATGTCTGAGTATTCCTGCTCTCAAATGCATATGCCGAAGCGCTAATCCCCAATGTTATTATATTTGGTGGTGGGACTCTGCTTACCAGGTCATGAATGGAGACCACCAAGACAGAATCAATGCCTTTATAAAAAGAAGTAGAGACATGCTTCTGTCTCCACCATATGAGGATACAGGCTCTTACCTGCTGGGCCCCTTGATCTTGGACTTGCCAGCCTCCAGAACGTCTATGTTTAAGTCACCCCTTCTATGCTACTTGCTCTTACTAGCCTGAACTAAGATACTTAAATATCTGCCTATCTAGTTCTCATAACAATCTTGCCACTGAAGTGCTAGGCTAGCATCCTTACTTTACAGAAAATGAAACAAAGCTTCAGTAAAATGTTAGCCTCTTCCAGTCACACAGCTCAGATGTGACAAAGCCCCGTGGCACAAGAGAAGGGGAAAAGTTCAAATGTCCAGAAATACAGTATAAATGGCCACAATGCCTAGTTAACATCTTCTGAGAATCTACTGGACACTGTTCAAAGCACTTTACAAATACATATATTACTCTTAAAAAAAAAAATCCTGGGATGTACTTAGCATTTCCATTTTAGTGATAGCAAAACTAATGTTTAAAAGAGAGCGGCATACCCAAGGTAATAAAGCCAGCGGATGGTGGACCAGAACTCAAAAATCAGTCTAGCAGACATCAATGCCACTGCTTCTTACCACAATACAAGCCTGCTACCGCCACTGCCTGCATAATGCTGGGAACAGCCTGCTACAAACCTAGCAGCTTACAGCCATAAACATTTATTCTCACACTTGTAATCTGCAGGTAGATTTTGGTCCTGCTGGTCTGGGGTCCTGGCAAAGGTCTGTGCAAGTCAGCTCCACAGCATTTTGTGCTGGAATCCAAGCTCCCTGGGGAGTGGCTACCCATGAGGTGTTGAAGGTAGGTCACTCAGGTGTGAGGTGGCTAAGTCCACTTCACAAGCATATTTCAAGCCTCTGCTTATGATCTGAGCCTCTGCTCACTGAAAAGCCAATCACGCAGCAAAGATCAAAATCCAATATGTGGTGAGGGGGAGGAGAGGACCTCTCGCCACCAGGAGGCTAAGAGACTTGGGAAAAGTAGGTGTTTTGCTACAGAGATGTGAACAATAAAGAAGAGAATTTATCACACGATCCAAATTTGGTTTGTATGCACTATAATGCCTCTCAGATTGCCCCCCCCCCAAAAAACAAAGGTAGAAAATGAATCTTGAGCTTAACATTTTACAGGTGGAATAAAGTTTGAATGGAAAAGCACAACTAGTCAGATCAGTGATATTATTCCATCCTCACCCTCACAACAATGCTGCAATTGAGACAGCAGGTAATTGGAACACACAAAATTATCAATACCTCACTAAGTAAAATATCATTATGGTGAAAATCATATAAAATGACGTATTTCTAGACTTAACTGCTCTTACTCTGAGCACTAACCTAAAAAAGCCAGTAAGAATATTCAATGGTTGTCTACAATCCCATGAAGGCTGTTGTAATACATTTTACTTCTAACTCCCTAGCACTTTTCTGAGGATTTGCATGTCCACAATACACTCAATTACTAGGCAGAAGTCAGAAGGTGCTGCAGCTAATAAAGTTAAGCTTAGATCCTCGTTTGCAGCGCACACATACACACCCTAAACCAAAACCCAGGCAGCTGTTGTTTTCTTATCACTATCATTTGAAGTGTGTGTGTGTACATAAACAATTTGTAAAGTGTATCAGAAAATTGATAAAATTGTACAAATGTGTGTGTAGAAAATTGATACAATTGTACAAATGTCGTGTGTCTTTCTCAGTTGAGCCTCCTATCTTCAATTACAGATATTCCATTCAAATGGAACAAAAATCTTGGCTGAATTTGATGTAATCTCACTCAGGTTTTAAATTCACTCACTGTTTCAAGTAATATGGTACCAACCTCATCATCTTCATTTAAGAATGAATTGCTTTTCCTATTACAGACTCTAGTATGAGATGTTTCATTTTTGTCTTTTCAAAATTGTAATGGAATGCAACTTGTGTGCAAGTTGAAGTTGGAAGCAATTTGCAGACACACACACACAAATCCTTATCTTCCAAATTGGACACATTATGTTCAAGGCTTGACACTCAACTGTTATGAAACTACTTGTAATTTTAACAAGTCCAGCAAAATAAATGTTAAAACACATAGAAAAAAATTCAAGAATTATCAGACTAAGAGAAATCGATTAGTATGGGAAACATTTTGATTGTATGCTCTCTTCATTCAGTCTAGCTCAGTTATTTGAAGTGGAAGACTTCAGGGTCCCCAATATCCAAATCCTTAACAAGTCTACGTGGAAGGTTTCCACAGGTACATCAAATTCAAGGTGCACAGCACCAACTAATCATCTTCTCATTATCCAAATCATTTTTATGTCTTGTTCTTCTTTGTTTCTTAGTGATAATGCTCAAAACCTGAGAGCCATCTTCTTTTCCATCTCTTCTCAATAGATCACTAAATCCTGTTAATTCAACCTTAAGTTGCACTGTCCTTATACAGAGGCAGCATCTTATCACCTCATTCCTAACTTCCTACTTGTTTGTTCCTGCAATCTGCCTAGGCTGTCTTTATTAACAATGGACAGAAGAGTTGAGTTGGTAAAATATTCTTATGCTTTGATTAAAATTGTTCAGTGGCTCCTGTAAAACGCAAATCCCTCAACATGGCACCATATTGGAACTCTGCTCACCACGTCCCACTTCTCATGTGCACCATATGCAGCTCCTTTAAAGGGGCACACCCTGTCTGTCCACCACACCTTCACACATGCTGCTGTTTCTCTGCCTTCAACACCCTTCTTGCTTAATTAGCTCCTGTTCATCCTTCCCCATCTGCTAGCAATATCCCCACTCCACAAAGCCCTTCTGGCCTCCTGTAACACAGCTGGGCACCATCACTTTGCCCATGCACTTTAACTGACACGGGCTTTGCTGTCTGTCTCCTTCACCATAATTTAAACTCCTCACAGGTCAGCAACATATGCCACTGGTTTTTGCACTAATAAAAGTACAACTGTGTATCTAATGCAGAACAGGCAGTCTTATAAATCAAACCTGTTCAATATATGCTGTTGTTGCTTCTGTTGTTGTTGAAAGAAAGGTGAAGAATAAAGTTCTGTTCTTGAACGCCTGAAATGAAAGCATTCACATTCACAATCTAAGCAACACAGCAAGTGTTTTGAGAACCAAGCATGTACAATATTGGAAAGTGTCTATGATAAGGGTTCCTTTATCCCCGGCACTAGGAAAATACTTCAGTGGCAAAGCAACTATCTTATGTCCTTACGGTGGCTTTCTGCTGTGCATTGAGGAACAGGTGCCAGCAATTTAAACAATGTAAAATGGCACCTAGATATTACCAGTGCACCCTGTGTGTTTTGTGTCTCATGGTTGTAAAAATTGACCCCAACTAAAGTGGGTAATGGTATAAGCTCTTTTTAGAATGGCGATCAAGAAGTGGTATGTTCTGTGATTTGTGGTTCCCTGGAGACATAATCCCTTAGGTGCTGCACACCAGAGATGCTAATTTAGTGGAGATGGATTGCACTAAGGTCTTTGGCTTTAGAAAGTCAGGTGGTTCACAAAGGACAGGTTGGTTGACCCAGGGTCCTAAGGTTTGAAAAAAAAGCATTACTTCAGAACTAATTTACCTTTCTCAAATACAAATTCGTGCACAAAACAGTCTTCATCATTGATGGCAATGAGTAATACAAAAGTTTTCTTAGACAATGAAGTACAAGAAGTTTAAATTCACTATATCTGATTGATTATAAAAGTAACACATTACTATACAATAGTCTAAAGAAAAAAATTCTTTGATTTCACCATCAAGATATAATGGAAAATAATATTGCATTTTCTTCCTGTCATTCAGTTGTGATCTTGGGGGAAAATGGGTTATTAACACGTTAGATATCTCGTATATTTTTAGCCTTTGTATACCTCATTTTAATTTATCTTCACAACTCTGCAAGTAAGTGTATTTTGGGGTGAGGAATTACTGGCTTGATCAACATCATAGAGCTAATAGCAGAGAAGGCCCTACTACTCCAGAACTTAAGCATGCTCTTTCCTTTCATCCCAGTGTAATCCATGCACACGTACACACACACACAAAATTTTACAGAATTGCATGTACATGAAGTTTACAGTTTAGTAACCTGTTCTTTATTTTCCACTTGACACTACTGTCAGCTTTCCCCCGTGTTATTAAATATTTGTCAAAAACTTGATTTTAATGCCAACATTGTCTTCTAGTAATTATGTCTCATAAATCATTTGCCAATCTCCATGCTTCTGGTTACTTCCAAGTAGTGTCAAGTGGAAAATACATGATTTCTAAGGCAAAAAAACAAAAAACACTATTGTAACTCATAATTTATTCGAAATTTAAGTTTCAAGTAAATTCAAACATTTTATTTTATTTCACTCAACTTAAATGCCAACAATAAAGTGATTGGTTGTTGGCTACATATTGATCTTTTAAGTTCATGTAACTCACAAATTTTATGGTTTATCTAGTTTATTGATTAAGCTAGTCTTTTAGTCTCCTTTTATCTTCTTTTAAATAATTTCACTGCTTTAAATGCAAGATTATTATATTTATAGGGGCTTATCTATTTTGAGAAATCTTTGCAGGCAACTTAAGACTTTAAAAAGAGAAACAGAAAGACCCACATAGCTAAAAACTTAAACAGTCAAACAGTTGTGACTAATTTTATCTAGAAAGCCACTGCAACTCTGAACCGCTGTCCTGATCAGCTAAGACAAAAATGGAAAGACATAAGCAGCTTATTATCTGATTAAAAGAAAGCACACCCCTTCACCTAGGAAGGAGGAAACATTTTGAGCAGTGAGCTCTAAGTTAATTTATCATGTGGGCCTAATAGAAGAGACAATGCACCATGTAATGGATAAGGGCTTCAAGGGGAGTTTTAACAAAAAGTATAAAGATGTTCTCTCACAGTCATTTCTTCTAGCAACCCTCAATAAAAGTCAAGGACATAATGTGAAGTAGTAATTCTGTAAAGGGATTTTGTGGGAGCAGAGACGGACGATCTAAGTGTGATAGGACCTGCCATAGGGCAGACCTCAGGGAATCGGGAGATGAATGGTAAGAGCTCTCTCGGGCTATTCCTCTCACACATCACTTCTCTGAGCCAGGATCTGCAGAGCAGAGCAATTCAAAACTAAGATTGCTTGCAGGTCCTGAAGTGCAGGTATTCTGCATTATCGATTCCAAGGAGACCCAGGTGCTTCACACATTAAAGTGGAAGGGGAGATACTAACATTTTCCCATGAGGATTAGGAGCCTGATTGGACACACATCATTACACTAAAGTGGGAAATGGTTGGGGGCCATGACTGTCCACAAAAGGCATCTTGAATCAGTTCAAATGCTTGAACTTTGTTCAGGCTCCAGAGATTTGCGGTAGGAAATCTGCACACTGATTTTGGCTTGCAAAATGGTAAGAGCGAGGGGCAGTACAACCGTGTTTATCATAAACCATGTTGTGTGTACTTCAATTGCTCAGCCAGGTCTACTACACTGCAGCCTCTACTGGGCCCTGCATGGTCTGCCTGCGTGAAGACACTGGTGGGCTCCTTGCCCGTCTGGCTTCTGGTTGGGCTCTGCGAGTGAGAAGCATCAGCAGTTCAGAAAAACACAAGGAAATAGCTTGAGTGGTCTCCTTGGCACCTCCTGGCACTGTCACCTTGAACAGGTTGTGTCCCTTTACCCCAACTGATCAGGTATGTGCTGTCTCTGGGTTCTGGAACTACTTCCTCCCTCACTCCTTCAGACTTGGGACTTGGAGACTTTAATGGTTTCCTGTTGCCTACTTTCTGGTACTGCCCACCTCTTTAGCTACCCCTAGACCTTGTCCACATCTCTTCAACAGTCCCTCTTATTGAACTCTCCGCAGATTATCTAATTCATGCATGCCATCAATTTATTGCCTGGAACGTGCCCAATACCCCTATTTAATTACTTAAAATCACACTACACAATTGTCTGTGGCAATATAGAAGGAAGTGAATTAAAGCTAACTGAATAAATACTATGTGCCAGATACTGCACCAAAAGATTTAAAATCGCCTTCAACCCTGAATCACCTCACTTAACTTTCTTATTTTAGATATAGATGCCCTAAGTTTCAGAGCTCTTTGTTGTCATTGAACATATTTCCAGCTCTAAAACTATGAATCCTCAGTGGAGTCATAGTTTCAATGTTAAGAGTCTCAAAAATTAAATAGTATGCAAAGAATGCATCAGGCAACAGGATTAAATACACACAACAAACAATGGCTAACATGAAGTTTATAATAGAATGCAGTAATTGTGGAGACTTTCATTAAAGAATTAGAATTTACTTTGTTTTCTGATGAGCTGAAATAATTTGGGGGCAATACGGAAAGGGCATTGTAGCTAATAAAGGGGATGAAGTCTGGAGGGGTGAAGATATAGCTGTGGAAGGCAGAGTTAAAGATGAGAACAGGGAGGTAAGGTGAGAGTACCCAGAGGCACGTGTGTTTTTACTTTAACTTGAGATGGTGGTTAATGGAAAGATCCTTGGGGATTTTAAACCAGAGGATTGGCCTGGGGTCTGGGCTAGCACACAGAACGGATTAGAGAAAGACATGGACAAAGAGGTCCTGACATTCGGCACTCAGAAAAGATAGCAGGCTGAGGTTCTAGACACACTTTTGTGGTAGAATTGATACAGAGTTTTTTGCCAGTGGGCTAGAAAGAAAGACATCAAAGTTGGGAACCAAGAAGTTACTCAGTTGCTATGAAAAACAATTCCTAAGGTACAAAACAGAGTATCTTTGAACATTTTTCCATTTCATTGTTTATTTTGTACAATGTTTGCTTTCTCCTTTCAGGTGTAGTCCCCAAAAAATTCCTACCACCAGTTCACCAATGCACCATCTCCATAATCCTTGCATTTTTCACTCCCCTATGAAACAGAAATTTTGGTAGAATATTAGGTTTTGAGGGCACATCATCTTTATTGCCTATGGGTTAGGAAAGTGAAACTATATGATTTCACCTCCTTCTCACAGGCAGAACCTGAATTCCTTCAAAGGATAATAAATACCACTCAGATATGGCTGCAACTTGCCTAATTAACCCCTAACTGCCATCTTGATGCTTCCTGTCCTAAAGAAGTCTCTATGCTTTAGTCTCTATGCTTTTCTGGAACCTATGAAGAAAAAAAGTAGCTATTTCTGAAGAGGCATTAGGGGAAATATCATTATTCCAAGTGTTTTTATTATAACCCTCCAACTAGACTTCTCTATAATCATCCAGTCTTCAAGTGAATAGCGTCAGAGTAATACTCCCACATAATGATCCTACTATTATTAAAGTCCAGGTAAAGTATAAACACATCCAGAAACACATTAAAGTTGACCTTCAAGAAATGTTGAGACATTATGATTTGAGTGACCTGCAAAACAGAGGTATCTTGCTACCCAGTCAGAAGGTAAAAGTCTACCAGCTTCTGGATTTTCTAAAACTAGATTCTAGACCAAGGTCAATGAAAACCAGAGCTAAGGCCAAGGTAAAAATGGTAACACTTATTTCAAATAAAGGTGGGGAATGAAGTCAGGTTTAGGAGAATGAAGCTAGCCAACAAGAAACACACGAGTCTAGGAGTCTAAATTATAAAGATTTAGATGTTCTTCTTTAACTACATTATATAGTACTTTTTTTTTCACACACTGACTTCATGTGAACACTGAGACGTGGAAAGAAATGGTGGCATCTAGCTGGGGAGGAGGGAAACAAGCAGAAGATGGTGCAGTCAAAGCTAGACAAGGAGGATGGGGGGGGGTGCCTCTGGGACACCATGATCTGTTGTGGCTCCTGCTGACAATGCTGCCTGCTGTTCACTTGTCTCCACTCATAGGATCTACCATCACAGAGACAGGGACACTTTCCTTAAAACAAATAAAAGGGAAACATAATCCTATGAGTGGTAGGTCCACTCATAGGATCTACCATCACAGAGACAGGGACACTTTCCTTAAAACAAATAAAAGGGAAACAATTAAGTCCAGTGACAGTTACAAAATATGATCCAGGAATGAGGGATATTAGGACTGAAAGGAGTCAGTTATCCTTTGACAAATTAGACCTGCCTAGAGATTTAAATTACACCAAGCCCAAGGTCTGCCCAAGCCCATCCATCCATCAGAGTGTCCCATGTTTTGAGATGCAATCTGAGGTTTCCCAGTTTCTCAGTGGAAGCCACCGGGGCCTCTTTCTCTCATTCTCCTTTCAAGAGGAGTGACAGAGGTGGTATCCATAGTACTGAAAATATTAATACAGTCCACAGAAAAGAAGGAAAAGTGCAGCCACTTAAGATGAACAGCTCAGTTGTGTTGCCGTTTTATGAGGTAGTCATGCCTTGTGAAATGACAGGTTCTGACTAAAAACAAAAATTTTCAAAGTCCAAATTTTAAAAACACAGCTAAGATGCCTATGTTTTAAAGGCTAGGGGCATTGAAATTCTAAAACTGGGTTCTAAACAAATACTTATTTTTTATTAACTACATACTGCATTAAGATCAACTTAAATTTTAAAGAGTCAGAGTATTGTTGTGGTACAGATTTTTGACAGTGGGTTTTAAGTTATTTAAAGAACTGGTTGACTGCACACACTTCGCATCTACTCAAGTGTAGCGGCCAATGGACTCTTATTATTTTATAAAATCATAGCCTGTCAGAAGGATCCTATAACAAATGCTTACTTTCTTTGCTAAAGACTTTTGTAACTTAAAAACAAATTCAAACAATGAACACAAACTAAAAATACAACTATTTCATCTCACAATAAATGATATGGAATAGAATAAAAATATAAACCTGCCCTTGCTTTTCAACGTTACTTACTGTGTGTCTGCACTGTGCTACTTTATTTATATGGGGTCTTCAAATTAAACTTAGTTGGACCTGCTTCCTATGTGCATTCTCAAAAGTCCTATCTAATGTGGATTTTACAACATAAAAGGAGGCCTTGCTCAAGCCTGCCCAACCACAGAGGGTGAGATCAGCAATGAAATGTAGATTTCAGCCTAGCCTCACACCTACTGGCACACCTCATTTGCACATTGAAATGTTTCACATTGTAAGTAAACTTAATTTTTAAATTCACTAGGTGGCGTTATTCTGATGAACTTTACCGTGACATCTTTTATAGCACAAATACTTAGATTTCACGTTTTGTAAAAAGTTTCCTTATATTGGAATTTCTTAAAATAGCTACTCTATATACATGATGTCTTTTAAAAAATATCAGATTTATCACTGGAGGAAAAATAGGCTTTGCTTAAGGCAAAGTAAAGTTGTAAGTCTGAGGGGGCAACTTTTAAACACTTTTTATTGTTTCTCACAGCATGAGACTTATTTTATTCTTAATAGAAAACACATTCTTTATCCATGATACAGTAGATTATGGCAGGTGCAGCAAAAGTATGTGAAACACAATGAAGATCTAGCAGTCTAAGGACTATATTGAGGAGTAGTGGTTCCTTTGTTTTGCTGCAAGTCTTTTAGACAGAAAATAGTGCCATTATTTTAAATAACCAGAATCATGATTTCTTTATTTCTAAAATGAAAAAGGTCTATGTAATCTATACTCCTCAAAAGCACCACGTTTCAACTCTGAAGTAGTGATAATGTATGTTATAGAGATAAAACATAAAAGGAGTTTTTCAAAAATACATATAAAATGATTTTAAATGTATTTAAGAGAAATACACACTTCTGTGGAGAGTAATTCTCCACAGAATTACCATCCATCAAGTAATAATCTGAGCCGTTAGGAGTTTAAAAGAGTTTATCTTTTTAACAAAGAGCTTTTCTGTATTTAGCTGGTGACCCCAAAGAGGACGTGGACCCACACAAACAGCTGTGCGTTACCAGAACTTTATAGATGTGATGAAAACAAAGAAAAGGAAGTCCATGGCAGTGACTAACCACACTGTACATTCAAAACAATGACCGCACTGAAAATCATTAAAGAGGCTGTCTGTTTACTTAGGTTTGGAACAATAGATGACATTTGACCCCAACTTTTTAGCCCTTCTTTTGTTTGTCTGCAAATAATCCCTTATTTTACTTATATCATATTTTAGAATAATGCAAATATTATTAGTAGTATTAACTGACACATAAACAGCATACAGCTATAGCAGCTGTGAGTCAGATTACTGAGAAGTATCTAGAAGCATTTCTAAGTAAGCCATACATTCTTTATTCTCGAGCACATATTTTTTTTAAAAAAATCAGAAATAATGAGTTTCACAGAGGCTAATGATCAGATTTTTTTCTAAGAAAAATATCACTTATACACAGGAAAGAGTTATCAAGGAGTTAAACATACTAATTTTGAACATACTCATGTTTTGGCTTCCTTAAACTTACAAGCTGCCAAGCAGATGTTTTTTTTTTTTTCCCCCAAGTTTTCCGATTTGCCAAGTTTTCACTTGGAATACATTTGTACACTGAAGTCAGGGTAATTTAATTATAGAAACTTGGGTACATAAAGCAAGGCAGTAAGACACATATCTTTCCTGATCTCAACATAAACAAATTACAGTGAACTTTGATTGAGCTACCAGCACAAACTTTCATCTTACTGACAGGAGGGAAACTGTCAGCAGCTGCACACATCTGCAAGGCAATGAGGCAGATGCTGCCGCCACACGCAGGTTGATCCCCTACACAAAACTGAGTCCCGTGTTCTCAGAACTGAATGGAGTTGCTCCCCTCGACAGACTTCCCAGACACTTGACAGAATGCCAGATCGGCTCATCAGCTGTCACTGCCAGCCACGATTTGACTATTTTCGTACAACCAGAAGAAAAACAAACAACCGACAAAGTATCAAACTAGAAGTCATCTCTATTATTTCTGATAACCTTGTTCATTGAACCCTGGGAAGTGTCACTGCACCCTGTAACTAGAAAGTCGGCATATCGCATTGCCAAGTGGAGACTAAGAACTGTGCACATATTTGTGCCCAGCAAAGGAATGAAAAGAGAACTTTGAAATCCTCAATGGCTGGCCCCTGACAATGCTGTTTCAAGAACAGAAGGATCTCCTACCTGGAGCCCTCTTCGTCTTAGAATGCTGGACTCATCCATCTCCCTCTCTGCTTTCTCTGAGCCTCTCACAACAGTCTAGCCATGCTGTTCTACCTCTACACTTCAGCACGCTAATTCAGAGCCGGCAGCTGCTAAACACTTACATCACGCTCTAGCTGATTGGAGCCCAGAGTCAGCTGGTCCCGTTTAGTTATTCACTCCAGCAACTTCGGAGATCACGGAGGCTTGCAGTTCGGAGGGAGAGCGCAGCAAGTGGGCGCAGACACCTAGCGCATTTATCCAGGCAGAGGAGACTCCTGCTATTAGACAGGAAGCCGTGGGGTCCCTGTCTTCCCTCCTCCAAAATGCTGGCCCTGGCAGATGACCAGTAAACTGCTTTCGGCAGTGGCTTCGGGTCAAGCCCCTTCTGAAGCAACTATAAGGTCAAAGTGGCTAAGTAAATCAGCGATGACAGACACCTCTGTAAAAGGCAGCCGCTGATTGGGATGGTGAAAAACTAGGGCACAGCTGGGCAGCCAAGCAGCACCACCATGCCTGGTGCTCATCTTTTCCGGAGGCATCAAAGGAAAAAATGTAGCAGAATACAAACACTGCCTGAAAATCTGAGAAGGAAAGGCTCAGAAGGCTGCTCTCCAGCCACAGGGGAACACTTCACACCTCCCAGTGTGAAAGCCAGTTCATTTACATAAGTACCTCCCCCACCACTCAATTCCCAGCCCAAAGACAGAAACATTTGAGATTTTAATTTCTCTCATGATAATAACTTAAATCTACTGACACCTGCCCAAAATGTAAAAAGGAAAAAAAAATTCTATGAGCTATCATTAGTTGGAATATTAACGTATTTATAGTCTATAAACAGTTTAAAAAAAAAAAGGATTCCCATCATGTGCAATTTCACAGTCTGTTTCAGCTTGTTTACTCCGCTCTTCCTCATCTTATTTCAATTCAAAGCAACCAAGAGATGAATATTAAGTTTTCGTTACTGGCCTGGCACAGGAGTAACAATATACAATAGGACCAGTTTATAATAAATTATTCCCCCTTGATTTCTATTCAAAAGATAATGAAATTGAGAGAATAGTTGGGTTTCTTAGGACTGGCTGCCACTTGTCTGAGAAACACCACCTCCTTTACTCCCTCCAACACAGTCTCTTTCTTGAAATAAAGACGGTCAGCAAGGAAGGCAAGCATGTTCATTAAAACCAGTCATTCCTTAATTTTACCTAATGCAGCTATCAGGCGATTTCTAAATGTGGGGTTAGAGAAGGGAGTATCTAGTGTGTCCTTATCTGTTCATCTGCTATTCCACTAGCTTTCTGTCTCTTTCTGGCTGTCAACACACTATTAGGCTTGCTATCAATTGATTAGATTATGTCATTAAAAACAGCACAGGGATTTATGAATCTAACCACTGAAGAAAATTGATTGCATTTTATGTTCCCCTACAGTCTTTGCATACATCTCCAGACATACAAAGAGAAACCTTGTCAAGAATGCCACCACTAGCCCAGGCATGAGCAGAGAAGTGTGTCAGGATGTTTTTCCACTTAGGCGCACTCCTCTGATACTACGTAAGGAAGAAAAGCCCCACGAGTTTTTAGTTCTTCCTCAAATATGAAGGAGCTAAAAGCAAAGCAGCACTGCAAAACTCATGCAAATCCACACCAAAGTACTCCCAAATTCTAGTACAATTTTTCAAAGATGTTTAAAACCACACATTTTTACTTAAGTTGAAGGACCAAAAAAAAAAAAGGCAAAAACTAGAGAGATCAACCTACTATGTGTGGCAATCTGAGAAGTTAGTAGAGCTTTTACACTTCCACTTGGAGGTGTTCCTGCAAAAGGACTGTCTTGTTCTCCAGTGAAAACAAAAGGAGGAACTGGTGTTGCCCTTTCTGCCTCAAACTGCACCCCCAGAGGACCCTGCAAGCAATTCCCTCAAGTTCAAGTATTAACTTAGCCCAAGTACCTGGACAGCAGGTCAGAACACACAAGGACTTAAACGTCCTTGTTAACTGTCCACACTGGCAAAAGAAAGGCCTTACTTAGAAAAAAACTCTTGACTCAGGAAGCTCAACTTTTAAAAACAAAAGCCAAGCATGGCATCGCGAGACACACTTGTGCTAAGGCCTGTGGTCTTCACTGAGCCGGTCCTTAGAGACAAAGGACTGAAGGGCAGCAGGGTTTCATGGAGGGCACCAGCTCTCACTAGAGAGAAGGAAGGGAAAAATCTTTTCACCTAGATATAAAAATCCCAGATTGCCAGGAACAACAACAACAGAAAAACAAAAACTAGCACACAAGTATTTATCCTGTGACCAATCTAGTAAGCAAGTTGGAAGTGCTTGCTTACTATCAGACAACATTTTGAGGAAACAGTCAGAAAGTCAGATGATGTGTGTCCCAGATAAGTGGGCTTGTATGCACCTTAGTCACTTGGCAGCTAATCTTGTTTGGGAGAATGGGAGGGATAAAAAGAAATTTGGCAAAAGGTGAAACATATTGTTCATCATAAAGGAATATTTGATATAAAAATCCAGGTTAGTATTCAACCATTAACTAAGTCTATGATAAGGATTATGACCATTGCACTCTCAAATCTAGTATGAAAAAAATATCGATTACCTGTCAAAATGTATCACTTGGAGAAGTGATACACATACATTTTAAAGAAATAAAACCAGCCAGAGGCAAAAACATTTGGGACAAAAATGAAAGGCTGCTGAAAAATAACATCAAGCAATAATGGCTTAGCAGAGGGAATAGTAAAAGGAAAATTGCTACATTTACCCTTTGCTATATATTTTCTCATCAAGATAAGCCATGTGTTAAAATGCAATAAAAACTTCAGATGACACTATTCACAGGTAGTAATTAGGATCTAGCCTAATTTCCATTAATAAACTCATTTTTCCTGCAATTTTATACCTTCCTGGAATATGTTCACAATATTGTGAGTCAACTCACAAAGTACCAACCTCAAAGTGTACTTCTTTTACAAGTGTAGTCAAATAAAATCTGGTAAGCTTTGACATTATAATCTGACGCCTGGAGATTCATAGTACTTGGGTTTTTTTTTTTTCTTTAGTTATTTGCATGGATAAGTTACATCCATATTTTTGTAAGTGTAATTTACTTCAGAGATACTCAACATCATGAACACTGCAATAAAGGTCAAATTTAAATTTTATTAATTATTATACCAAATGACTCATAGAAACACAAACAATGCCAAATTCTAGGAAAAATCAAGGAAGGGTGAGAAACATTTGGCTGCACACATTTTCACCAAGGAGCAAAGGAAAAGTTCTGTCATCACTACCTACACTGGTAAGAGGACACAGGCTTGTCACCTGATTTACTGATCAAACACTTTAAAAAATCTTAGAAGTGACCTGTGCTTATCACTTTCAAACCGGTTATCCTTTTGACTGGATCCCTTTTGACTGAACCCACTCTGCAGCGACTTCATGTTCACCTGCTGCAAGGAAAATTGCAAGGAGTTTTTTTAAAAAGTGCAGATGGGGGAAATTTCCAAATTTAGCCTTGTCCACTTCTTCCACAGACCTATTCCACTCCCAGTCTTTGGCTCCTGAAGCTGCTATTCAGAAGCCAAGGCTGCTGATGGCAGAGGGCAGGGAGAGGGTCAGTTCCTGGTGGAGGGAGGGGGGTTCTCCCTGCCCATCAGCAGGGGGTGGTGGTCTGATAGCATTGGCTGACCCTGCCCCACATCCTACCTGAGGCATCAGGTTGCTGGGAATGTGGTCTCTAGTCCCAGTTTTGATAGGACAATCTATTCCAGTCCTCTGTGTATTTGTGTGTGTGTGTCAGTGGTCACTGCATAGCAAGGTAGACAAATCACCCCAAAATGCACAAAACATCATAGCCTGCCCCACAGTATTTGGCAAGAGATCATAGTATTGTATGTCTCTATCAATGCCAATATGGCCAAGTGGATAAATCCTTCCATCCAACCATTTGCTCATTCATTACCTTTTCCACTGACAAGATAAATGCCAGTAGCCAGTGAATTTTTTTAAAGGTAATGTAAAAGGTTATGAAATGTTACAAAGGGGAAATGTCACTGGTAAAAGTACATTTGAGTAGCTGTTATTGTGACTATAATCATAACCCTGTGCCAATCTGAGTGGTAACGAAAACCCCAAATGCCAGTGGCTAACAGAACTGTGAGAGTTGTTCAAAATGTAACTTTCAGTGCTGATATTTAAATTCCTTCTTAATTTCTGCACTTTATTTCCCCCCTTTCATTACTTCTAAATATTAATAGGCAACATTTATGGATTACATATGCCAATTACAGCTCTCACTGCAGTAGTCATCTTATGCAATCTCACAACGGCCCTATAAATTAACAAATATCACCCCCATATTTACAGAGAAGCAAACTGAGACTCAGAGAGGGCAAGTACCTTCCTGAGCTTCCACAGCAAAGGCAGAACTGGGACACCAAATTGGACAGGCTGACTGCTGAGCAGTGTTCTTAAGTGCCCTACTGCCACTTGGGGTTTAAATGAAGGAGGAAAAAGTACTTCAGGTGAAACAAATACATGTAAAGTCAGATTTTTTTTTAAAGCGTCTGAGGGAAAAATAAACACACCACAAGCTGTCAGTGGTCAGAAGCCACCAGAAAGAGCATTGAAATCCAGGTCCCACTGCATGTGTGTTATAAGGGAAAAGGAGCAGGGATCCCACTGCATTAGAGCAGAAGCTAGAGAGTCCCTGAGCAACAGCAGGTGGATAGGGGAGGAGGCTGGCCAGAGACAAGGTAGAGGATGGCCTTTCTTTCTTAAATGTCTACAGGGCTCCCGGGCTCCACACTGAGTTGGGATAACCACTCTTCTGCTTCCTAATTATAACTCCTTGTAACACGTATTTTTGTCCACATGGATTCCACAAAACCCAGACCACCCATGCCATTCACCTGTGGGCTCTGGCTAGTTCTTCATTTTCTAGCCTAAGACTCCACTTTTTCTGGAATGTGCCATTGAGGGACTCTGTATACCACTCTTTCCTTTTACTCTAGATGACTCAAGGCAATGTTGCTCACTCTATTCTAAGCAACCCTGCAAAGAAAGAGAGGGGAAATCCCAACCCTGACTTTTCATTTTCTAAAAATCATAATTCTTCAGCATCCTTAGAAGTATGACTGAGAATGAAAGCCACTTCCTGTCTAGGCTCTACCTGTGAGAAATCTACTGGTCTGGCTCAGTCCCTTAACTTCCTTGAACTTCTGTTTCTCTTGCATAAAGAGAAGACATGACTGAAGGGTTAGGATGAGACAGGAGGTGACAAGGAAGAGGCCACCTGCTGGAAAATGGGCAATGTTCCCACTAACAAAAGGTCAGAGAACCTCCGGTACGTCCCTCAGGACACCTGGTCCCCCTCTATTGTACCTACAGTCCAGACTCCCAACTCTCCTCCTGTTTCTCTGGGCTTTTATCAACCCCTGAGTATCTGCTTCACTAACTCAAGCTACTTGAGTTAGTCTTCACTTCAAGACTCCTTCATGTTGCCCAGGAATAAGTGGGAGGCTGAGGACTGAACTGAGCAGCTCAGAGGTCCCCATTGCTTCTCTCCAACTCAAAATCCCGAATACCCACTACAGGATTCATGGTAACTATGAGAACACTCATTTCATTCCCAATATTAACACTGTGATATTACAACATTACTGCTCCATATTAGTGTACTAATCTTTAGAAATTACTTATTTATCAATGTAACATAGAAGTGAACCAGATATCTATCATCAGTATTCCAAATATCTCAGTGCTCAAGAGTAGAAAAGACACCCGAAATAGGTTCCATTCTATTAAGCCCCAGGACCTACAGTGCACAAACACTGAAACCATGGACTACCTTGTCCTATATTTTAAAATAGTCATTTGAAAGTTAGAATTGAGTTCTAATACCTAAAGTCAACAAAATTAAAAGAAATATCAGTTTGTATTGTATGTGTCCTTTTTGTCCCAAAGATCAAATTTTAAAACCATCAGGAAGGCGACTGAAACAAAGGCTAGGTCACCTTCTAGGGAAAGAAGGAATTTTTCCCACTTAAAGGAATAAAGAGGGCCTAATACCTTCCCACTCATAATACACCCAAGTCTGGCATTATCCAAAGAGTAGCATTCTCTAAACACATTGCATGTAATAAAAATTGCAGGTAGGGTCAGGAGCAAGCATATACCTATGAAATCCGCTGCATCCCACACTCCCTGCATTTAGCTCCATTTTCCATCCTGCCAGTGACTGGAGACTTTTTAAGAGAATGCAACTGGAGATTTCTACAATGTAACATGCGTGATTCCATGTGATGCTTTTCACAAGAAAGCTATATTGTCTTGACGTTTGCATCACCTTTTTTTTATCTAATTATTTCTGGCATATTAGCCATCAAATCACTACTGACACTATGACAGGAATCATGGCATTGAAAAAATTACATCCTAGGAGAAAATAATAAAATATAAATCACATACATAATTTTCTTTTGAACATTTTAACAATGACACCCTCATATACATATGAAATATAGCAGACTATCCTCATAAATGCCCCAGCATCAATCATGGCAGGAAAATATTCTCTACTTTGCAAACACACGGATCCAACAAAATATAGCATTTCTAATAAAACTGGGTAATACAACTTCATTTTTTTCATATGAGAACACTTATGAAGAGCTGACAATTGGAAATAGCTCCAATATATTTTTTTCGATTATGTTCCTTCAGCTCTAAATGATACATGACTAACACTGGCACCATGAACTAATAATTAGCTAACGCCTGTATTTCAGATTAACATATAGACTAAGGTAGGAGTACATGCTGACAGTGGTGCACCCCAGGATGGCTATCCATGGCATGAGTTGTAGAATAAAGTGTGCTTGTGTGTGTGTGCGTGTGTATGAACAAAACCTGGCATCCTCTAGTATCTTATGAGGTTCTAAAACAGAGATATTTATGAAATTATTCAGAAAGTGATGCAATATATCTAGAGAGTAAGGTCAAGAAAGATTTTATTTAACTTTTGAACACTAGCCTCATTATTCCAAGCATTGTCAGACTTGGACACTATAAAAATATTTTCATTTTCAGGCTACAAACCTTTTAAACTTCCTTTAACCCTAGAATGACAAGAAGTTAAGTTCTAGGTTAAACTTCTCTACAAATAAATGCAAGGTGAAAAATATCTGGAAAACCTTCTAAGGAAAAAAATTTGGCTAGTTACTTTGGATTTGAAAACTTGTGGCAGTTCCTCAAAATGCTAACAATGGATCTTTCATACAACCCAGCAATTCTATTTCTAGGAATCTATTGAAAGGACATAAAAACACTAACTCAAGAAAAAATCTGCACGCTTAAGTTCATTGCAGCACTCTTTACAATAGCCAAGATATGGAAACAACCTTAATGACCCAAACAGATGACTGAATCAAGAAGATATGATATATACATACAATGGAATACTACACAGCAATCAAAAAAGAGACAGTGATGCTACTTAAGACAACATGAATTGAGCTCAAAGGGATTATGCTAAGTGAAATAAATCAGAAGGCGAAAGGTAAATATTTGGATGGGTCTACCTATATATGGAAAATAGAGAAACCAAACCGAAAAGATCGAAGACAAGTCTTGAAAGCTGATCAAAGATCTGAGATAAGCAGGAAAGAAAGGGGAGGGAGAGAAAAGGTGAGAGAGATGAAAACAGAATGAGGAAGAGCTGTGACTAAGGTTACCAGAAGGGAAGTGTGGTGGGATGGGAGCAAAGAGAAGACGGTATGTCCAAAAGAGGATTACCAACACTGGTGGTAGGTATGGTGAAGTACTATATTTGTAGAGACACAAACCTATATCCCTAAGAAATGCCCTGTATTGTACATCAACATTACCTCCATAAATATAACTTTAAAAATAAATTAAAAACTTAACTGACTGAAGATAATATGCTAAATAAAAGTAGAATGGGATTCCATGCATAGAGTAATTGAGCATGTCACTCTCCCTACAGCCAGGTGTTCATAGTGGCAGCCAAAACAGCACAATGCAGATCTGAAAAGTCTTAAGCAAGTGACGATTTTAAATCCTAACAAGGATTTAATTCTGAGGTGTAGACTAGTAATATCATTGTGAACTTATCTATTATGTACAAGTAACAAAGCACTTCTGGGGTCAATTCCACAAATACTGAGCAGCAAAATAGGTCTGAGGTAGGTTGTGCATGTGTGTGTATGTGTGTGTGTTTCTTTTGGGGAAGAATTCAAGGTTCAGATGCTCTCCCTGTAGAGTATCTGTCTTCCAATTACTCCCCACACGTGATATGCCTTTCCTCCCGTTATCCTGCACTAACATGGCATCCAATTCAGAAATGAATAGAAATGGAGTTGGTGGCTGCCTCTCCTGTCCAGCTGATGCAAAGTAAGCTCTGATTGAGACTGTGTCCTGTAACAGCAAGCAATGTATATCCCCCTTCTCTACCATATTAACTCGTCTTCTAGCATCCCTTCAATGTGCTCTTCAGAGAAACACAAACTGTGCTCTAGATTCTACCTCATTAATCCTCATCAGTTTCTTGTGAAATAGAAAGGAAAGAGACTGTCCAATTTACCAACGAGGAAAGTAAGGCAATAAGGTTAAAAGAAGAACTCAAGGTCACGAACACTCTGAAAAGGCAGAGCTGACCAAAGAAGCCGGCTTCCCAGGCTCAGCCCCAGAGCCCTGACAGCAGTCACGTTCAGGCCTCCCTTTCCCCACAATGTCACAGTCCACTCTGAGTCCTCCGATAGCAACTCAAAGGCAAAAGCAATCCTGCAAACCTACAAATAGACACACAAAAACACATGTGTTGTGCCCACACATATGCATAGAGAGGGTGGAAAAGAAACATTAAATAAAGGGCAGACCCAGGAGATACATGTACAAAGACCAAAGGACACAGTATTATTTACATCTATCCAGATGAGCAAGGAGACACTAAAAACAGAGTTGAAATGTTAAGTGCATAGACCACAGATCAATCTGTTTTGTTTTTGTCTTTCAGTGACAAAGTTTCTCCCAACACTATAAAAATATACAGTCCTACATTAATACAGTCCTACTCAAAAAAACCACATGATACTTGGGGTGATGTTCTATATTTAGTCCGTGACTCTTCCCTAAAGTCTCTTTTTTTTCCTTTGTCTTTGTCAAATAAATACATGTCCAACTTTTTAGTAATATCTTAAAATTATGAGTATAATAGATGACTAGTGTAGTAAATCTGGAATATGAAAGGACACTAAAGTCACCTCTAATTTTAACAAAGTTACTTATCACTATTTAAATGCTAAAAAGACACATGCTTTTATACACACAGGGCCTGGACGTTTCTACAAAATGCTGTCTTTAAAAGAGTTCATAAAGTCAAAGGAATGGGTGGACTTAACTGAAGTAATATATCACAATCTTTCCCCACAAAGACAGTAAATATTTAAAAATTTTGATCCTCTGGATGCTGATTTCCTTTCTTAGATTTAGTTCCTCTCCGGTCTATATAAAAATGCAGCAGGAACTCTGACACACCATTCTGTAACATAAAGGAAATCTATCCCAAGTTTTAGAGAGTGATATAAAGTCACTACGTTCTGTTTGAAATCCCCAGCTCATTCATTTATATTCATTAATCTTAATGATATCATTAATGCACAATGTGTTTCATGAAACTAATTGTATTTTGCCAGAATCAAACATTAACAATTATGTCTCCCATTATCACCTAATAAAATAAAATAAAATTTAAAAAGTCTCAAGCACGTCAGAGTATTTTGGTATGGGAACTGATCTGCATTTTTAATGCTACAATAAATTGACCATATTATCATCAATTAGATAAATTAATATTCTTTAAGTACGTCAACAGGGAATTATTCCATTAGAAATCGACCACACTTTACACTCACTTCCTTGAGCCTTATTGAATATAGGCTTAGTCCTTCTTCTGTCCCCTTATCTAAAGCTGGCTTTTGTGACTCAAGCTAATGCCACAAAACAGAACATATTCTCTTTTAATTTTATATACTTATCATTGCTTTAAGCACAGACAGGAGATTACAAAGCCTCTGTTCTTCAAGTAAAGGAGAAATATCTACCTGGGCAAATAAATGCCCTCAGTCATAAGTGCATGATTTGTTGATTCACTGTATGAATAGTTATATTTAGCTTCTTGATTCAAAAAACCAATCACTAAGCATCTACTATGAGGCAGACACAAGATGAATGCTGAGAACACAAAGGGAAAACAGACTCAGTACCATCAGTGAGTAGTCATGGGACTTCAGTACACATGAATAAGTAAACAAAATACAGGGAGAGAAGTGGAGACACAGGACACACACTCAGGGCTAGTGCTGCGCCAGAGTCCAGAAAAGAGGACCCGAGAAGCCTGGGTGAAGGGGAAGGGTGCGAGGCAGTGGCACCCACATTTATCTGCACTTTGCAATCCTGAAAGATCTTGTCTACATTCCAGAGCTAAGGCACCCCAATGAATTAGATCACAATCTCCAGGGAGAGCTCCCAGGTGCTGACACCGCGCAGACATGTTTGCAACTGCTGGTCGAAAGGGCACAGGAACAAGTGGGGTGATGTGGAGACCTTCTGATGACCCAGTTCCTGGAATCTTCTCCATAAGTGGTTATAAAGCTTGAGAAAAGGGCAGGGGGAGAGAGGAGAGGGGAACTAGCAAGGAGAAGGAAGGACTGACTCCCAGGACCATAAAAAAGAATATAAGTTTAATATCTTTTTACCAAAGACTAGCATTTTCATGGAAAGACAAGGCACTTTTTTGTACAATTTTCCCTAAAATTGAAGTTCAGTGAACTGGATAAGTCCTATCTATCTCAGCCTTACTAAACACATTGCATGACTTAATTATTAAAAGCAAACAGGCTCCTTCATCTTTTCATTCTTGAGGTTTCTCCAGTACCACCCGGGCTCTGGTGATGATTTCATACCTCACCTGACAACCTTGAATGCCTGTCACAGCTCTCCTCTGAGACAGCAGGAAAGGGCATTTGTGAGGAGCCCATTAATTGTATTCTTTGCTGTCCTCTAAAGAGAAATATATACAATAGGATGTATGTATCCTATTTTACCTACACACAGTAGTCATAGATTAAATCTGACTCTAAACAACACATAGAGATTCCTTACCATAAGCCATGAGGAAAAATACAGATGTTCCTAAGGGGCAAAATAATGAAATTCTAACATCTTATTGGAAACAAAAAAAATTTAAATCCCCTCTGGCCTTCTAAAACATGTGTTTAGAGGTATGTTATCAATTTCACTAAGTTTTTAGAGGGAATATTTTAAGAGGTAAAGATGTTGGTTCGTTAGCACGCTTCTAAAGAGTCATTTTTAGCCATCTTTGAGTATGAAAAGCAAAACCAGTACATTTCACACAGAGTTGCTAATTTAGCTGTGGGGGTTAATTGCACATGCAATTAGAGTTACTAATAATGCATTCCAGCAACATGAAGTCTATTCCTTCAAGAAGGTACACCTAACATGTTTCACTAAAATGCTGTTTATACGTTATCTAAAGGAATTTCTCCAGTTCATTATTTCATGAACCTAATTCAAATATTTAAACCTAGGATATATCTGCCATAAATTATTGTCTAAAACTCAAAATGCTGCCAAAAATAATATTATTCGCTTGCTTACAGGAGTGATCTGCAGCTCAAATCTTATGGGAAAATCTCCATGTGACATGATAAAGCTTTTTAATTTCAAACAGACGTTAGCTTTCAAAAAGTTCTTCTTGACCGTTTTCTTAAGATAATTTGTCCTAAGTATTCCAACTATTTTTCTTCCACTTGACTTAGTGAGCCACCTTGCACACAGGGCATATTTTTCTCTCCCGTGCATTAGAATACATCATTTAAAAAAATCCTCAACACAGCCACTTCCAGCAATTGCAAAGGAGACTAGTTGATGCGCCACCTACTGGACAAAATACCATTTGCATCGGTAGACTTTGCCTTGTATCTCCCAGGTTTTGAAACTTGTTTCTCAGAGTTAATGGAGACCAAGATCAATGAAAATATTTTTTTTCAGGGTGTTGATATAAGAAGAAACATCAGATATGTTCAAGGTGATGCTATTTTCAGTGATCCTAACAGGATGGCACTGGCCGCTTAGACAGGTAGGGACAGGTAGGCAACGAAAGGTCCTGAGAGCCCCAGGAGAGAAAGCTGTTTACTTGAGACCAGAATGAAAGTGGTCACTTCCCTCCCCAGCTGATGACCCATCTCAAATTCAGAGCCCACCCAGTACCCACTACACAAAGTAACAGATTCTACAATCTTACAAATGCCATCCTGTGCATTAAAATGCACCAGTACACCCTCCCTGGTGGCGCAGCGGGTTAAAGCACAGCACTGAGAAGCTAAAGCCACTTCCGCATGAGTTCGTAGATCCCTGCCTGCCCTGGAGGTGACCACATGGCGTGGCAGACCTCTCCTGACCCGCCCGCTGCTCCCCTCAGCAGTGTACTTCGTCGATCTGCCTGTTCTGTTCCCCGCTCTGTCTCTGGTGAAGCCTCTCACCGCCCCTGAGCCTCTGGCCTGTACCCCAGTTCTGTATGCACAAAAAATAAATCTTTAAAAAAAAGAAAAAAAGAATGCACCAGTCATAAGCCGGTATTTTCCATCTCCTAATTTGTTACGAGGCCAAGTAACATCACAAACTCTGAAAAATACTGGACCCTCTCCTTCCCTGGGGCTGCAGAAGCTGTGAGGTGGGAACCGGTACCAACTGCCTGCTCCCTACTGAGACCTCTCTGGGGACCCAGCTCTCCTGAGGCTGGGATCAGGTGAAGTGTAGACTGCTCAGCTTCCCAGTTTGCAGGGTCCTAGACAAAGAGGCATTAAACGCCTTCCTAGACTCTACCTGCTCGTCACAATGCCCTTTCAAGGAGAACAGAGTGTGTTCACACAGCAGCACTAAAGATGCCAGGTGCCATTTTGTCTCCCCTTGACTATGATCAGTGGCAAACATCCCTCCCTTTCCTGCTAAACTCCACCTATCAGAGACATCTTTGCTTTTTTTTCTCTGTGTGTATGTGTTTTTTTTTTTAGACAATTTAAAAAATTAATATAATAGCTTAATTTTTACATCATTTTGTGCCTTTTTCCATCTCAGTTGTATCTTTGCTTATTCTGAGATGTCAAAATGGAGATTCCAGGTTCAGAACTAGAAAGTTCGCACCCTATTTCTCCTCAGTGAGTGAAACATTGCCATTCAAGCAGCAGTTTGTTGAAAATCTCCCTTTTTTGCCCATTTGGGTAATCTGTAAGTAGAACAACACAGCCGTACTATCAGAATTGGATATCCTGTTCTGAAGCAGAACCTGGAAAAAACTCTTTCCTGCATCTCACTCTCCTTCAGGGAGACTATCTGGCTTAAAAAGCATATGAGAATCTACCCCAGGCTCTTCTATGTAACTCTTGATTGTCCTTTGAGGCTATCACTTAATAAACTGGTCCTTTAATTTATCTTAGTTTTCTTAAGGGTGGAGAAAACACAACAGCTTGTATTAACCCTCCATTTCTTTATTTGGAAATTTTTCAAGCCTATAGAAAAATTAAGGAATATACAACAATAAATAAGTACACTCACACCCTTCACCTTAATTCACCAATTGTAAATCTCTCTTATTTGCTGTAATGTTTGTGGAAATAAAATGCAGACAATTTTTTTTAACTTAATAGAGTATCTCAAGATAAAAAGATAAAAGGATCTTCCCCAACCCCAAAAGGCAGTATATGGTCAATAGTACAGTGAGCAAGATTTCCCAAGAACACTTGTGACAAAAATTAGATTTCTTTAAAAACTTAGAATTGCAAAAACAGTTCTCATTAACATTTTCTGGGAATTGCTTCAATAAGGCTGGTTGAACTCTTGCATCATTCCACTTCATGGCTGAAAAACCATCCACTTCAAATTCTTCAATGTAGAAACGTAAAAACTGAGGTCCGGGGGCACTGCTGCTTGTTATCATCAGGCACCTTATAGCCAGTGTAAATAATATGCTTCACTAAGAGAGAGGTGTGGACTTCAGGAGGAAAAAAGAGAGAACTTGGAAGACAGGAGCTGAAGGGAGTAGGAGGAGTCAGCCAGGAATGGTGAAGGGCAACAGCTCCCCAAGTTCACTGACATTCACCCGCAGAAGAGAGTATGCTATGCTTCAAGGGCAAAACATGGGAGCTCATCCGAATCCTCTGACACCAGGCTCTCCCAATTCCCCTTCCCACCCTTAGCTTACACCCCTACCACAGGACCAACCTGCTTCATACATGGAAAACCTTTCTGTTTTTCCTCTGTGTAGATTATGCCTAGAAAGCTTCTTCTGACTGCCTTCACTGCCTACTCAATGCAGGTTCTTAGCAAAGAAAAGACTGGATCATGGCAAATGAAGCTTCACTGCATGTTACTCTTCAAAACACCCACCCCTCTGAGCAAACGCAGACAGGGACCCTTCTAGGCATGCACAGTGCAAGGTGCCTGTTTGTGGGCCATGTTGCAAAGTTTTGTGTTAGAGATGAGATGTTCTGAGTAGTTTTTGTCTTCAGTTCAAGATATACACATTCTTTTTTGTTGAAGATATTATCTAAGACTGCTTTCAAAATTCCTAAATCAATAAAAAAAAACAATTCGACAATAGAATATTAATTCCCAGTAATACATCTTCCATTGATCATTTCCTGGGTACACTTCCTGATCTGAAGGACGCTATGGACAGCTTGGTACACACTGCTTGCTCCATAGTGATGCTTACTGCTCTCTGATGCATAACATTGCACCATCATCCAGGGGGTCTGTGCTGGCTTTTGTTTGCTGTTCTCACTCAAACACACACCAGTGCTGTGGATGAGAAGCTGCATAAGTTCGGCCATCCATTGCTTCATTTGTTAAATGAGGGCACTCCTGAACTCCTTTGTAAAATGCTTTGATGAATTATAGCACAGGTACACAATTACAGTATTGATTTCTAAAATCACCAGGTTCTCTGTCAGTCCCTGTTGGCTTTTGCAGCTATCTTTTTAATATCGCCTCTCCTTTCTGAGAAAAGTGTCCAAAAACCTGACAGACCCCATTATTTAAGGAATGCACGATGCCTTCATCATTTGCGAGTAACAGGCGAGGTCTTCTTTGTTCCTTTTAATGTGTCCATTTCCTCCTTCACAAACTATTGCATGAGCACCCAACACATCACTAAATCAAGATGTTGACCAGAGCACACTTTGACATGACTCACTACTAAAATGCTTAAGATAACAGCTGTTAACAAACCTAGAATGTATGAGACATCAGCCATCCTCAGAGGCTTCCCCACGTCTGACAGGCAGCCCCCTTCCTCGATTAAGCACACAAAAAAAAAAGGGACAAAGGAGAGGGCTGTGTAGAAGGACAAAGCACCTATTTTCCAACATTTCCTGGATCATTTTCTCAGTTAAAGTTCAAACGTGTTTAGACCAGTCTGTCTTTTAAGTATTTGTTTCTCATATTGAAACTCCTGCCAAATACCAAGACACAGTTGCTGCTTATTTTCCTTCCCGACTAAAATAGTGTCATTTAAAAAATAACACCAGAGGGCTGGTCCAGAATAATGTATAACCCTTGCTAATGCTCCATGCTCTGGCTGCATGCGGTCAAAGCGGTTTTCTCTCTAGAGTCGGCTGGGATTCTGGGCAGCAGGGCCAAGGAGCAGCGGAGCATTGCTGACATCTCTCTCCAGCTCCCAGGGACCAACTGTCAGGGAGCCCTGAGGCAACTCAATGTGAGCCACTGGTGCCTGGCAGAGTCTCTGGGCCACACGTGTTTGGCCCTCTTCTACTGCAGAAGCCCTCACCTGGAAAGCCTCCAGTCAGGGCTTTCCTGCAAAAAGTTTCACTTAGAACAACAGAGCACGTGAGCACATAGTTGGTCTGCGAAACAAAGGCAGCATCCCCACAACTCTGCTTTCACACAAAGGTCCTCAGGGATTTGGCAAGTGCCTGCCCATCCTATCCTGAAAGCTCCTTTTGCTTCCTAAGTTCAGCCACAAATTGGATTAAGATCTTTACACACAGCTCATATCCCAGCACGGTCTTGAAGGGCTGTGAGGTTGGAGGGAAAAAAGGCAGAAGGAACTGTAGAGCAGAAGGGCTAGAGACACTGGCCAGCAGACGCCTACTACCAGGAATGTCAAAGGAGAAGCCAGGCAGCCAGACCACCAGCAGTTCAGGTGACAACAGACACAGGGAATGCACTCCAGTTCATTTGCATGGCTGTGATAATTGGCTGTTTACTCGTTCATCAAAAACATTTCCTTTCGTTGTTAGATGTATATAGCTAGCACACATTCCCCAGCCTCCCTTGAACATTGGTGTGGTCACAAGGCTGAATTTCAGAAAACAAACTCCAGGTGCATGGTGCGCCTTCAAGACCTGGTCCATTAACACTTTGCATGCAATCTTTCCCCTACATTCTCTCACCAACTCAGTGTCAAGATGTCAGGGACCTTGAAAGTGACATAAAGACGCCAAGACTCTGTCAATCGAGCCGCAGAATGACTGCATGAAGTGAGCACATCTCTGCCATCACATCCCGTAAGTGAGGAGGAAATAAACGACTGTGTACCAGTGCGAACTCTGAGTGTATCTGTTATGACAGCTACCATTTCTTTACTACAATGCAATGCACTCTAAGTCATCTTGATTAAACACTAGGAGTAAAGTTACCTCACCCACAACTACAAATCATCCTGCAACTAAAAATAATGGTGTGCGAACATTCTCACAGCAGATGTTATGGAGTCAGAGCTGCTGGGCTTTCAACTTGTTTGAGAGTCCACTCCTGGGGTCTGGCCTGGCCATTGATATGATGATGGATTTACAGAATGAAATGTTGTGCTGCATTATGAGCAATTCAGAGCTAAGGCTATGAGGGATCTTCATTAAATTATTAATTATTAAGTTAAAAACTGAAGCTCAAGCAGTATATAACATTTTTTAATTGTATACATTTAAGGAGACTTTTTTTCTGTAACAATTAACAAGTAGTCTTTAGAACTGATTAAGATGAGCAAGAATAAAAATAAAGCAGTCTTTATTTAATACCTAGTTACCCTTAGAATTTTCTAATACTGTATATTAAGATGTTTTATAAAAATGTCAATAGTGGAAGCAACACCGTGGGCTATTGTTTGTTTCGATACATCCTTGTCTTAGAAAAAAAGAAAAAGTTACACTGAAAATGTAAATCAGCAGCAATGAAGGAAGTATCCCATCAATAGAATGAATGAGCTTCTCCCCTTCCTCCCAGGCAGACTATCCACAATGAGATCCTTGCTGATGAACTGTCAATCTTAACTACACAATTCTGAATTTGTATTGTTGTCATGCAAGCCTCCACCACTTGTTTATTTGTAACGTAAGGCTCCCCTACATGTTTATTAGAAAAGTAACATGCAGCAAGAACATTTCCAATTAGTGGTCACTGATGAAATGTCTGAAGACTCAGCTCCTTTTAAGTCCTCTCTAGATGAGTTAGGAGGCCTTTTCTGTCAGCATCCACAGCTATTTGGGGAGGGGGTGGGAATGCACTAGAGATTCAAACTCTGGGGAAAGTCACCAACAGAGGAAGATGCAGGATGCTGGTGCACCGCATGCATCTCTATAGTAAGGAATCATCTCTCCTAGTGCAAGGAGGGGCTCCAGGTCTCATTAAAAATGGATCCTTCAGAATAGGATAGATTTTATCCTCCTCAACCTGCACATTCCCCAACAAAGACAGAACTGCATCTTCTGACTCAGAGCCTGACTCATCCTTTTCACTTGAGTGTAATATCCACAGGCCAGGAGAAGGCTGATCTGGGGAACCAGAACTGGTTGCCATACAATGCAGGTGCTTGCTGAGCTATCTGATATCTGGCCTAAGTCAATTGCCAGAACGTGGGAGTTAAGGCAGACAGAATGTACATTTAAGCAATCTGAGGTAAATGATTTGTGCTAGGGAAATCAGGCACCATGACAAAATATAGGTCAGAGAGAAGCCGTCAAGGTGTAGGAGGTTTCTGGAGCACTTTCCGGGGCCTCACCTTGATCTAGAACAGAGGAGGACACAGACACCTTGCTAACTCCCAAGAGTTCAAAGTTTCATGGGGAACCAGATGGGTATATTATAAGCCAAATATTGCAACACAGTTGCAATAAGCATTGTTTTTTAAAAAAAAAAAAAAACTGAACACTCCTATTGCTTTCAAACTACATTATTGTTATCTTAAAAACATTCTGCTTTCAAACTACATTATTGTTATTTTAAAAACATTCTGAATCAGGAAAAATTTGCTTTGGCTTTGAGCTGACATCAGGGCTAAACTGAGTTGCTCAATGATGAACTTGGAGCATCATAAACCACAGAGCCTGCCAAGAGCCAGCAGCCCGCATCCCAGCATTGAGCAGTTCTGTTCCTCATTGTTCCAGCAGCAAGGCCCACAAGCCCTCCAGAGCATCCCTTAAAAACATTACTAACAGAACACCTCAGGCTACATTTTAAAGGAATGCTCCTTACAACAGAATTCCACCAGAGCAGACCAGGACTGACTAATTTGATTCATGACACTGACATGGCCCACTGGAGACTGTCAAAGAACCCAGGAAAAGGAGGTATTGTGTATTCCCAAGTCGTGGTAGTCTGCAAAGTCGACAAATCAGTCGAGGGAGAAAAGGGCGAGGGGAGCCCCACACTATACATATTGGGGTGACATACTGAACATAATCTCAGGGCTGTGGCCAACTGTTCTGTTCTGCTCTAGCCTCAAGGCAGAGGGAGGTGGATGCTGCCATCTAGAGATATCGGGGGATATTGGCTTTGACAGCAATACAGTCAACACGAAAGGGCTGCTGGCTGTGCAAGGGGGGTACTCAACAGTCTTAGGGAAGCAGCAGCCTGAGGAACTGAGTCTTCCAGAAATTAGTGCCATCCTCACTTGTCCTGTTTGGGGACAGGGCGTGCAAAGGGGAAATGCCTGACCAGACAGAGCTCCTTCAGTCCACAATCCCCAAGAGCAGAATAACATAAATTCTTCTGCGAAGGGAAAGTGGGGCAGGAGGAATTAGAAGAATGAAAAGGAAGATCGCATCAATCAAAGGTGGGTAGCAATTGTCAGCTCTGGCACCTGAGACAAAGGACTAGCACCTGCTGAGACACAGAGACCCTGAGAGTTTCATTGCCAGAGTTATAAACTACAGAAGAGGAAAAGCGGCAGAAAAGAAAGCCAGTAGAAAGAAAAGAACATCATGCAGGTAATCAACCCAACACTGGAATCCTGGGGAAAACAAGAGAAGGGAGCACTAGACAATACAGATGTGCTTTAAGCCACCTGAAGTTAAGGGCAGCAACTCACCCTCAAAAAAGGGTAAACTCAGGATCAAGTATAACTATTAAAGAAATCAATTAACCAAAAAGAGGTACAGGTAAGCTACCACAAGTGACAAGATTATAGAGAAAGTTTGTTTTGAGAAGAGATGGAAAGGATGGCTATATGTTAAGCAGTAGTTTCATCACTGCCTTTTTTTTTTTTTAAAGATTTATTTATTTATTCATATGGAACTGGGGTACAGGTCAGAGATGTGGAGGGTGAGAGGAGTGACCAGAGACAGAGTGGGTAGCAGAACAGGCAGAACAACAAAGTACACTGCTGAGGGGAGCAGCGGGCGGGTCAGGAGAGGTCTGCCACGCCATGTGGATCTCCTCCAGGGCAGGCGGGGATCGAACTCATGCGGTAGTGGCTTTAGCTTCTTAGTGCTGTGCTTTAACCCACTGCGCCACCAGGGAGGGCCCTCATCACTGCCTTTTAAGAAAACGTTCTGAATTTCCTATGGGAAGGCAGCATCTGATGACAGAAAATAAAGTTTATTTTTTAAAATAAGTAATGAACACAGAAGAAAATCCTGAATTTACCAAGTGATCGACTGGTTCCAAGAGCCTTTATTTAACTAAGAAAGTTCTGATCAAAGATGTGCTTTAATCCAATTTGTAGCAGATGCCCAGTCTTCCCCTCTTAATGAGGAACTTACAGCACTGACTGGACCAGAGGATGGTTGTAAGTCAGGGGCAAGTCCATCACGTCCTTCAGCCAGGCAGGGAGGTTATAAGTTTAGGATTTGAGTAAGAATCGTTGCCACCACCAGCATCAGCTGCAACTAGTTAGTTCCTATCAAATTCAGATTTGTTTGAAATGCCAGCCAAGAGGGGACCATTCATGCCTACTTGAGTCTCTGCTCTGACAGGGTGAGGGATCCAAGGGTTGTCAGGCGTGATGGATGACAGGAATATCCCTGTGAGCTGTCACTGTCCAGCCCCTGAGCACAGCCAACTCATCAGAGGATGTTCTGCATAGCTCAGAACAGAGACACTTGGGCAGAGCAGCTCTTACCAGCAAAGTGCTGTCATCTGTTTGTGGGGTTTGTGCATGTGTCTGTTTGGGTTGAGAAGTGTGGTCATTAACTTTTCACTTCTCTTTTTGTTGTCTCTTGTGATATTGCAGCAAAAGAAAGTTTCCATAACAGAGGACTTTTCTGAAACCAACATGACAGTTGATGGCATTTACAATTTCACGGTTGCACACTATAAGGAAGCTTGGTTGCCCCTATCACAGTCAAAGCAGAAGCCCCTGAGACTGGCCACAGAGGAGAAGCTGTACTTGTAGAAGGAGGGTTAGAGTTCACAATCTCATCTCTGAACTCTGAAAACATTGCCTGCCTTTGGAGATCTGCTCTCAATAAGCTTCTGTGTCTTAGGCTGGTGGTAACAGGCTTCAGAGGGTCCTGCTCAGGGAGCCAGGCCCAGGTTTGCAGCACAGCCCACCGGCATAAGCATCCTTGGCCTCTGTGAGCAGTGCCTGACTGCACAGACCATCAGTCAGGAGGCTGAACACAGAAACCTGGCAAGGGAAGAAACACACTGATGTTTCCCCATACTGATGGCCCAAGAGAACCACGATTGTACAAAAGTAGCCAATTCTTAACATTTTCACAAAGGATTTTTTTTAGCAACTTATTTCCAGAGATAGGAAAATGTTCAAATGTGGGAAAAAATTTAAATGTAACTAAAAATAAATTTAAATATGAGTCATGAGGTGCCCTATCAGTTCTATTAATTGTTAAAAATAGCATCAAACTACAGGGAAAACAAAAGAACAGTGTCAAGAAATAGACCCAAACTGTATTTGGGAACTTAGTGTAGATGAAAAAGTGTTATAACAGATCACAGAGAAACTGTTCAATAATAGTATCAAGATAACTTGGAAAATGAAGCATCTGATCAACTCTTTTATTCCAGAACAAACTTGAAATAGAGATGTAAACATTAGAAATTAACCCAAAAAAAGAGAAAATGCAGTGATATTGTCAAATCTGAGAAGAAACAATAGCAAGAGAAGACACAACTAAATGCTAAGATGGGAAAGGAAACAAAATTGCAAATACCACATGGAATAAACAACTGAAAATTATTAAATTCACTCTTACTTTGCAAACTTATAATACCTAAATTCACAAAAAAATTACAAAATATCAAATTTACCTAAAAAGAAATAAAAATCCATAGTTTTAAAACCATTAGAAATCTGATCAGACAAAAAGCACCTTAACAAAGAAACTCTCGTGTCTACTATAGGTAGCATTCAAAATAGTAAAGAGCCCAACCCATTCTTATTTTCAATCTTCCAGAAATCAGATAAAGAAGGACTGTTCCCATTGGTAGATATAATTATTTGCTAGCAAATGCCCCTTTCCATCCCTTCTCTACCTCATTGTTGTGACATTTAACCATGTGACTGATGTCAGGTCTAAGCGTGGTGCATAAAAAGTCCTGCTTCTGCAAACCCTCTTAGAAGTTCCCTAACTGCAACACAAGAAAAAATAACACAGATCAGGGCTGCCCTGCAGCTTGAGTTCCAGAGAGACCACAGACATGAGTTTGACCTACAATCTTAGCCACTCTAAGCCACAGATCCAAGCCCAAAACAGCCACCCTTGCCCACAGACCCATACACAAGAGCAAGAAGAGTTGGTCACTGAGGTACTGAGGTATACTATGCAGCATATTGGTAGCAATAACTGAGATACATTCGTAATTCACTTTGCTCGGTTCACATAACAAAAAAAAAACCATATATTAAAATATTTATAAACCTAGATGGTAAAATTCTTAGCAACATACCAGTAAACTAATGAAGTGGATGGACGGCATGGTAAAGGACAGACCTGGACTTAGAGGGTGAACTCATCATAGCATATACATGTTGATTTTCAATGATGTATATCTGAAATTTACGTTGTAGGGTAACTTTACTTCAATTTAAAAAATTTAAAAACAGTAAGTTATTTTTCAGGATGTTGTAATTTAAGATTAATGAGCACCCATATGAGCACCCATAAATTAGAAAAAGCATTGGATAGTTAAAAAATATCTAATCACGGGCCCTCCCTGGTGGCGCAACGGGTTAAAGCACTGGACTAAGAAGCTTAAGCCACTTCCGCATGAGTTCTATTCCCGCCTGCCCCGGAGGTGACCACATGGCGTGGCAGACCTCTCCTGACCCGCCCGCTGTTCGTCAATCTGCCTGTTCTGCTCCCCACTCTGTCCTTGGTGAATCCTCTCACCCTCCGCATCTCTGGCCTGTACCCCAATTCTGTATGAATAAATAAACAAATCTTAAAAAAAAAATCTAATCAGTCATCATTCTTCATCTGATACAGAGCTTCCCCACCACCACCACCAAAAAAAAAAAAAGGTATTATATTATCACAGGTAATATAAAATATTCAAAATAGTCTCTATCTTTAATTAAGAATAAGGAATAAGACAAGAATTTATAGCATCACCACATCTCTTGATTGAATACTGTAAGTGCTAATTGGTAAAAATAAGAAAATAAAATCTATAAAGATCTGAAAAGGAAGAAAGTTCTCTGTGCAGATTATTATTGCCTGCATTGTTCACAAATTCATCCCCCAAATCTATGGAAAAGAGGCATTAAGAATTAGCATGGTTAATTTAATTTGAAAATATTATGCAAAAGTCAACAGACTTTCCATACATTAGCAAGGGGCTAATCATGTTTATTTTTTAAAAATGTTGTTTAGGGCCCTCCCTGGTGGCGCAGCGGGTTAAAGCACTGCACTGAGAAGCTAAAGCCACTTCCGCATGAGTTCTATTCCCGCCTGCCCCGGAGGTGACCACATGGCGTGGCAGACCTCTCCTGACCCGCCCGCTGCTCCCCTCAGCAGTGTACTCCGTCGATCTGCCTGTTCTGCTCCCCACTCTGTCTCTGGTGAAGCCTCTCACCACCCCGAGCCTCTGGCCTGTACCCCAGTTCTGTATGTACAAATAAATAAATCTTAAAAAAAATATATATATAGTAAAAAAATGTTGTTTAAAGTTCCTAAGAATAAATGTAACAAAGAGTATACAAATTCTTTAGAAAATAAGAGCTATTTTAAAGAAATAATAAACCTCCATGAGGAAATAGTGATATGCTAGATTTTAAAAGAGTAAAACTCAAAATCATAAAAACGTCAATTTCCCCAAATTAATCTCTAGAGTTAATTTAATTCTAATCAAAATCTCAATCAGCTTGTGGAATTTCACAAAAGTGTACAGATAAACATACCAACAACAACTAACACTGCTGTTATTTCGACAATGACATAAGTTTCTTGATAATTATCAAAAAGACTTGTAAATTTATAGATATTGACACTAGAATAGACAAACTGATCTACTGCAGGATAGTAGATCAGACAAATGTGTATAAAGAAACACGCAAAGAACGTGCAGTATTAGTTAGCTCTGACATGTGTGTGCTCTTTAATTGTTACGATGCTATCAGGATTAACCATTCTGATTTTACTAATGCACACACCAGTGCTCAATGAGGTTAAGTGACAATTATTAAAAATTACTGAGCCAAAAAAAATCAGTACTCAGAATTCAATCTTAAGTTTCCCCACCCTACACATGCCAGTCTGCTGTTATAAGTCTGAAAGAACATCTAGTAAATAAAGCAAGACAAAGGTCTTCCATATGCTCATAATGACAGGAGTTCCATAATTGCTGAATACAAGTATTAGCAGAAAAACAGGCAGAAAATGGTATCTGCCAACATAATTGCACAGCAATCATTAAGAGGTTGAGAGCTGTCTTCCCTTCTGAACACATGTTGGAGACAGGCTAGGAGCCAGCTTAATTGAGCAAGGTATAGTACAAGTCCTAGAGACTGGAAGTACCAACAGTGTTGAAATGATTTGTATGGGCCACAACTGTAGAAAATTAACTTAAAAAACTCACATGTGTTCAGATCTGAGGTGGGACACTCACATCAAAACTCAATGGAAAAAAATAGATACTCAAAACTCTATATATTAAAAAAAAAACAACTATAGATAGACAGCAAAACATCTTTCACAAGATATGGCCCCCAAATCATCAGAGGCATATTTAACACTTTACATGAACAAGTAGTAGTAGGAATAAAATCAACAATAGAAATGTTGTTTTTTGAGGAACTATAAGAGAGAATAAATTAGGAACACCATGTCCCATAAGTTTCCTTCCAAAGAGCCATAATTCTCTGGTTGGGCCCTCAAATAGTTTAGTTATGTGAAATTTCTATTAAAATGTTTTATGATCTCAGCTCACTTAAAAGCTTGATTTTTCTAGTAGTTTGTTTATGCATAGCTTCCATGAATACAGAGAGAACCATGCTTTAAATAAAAATGAAATACAAGAAAAATGGCATTTTAAAGAATGGAAATCAAATTAAAATCTAAATTGCAAATCATCTAACATGTATAAGAGAGCTAAATTAGAACTCCAAGAAATGCTGAAAGGGAATATATTTTTAAGGGTCATAAACCAAACGATAATATTAATTGCAATAAGAAGGCTTATTTAAATGAAAAGCCCAAAAGTAAGGATTTCATAAGCAATGCTCCTAATTTATATGCTTTCCATGCTAACATTTGTTTCTGTCTTTTACATAGCTAACCAATTAGAGTGTATTTCTAAAGAACCAATTTTATTTGCTGGCAATTATTTGTTATCTTAGCCATAATTCTGCAGCTTTTCAAGCAACAAACATACGAATGCCTTACATCTGGAGAGGAAAACAGAAAAAGTGATGGTATAATATTTGAATACATGCAATTATTCGTATGTTACATTCTAACTAACATAATTAGCTATGAAACAGTTCTCATAGTAACTGTCAACATTTATGTCAATTTAGTAGCTGTTAATGACATGTGTAGCAAAGATCTGCCATTTCTCCCACTTAACAGTAAAATAAAATAAACCTTTCCAAAAAAAAGAGAAAAAAGGCAGCCTCAATGAATATTCAAAGCCCTTTTTAACCAATAAAGCTCTACTCTGAAGGTTTAAAAGACAGACCTTGTAGCAAATTCCAATGATCTACAAATTAGAATATGATTACACCAGTGGGGTACACAATATTATCAATGGAATTTAGAGGGGAAAATCAGAATTTTGGTTTCTATTTTTTATGTCTCCTCTTTTTTTGTTGTTTTTAGCTTTTGTATAATTTATAAATTAATAATAAGTTAATATTCAGTTTGATACTTAGCTGATACGCACTGGTTCTGATAGCTAAAATACATCTTTCCAGATTGGCAAATAGTCATTGCTTTAAGGCACCAATATACTCCATCTCCCGCCAGCAACTCTATCTTCAAAGGTAGGGTGGTTGGGGTATACAAATAAAATGGTTAACACTTGGCAAGCTGAGGTGCCTCCAGACCCCTCCTGAAATTCTACAGTAAAGGCTATCTCAAATGGTTTTCTAGTGAGATCCACAGGTGTTAAAAGGGTTTTAATGTCCCCTCCAAATACACCTCAATCAATTGAAAAACAATCACATATCAGGAACACACACCCAAACCAGTTTCACTGATGGAGTTAGCTAGCAAAAGTGTTAGAGGCCCAGCAGGCTTTTTCTTACTTTTTTCCCCCTGGACAAATCATAGCAAACTTTGGCCAAGACAAAGTAATTTGGCCCTATTAATAATATTTTCAGTAAAACAGATGTTAGTATTCTAAAGAGCAAAACATACAGGCGCAGTGTTAAGTGGTTTAAGTAATGTCACTTCGAAAGAAAGCAAGATTTCTGTCTCACTTATATATTTCATACAAAAAGAAGACTTATGAAGACCAGGAGCCTAGAAATTCTTTTTGTGAAATTTAATGAAAAAGTGATTGGGTTTCTTCTTTCTGGTTGTTTTTTTATGTCTTGTGTAGAGGTAACAGCCCTTAAAGTTCACGTGTTGAAAATGCCACATTATCCTTTGCCCTGTAACTTTTAATTTCTGACCTGCAGTTATCTAAAAAATAAAGAAAAGCTTATCTTTACAAGATCAGCTTCAATGATTCTACAAACCAAAAACTTTGGATATGTATTTAATAAAATTTAAGTTTACTGGTTTAATAAGTTAACACATCAGCTTGAACATAATAGTAGCTTTCTTCCCGTGTTTTCCAAGGGCTCATATGTACCGTCTTACTTGATTTCATAAAAAGAAAAGAAAGAAAGAAAGAAAAACTACTTAAAACTAGTAGCATTATATTCCCGTTTTGCAGTGAGGCACAAGAAAGTTATGTTCCTTGGTGAAGACCACACGTCTAGTCAGTGGGAAAGTTCAGATTCCAACTAAGTAGCCTGGCTCTGGAGCCCATTCTCTTAAACAATTACTCCATACTGCCCACAATAATTAAATTCTAAATTAGGTGCTTGTAAAAAAGATCACAATTTAGATAAAGGTGAATGCAGTGCACAATCTCTGTAGACAATGGGAGAAGCATGACCTAAGTTCTGTTATACCCATAAAATTTCCTAATGCCAGCAATCACTTTCAAAAGGGAGACTCTCAAAAGCCAAGAAAAGTATACAGAGGTGCTCTGGGCACAATCTAATAGAAGGCCATGATATTTATTTCATCTATTGTCATCTCCAAGAATCCATCCACTGAAATATTCTAAGCTTTACCAACTACAACTCACTTTCCTGGGATCCTTAGGAAATAAAGACCATTGAGGCTAAGGAGGGAAGCAGAAGAAAGCAAAGAGATCCTCTGTGGTGTTTGCAGTGAATGCTTTGGTTGGGATGGGCACAATTTAAAGGTGGGCCACACAACCTGGATTGGGGTGCGACTAGAGAGAGATGTCAGGGGAGGCTTCCTGGAAGATGAGAGTACAGGGAAGCATTGGCCAGGCAAAAAGAAGGGGAACTCATACAGGGGAATTTTCTTTTCAGAACAAAAAAGGACATGAGGTGAGGAAGTTGAGGCCCATTGGGGAATTGCAGGCGGTTCACATCTGCCAAAGCTACAGTCATGCCTTACATAATGACATTTGGGTCATGATGGACAGCATATATATCAGTGACCCCAAAGGGTTCTACAATATGGCTCAGGAACGCAGTAGGTTGTACCATGTAAGTTTATGTAGTTATATACTCTACAATGTTCACACAACCACAGGATAGCCTAACAACATTTCTCAGAAAGTATCCCAAGTGTTAAGCAATAATCGACTGTTCTGCCAAACACTAGAGACATTTAAAGACTAGAAATCCTTGACCCTATGTTAAGTGACTATATCAAGGGTATGAATATGTTTCAGAAAATGTGAAATGATAGAAGTTTCTTAAAATCAAATTGATGACTTTAACTATGTTAAAGGCAGTGGTGGTGTTGGGGGACAAAATGATATCACTTGTTCAAACTATCCATCAGGCCAAAACTTATTGCTCCTTGTGTTAAGTAATAAAAAAATGACACTTAGGCACACAAACAAGGTAAGAAATTAACATACTTAACTGAGCACTTATACAAACAGAGCTAGGGACATGGATAATGAAAGAAAAGTAGGTTTCATGCCACGAAGAGGTATTTCACAAGAGTTCTAGCATTCATTTTTGCAAAATTAATAACATGAAAGTACATATAAACTCATGACATAGTATAGCCCAGTATTATAAGTTGTGCAGAATTCTACAATGAAAACAATAATGTGGCGTTCTGTATTCTCAGAGTGTTAGTTAGGATAAACACTAGCTGGAGAACAATTCAAGTTTTAGTGATGTGAATATTTTGAACCTACAGAGAGACAAAGAAAAATAGGAAAAGAGAGAAAGAACAGAAGCAGACTTATAGAAGCACTAGAACTTGGAGTTGTAATCTGAACTAGTACGACATCAGAATTATAGAATTTCAGCAAGGGCCATACACCCTGCACATTATTTGGCAAACTGTTCTCTGTTATTTAGTATCCATTGTTTAACTTTTTTTTTTTTTAAATAGAGGCTGCTGTACCCTGAACTATAAAACAAAGGTAGAGAACAACTAAGTTGGACGCTGCTATACTGCTCCATTCTTACTTAAAAACCAATTAACATAGTATCACATTACAAAAATATTTGATAATTCAATAAACCATTATTAACATCTGATCACTGAAGCCTACAAAAATACATAATACCTCTTACTTAATATACACCAAGATACCAGGTTTTTATCTAGGGGATTTCCCAAGTAAAAAGGAATCACGTGATTGGATTTTTGAAAGATTCACATCCACTCCACCTCATACAGATATACTTCTTCACAAGAGAGAGATGGTGGCTGTGGTCTCGAGGTGCTCAGATTAAGTCAGAAATCATCCTATCACTGGTGTCCACATCTCTGAGTTTTCATGGAGTTCCTCAGCTCCCTGACTGCTTTAGAAACATCATGTTCAGAAGAAACATTATCCACACTGTGCTGTCCATCCTTATCTACCACACCCACACCACTCCACTGTGAATTTATTTTCATGTACCTTGAAACTTGCCTAACCAAAATTTTCCAGAAACTTGCAACTCACTTCCATAAATTCTCAAGGTTGCAAATGTCCCAGCATGTTTTTCTATTTTATCCCAATTTCTCATAAGTTTTATTTTAAGTTAACTTAAAAAGCAACACCATGTGTCATATCTCATATACGTTTTTATACTACCTGTTTAGTAGGGACTCTATCAATAGCCAATTAACTAATATCTAAGCATAATAAGGAAACATTCATTCAGAATCCAACATTTGATCAGGACTTTGGTTGCCAACAAACAAGAAATGAGTATAACTAGCAATTCTACCACTAAATACTAAAGTAAACCTTGAATAATAATGTATAAAACATATCAAAGTACACTGACTTTTCAATAACCAGAAAGTTTCTAAAAAAAAATCTATGAATTAAACTGGTAACTTTTTAACTCTTACCAGATACACTACATCCCAGAACTCTCAAAGACCACTTTGTAATTAGTACTGTAAAAAAGTACTGCAGACTTCTGAGCTACAGAATACTTTTGACAGTAAGGTAGCTCATAGTTAAGTGCCGATATGTTCCCAAGGGGCAAAAGGGGAATCCTGGTCACATCAGGATCTACCACAGGGTACCTGTCCTCCAATACAACGAACACTTCCAAGATGGCAGCCATGATCACAATGCCACCTACATCTCAAACATCTTCCCAGACACAGAACCCAATGAAGTCCTTAAAGCCCCTCATTCCCCCCATTCAATGAGTTTGGGCTCCAAGAAGCAGAGTAACAGGAGGCTTGAAAGCCAAAACTTAAAAATTAAAAACTCTTCAAAATTTGTCAATAAACCATCATAATCATCATTGTTAAAGTATGAAATACATGCCAGGCACTGTTGCTAAAGTTAAAGTAAGGAATATGACAGTGAAGGTGACAGCACTTGCACACTTCTACTCTCTGGATCATTTCATACTTGGTGAACAAATTGGCCAGCTCCTAAGTAGGTATACTAGTTAGATAAGTGGGTAATAAATGAGCACTAAACTCTGACACACACACAGAGATACAGATCTAGCGAGACATAGGTATGTGGACACACACACACGTACAGCACAGTTAGTATAAAGGCATTTTGTTTTCTCTATGATGATAACCATTTTAAGAAGGGTATGTATTTCCAGTCTTTATATAACCAAAGAGCATTTATGGACACCATTCATCTCACTAACTTTCAAGTGCCTTTGATAAGTAAGACCACACATGCCAATCAGTCTAAGCATGTCCACTCAGAGAGCCACTCCTGCAGCACACGGTACTTCCCATGAAGGACAACACATATGGAAAGAGAATGGGTGCTTTGGAATCTTTGCAAAATTTAGGGAAGAGAAAACTGAGGGTTAAAGTTGTAGTGACAACTTGTAGGTGGAATTACATTCTAGAAATAAATCTCTCCACCAAAATAATCTTCACTCATTCACAGACTGAATCACAACTTTCATATAGTTCCTGCTAATTATCATCAAAGCATCCAAGCATGTCTAGTGTAAGGATACACAGAGTAACACTTCAAAGAGGGAGTAGTTGGGTTGCATTAAAGATCGTATTGTTCGTTTTTAAGCTGATATTTGATTTACAGTCTCGTGGTAAACCAGCTTGGATGGGCCAAGGTAAGCCTATAATGAGATTTATCTTCATGGATTAGGCCTGATCTATAATAATCTTCTCCGGGCTTCCTATTGCTATTTCAGTACTGAGTTATGAAAATTCATCTCTTCACTATAAACAGAATCTAGCTCAGAGGGTAATAACCAGGAGATGTATTACTCCTGGAATACAAGGACTCCTGAGACTCTGATTATAATGTCCACAGCTGAAGGCACTATTTCACAATTGAGATTACTACTTTCCAGATGAAAAAAATCCTGAATTGTGGAATAATGCCTTCAGCTACATACACTGTAATCACACTCAGCAGTTTTTGCATCCCAAGAGCAATACAGGTTACCAACAGTTGGTCCAGTAAGCTGATTAAGGGAATGGAAGGAAAGTTACACGAGGAAGCATGGATAACACTCATTTATATTTGCTTTATCCAGGGGCTTTAATGTAAGAGAGTTCAGTGTGTCCAATAACCATATCAGCTTCACTCAAGATCAAACTTGAACTTAAAAAGAGGAATTGTTTTACTCCTAATAAAAACTAGCAAAACCATGCCTTCTTAGAAGACAACGGACCACTTCCCAGAGTGTAGTAAGGTGCACCTCTTTGATAAATGGAAATATCAATTTGTATAACATTCCTAGAAATAATTTAGCAAAATTATGAGACCCTAAAAAATGCTAATGACTTTTGCCACAGTAATCCCATTCCAATAATTTACATGGAAAAAGTAGGTATATGTGCTTATCAACATTACATGGAATATGAAAAGTTGGGAATAATCTAAAGGAAACGGGTTTAATAAACTGTGATAAATCCATACATTAGATTATTATGTAGCCTTTAAATTGAGTCATAATGGTAAAGAAGAAATGCTAACTCATAGTTATATCCTATAACTTTTGTTAAGCAATTTATCCAAGGGCATTCAAATTGTTCCTACATCAATATTTAACAGGTACTCTCTCAGCTTTAACTAATTGGACTTCGGCGCTGGTTTTTGTTTTTGAGCTATAAGGCTAATGAAGTATTGATATAATATTAAATGACTGCAAATAAAGTCTGTCCCCTAAATAAATGCTGACATTATGTCAGTACATTCTGAATGAATTAAAAAGGAAAAATGCACTTTTGCATACGTTTAGTGAATTTTCCCTGACTCTTCATAATGCATTTTTGCAAATGGAAAAGATGAATATTCATCAAGGCTCTTTGAATGTATTACAGTTTAAATAGTTTGGCTTTAATATTTATAGTGCATCATGAAATATAATTTTTCCATTAAAAGAAATGGATACAATGTCAAAAGAGAGCCACTGAAGAAACATACAATAATACCACTTAACCTAATGTTGAAAGTTGAAAAGCATTTCCCCCTAAAAAAAAGTTCAGTATTCTAGAAAGATATCTGCTGGTTTGATATCTTCCGTTTGGGGGGCTGATGACTTTAAGGGAAAAGGATAAAAAAATAAACAATAAATTGGTCCACCATCATACAAAAGAAGAACAAAAAGGTTATATTAACATTTTAAATCTAGTTGACAGAAAAGTGCTTATTGCCTTACCTGTGACACCAACTCAGCTAATACTACCTGCCAAACCTAAGAACACTGATTCTATCAAGTCTTGAGTGACAGGCACCATGCAAAGTACCAAACAAGAGTTCACTCATTTAATCCTTACAATATCCTCCTGAGGGTATAACAACCTCTAGCTCCACCTCACAATAGAAGAAACTGAAGCTTCTAGCAGAACCTGGTGTTAATCTTATAGGACTCTGCTTTTCCCACTCACTCTCATTTCCATCTGAACAATTATAGTTTAAATCATGAATACAAATTTCTGGGGTAAGTGCTCTCTGACTGAAGAACATCTACTTGATTTGACAAAGTAATAAAAGCCTAAAAAAAATTACAGATTAAAAACAAAAAATAAACAAGACTCCATTCTAGGTCACTGGCAACATACATAGGTAATATATGCACTTACTGTTTGAACAAATCTTCACTGAGCACCTACTATATGCCAGGCAGTTTTCTAAGCTTGGGAAAGCAGGAAAAAAAATCTTACCTCCACCAACAAGAATTTTACATTAGAGTAATTAGATATAAATAGTAAATTAAGCAATTTATGTTACATTGGAAGAAGATAAACCTCAGAAAAGAGGAGATGAAGAACCTTGGGTGTGTGGCAAGCAGAGGAAGCAGTGAAGAGAACCACTTCAAACAGGGTAATCAAGAAAGATGTTAATATGAAAGAATGCAACAAAGACATGACACAACAAAACAGATGAGGCATAGGACTGAAACCAGACAGCAGGCTGGAGAAGAATTCTCCCGTGCTCTGCCACCCATCTATTACTCCAAAGTTCTAAAGAAGTGACTATTTCTTATGATGGCCCTCTATATATACCATTTCTAAACTTTAATCATCAGGCTTACAACCTTATTTTCCTACAGAAAAATAAGTTACCACTGACCCTGTTTCTACCTCCTGAAATTTCCATCTTTCTTGCCAGCAAGCAGCATCTGTATAAATCCTCCTGCGTTTGACGACTATGACTTCTTTGATAAACTACCAATGTGTACGGGGAGGGACAGAAAGATGGAGGAAGCAAATGGGGAAATGAGTTTTCCCCTCCTCAGATTAATGTATATGAAGTATACATCTGACACTTCATCAGCACTCCCGGCTGGTGCCCAGCAGGCGGACACTGGCTGAGCATGTATTCTGCCAGCTACCAGGCTACTTAGGATGAATTGGCAACATGCCATTTATCTGAAATGCCCAACATGTCTGGAAGAGGGAACACAACTACATTTAGCAATGCCAAGGAAAACTAGATACTTCAGGCTAGGAATTAATCTCCTCCTTGAGAAGGTAGTTAGCAATACCGTCAAGCCTGCCTATGGCATTTAAATCACTATAGGTCATGCATTTACTAAAATTCATACCTACCAAACCACACAGCCTTCATTTATATCTTACTAACATGAAATCCTCTCAGGTGAAGGATCTTTACTCCTCTGAAATGTATGCTTTTGTGTTGAACATGACATTCTGTTGCATTAAATGTAACACTGTTATCTGAACATCAGGCACTTTCATTCTTTTCTTTCTAGTCTTTCCACACTAGAACACATATCACTTCAATGTGCTCAGCCAATCAGTCAACAAAATATTTAAAGTGATATGATTACATGATTGCTTAAAAGCAGATTAATGAAATTTCCTTGAATGAGCACACTGATAATCTCTTCACAATGTTGCCCCCATGTTTCTTGAGTGGCTGATGTGGAACTAAATGGGATCTGGCCCATTACATGGACTTTAAGTCTAATCACAAATGTAAGATGCACACAGAACAGCAAAACCAAAGGAATTTTAGATGGATGGTCTTATTAGGCCACCCATTACAGAATACAGAGACACGCCATTATTCTTGCCTAGCAACCAAAGTCATGTGTCTCATCCCATGAGTAATTACTCATTCCATCAACATTACTTATTGAATGCTTCCTACAGGCAAGATGCTGTGCAAGCAGCAATGAGGAGGAGATGGATCAGGAGGGAATTCTGCCCTCAAGGAGCTTGCAATCTAGCAGGGGGGATATTAGACATAACCACACAGGGGGGAAAAGGCACATCATGATCAGGAAAATGGCCATGCACAGCTCTAAGACAGAGGCAGTAAGCGCGAAGACAGTGGCCAAGAATCAGAGTGAAGTCTGTTCTACTGCATGAACAGTATCAGCTTGTTTATAAGCCAAAAAAGAAAAAAAAAAAAAAAAAGGGAAAGACCAAGTTCTTATAGGTAGGTACTTTTACTTCTTCAGTACCATTCACTATTAAATCTGCTAGTTGTAATCTGCAGAGGCAATTTATATGGAATCCAATCCAAAACAGCAGAAACATGTAATAGATTATAACGCAATACACCATTAGCATGGAAAAGTCACTGACACGAACTGTGACAACTGAAATAATAGATGTGGCACAGGTATCTGGACAATGCAGCAGAACAATTGAAAAATCAAGACAACACTCATCTAGCAGTACTCCTCCACCCCCCACTGCTCTTAACACTGCAGAAGGCTGGGGGCAGAAGGTGTGGTTGAAGAGTCTAAATACGGTTTTCTGTAAACTACATGTAGGAAGCAATGAAGCCGCTGAATGGAAAGATAAGAAAAGGGCTAAATATGAAAGCTTTACTGTTCAGTAGTAAGTGGTTAATCACATTCTGGCTTCCATACCCAAATTTACCCACACTACAATAACAGAAGTAGTAATACTGCTAGTATTCAAGACTGAAGTGCACGATTTTCTTTTAGGTACTAAATTCATTTTGCTCTCTACAAAATTTCAATATTTTCTCTAGTTTTGCTCATAAACAAACAGTAAAAACATAAAAACTTGCAGTTTAAATAAGTTTCTAATTTAGCAGACTCTTAGATAAGAATGTCACTTGACAGATTCTGAATGGTATTCTTTTATTTTCCATTAATATTTCCTGATTTGTGTATCCTACTCCCAAACATCACAGGTCATCCAACTTGTGTTTGATCAATAAATAATAAGTTTCTGTGTCTGGATATATGGTTACCAATATTAGACAATAAGATATATTGCTTAGTGACAGTGTTATTTTAATCAGAATGATTTACTTTCCAATCAACATGCAGTATTTCTACTTAAGTGTTTAGAATAATATTACAGTAGCTCAAATAGGACTTCTGTTTAAGGTCACTAATTATCTTAAGTACTAATTTTAATTAAAAGTCATTAATTCCTCTTTCCTTAAATAGTAAATGTTCAGAGTAAAATAAGTTTTTAATAAAAATCTCCAAGAAAAAAACATCACTTTGGACTTAAAAGATGGGACAGAGGGAAAACGTTAACTACTATCGCTTTGCCTGTACCTTTAAAACTAAGTCCCAATATTCAAAGAAAGGAAAAGAGGAATTTTTTTGTTTAAAGATCATAGACAATGATGAAGTCATAAAATACCACAATTTTTTTTTTTTAGGGATAATTACGCAATACATTCAGAATCTTCATTATTCTAGAAACAGAGTAAGGGAATTCCAAAGTTAAATGCTGTTTAAAACCTCTTTTCACTTTGCAAATAACATGATATAACCTGAAAAATTAAGTGACTTGCCCATGTTATACTTAATCAATGGTTAGATATAAATCAGATCTCTCTAAGCCTTCCTGTATGATTCCCAAAAAGCCAACATAGTTTTTTACTAACAGTCTAATCAAAAGAACATAATGTACTGATTATGCATTATTTGCATTATCATCATCAGTAAAAAATATTTAAAGGCAGTACCATAAAACCTATCACCAATACAAAACTAACCTGTCAGACTTCTAGTGCCAAAGTTTAGAGAAAACCCCAAAACAAAATTCTAATAAGTGTCATAGTTTAAAAATAATGTAGGCGTTCCTGCTGCTAACCTCTATACCAATATTTATGGGCTGTGCCGACCAGTGTATGTGAAGAAAAATTAAAATAATGGTTGGAGTTAAAATAATGACTATTTTCAGTTATTATAGAAAAGAAGGGTCAGGGCAAAAATATGTAGTGGATTTGAAAACTAGGGCAAAATTTTGATGAAGAGAAACATGTATGCAAAGTCTGAAATTATCTTCCCATCGACTAATTAATGATTGCAAGAGAAAGAGACATACAGACAGTGCTGAAAACTCAGGCAACACCTTGACTGAGAGAAAACAACAGGACAAAGAGGAGCAGAGGACAAGTAGAAGCCCTGCTCTGAGAGGATTTAACATCGCCAATGTCATATTCTGACCTGCATACAAAAACCTTAATTTCACCATAAGGAAAACATCAAACATATTTAAACTAGATAATATGAGATATTTTCCACTGAAAAACTGGGGGAGGGAAGGAAGAATTCAGTCTTCAAAAATGTCAGTGTCACAGAAGTCAAAGAAATGGCTTTAGATTAAGAGAAACTAAAGAGATATGACAATTAAATGCGCCACACAGCTCTAGCCTGAATCCTACTCTGGGGTTAGGAAAAACCCTGTAAAGGACACTATTGAGTCAACTGACAAAATTCAGACATAGCAGATAATCACTTTATTTGGTAACAATGATAACAAAGGGTCATGATATATACAACTTACTCTCTTCTATACATGACATATACAACTTACTCTCCACCTGTACATATATACACACAGTGAGAAGCAAATGATAAATCAAACTGAACAAGAGATTAGAGCAACCTAGGTAATGGATAAACTGGAATTGTAATTTTATTACTTTCAACAATTTTTCTGTTAATCATTTTTAAGGAAGTTGTTTACAAAAGCGCAGAAACATCGCATTTCTTTAGGGGAAGCATGGAGCCAGATTAAATTTGACAGAAATATTCCAAACTAGGTAATGGGGGAGTTAAGTTTGGGACAACTTGGAAAAAAATTAGTACACACTAAGCAAGACGTTTCCAAATCTGTTCTGAATGTTAACGGTGACGTCGAAATCTAGCTAAACTTCATAAACCTGAAATCGTCCCTAGGGAGACGGAGGTCAAGAAAAGTCCCACCCACTGCACACATAACCCAAGGGCACTCACCAGGCTGGCAGTGAGCGAGGGCGCCGACTGGCCCAAGGCTTGGCTGCGCATGCGCACGAGGTTTGACGTTTCTGCGGAGGCTGGCCAGGCCTGGCCCGCCACGGGGTTTGGTAGGAGGTATCTCCCTGTTAGGATTAAAAAGCAAACAATATAAGGCGCATGCAGAACAGCAGTACTTCCTGGTAACGGCACATCCCTTCTTGGCCACAGTCACAAGTTCTGTCACTGACTTCCCATATAAAATCAAGTAAACCTCTTTATCTCCAACCTTTGATCAGGTCAGGATGAAGTGTCCTGTTACTTATGGACCAACTCCTTAGAAGTGTGCTAAAGGTATATACAATTCACAAAGCAGTTTCAGCATAACAGAAATAAATGTGTGCATTTACTAACGTACGTTCACAGTGTTTAACAAGGCAAAGTGATCTAGAAAGTAATTAGACAAGTGTCTACAAAGTGAAGAGAGAACATGCCCAAAAGGACGAGGTGGGTCCTTTCAAGGTGAAATGGGGTTAGTGCCTCACACTCCCGGCTTCCTTTTGAAGTGCTGTTGATCATCCAACCATGTCCACAGGATACATAATGGTAGCTATTTGCATTAATCAGAATATCAATGTCAACCTAGGTTCACTGAACAATTTACATCAACCTTGAACTCTAATATAAATGTGCATGCCTTTAAATGTCAAACAGCTGAACCAACTCACACTGTGTATTGTATTAGTATATGCATTACACTCTTTGATATCCCCCCAAATAAGGCTTCTGACTTCCAGAAATTAGGGTGGACATGCATATTTACATACAAATAAAGCTCAGTGGCCCTCCCTGGTGGTGCAACCAGTTAGGAAGCAGCACTGTAAGCTGGCCGCTGCTGCTGCAATGTGAGTTCGAACCCGCCCCAGAGGTGACCCACATGGCACAGCAGACCTCTCCTGACACGCCTACTGCTCCCCTCAGCAGTGTACTTCATTGATCTGCCTGTTCTGCTCCCCACTCTGTCTCTGTGAATCCTCTCACCATCCCTGCACCTTTGGCCTGTACCCCAGTTCTGTATGCATAAATAAATAAATCTTAAAAAAAAAAAAAAGGAAAAAAAAGAAAGTGAAATTCAAAGACCATGTTTGAATTTCACATGCCAACCCCCACTACTGTTACAATAACTGGCCATATTAGGTGCTCAGTAAATTTGTGATGAATTTAAAAATTACTAGGGTGAATTTCTTTCCCTAAAAACACATAGAGGCAATGAAAGGTGAGAAACCAACCATGGGATCTTATCCTAAGGCCTTATGGAGACTTCAGCTTCAAACATCTCTGGAATCAAAGGGATGGCAGCATAAATGGTTGGTGAACCTATAGGAGAGGTAAATATCTGTTCTCTAGTTTTCTCCAGCAGGTCTGTTCTGTACTACAGTCCCCCACTCTTGTGTCTCAGGCATGTACTGCACAAGCATATCCTACTGATTATTAACTATTGTAATATTAATTACAACTAATATTAGTTTACCATCATTCTACATGATCAATGCCAGTACTACCGAAGTATAGAAGCATGAGGTAGCTCTCATCAACAGCCCATGTTAATAGGCATAATGCTTTATGTGTTTTCAGAAAAAAAGGAGATGTATTTTTGTTTTTGCCATCACAGCTCTTTTACTCTTATTATACAGTGAAAGCACAAACTCCAGAAAACACTAGCCTGCTTTTTAGATCTTGACCTCAGCTGAATGACATTGGGGAAGTTAGACAACTTCTCTTGAACTTGGTTTTTCCATCTCCAAAGTGGAGATGATGGGGTTGACAATATAAATTTGTTGAGATAATTAGAGGATTTTGTAAGTAAAACACTCAGAAAAGGCTAGCTAATTAGCCTCACAGAACTAAAAAGATCCTTTCTTGGCTAGCTTTTGTTTCAAAAGTAGGAAACACACACATATTATCAGAGTTGCTGATAAATCACAGCTAAGAAAACATGTACCAACATTTCAATGATTTTCTGTCAGACTGCCATTCTATAACCTATATTTTCATGCAAAATTAGGATCATACTGATTTTGGTCATCTCCGCCCCCCGCCCCCCAACCCAAATAATAGGTTATGACCTTTTCCAAGCAAATAAGTATAGCAAATACCAAGTAATTGAAGCATATACCCTATCATTGAAATTCAAATATAACTATGCTTTGTGGCTCCTTCACCATCTTAAACACATTTATATATATTTGTATACAGGGTATGTTTACATTAAAAATCTAAAATAGTTTTTCTTGTCTCATTTTGAAACATGAACTAAAAGCTAGATTAAGAGGGCTTTTGAAAACTCTGCTAGACTCAAAAGCAGGCCATTAATGAGAAAGGGAAGGAAAACTGGAGCTAGCATTTAGGAATGTTAAGATCAGTATTACAGAAGTGAATGTTCTATTTAACACCAAATTGACTTTCAAAGAACATCATTTGTTAAGGACACACCAACCTGGAGTAATTAGAATCCACAGACTTTTTTAATCCCCTTGTCACTTGCCTGGTTTTTGTTTTATATTTCCTTGGTTCATGTTTAAGAGAGAGGCTGGACAGGAGACTTAAAGGCTACTTGATGTGAAGATTTCTATGATAGAGAGTAGCCACTCAAGTCACAAACAGTTCTACTCCACATGCTTTGTGTTAAATAAAACTAAGGCATGTAAGAACATACAGAATGACTTTGAGAATTTAATGTAACCTTGAAAAATTTTGAAAGGCCAAATTTTTAGTTCACTGAAGAATTCTACAGACCAGACTTCTCTTTATTTTAGTAGAAAGTAACAGAAAGACCATCTCTCTGTAGCACTATAAAGTATTTGTTTGCAAGATATTTGCTTCTGTATCCCCATTCTGGCACAATGTCTGGCTATTAGTAAGTACTCGCTAAATGTTTGTTACCTGAAATGCAACTAAACTACACCACCTGAGCAACACTTGATTAATTCTAAATAGGAAGACTGGAGTAAAGAAATTCCTATGTTTATAGGAAAACAATATCTTTTTAAAAGATACATTTTTTTCCCCAAAGATTGATTTACTTATGCATATAGAACTGGGTACAGGCCAGAGGTGCAGGGGCAGTGAGAGAATTCACCAGAGACAGAGCAGGGAGCAGAACAGGCAGATTGATGTGCTGCACCTCCGAGGCCGGGGATCAAACTCACACTGAAGTGACTATAACTCACTTGCAGTGCTGCATCTTAACCTGCTGCACCACCAGAGAGGGTCCAGAACATAATATTTTTAAAGAGAGGAAAACATCTGAGAAGATGGAAAACAGGAGCAGGTAGAATTAAATGACATAATGCACTCACATCTCCCAACATGGAACTGGAGACAGTCAATATACTATCATTACTCATATTGGTTCTTAGGTCAGATCACAAAAGAAAGAAAAATAGTGAATAAGGATAAATAGCAAGTTGAAAATTAAAGTTATCTCTGAAGGGAAAATGGGGAATGGGACCACAAAAATGTATGCTGTAATATTTTATTATTTAAAAATTATCTGCAGGAAAAACTGGGTTCTGGTAGCTGGAATTAAAGAATTGAGTTTTCACTTGTGGTTTTAGTAAATCTAATATTAAGCATTTTAAATATACCCATTTAAGCTTTGATAAAGCTAGTTGGCAGGGTTTTGAGATTTATTGAATTATTCTGTTAATGTCTGTATATGGTATTTATCTAATATTGGCTTCAATGGTTATTAAAAAAAAAAAAGTCCTCTACAGGGTTCTCCGTGGTGGTTCAATGTGTTAAAGCACTGCATTATGAAGCTCTCTTAAGCCACTGCAGCATGAGTTCGATCCCCGGCCAGGGAGCTGATCCACATGGCGTGGCAGACCTCTCCTGACCCACCCCGCTGCTTCTCTCAGCGGTGTGTTTCAGTAGATCTGTCTGTTCTGCTCCCTACTCTGTTTCTGGTGAATCCTCTCACCCACCACACCTCTGGCCTGTATCCCAGTTCTGAAAGCATAAATAAATAAATCTTAAAAAAAAAAAAAAGTGTTCCACAGTCTAACATAACATACTGGCCAGGAGTACATTCCCTCCATCCACTCAAAATGCACTTCCTAAGGCTTCATCAAGGAGGGGTACAAATGATGGAGGCTCTCCATGGGGTCTGAGTGGGGGAAAAGGAGCCAGGCGAGAGGCTGGAAGGATAATGGCACCAAAATGAAGCATGTAGTTCCTAATGTGAAAATCATAGCATCTGTGCCTGGGAAAGGCCCTTCTGTCAGTGGGAGGAAGGACAGTAGCAGGGATTGTTCCCGAGTAAGTCTCAGTTCCGGATATGCCTCTGTTAGCGTCTGCTGAAGGAGACTGGCATGTTTCAGGTGGGAAGGCTGACTCGGGACAGAACCCAGGACAAGCGCTAGAGGCCCAAGCCATAGGTCCACCTGCCTCCTCTCTGTCCCCTCTGACACCCGCTTTGGACACCAGCTGTGTTTGTTCCCACCGGGCACTTTAAAGTAAGCAGTGACTACTGCTAACAGGACACACATGGCATCTGCTCCTCTGAGATCATTCATGCTAACAGTCCAACACACCTCTTACTTACTGCTTTCTCACATGTTAAATCCAGTCCTGGGAACCAGACCAAAGGTATGCCTTTCAAAGATAAGCAAAATTTAAGCAGCTCGACACTACTTTAGTGGTCAGGGTGCTTTTTAATCAGTAATAACACTGCATAGGATAGAGAGTTCAGTTCAAACTAAACTCACCAGAGAAGTAACTGGGTGCTTCACAGGGAGCTGAGGGAGTTAAGAGAACAAGTGGGGAGTCAGGGAAGTGAAAAATTATAAGGGTAAGTCAGTGTAAATCAATTAGGCCAGCGTGTCTGCTAGCTAGCAATTACTGAAGACTCTATCCTCCCACAGACACTGGGAGACAGAGGCCCTTCTGTTCTGTTGGCAGAACAATGTCTTTGGGAGCAGCCTTGAGTCTGCACAGGCAAGCACTCTAAGGAGGGCCGGGGTCATTCTGAGGATGTGGTCTAGCACTGTTAGAAACTGTGCTAATGTTTATTCAGATCTTCACTGGTCAAGAGAGGGCTGTCGAGTAAGTAAGTTAATCAGGCCTTTGACACTATTAGCCTCCGGGGCTATCACCTGTGGCCTTGACAGGCCACTGCAGAAAACACTTGGGAGCCTGGGTTGGTGGCTCGTGTGCCTGACTGTGGACACCTGGAACATAGGTGTGAGCCTGTGTAAGTGCACAGCTGAGCCTAGAGGTCAAGGTAAAAGCTGTGGTTAGGACTACACGTGGACAAGTGGTGTGACTACAAGAGGGGCGAGATCACAAGACGTCCAAAGAGAACACCAGAGAGAGAGAGCCAAAGAGAGCATAGAGATTCACTAGGGGCTGGGGAGCTTGCTAGCCTTGTAGCCCCCTGGTCCCCCTGACTCACCAGCCTGCCTGCTTGCCTAAACAAGGGCAGATAGAGCCTAAGATTTCAGCAAGGACATAGTCTTGATCAATCTCAAATCCTTTTGTTATCTTGACAGAGTCTAACCCAAAAGGAGACATTGTGGCATTCAGTAATGGATCACTTTTTGAACTGAGTTTGAACTAAATGTTTAAACTTAGCTCATTTACTCTTCTTAACACTATCTTTCAACATATCTTAACATAGAGGTCCTTGCCAGTATTCCTAAGAATTAATTTCTCTGTTGGTATTGACTCTAGAGTCAGACTACTAAATTCCAGGTCTGATCCCCAAAACTCTTTCTTACTCACAGTCTTCTTCAAGCCTTAGGTTGCTTAGCTGGAAGATAGGGAGCAACTTATGGGGCAGTTATGAAATCTAAAAGAAGATATATTACACAATAAACACTCAAGAAGTAGCATCATAAAAAAAATAAACACAAAAAAAGTTGTCCAACACAAGATGGATAGAAAGGTAAGCATGAAGTAAAATTTTGTGCAGACACTGGAAAAATAATTAAATTTGAAAGCATTTATACATATATTCACTGAAGTGTTTATAATCCTGTCAAAAGTTAGATTTTAGGTACCATTATTCTTGCAGAAACCTTATCCTTAGGGATCATAAATGTTACAAACTGAGGGTCTGTTAGCACAACACATGGGATGTTTTATTCCCGTCTAGACCCCCATTGGTGTTAATAGGGAAAAGAGGACAACAGATGGATTTAAGGTAATCACTAGAGACACGAACATTGTGCCATAGTTGGTAGTGATTACATCAAACTTTATATAAATTTGCTTTTTGATGACTACCAAGAGCCTCTAAAAAGTGTGTTGCTGTTGTATTCATGCATCATTTGCTGCCTACAATTTAAGGAAATTAGCATCTGTCAACTGCATTATTCAGCTGCACGGGGTAGAAATTAATGGAGAATACCATTCCCAATTTGTTGTGTGAGAGGTGAGCTTGCCTCGCAATCTGGTTGTTATATTTTAATACCAAACCAAGCTTGTTGTTACAACTGGAAATTTGGCCTACTCTGTGTCCTTCAGAAACAGATTTAGAAAATGCCAATGCTGTGATTGAAAAGTATTTTCTACATAGCTAAAAATGTGGAGGCAAGAAACAGAGATCCACATTAAAACTGGAATCAGTTGGCAGATTGATTCCAGAACTTGCCAGGCTTCAACCAGAGTCATATGGGTGATCTGAATCAACTACACATTTTTACACCAATTATTTTTACTGTTTTGTCATGGGCCTCCTACTTAAAAGAGAAAATAGGAAGGTCTGTAGCTTTTTAAGATTATATAGTAAATAGAGTATTAAGCCTAGGCTCTATCTATACTATGTGTATGTTCATTCCTAGAAGGTATTTGTCTCCATCCTGAATTCCAAGGAACAAGGAGTAAGACTCATAAATGCTTGCCTTCAAATATGAGACAGGGTGATTCCGAGGTACTCCGAAGCCTGAAGTATCTCTGTGGTAGGAAAATATCAGGTCAGCAATAATTCCAGCAGAATGGCCAGATAGAGAATGAAGTATAGCCTCTAGAATAATTTTAAAACTTCCAGCAAGAAAGTTCCCTATCACCTGAAGGGAGCACAAAATATATTTAGTAGTCAGTCCACAGTCTTAGATTTTGGGTTACTTCTCTTGAACTACAAACAGGACTTACTGGTAAGAACCAGTAAGTTTGGAACAAAGCTGTCTTTAGAAGTGGTTTCCCAGTGAGCAATTATATCAAGAACTCTGACAGTTTGTTTCTCTCTCTCAGTTACCAGGAACAAAGGAGAGATGAGGTAGCAGATACATTGCCCTCCAGGATCCTGTGAGTTGGGGAGACACATAGGAGAGGGAGGAAAAAGGGGGAGCTTTACAAAGGTGAGGGGCTGGAGACACAAAGAATTAGAGGGTAGCACTGTCCTGGGGCCATGTGCGGGTAGACAGGCACAGGCTCACATCCCTGATCCTCTGTTTGCCTTCTGCTACCAGACAACTGCTTACCTGAGATCTGAAGCTCTCACAGTAGCTCCCAGAATGTTCACATCGACCACTAAACTGGGGAGAGGGACATTCCAGCGGTCTTACCCTCTCCACTGACTACTAGACCCTTGCTTGTTTAAATTCAACTTATAGATATATACACAAGGGGTTGAAATCAGGAACATAAACAGATATTTGCACAGCCATGTTCACAACAGCATTCTTCACAACAGCCAAAAGGTGGAAGCAGCTCAAATGCCCTTCAGCAGCTGAATAAACAAAATGTGGCATGGAGTACTATTCAGCTTTAAGAAAGAATAAAATTGATACATGCTACAACATGAGTGACATTTGAAGACATTATGCCAAACTAAATAAGCCAAATGCAATATATATTTTCTATTCTATTTATATGAAATTCTGAAAACAGTTAAATTCAGTGAAACAGAAAGTGTAACAGTGGTTACCAGGGGAGAAAGGAAAATTGAGAGTTGGTATTTAATGTGTTCAGAGTTTCAGTTTGGGGTAAAGAAAAAGTTCTGGAGCAGGACAGTGGTGATGAATGCAAGAAAACATGGATGTGCTGAATGCCATTGTGTATTGTGCATTTTAAAGTGGTAAAATTTGTGATTTTACCTCTGTCCTCACCCATTACACAGGAAACCAACTTTCCTCGCTTAGTCAAAACCACGTGCCTTTCAGAGGGAAAATAGAGGGCCCTTTTTATTGTCCAGATGGAGATGTCCACATGAAATGACATCAATAAGTGCCTTTGCAGATTATATTTAGTTATTAAACCCTTCAAGTCGTTTACAAGTCAAAGGAACTGAGTTTTTCAAGAATCCTCCAGACTTTAGAAATGGAGAAAGGGCAAAGTCCACAAAGATAAGTCACCAGCTGAATCTGGAAGGAGGCATGAGTCAGCTGTCACCACCCTCACGCACACTCCATCATGAAGATATTCCTCTTCTATGCCCCATTGCTCACTTCTAAACACTGCTTCCGTCTCGTGCCTGCTGTTCTCACAGGCAATCGCAGCCTCCTTTATTCATCTTCAGCTGCACTACCACAACACAGAGACATGGTTCCTTTCATCTTCCCTCTCACATGGGTGACTGCCTTCCAATTTCTTGTTCCTGCTGCAAAAGAATAACTACACCTAGACAGCATCGACACTACTGCCCAATCAGTCTTCTTAATGGCATAAATAAACGCAATTTGAAAAACCAACAGGCCTGTGACCAGATATCGCTGAAGTTCACTGACTCCTATGCAGAGGTAGCCATTCTAGACTTAAGAAGTGTGGTGTGCATTTACTCACAAAAGAGAAGTCCAAAGCACAGCCTGGACTGTCAGTCCTCAAAGGCACCACTGCCTAGGCCAGCGATCGCCAACTGACAAGGAAATGGAAAGCTGAGGCAAGAGCACATGCAAGCCTTTCACCAGGGTGATAGAGCACAGAATGCCAATGGCACCACAGGGTCTGAGTCAAGTTAACAGTCCAGCGCAACAGTCTCTAAAAGCCCATTCTGCTCCAAGACTCAATCTACCAGAAAGCCCAATATCACTTCTTTGAACCTTATCTCTAGCACTCTATATTTAACATCTACAAGCAAGACAACAAGACTAGCCACAAGGGGTGACAAAGTTAGGGGGATGCAGTCAAAGGAAGCACATAGCAAGAAAAGCAGTTCACAATGTAGGGCAAGCCCAGACAGACCAGATACATGCCAAATGTTTAAAGGGTTACGAAAGGCCAACACCATATCATGAGAGGCGAGCGAGGAAAAAGAACAGGAGACAGTCTACAGTACAGAAATCCATGCCTCTGGCCAAACCACAAGTCTATAGAGCAGCAGTGTAAGCTGCCACTGCCAGTCAGCTAGAGCTGCGTAAAGTAACTTTTGGGGTGGATAATAAGGCAAGATGATTCAAAAGTAGTCTTTTCACCCTCCATCACACATTACATGGTTATTCTTGCCATGTTGCAAGAGGGAAAAATGGTCAACACATGGTATATATATTTCTAGTATTTTACATGGAAAAAAGTTCGAATCTGGCCCTCCCTGGTGGTGCAACAGGTTAGGGTGCAGCACTGCAAGCTCGCTGCAGCCTCTTCAGTGTGAGTTCGATCCCTGGTCTGGGAGGTAATGGCGCGGCAGACCTCTCTTGTCTCACCCACTGCTCCCCTCAGCAGTGGTCGTTATCAGTCTGGTTGTTCTGCTCCCCACTCTGTCTCTGGTGAGTCCTCTTATTGCCTCTGCACCTCTGGCCTGTACGCAGGTTCTGCATGCATTAAAAAAAAAATTTTATTATAATCCATTTCCAGAGAAATATGCTTGGCCTTTCCATTTCTTGTGTTTTTTCTCAAATTGTGCCTAAAGAACTATTCCTTCACATCCACCAAGATCAGCGCTCTCAGACGAATTTTAATAAAGGAGATATTAGGATCAAGTGACTCAATACAGGAAATGGAGCCTGGTGAACTTCAGTACTCCTGTTCGCACCAGCATGCATGGAGCTGCCTGTCTGCACACCAGCACTTAGCAAGTTCTCTTGCTCTGCAAGGAGGCCCAGCTCTGGCCAGCAATTCCCAGCTGCACTCAGACCACCATGGTGGTTTCTCTCTGATGGCAGGTGTCTGTCTGGATTTAAATTTTTTATGGAAAACACCCAACCATGCAGCCCTAAGCCCCAGTGATAGACTAAAGGCTCAGGTGACAACCTAAAATTGATTTTTAGAGAAGTATTACATAGAGCCTACTCTAATGAGGACATCTTAACAAGAATCTGCTTGGAGCGTCTGAGAGGGGGCACTCAGCTGCTGCGTGTGGTGTGAAAGTGATGCTGGGTACAGGTCAGAGTTAACATCTGCAATCTGGCCTCCTTCCATCCGTGTATTGAAATATAATTCAGTAGAATGAATTGCTAGACATGTCTAACCCCCCTGGGAAATGACAGATATTGATGAATGCTGTTGGGAAGATATATGGAAGGAAACGGCAAATAAATAGAACCATTTTTTTCTCAGTCAGTTGTGGATATGTGCAGCAGCTGTTAGACTACTTGTCAGCTCCTGACCTTGCTTCCTCCTCCTCTTTCCTGTCCCCCATCTGCTTCCTCTGCACCTCTCCAAACCCCCACCCACCCTGAAAGGCTCAGAATCTTTTCCCCTCCAAAATAGTCAGACAGAAAAAGGGACATCTCCTCCTCCCTTCCCATCATACTTTGACTTCTCCACCCAGTTAGCATGACCTTTTCCAAAAGTTTATCCCATCAACATGTATTCATTGTACTCTAGATCCTGGAAATACATTCAAATTTATGGAATGAAACTGCTGAATTCAAGTCCATTGCCATTTGATCCCAATCACAACATTCCAGTCCTAAACTAGTAGCTGTGTGACGTTAGTCAGGTCTCTAAATCTCTTAAGCCTCAGTTTCCCCATAAACATTCTATAAAATGGAGATGGTGCCAACCTCATGGGAGGGTTGTGAGGGCTCATCTAGAATGTAAACTGAAAGCTTATCATCGCATCTGGCAAGTAGAAGACCCAAAATGAGCAATGACATTATCCCCTCTACTTGCCGCTGCTAAAGAATGCTCCCTGCAAGGACGTGGGGCACATTCTCAGACACAAGCCCTGTCCCATCACCTGGCAGGTCAGGCACCACTGCTTCTGATTCCATCTGCCAAGTGGATTTGGGAGCTGAGGGCTAAACTAGTCAGACATGGGCTTGCTTCCTGACTTTACCAGTGACTGGCTAGGGAACCCCAGAGAAGTCACTTTTCTTCTCTGAGCTTCCATTTCCATACCTCCAGCAGCAATGACAGCTGAGAACATGTCAAGTGCCCCGCATAGACATGAGTACAGTTTGCGTTCGGTGGTGGTTCAGAGTGCCCTCCAGGAAGCTTTACCCATCTCAGGATCTCTGGCATTGAACCTACAACCAAAACACTACTAGCATTTCCTTTCCCTGTTATACCATCTGTTTCTGGTGGCTACATGTGCAGAGAACGACATTTATTACTGTACACAATATGCTCTGGTACGCTATAAACCGTGTAACTGGCACTGGGTTTCATCTGCCTTTGTAGCCTCGCACCACACCCAGCACACAAAAACACACTGAACTCTTACAGAGTCACATACCTGGGGTGATTTTTAACTTTCCATTCCCTCTCCAATTTATGTTTCTCCCCCCAGGGTCATATTTCCATTATTGTTTAGCTCCACATTGCCTAGAAGAATATTCAAATTTGTTCAACTGTTTGTTTTACAGCAATAACAAAGATTCAATAGCACAGAAAAAAAGCACATCTCCTAGCTTTTTCTCTTTTAAAACCTGTCTTCTCCAGAGTCCACCACCGCCACCAATACACTGTATAATTTCAAAGCAAGCCAATTAGCTTCAATATACTAAAAGACATCTTGTACTTATCTCTGACTTTTTGGACAAAGTATGAGTCCTACTCAATAACATTCTTTTTCCCACTAAAATGTTTTAATGGACACACCCAAATGTCACTGGCATCTCTGAGATGCTAAACATTTCTGACAACTGCCTTTCATCAAAATAGCTATGACGGAGACCACAGAGGATTGGGGGACTGGGAGCTTTTCAAGAGAAACAAAAGGAATATAAGCTGTCAGAGAGGAGATAAACTCCCTATCACAATCTAAACTGAAATTTTTATACAAATCCAAGTTTTCAGCTAGTTCTCCTTTTTACAAGAAATTTATATACACAATCTAACTCACATGTTAATGTATATCCACATATATTTCTTTGGAACAGTTTCCAGTTTCATGCTGGTTTCTGTAAGATTTCAAACTCTTACCCTTTAGTAGCAATGTCTATGTTTGCTCACTAAGTAATCTAATATTTTTAACTTAATACTGATTAGTGAATAGCAGGTAATCCAGCAAATGATCACAAAATATTTTGCTAGAAATAGTACAGATCTCTCCTGGTACCTCCAAATAACAATTTTTTAAAAACCCATATTTGTGGGAGAGGATACCTCAGTCTGAGAAAGCATAATGGGGTCTCCTTCATCCCTTACTAGGAAAGTGAAAGCTCACTCTACTTGGTTTAAAAGTCGCAGGATTTGGTTATCCAATTGCAACCCATACCCTGAACAAATTGACAATCAAATGACTTAAGTGCTTTATAAAACAGAACAGAATATAAACCTTATTTTTAAGAAGAGAAAAATCAAAGTTGAGATTAGCATCACGGTTGTCTCGGCACTGCTTGTAAATTAATGACTGGCAGGGGTATAGCCCTGGAATTTTAGCCTTTCCATGTCTGGTCTGTTATTCAGCCACTGAATTTTCCCTCAAGGCTCAGATGACACTAAGTAGCCCTGAACTCTATGCCATGCCTTATGTTTTAAAATAACAATATCACTAGACTATTTAACATTCCCTTTTTAAAAATTCAGTCATGTTTATAGGGAAAATCCATGTATTAAGGTGAGGAAAGAGAAAAATTTGGTTGTTCCAGTCACCCTTCAAATGGCTATCTCTCCAGACTAAGGATCTTACCATTTTCTTTTAACCTCCACTAAAATACATTTAACCTCCTATTATTTGTACCCAGAGACCACTGTGACTACTTAAAGCACTACAGTGGGACAGGTACATACAGGCATTCTCACATCAAAGGTTTCATCAGATATCAGATCTTCTTGGGATAGTCCACAAAGATGGGCTGTCTCCTAGGTGACTTAGCAGTAGAGGGGGAAGAAACTGGAAGGGGTAAGTACTGATGTCTTTTGTAAGGCCTCTAACCCTATGCCTCTCATATCACATATCTACCTGTGTGGTAACATGATGTCCAGGTACACAACCAACCCCAAAGTTATGGATAGTTACAAGACTTCACAGACGAGAATGCAGGATGCCTACACATATTTGAACCTAATTAAGTTTGAATTCATATACCTTCAACATTATACTGGACATAGGTGTACTGAAAACAGTCTTAGTGGTTTAACCTCGGCCTGAAAATGTACTTGGATTGCATGTGTTTTATATGGCAATGATACTTATTAAGCACTTTGCAGTGTAATGTAGGGGGCTTTGTTTTGAAGAAACGAGAAAAGGATTCTTGAGAAAATGATTCTCGAGGAATTTAAAAACTAGCAAAAAGGGATGACAGGTTTACAAATAATATAAAGTAAAAGTGATCTATTTTCTAAGAAGAGAACAATATAGGTAGTATCAGGGGTAAAAGGGAAGGAGAGAGACAGAGAGAAAATTGAAACATTGAAATATCAGCAAAAGTGATATGAATGTGGTTAGAATGGAATTTGAATGTAATAAATGCTATGAGATCATGAGTTTCATTTTCCTATTTCACATACCTAAAGTAAGTCTCATCTTCCAGGTTTTTGTTATTATTTTATTATTTTCCTTTTTTTTAAAATGTTTTTTGGCAAAATGGAGCACAAAATGTTTTTGCATGGAGATTCTGTCCACTAAGGCAAAGACAGAAAGAGCAGGTTAGCCAGTTGTCACTATGTAATGAAAGAGAGAATTCACATTTATCAGAGGTTGCCATCTACCACTTTTTTCCTTGTTCTGAGCTCAGAGAAATTTGCTTCAGACAACATCACACGTGATAGTTTCTATCCTTCAGTAAAAGTTAGGGTGAAATGAAGACCCATCCTGGTCAATAAATAAAAACTAAATGTGCAATCACATGCATGCACACATGTAGGTAAACATGTAACTGTCAGTGTATGTCACATGTATATGTCTCTCATTTACTGGGTCTTGGAAGCTGGACTGTAAAGTCATTGTTCAAGCTGAGTGTACTGTATTAACCATTTAAGGCAAACACCTGCTCTCAGTCAGCAACCAAAGGATCCAAAGTTTTAACCCCCAGAGAGAGGTCATCAATGAGTTAAAAACAAGGAGAGAAGCACTCTTAGCTCTTCCTTCAGACCCTGGTGTGAAGCAGAAGCCTGAGACAGGTCTGTCAAAGAAAAGAGAAATTATCTGGCTAGGCAGACACAAGAAAATAAATTTAGCCCTGACAATATGCGTTGATTAAGTACTTGAATGACAATGGAACATGACAATGACAAATGCAGGCTACCACCACTGGAGTCATTAATATATCAGAAACACTAATTTTTATGAATCTTTAAACGTCCCGGTTGGTGGCATTTGCATTTCTTTGCCTATTTCTTTTCCTGTGGAGATGACAGAAAGTCAGCTTCATTTTCAGCTTCCATCCAGGAAGCTAAAGAAACGTCTGTGTTCCTGATCTTTGATTTGTCACTAAAAATAAGTTTTAAACAAGAGATAGTTGGCCTGGTGTGCTCAGCTCCAGGAGACAATGATAGGATATCACTGGCATGCATTTCCAGAGAAGGCTTCCTGGTTCAGCAATAGAGGAAATGTGTGTGTGTGAACCTGAGGGGTGTAGAGAGGGGGGAGAGAGATCCAGAAAATGAAGGAAAACTGATCTCTGCAAAGACTTCGTCTCATCCTGATAGCTGGTAGATGTACTTACTACTCAAGTTCAAAGGGATCTTGAAAGAATGTGTTCAACCACTGTGCCCCATTCAATGCCATTACTCCTTGAAACAGTGGTGTCAGCGATGGTAAGGTGCAACCTTCCCTGGCCACATCACTTGCTTTCTGTCTTAAATCCTGTGCAGTTGAAGTCATGTCTCCCAATCTCCTGATGCAGGTCCCAGTAGCCCTTACTGTATCACAACCTGTGTTGTCCAGAGGATTTAATTACAGTCTAATTTAGGAATTCCAGCAAGAGAGCAGCTGGCACTTCACATGCACATGGGCTTGGCCCAACTGAACACAGTAAGAAAGGGTCTGCAGAAGCACAGGTCCAGCGGGAACACAGTTTCCAGTGTGGCATGCAAAGGCAGCACAGACCATGTTTCTTGTTTTTCCAGCCTTATCTCTTCATCCCCCATAACTCAAATGTAATGTTGGATATTAAGTAATTAATACTAAGTTACTAAAACAAAATTTATATGCTATGCTCCTAACTGTAATGTCATCAGTTCAACTTCATTGGCTTCCTCATATATCCAAAAGGCTCCCATGGAGTTAAAACTACTTCACCTCTTACTGACTAGACATATAAGGAACTGAAAAGATTAGCTTGGAATCTGCATGCTTTTCAGAACCTACAAGTACACAATGCATGAAGGATAAGAAAACCAAGTCCAGCCATCAGGCCCAGGCTTCAGTCCATCTTATCAGAACAAAACAGATATTCAGGAAGTACTGAAAAAATAAGTAGGAAAGGAAAAACAAAAAGAAACATGATTATGCCTGTTCAAAAAAGTCAAAGTCTTGATAAAATGCTAAAAAAATAAATAAATAAATTTCCTAGCATAAAGGGAATTTTAAAAATAAACAACTTGAATTGCTAGTATATGGATTTAATAAATTTATTTTTCTCTCAGGAATAACCAAACTCCATTATTTATAGAGTCACATTAGAAAACTACAAAAATAGAGGCAGGGAAGCAAAAGGACTGAGAGAGAGAGAGAATGAGTAGGGGGGAAAGAACATTTAGTGCTTGATGGATGCAAACAGTTATACCTCTTTGCTTTGTTTCTGTTAAGTTTCTTCATTAGCCTAATTAGTATAGAGAATCTATATATTCAGACATAAACACTTTTTTAAAGATTTATTTATTTATGCATACAGAACTGGGGTACAGTCCAGAGGTGCAGGGGTAGTGAGAGGATTCACCAGACAGAGTACAGTGTAGAACAGGGAGATCGACAAAGTACACTGCTGAGGGGAGCAGCGGGCAGATCAGGAGAGGTCTGCTGCACCATGTGAATCACCTCCTTAGCCGGGGATCAAACTCGTGAAGTGGTTGCTTCTAGCTTCATAATGCTGTGCTTTAACCCATTGCATCACCAGGGAGGGCCCCAGACATAAGCAACTTTTAAAACTATACCAGCAAAAAACATTAGAGACTCTTTGATGTATCTGAAAGAATTTCAGTTACTGGTTTGGAATTTTCACAGTCAAAGATGAAGAAGGCCAACTTGTTTTGCAGGTGATAATGGCTTGGCTACTTCTTATCATCCAACTGATTTCCTCCTCTCCCCATCTTGAAACTCCATATCAGTAATGATTTGAGGCCCAAATTATGTTATGCTCAGCAGGAGGCACTTTAAGAAACTTAATAGAATCTGGACCATCTAGCTCCTCTTAATTAACACTGAGGACTAATTTTTTCCTCTTTTTATTATAATAGTTTATTTTTATGTCATTTTGTGCTTTTTTCCATCTCAGTTGTAATCCCCGTGGGCTTCCAATCACCACTTCAACCATGTGCCAACACCATAGTCCTGTGCACTTCCCCGTCCCCTCATTTTTGATCCCATTTCCCACTTCCCCTGTAAAATGTCTCTGGTTTATAGCTGTTCTTTTTTTTTTTTTTTTAAGATTTATTTATTGACTGATATAAAACTGGGGTACAGGCCAGAGATGCTGAAGGTGAGAGGATTCACCAGAGACAGAGTGAGGAGCAGAACAGGCAAATCGATGAATTACACTGCTGAGGGGAGCAGCGGGAGGGTCAGGAGAGGTCTCCCAGGCTATGTGGATCTCCTCCGGGGCAGGTGAAAATCAAACTCATGGGGAAGTGGCTTAAGCTTGTTAGTGCTGTGCTTTAACCTGCTGCGCCACCAGGGAGGGCCTTGAGGACTAATTTTTAAGCCCTCTGAACCTCATCTGATGTTGAATTGTGAAAGCATTTCCGAAGAGCCTGGCCTGCTGATTCAGCATGGCTTCCAGCTTGCCCTGCAGTGGGCTTACATCAGAGCCCAACCTCTCACCTGACTCTCAAGAAAGAGAAACACTTTCAACTCTTCAAATCTTCATTGAGACACTTGCTGTAACTGATTCTCCCATCAGGCCTGACAGCATCACCTCGTAGGAAGGATGTGTTGGGTTGGTACCAAATGTCAGAAGGTCAGATTTGTGCTTCCATCAGGACACTGCACTTTGACTCTGAGCAAGGAGGCCACTGAGAAGCAACCAGTGACCATGAGACTGAGCATCTCCGGTGGTCACTGTGTTGGGGGAGCAGTGACTCACCAGTACGTCATGTGCACAGGAGATGGGCTACAACAGAAGGCTCCCTGGCTGGGGGCCCCTGGCAGGCAGCATCTGCTCAAAGAGCTATGGAACAGCTGCATTCCCTGTTAAGACAGTCTCCTGAGCTCTCTCGACTCCAACAAGGAGTAACTGCACACACATAAAGTACCCCCAAAGAGCCATCTTCTAATTACAGCACCTTGATAACAAACAAAATATCCAGACATTCACTGATATACAAGTGGTGAAGATGGCAAATGGTTTTAAAGTCTCATAAAATCACACATAATCACCAAGAAGATGGTGACTCAGAAGAACCAGGAGAGACATTCTGTTTCATAACTACTGCTGATAAAGTGTACAATTTTACAATTTCTGAAAAGTAGATGCTAAATCAACTTGAAAGAATTCCTGCTCCAGTTATATGCCTTCAATGTGGAAATATTTTTTATCAGTAATATGGAAAAGAATAATAAATCAAATCAGGGTCTTTTAAGCCAGGAAAATTTTAAGCATAAACTATTTGTGAATCTGAGTTTATTTTTTTCTTGGCCAAGGGTCAGGAACCCAAATTAAGACTATCCTTAGAGAACACCATTTATAAGCGGTATAAAAATCTTTGCTCTTGAAAAGTTCCAACATTTGCCCAATTCAAAATATTGACATTTCACTCATCCTTCAGCGCTGTTAAGTCAAACAGCCCACCCACCTCATCAGCTCCTAATGCCACCACATAAGGCACTGCTTCCAGGCTCCCTGCAAGCTCCCATGAGCTGAGTTTACTGGCAAGAAATCCCACTGTGAGCACCAACTCCCTTCATCTTACACCTCTCAGTTCCATTCTCCCCACCATTCCTGAGAGGCCCACAAGCAGGCCTCTCTTTCTGTGTAACTGAGGCTCCCACTACACAAGTTTTCCTAGTGCCTTTTCTAATTCCTCTAACATATAGACAGGTTTCACTTTCAATTCATGATCTCAGACTTTAAATGGACTGGGAATGCTTCTAAGAAATCCTACTGCATTTCTAACTCCCGGCCTGTTCTCCAAGACAATTTCAAGCTTCTCTGTTCAATTCCCATATTGCCTTCCATACTCCCTACCCAAAATGCACAAAGAAAAGTGAAGAGACCAAATATTAATAAAATACCTACTTTATTAAGAGCAAATTTATTAAAGTTCAGTGATCTAAAAAGTGGGTATTTTATAAATAAAACTATTTTTCTTAGATTACTGTAGAATTTCATACAGTTTTAAGAAATAACAGAGAGATCCCAGGTATTCTCGGTTCTCATCAATGGTCACATCTGGCAAAACCATACTTGAATATCACAACCAGAATATGGACGTGGATAAAGTCAAGTTACAGAACATTTCCACTACCCCAAAATCCTTCATGTAACCCATTTATAATCACATCTAGTTCTTTCTCATCTTATTCCTCAAGTTCTAACAACTGCTAACCATTTTACTACAACTGTGTCATTTTAAGAATATTATATACAAATGTAATGATACAATATGCAATCTCTTTGAATAGGCTATTTTCTTATTTAGCATAATTCTCTGGTGATTCACCTAGGTTGTTGGCTATATTAATAAATTTGTTCCTTTTTCATGGTTGAGTAGAATATGATGGTAATGAGTACATAAACAACCTGCTTCTGCTTCCATTTTCTCCTCCTTCTTCCCGTCACAAGGGAGAAAGTGTCCCTTTTCCTGTTAAAGGCTAACTATTTTACATGAGCTCTAGATACTGTGACTTTTTCTTCAAAAGCATGTCACTTCTTTGGCTATATTCTCTCTTTTCCGGGCCTTCCATGCAGGCACAAGGGGTTAAGGAACAGCATTATGAGGCTGGCCTCAGCCACTTCAACACGAGTTCAATCCTCCATCCCAGAGGTGACCTACATGGCATGGCAGATCTCTCCTGACCCTCCCGCTGCTCCCCTCAGCAGTGTACTTCGTCAATCTGCCTATTCTGCTCCCAACTCTGTCTCTGGTGAATTCTCTCACCGCCCCTGCACCTCTGGCCTGTACCCCAGTTCTATATGCATAAATAAATCAATCTTTCTA
>NW_004567108.1:41604779-41621030 GCF_000260355.1 Condylura cristata
CAGGAAGATGGATGGAGGTGAGTCCCTGACTCACTGTGAGCGAGGAAGAGAGTTGCCTGCTAGACATTAACATGAGTGAGAAATAAACTATTATTGGCTTTTTTGTTGGTTTACTTGCTCTAGTACATAGCATTACCCTCAACAACACCATGTTGATACAGGCATTCTTTAGACTATATTACAAAAGTGAGAAATCTAGAGTGTATAAGATTATATCTAGATATAAATACTAAATATCAAGGTTACCCCAAAGAGTCTTATTTCATGTAAATTTGCTTTAATCTGAATACATTCAATCTTGCCAACTGAAATAAGGTTACTTTAAGATGAAAATCTAATAGCTCTCAAAGACAGGTTTCCGGGTTAATTTTTTTTTTTTAAAGATTTATTTATTTGTGCATACAGAACTGGGTTACAGGCCAGAGGCACAGGGGCGGTGAGAGGCTTCACCAGAGACAGAGTGGGGAGCAGAACAAGCAGATCGATGAAGTACACTGCTGAGGGGAGCAGCGGGAGGGTCAGGAGAGGTCTGCCACGCCATGTGGTCACCTCCGGGGCAGGCGGGAATTGAACTCATGCGGAAGCAGTTTTAGCTTTTCAGTGTTGTGCTTTAACCCGCTGCGCCACCAGGGAGGGCCCTCTGGGTTAATTTTAAAGGAAATATCTTCTAGGACTCTGTTATTAGTACTTGCCTCCTTTCTTGCAGGATAATTCGCTCTCAAACATTTGTTTAAATTTTCAGATGAAAATTAGTTTCCAAAATGATTTCCATAGTTCCAGAAAGAAAAATCTCAATCTTCCCCCATGTTAAAACACCATGATTCTAAGTTTTGAGAGTACTAATTTATACTGTCTACAGAGTTCATTTCTTATTATTAATGCAAGTTACACATACATTCTTTGTTTTACATTCCAAAGAAGTCAAGGGTGTTTTGATGAATATCACTCTCTAATAAGGAAAAGAAGCCCTCCATTTCTCTTAGGACAGCAACCCACACCACTGCTGTGGAGTGCAAGACTGGGAATCGGGCATTCATTTGCATATCAAGAAGCCTCCACTGAAGACCCTGAAATTCTGCCCTTCATTCTGCAGCTTTCATGCTGTGAACTGTCAGACACATTACCACATAGCCATGTCCAGACCTAAGGGTATGTCTAAGGATTAAATATGCTCCTCTTCCTCATCAGGGGGCTCCAAAGCTCAGTCAATGTTTACATGATGCTTCCTGGTGCCTATTTAACAAGCTGTGGGCCACCGAGACATAAAACATCATCAGCCTCTAAAGACATTCTACACAGTTGTAGGCAAAGTGATCTCTTAGTCTAGTGCATAAATGCCAACCCTGGAAAGAAAGGTTCCAGTTGCATTTTCCTGAAATCTAATATTCTTAGTGATTCATAACTTTTTTCCTCAAAGATTTATTTATTTATGCATACAGAATGGGGGTACAGGCCAGAAGTGCAGGGGTGGTGAGAGGATTCACCAGAGACAGAGTGGGGCATCATGTGGATCACCTCCAAGGCAGGCGGGGATTGAACTTAGTGCTGTGCTTTAACCCGCTGTGCCACTGGGAAGGGCCTTTTTGCTAAGGAAGAAATGTTAAAAGGTCTACTATGGGTAGTATCTGCATGGTGCAATGGGAGATTTGTAGCTTTTAACTTATAGTGCTCTTGTGCTGCATTTTCTATGTTGCTCACATTGAGCAACATATAATTTTTATAATTAAAAGACAAGTTAATGTAAACATTTTTGTTGTAAAAGACTGATTTTAAAAAGGGGGTAATTCTTTTTTTTTTTTTAAAGATTTATTTATTCATACAGAACTGGGGTACAGGCCAGAGATGTGGAGGGTGGTAGGATTCACCAAAGACAGAGTGGGGAGCAAAACAGGCAGATCGATGAAGTACACTGCTGAGGGGAGCAGTGGGCGGGTCAGGAGAGGTCTGCCACGCCATGTGGTCACCTCCAGGGCAGGCGGGAATTGAACTCATGCGGAAGTGGCTTTAGCTTCTTAATGCTGTGCTTTAACCCGCTGCGCCACCAGGGAGGGCCCTAAAAAGAGGGTAATTCTAATAGGTGGAATCATTGGCCCCAATACTTTACTCTCCTCCACTAGTTTGCATGTCTGTATCCTTGCCAAGGTGTGTCATGGGTGGCACCTGCTTCTGCCTCTGGACCTGACTAAGTGACCTGATTTGGCCAACAGAAAGTCAGCGGGCCTGAGACCTGAAACATGTCTATACATGTAGATGTGTGCTGTCATCCTGGCTTTCACCTAGACAATAGGATGTCTTCCTCGGGTGGCTGCCAATCTGAAGAAGAGTGAAACATGAGACATAGCAGATCTGGACCCAAGATGCACCCTAGCATGAACCCCAGAGAAGTCCAGTTTAAATCACCTGAAACACAGCCGTCTGCAACTGTGTTAGAAAAAAAGAAGAAAACCTACTGTCCGCCACTGCAACTTTATCATTATACATTATTATGGCCAAATGATATTAACCACAATCAGCTACCCAAAAAATCTCAGAAGCAAAAATGTGTCTCATGGATTAAATTGCAGGGTATAAAAAGGCCATTGCATCCTCACATGTGCATTTTTAAAGGGAACTGAATTAATCATTATTTCTGTCATTTTCTAATTTATTTGTATATGATAATATTTGATCAATACGACCAGATATTTAGATGATATGCACTCCCAATTATGAACAGTGCTAATTTAAATATAACTAGAGTTAATTCTCCGAATCTTCATGATTATTTCTTTGTAATGAGCCTGAGGAGCAGAAAGGCTGGGTTAACAAATGATGAATTTTAAGGTTTTTAATATGTATTAACTCTCAAGTTTTAATTTCCTTTTGTAATTAAGAGATAAGGTACAGAGGGAGTCAGTCCCAGATTCCAGATGAACAAAGACTTTCCCACCTAGGATTCACTTCAATTAATTCTGCTGGAATTTACTGAAAAATTGTTGAGCAACTACTGTGCTAGGAACACAGTAAAATTACAAGCATGGACTCTGGGGCCACAAAACCTGGGTTCAAATCTTAGCCTAAATTATCTGTGCCTATGTGTTCTCATCTATAAAATAAGAATGTCCTTTTCATAACCCAAAGAGAATGTCAGAAGGTTTAAATAAGCAAAACAATACCTGCCACACAGTAAGCTCCTAAAATTAGCTGTCATTATGATGAGGGATAGGTAGATGATAAAGATGACAAATCTTTTTCTCAAAGTTCTATGGATTTGGTGAAATTTATCAAGAATAACTAGGCGGCAAAATTTTTAAAATATAAACTAAGGATTTATAAGTTATTGATTAAAAACAAAACAAAAGAAATAAGGGATCAGAAAAAAATACAATTATAACAAAATAAAAATAAAAATCAACAAACAGCTATAAACCAAAGACATTCTATGGGGGTAGGGAAGGGAATAGGATCAGAGCTGGGGCAGGAAGAGAGCACGGGGCTATGGTGATGGCACACGGGTGAAGTGGTGGTGGGAAGTCTGCGGGGATTACAACCAAGATGAAAAAAAGTACAAAATGAAGAATGATGTTTTATACACACACACACAATACACACACACACATATATAATTTTTAAAATAATAAAAAATAAATTTCCTTGTAGTCAAGCAAAGAAATAGAAAGGTGGCCGGTGTTCAGGTTACACTATGTATTGAGCACAGATTTCTAATGGCTAAACCAGATGGATTTCAGTTTAGCAACAGGGTATATATCTCAAGGTAAGATCATGTGTGTTACCTGAAACTAGTAGACATCATGTTTCTTAAACAACAGAAATGATGCTTTCTTCTCTTGGCTTGATACAAAGTAGAATGTCAGTCAATAAAGATTTCACACTGCTACTGTCAAGCCCAAGTTCTCCACCTCCCAAATTCAGTTGTTTATGTACAAAATATTCAAAGCTACTAGTCACTGGGTTGAGTGCTTTGAATATATTATTTAATTAAATTCTTAGCTAAGTTATCTAAAGAACCAATCAATAATGCTCACATTGCAATAAAAGTTTCAATCAACTTTTAAAAAAAATCAAGATGATGTTCGAGAGATTCTTTTAAGCTTTCCTAAGGACTATTAAGCATATTTTTTAATTATCTGGCCAAAGACTTAATTACCAAAAATAACTGTACAACAATCTAAATTGTTCAAGGATAGAATTACTTGAGTTGTTGAGATAATGAAACAAAATCAAGCCTGACTGTTTTTGCTTTTTTTTTTTTTTTTTTGTTAAAGCTAAAGACCAAATGTGATGCTTCAGGTTATATCTCTACATCAAGAGCTGTATTCATACATTATTTTCAAACTGAAAGTAAACTGCCTTAGGAAACTAGAGAGACACTACTATCCCTCCTGTTGGTCAAAAGTAAGGAACCTTCCTAAGTGAACCTAATGAGCAAGGAGAGTAAGTTTTACTTTCCCACTTATAAAGATCAGACTTAATAAACTTTAAGATCTCTTACTTAAAAGAAAGAAAAGGTCTGCCTCTATAAAAGGAAGCAAACGTGCATTTAAACAATATTGGTATAAATCAAATGTGAACATTTGCCACAAGCTTAGTAAAGTAAAGCAATTTTTTATGAATTGAATTTCTACCCCTTGGCCTGAGGTCAGTTTTATCCCCCATCATAGGAGGGCCCCACAGTGGCCAAATGTTTCAGATTCTACTAGTCATGTGAAAAAAATAGAGCATTTCTATTTTCAGAACTTTCATCTCCAAACAGTAAAAATTCACAGTTTTCAAGAAAAGTGTGAATAACCCATTTTGCAGACCATGTATGAGCAGCAGACAAGAGAAAACAGTTTCAAGGTTTAAAAAACAATACATTTTTAAAATATTGATAAGTAAAATATTTATACTTCACTGTTTTTAAGTTAAATTTAATAACATGAAAAATTTCACGGTGGACTATTTCTTAAGAATGTGTTTTTTTAAGTTATCTTAATGTGGCAATTTTTCAAATTGAGAAAAGTGATTTGTGGGTTTTCTGGATTTGAAAATTTTGAAAATAAACCTTAACATGATTAAGAAATGAGTGAAAGTAACAAATGAGTAAGAGATTTGAATAGGCATGCCACAAAAGATATATTAATGCATGCGTGAAAAATTGTTTGATATCATTTAGTCATCAAGAACATACAAATTAAAACTATAATCTGAGACAACTATCTGGCCATTAAAATAGCTAGAATTAAAAGGACTGGTAATGCCAAATGCTGGCAAGGATGTAGAACAATTAGATTGCTCATCTGTGACTGATGGGAATGTAAAATGGCGCCATTCTGGAAAGTCTGCCTGTTTGCTGTGAAGCTGACCGTGTACTACTGCTACGTAATCTGAACGAGACTTAGAAACACTGAAATGGATGACAGAAGTCAGACACAGAAGAGCACGTAACATATAATTTCACTAGCATACAGATCTTAGTACAGCAGGAAAGCCCGGGTAACAGGTAACAGTCTATATCTTGGTTATGGCGGCAGTTAACACTGTTGGGTAAATTCACCAAAACCATCCACATGAACACTTCAAATGGATACTTTTTCTTGTATGCAAATTATACTTAGGAATCTAGCTAATCTCCAAATAGGATTAGATTTAACAAGTGGTCCGCAGACGGGCAGGCCCATTCATTAGAGGGCTTATTTGCTCCCATGGAACTCTCTGGTGGTGGGGACTCTGCCGGTAAAAGCAACCCAACTCACCGGTCAGAGCTCCTCCCAGGCTCCCTCGCCGCAGCTGCCGTCCGTCCTCACCACTCAGCTGTCTTTTAAACTTCAGGGACTTTCCCAGGCCAGAAGCCACATCTGGGTTGCTGCACTTCCGAAATGGCATGGGTGGAGGCGACAATATGTGGTCGAGCTGCAGAGAGAAGGACAGAGGCATCACTACTGGAGATGCTTTCAGCACAACCAAAACCAGAGAACAACCCGGCATTTTTTCCTCGTTTCCTCTCTTCTCCAGATTCCTTCTCTCTCTAACCTGTGTGAATTTAATTAGCTTGGAGAGTTCAGAATTTCACTGTGATGTGTTCCATCTGAGAATCTAGCTTGCCACAAAATCGCAGTAAGAGTGTTTTTCCATCTGTAGGTTACAATCTAGTAGACTGTGACCCGTATTTTTTTAAGGGAATCCAATAGAAACTATCAGAGTCCAGCGAAGGAAGGACAGCATCATCATTTCATGAATTGTCTCACTAATTTGCATGTTTGTGTGTGCGTGCATGCACACATTTGTGCCTCCTGAGTTACCAAGTACCTTTCTGTGAATCATGAGTCCCCTCAAAACTGAAGGCTATTGCACTGAGACAATAGATCTATTTTTTTTTTAGTTGTCCAACAAAAGAAAATTCACAAACTTTTGGCACGCTTACAAATACATAGGAAAGGGAAAACTCTAAGTACCACAGTCCTTAATGGAAATCGATACATCCCTGTATCACTTTATAGCTTTTTTTAAAAGAAAAGCTGTCTCAAGAATCAGAAACCAAAATCACTTTAACAGACAGCTTTCTACGAAAGAATCCAGGGTGTCACAACACCAATTTCCAAAACTACCCACTTTTATAAGAAAATCTTGCAAACCTGAATAGGGCCAGATCTTCACCTTCAAGCGTGTATGCACATAGTTGTATATAGTTTTTAAAGAGGTGAATAGTCCTGTGCTAACTAGACATCCAGGTAGTTACTAAGAACTAAAAAGAAGTGCAAAAGATATTCATGAAAATTCTAACCACTGCAGAAAATGGTCAACTTGCACACTTTGGGAAACAGAGGGTTAGCAGAGGGTAGCAGTGCTCAGTGCCAGACATCTGCAGGGATGCCTCATTGAAATTTGCTTGGTTTTGCTTATATGGGTAGAAAAAGAGTCATCTGCTTCTATTTGTCTAAATTTTTTAGATTGTAATTATCATGACTACATTCATAGTAGAACAAATTCAGGCACAAAAGTCACCCCATTTGTCCTGCATGTGCAGGGCAGTATATTCAAAACCAAGGCATAAGAAGAAATCTACCCTGCCTATCTGTGAGCATCTCCCCAACTAGTTCAAATAGAACAGACCCCATTGGCTGGGCTATTACAAGATTGTCAACTCTTCCCAAAGCTGCACTGTATTCATCAGTAACAAGGAACAGCTGGATTTCAAGCACTTGTCAATAAATATCTCAAATTCATTCCCAGTCAGTATGTCACTGTATTTCATCGCCACTTAGTATTGAGAAGCCCTCAAAAAACTAGCAGTGCAGCTACTCCAAAATCAAGCCAAGTCAGTAGGGAAAAGGAATTCCAGATTGTACTTGTAAAACAAACAGCACTTTCCATCATAAAGTCCTACCTATTGGCAGTATTTGTTGAGACTGCTTTCCATTACATCAGCATCCTACTTAGGAGGGCCTCCAAGGAAGAACTACTACCTCCTTGCAGACATGCTGCCCCTAAACCTATGGACAGTGAATTGTGGTAAGAGAACCCGAAACAGTGACAAACCCATTACAAAACTGTAGACCCTGCCAGTGGTCCAAATGTTGCCAGATCATTACACAATGTAAAGATTGTTTTTGTCTCTTTGGTCCCATTTTTTGTCCTTAAATCATTTCTTTTTCTCTGCCAATTTTTTTTTTTAATTTCAAAAGAAAGTTGCAGTGAAAGTTGTAAGAATGGTACAACAGACACCCATATCTCCTTAGCCAACAATGACTTGTTAACCTTTTGCCTGCTGGTTTTCACTCTCTGCTCTCTCCCCAAAGCTAAATGCAGACATTGTAGATCTGCACCCCTCAATACTTCTGAAAAAACAAGGTCTCATCTAAAAACAAGGATGTTCTCTTTGATTCACATACCCAAATACTCTATGTATTCTTATAAGGTATTTGAAATCTTTTGCTATCAAGATGAAGTATAGGTTATAGAAGAAAGTAAGATTTTATCATGCAATTTTAACATTAAAAAACATAGATGGAGCTGGAAGGGATCACACTTAGTGAAATAAGCCGGGAAGAAAAAGAAAAATACCAGATGGTTCACTCATAGCAGGAGTGTAAAGGATCAGGAAAATATATATGTACATGTGTGTGTGTGTGTGTGTGTGTAGCAATTGTAATAAAGTAAAAAGTAATAGCAACTAACAACTATAAACTGAGACATTCTACAAGGAAGGAAAGGGGAACAAGATCAAAATGGGGGAGGGAAGAGCACATGGGAGTATGGAATTGGCACATGGGTGAAGTGGTGATGGGAAGTCCGCAGGGGTAAAATGAAGAAATGTACAAATGAAGAAAGATGTTATATATATATATACATATATATATATATACATATATATGTGTGTATATATATACACACACACACATATATAAACATATATATGTATATATATAATTTTTAAAGTGTTCTTTCCCATAAGGAAAGCAAGCAAGCAGCCACAAGGTGGCAGTGTGTCCCAGACATTCAACAAAATGCTCCTTAACAAGAGTCCAGTCCTGAAAATCCATCAAGCCCTCAGAGCAATCAAGCGAGTTAGGGTCCATTCTACTTAGTTATTTCCTCTTAATTACTAGTGGCAGCTGCATAAAACATAAATATTTATTGTGAAGGTTCATCAACTTTTGCCACTTATTTTTTTTTTACCTGAAGTTAAATTGTTCAGCTTTCGGAATTACAATTAATTACTCTAGGGAAGATTGTTATATCACAGATTAACAGAGGGTGGAAACATAAGCAGAAGAAAGGCGTTCATGCCTCAGTACAAATTATGTGATTTCCTTACATATTTCCAACAAAGCCAATAAAAAACATGAAACAAATGTAGAAGCACGAGGAAAGAAATCAAGGAAGAAGTGCAGGAAAACAAAGAGGAAAATCTATTTCATCCTATATCTAGACACAAGTTATTAGTCCATACACCAGAATCCCATCAGAACCATACCTACAAGAAGAGAACATTATTTTAAATCCTGGACAATGGAGGCCGTGAATGTGAGTGCTGCAAATGTTTTAAACACCACCTAAGCAAAAAAACCCTATAAGCATAGTGTATTGTTCCAGTCTCCCACTTCCTTCTTCATATCAAATCAGTTCCCAACAGGGCTCTCTCTAAATAATCATTTTTCCAAATTTGCTGTGTTGTCAGTGACTCTACTTTTCTTTTTACATTAGTCAAAGCTTCTCAAAATGGTCTACTGCAGCCTTGCAATTTATTTTTCATTTTTTTTTCCTGGATCAAATACTCATGATCCCTTTAAAAACATTTCATCAAACCCTAGCGCCTATGTTAGACGTGAAACATATCACTGAGGACACTGCCCTTTAAATTATTTCAATTTAATATTTTCCAACTTTCCCAAACTCCCAAAGTCTTCATACTACATGGAGCTCAACTAAAGACTGAAATTGTCTTTCAGCTTTCACGGATGTTCAAGGGCATCTAAGCCTGGGCTTGTCACACTTGCTTCAAATACTTCTCATTTTCTTCACTAAGTCAGTAACCCCTTGAGAACCAGAGCCTACTCCCTCACCACAGACATATCTAGCACTCTGCTAATCATGAATTATCCTAGGGAAACACATTCTACAGAAACAGGTCTTAATTTCATTCACCAACCGTAAATGTTGATCCCTGGAGAATTAGATTAGCTCAAAACATCCCACGCTGTTTTCTTAACCTCCTGGAGTCCCAAGACCACCAAAAGACTAAAAATTGTATCAGCATTTTGGAAGTTAGATATATTTAGGCATCTAATATACCATTTATGCAAGTGCCCTGAATAACAGTTTATCACAGGAAACATGTATGTAAACATCTTAGAAAAGTAAAGATAAACAGCTACAAGAAGTCTGGTGCCCCATGAGGATGTAACTGTTATGAAGAAATGCATAAAATGAAGATTGATGTAAAAATTATATATATATATATATATATATATATATATATGCACACACACACACATATATATATAATTTTTTCTTAAAAGAAGTCTGATACATATCAAGGGGAATTTCTAAAATCATCACTACTAGAGAAACAATAACCACCACAGTTTTTCACCTGCATTTTCTACATTTATCATCTGCATCTATCATTCACTGTTGTTTTATAACTTACCAGGTTGAGAAAGACAAAAGAAAAAAAAAACATCATGATGACACTGTGGCTTCTGCCATCAATAAAAGTCAATAGAAAGACATTTCCGAGGTTGGACTCTATCGTGTTTTGTGCCTGAGCACCATCACCACCATCTCCAAACACCGGCCGGCCGTGTGCTTCTCCTTCTGCGGTTTCAGCCCCTAATCTGACTGCATCCCTCTCTTTCAAAAAAGGCACATTATAACTTTCAACAAATATTTCACTTGCAGCCTTCTTAAACTGGCAATTTCCTCTAGCCTCCTCTCTAGACACTCACATTCCCACACAATATGAGTTCTCTAATTTATAACTTCTAAATATTAACGAGGATCATAGGGACCTCAGGAGAAAGATGTTTGTTTCTTACACAGAAACTCCTTTTTACTAGCTTCTCAACTCATAAACCTTACAGTAATTCTGAACTTCTCTTATTCCATATCCAATCAGCAAAGCCCCTAACACAGACCCCCTGCCAAATTTCCAGAATCCAATCACGTCTCCATTTCTGCTGCTCCCACTCTTGGGCCCCGCTTATACTAACCTCCCAGAGGATCTCACTGCATCTACCCTAGTCTTAGCCCCACAGCCAGTGAACCTACAGAGGCTGCAAGTTCTCTGCTGGTGTCCTCAGCGACTCCACTTCACCAAAGGAAAATCCAAAATCTTGGGAATGTTTCTTCCAGGTCTCCCCCCTTCTCAGATCCCAGCTACTACTACTCCATTCAATCCAGACCTTGGCGGTCCCATCCTCTTCCCACCCAGGACCTTTTTCCTTCACAGCCGTCCTGCCCAGGGATCCCCTCCAAAACAGCCCCCATGCTCCAGGGTTCTGTTCAACTGTTACTCTCAAGGCCTTCTCAACTGCCCCATGTAAACCAGCATGCCCCACTTTATTCCTTTTTCTCTTTTCCTCCATCGCATCTCCCACCACATGCCATGTCAGAACTTTTTATATTTGTTTATTATCCTCCTGCCAGAATGCAAGTTACATGAAATTATGTGTAAGTCTATTCTGTCCACTGTTATATTTGTCCACTGCTTGACATAAAAGGCTCCCTGCAAATATTTGCTGAAAGAACAAAAAAGATCTGCAAAACTCAGGTTCCTAGAAATGTATCAATAATAAAGTGGAAAACAAGCGATGAAGGGTTTTTATTGCTGGGCAGAAGAACAATTATCCAAGGTAAAAATGCTAAATTGAGTTAATAATGTTTTGATAAAATTGAAAACCTCATCCCTTTAAATTAAAAAAAAGACCCTTGAGTTATAGCAAACTGCAACTTTTCAAAGAATTTTCTCTATATGCGAAATATATGCTAATTTTTAACACTGTTACCTCTGAAGGTGATTCCTAAATAATGAATTATTCAGCCTTTTAACTCTATCTCAACTAGGTATTCACTTTTGTCTGTCAATCCCAGCTTCTTCCTACCTACACCGGTCTTTCCTCTAATTCCTCATTCATTCCCAAGATGTACCACATGCATTTTAAAAACCCATTCAGAATGCATGTGCCCTAAGGCCAAAGTTCATTAGTTCAAAGGGATCTGCCAATGCCATCCGCATAATAATGGGGGCTCACCAGGAAAATCTTTATGCTAAAAAAATGAGGAAGACAAGCTAGTGACACCCTGACTATGACCACATTGTTCAGTTATTTTGTCTCTTGATATTAAATATTCTACTATTCTACATAACCAGAGATATGAAAATATATGAAGGACTATAAAACTGTATAGACTATGCTTGTAATCTTAACTGTTCTATCACCTCTACCCATAAAGGAATCAAATTGACAACATGAAATCACTTTATTCCAAAATCAGATTTTATTTACTTGCAAACCAAAGCCTGTAAGCATTTTAAAATCTCACAGAATACTGTTCTACAGTTAAGGACAGTCAACCTTGAATTCATACTATCTCCACAGTGTGAGGAACACCTATACTATGTAATTCCATGTGTCCTTCCTCACACACAAAAATTAGTAACAATCCTACCTTTATTTCCAGAGTTGCTTGTGAAGAATAAGACAATTCATATTTGTAAAACACTTAAAAAGGTATGTTGAATGCAGTGGGGAAAGCTAAGTAGTTTCCAGGGACATTAAACAGACTGTTATTTTACTGGACCACATTTGTTTTTGTTGTTTTTTTTCCCTCTATGGTTAAAGTAAGAACTTGGTTGAACTGCGTTAATGTGATTTCAGGTTGTAATTCTTGTGCTGGACTCTAAAGCACAAATGCCTGAGGCTTGGTTCCCCAGCCCTATGGGTTTTGTTTTTTTTAATGTATTTTTATTTACTTATTTTTTACATCATTCTTCATTATGTGTATTTTTCATCTAGGTTGTAATCCCTGTGGGCTTCCTACCACCAATTCACCCATGTGCCATCACCATAGTCCAATGTATTCTTCCCACCCCAGTTTTGATACCATTCCCCTCTCCACCCCTTTAAAATGTCTCTGGTTTGTAGTTTATTATTTTTCATTTTTATTTTATTACAATTTTTTTTTTCCTGATCCCTTATGCTCCTGGTGTGAGTGAAACCATCCTGTATGGGGTTTTTAGTGAGTCTGATGAAGTGCAGCAATGTGGAGATTAATCCAGTTGTGAACTGTCAGAGACAGAGTCTCCATACTAAGTCTTAGGCAAGCCTCCTAAATCCTCTCTGAGGTCTGGACCTCAGAGAAAGTGAAGACAGCAAGGAATAATGAATGGAAAGGGCTTGACTCAGGGCTTGGCACATACAAGCATCGTTAGCTAACAACCTCTGTGATCACTGTCAGTATAGCTCAGCCTACATTTCTCTCTAGACTGCTGACTGATTAAAACATATGGCTCTTTATTTACCTGAACTTTCCAAGAGGCCCCTCTCAGTCATTATCATCTCTGCTCAAAGAAAACTATTTAATAATATCAGCAAGTCTCAAAGAATATGAAACCTATCCTCTCCCAGCATCCTAAAAACTAACCATAGACTGAGTCAATCCCAGGAGCACAGATAGCTGCTATAACCCCGGGCCACACTGTACTGGGATCTGTTTAATTGATTTTGCTGGCATTCATTCTGGATTATGCTACCCAAAGTGCATGCTTGCATTTAATGACACTTAGAAACAGCCCTATAAATCCTGTCATGGTCTGATCTAAGAGGACCTACATTTAACTATATCCTCCTTGTCAAAACTCATCTCACCATAAAAATACTTGGTAAGCAGTTTTATGCCTGGTTTGTTCTGGGCACTACTGTAGACAAAACACAAATCCCTGTCTACCAGAAGCTTCACTCTATTTGGGTGGATAGAAACCTGGAGAAAAAGTTGTCAGTTCTCTGCACTAGAAGTAATTATTATTCTTTTTGGTCATGGGCTGTCTTTATCCTGGGAAATCATACATAATAATGAGCATGTTTCTGTAATTCAGCCACTAGATATCATAGGGCAAAGGTATGCAGCTCATACCAAGCAACACCACCAAGCCACACCACATCCTGTTCCATCAAGACGTAATGAAGCTAGTTGCTGTGCTCACCCACTCTTGGTTTCACCCTACCATTTGCTACAGAATGAATGTTTGGGCTCCTGCCCACATTCACACACTGAACTCTTGCCCTCAGTGTGATAGTATTTGGAGGTGGGGAGAAGATGGGGCCACCAGAGCTCTGCGCTCATAAATGGGATTAATGTCCTCATAGAAGAGATCCCACAGAGGACCCTGCCCCTTCCACCACATAGAAGAAAAAAAAACAGGCATCCACTAGTGAGGATACAGGCCTCAGCGGACACCAAGTCTACCCGTTGCTTGATCTTGGACATCCCAACATCACCATTGTCAAGAAGCTGTTTTTCTATCTTCGCTTACTTTTAATTTATTCATCTTGTGGAATTATTTATTATTATAACTCATCTTAAAACCTTATGAGAACAAGAAGGACAGAGAGAAATGGTAGATAAAACTATTAGCAAAAACTATTCATGTCAACAAGATTTGTTAAGCATATAATTTCCTGAGCCACATTAATTTACTCAACCTAGTTAGCTGCTTATTGCAATTCACTTTCTCGATGAATAGCCATGTTTTGGAAAATAATACATCAATAGAATGCATTTAAACTGGAAGATGTACTAGATACCAATATCATTTTCCATCTTCAGTTTTGTAATTAATTCTTTGAATCACGAACTTCAATGAGCAATATAAAAAGTGTTTCAGAAACATCATAAAGGACATTGTTAGATCAAACTACACAGGCATCCACCTAAACAGAGCAGCACCACTTAGTTTCATCTCTTAAGAGAATTGATTATTCTTTCCTTTCCAGAGAAGTATGGAAATTAGCACTTTGATACCACTATCTCACTTCTGTCTGTCAATTCAACTTCAAGAAAGCCAATTCCTTTGCTTATGAACATCTTCACACATGCATGTGCTCACATGCACACACACAAACACACACACAAACACACCCCACCAGCAACACAGTGTTATCACAATCGCAAGGACAGAGCACTGCACATGTAACTCTTACTGTCATGTGTACATTAAGTCATACATTCAAGTATCCTACAGATACCAAAACTAGAGCTAATTATTTCTAAAACATGACAGTTTTTAAAAACACTGCACTGTTCAAAGTTCAGTTTAGAAACGGTGACAGTGGGGAAAGCTCAGGAAACACACTGATTCTACTTTGCATATGTATCCCCTGTTTCCCATCACTTTAATATTCTAGATGTTCCTTTGACCTTTATTCAGGGATCCGATCTATGCCTGAAGTTGTCGATTTATCTAAAGTCATTAAATTCCCCTGGTAACATCACATCCCCATCAGCTACACAGCTGAAGAGTCTGCCATGGTCAACAGAGCAGGGTGAGGCCACATTGCTCTCCAGTCATGTACTTTTGGTTAAAGTCAGTGACTCCACCACTCTATAAAGTTTCACATTACTGCTGGAGTCCCCTCTGGCAGCAAGACCCAACCTCCAGGTAGGTACCATACTATTATTCCTGCCTTACAAGTGAAAAGAGATTCAGAAAGATGAACACCTCCAAAATGATCAGCACCCTAGGTACACAAAAGGAATCAAGCCACAATTCTTAACTGCAAAGCCCACACTGTCTTTTCACTGTTCTAAAGTGTCGCCCATGTGAGGCACCCAGGGGTGAAGCACAGGACCCCAGGAAGTTAACTTCAGTTTCCTCAACCATCTCCAGTCTGGAGAGACTCCCCAGAGATGCTGATGTCAAACAATCTGAAGGGCCCAGTTCAGCCCTTATTGACAGCCTGCACAGCACTTTCCATAACTTATATCTATATTTGAAATCTCTAAGTCTGAACTATAGAACTATGAAATATTATTAGTGTTAAGGATCTGAAATTCATCTATAGTCACTTTCCTGCTTTTTGGAAGTCTGAGGCCGAGAAAAATCCACAGCCCAGGTTTATGAAAACAGCTGGCAGGTGAATCCAAACCAGAGCTCACATTTCCAAACCTGCCTATAACACCTTGCTCCCTTACCCTGCAACCCACCAGTATCACCATGCTATTAAAATGAACTTGTGTGCGCTATGGTTCAGCTTTTTAAAAAGTTGTAACCAAGTATCTACCACGGACTGGACACTGTGCTAAAGACTAAAGATAGAGAACAGGACCAATACAGTTCTTTTCCCTAGGGCCCTTCTATAAGAATACAGACACACACATACACACAAAACAAAAACAAAAACACAAAAACAAAACAATAAGGCAAACACAAGGTCAGAGTCGGGCAGGAGGAATTGTAGTCAAGCAGAGTTAAGGTCCAGCACCTAGTTCATTTATTTTCCTTACCTTGTTGGCTGTGCAATGTCATTATTACCTAATGACTGACATGTAGGAAGGGAATTACTTGAATTATATCCCTAAAGTGTGGTCTTCCAAGGTGCCTAGGTACCAGTCCAGGTAGGAGAACAGAGCGGGGTACAAACACTTACTCATTTTCCTTTGGACACCAGGTCTGAAGGTGTAAGGGAGACAGAGTAGTTTCACCCACCACTGGCACCACACAGCAGAGGCCCTAAAAGACTTCTCTCTCTCTCTCTCTCTCTCTCTCTC
>NW_004567108.1:41621130-41635442 GCF_000260355.1 Condylura cristata
TCTCTCTCTCTCTCTCTCTCTCTCTCTCTCTCTCTCTCTCTCTCTCTTTCTTCATTTTGTGCATTTTTTTCATCTCATTTGTATTCTCCAAGGACTTCCCACTACCCATGTGCCATCATCACAGTCTCATGAGCTTCCCACCATACCCCTCTCCACCCCCATAAAATGTCTCTGGTTTACAGTTGTTCATTGTTTTCATTATTACTTTATTATATTTGCTTCTCTTTTTTCCCCCTGATGCCTTATACTCCTGCTATGAGTGAAAACATCTGGTATTTTTTTTCTTTCTGGCTTATCTTACTAAGTGTGATCCCTTCCAGCTCCATCCATCTTGCTGCAAAAGACATGAATTTATCTTTTTGATCACTGAGTAATATTCCATTGTATATATGTACCACATCTTTTTAACCCAGTCATCTATTTTTGGGCATTTGGGTGGATTCCACATCTTCCCTATTGCAAATAGAGCAGCAATAAACATGGGGGTGCAGGTGTCCTTTTGTGCCAATGTTTTTGTGTCCTTTAGGTAGATACCTAGGAACAGCATTGCTGGGTCATACAGAAGTCCCATTTTTAGCAGTTTGAGATACCTCCAAACAGCTTTCCACAGTGGTTATATAGTTTGCATTCCCACCAGCAGTGTAGGAAAGTTCCTTTCTCTCCACATGCTTGCCAACATTTGTTGTTGCTAGTTGTTTTAAAATTTACCATTCTCATTGGTGTGAGATGGTATCTCAGTGTGGTTTTAATTTGAATCTCCCTTATTACAAGCAATGGTGAACATTTTTCATATGCATGTTGACTGTCTGCATTTCTTCTTTGGAGAAGTGTCTTTTTATCTCTTCTGCCCATGTTTTGATGGGGTTGTTCACTTTATTTTTGTTGAATTTCATCAGTTCTTTGTATATATTTGTGATCAGTATAAAAGACTATTCTTTAGAGGCACCAACTGTCCCACCATGAGCCAGAAGCTCTCAGAGTCACACATCCAAGCAGGTGTGATCCCAGAGCACCTCACCATATAGCTAGAGGGACTGAACAGCACTGAATGAGGAAGGGAAAGCCACAGTCAAGATCATCTTCAGCCATTTATCAGCCATATAAAGAGGACAGCTGATACTTTTCTTCATAAAATAAGCACAATTATATACTCTCAGGTTTGCTCCTCCAAAGTAAGACACTCAAATGTTTATTCTCTAGTCCTTCTCTGCCCAACTCATTTTATTACAACTATAGAAGAAAATAGCTAAGAGCTGGAATTTCTGTTCAATAACAACCAGCAAAGCCAAAAATAAACTTTATACAAATTTCTAAGAAAAACTTCAAAATATTCTCTTCTTGTAAGATAGTGTTTAAGTTCTTTAAATAGATAAGCATATAAATTAATAATCATTTCATGATTTTACATTAAGAGAAAAAACAGGCTGTTTGAGCAAGTCTACCATGGGTCGCAAGTAGCAAACTAAACTTTGATCCAAGACAAAATAAACATTCCTAAGAAAAGCATTCCTGAGTATCAAGAGTCACAAGTTCTCAGTAGTTTGGAAGCTTCACCTGGTTAAAATGGAAATAACAGAGAGATGGGGGGAAAAAATCACTGAGAAATTGGCAAATAGTAAGAGAATTAAAAGGAAGATTCCAAAGACAGTGTTTGGGTAGGAATCTACACACTAATTTTATCAGCTTTATTTCTTAAGAAGAATGTACAGGGAATGGAGAAGAGAGACAAGAAAAGGACTGAGGGAAGAAGAGGAAGAAAGGAGAAGGGTAGGAGGAAAAGTAATCAGAAAAAGCTGTCAGGAGAACTAATACCCAGCTAGACTCAGTCTCCATGCTTTCGCACCCTTGCACTATGGGTTATGTCCAATCATAAATAAGACTGACCACTTCAAGCAAAAATAACAAATGATTATAATGTGTTTAAGTAAAATACTATATATTCTATAATATAAATAAATTCCATGACCAGAAGTGTCTTGGCTTGGCACCGAATCTGTCTTACTCCTGGATTTCCAGCTGCCCAAGTTCCTACCCTGACATCAGCCCCATCTCTTTGGGCTGAGCATCTACTTCTCCTTCACTCTCTTCCTGGCTTGTGCACCTGAAGCACAAGGTCTGGGTGTGGTCTCTGTCTAGAGTCGACAAGGGAGGCACAGATGGACGCTTGCCTCTCAAAGGCATCCTGCTGGGAACCATGGGCACAGTGCCACAATGCCCAGTGACCAGCCACAGGGGCGCCCTGTCTGTGCCCAGCCACACCCGGGACTTAGGGCTTCATGCAACTGACTGATGGCAACGATGCCAGCTTTCCTATGTCCAGTTCAACACCAGCCTGGGACTGAGTCTAAGTCAACATCCACCACCTGGCCTCCCGGTCCACAGAGTCATGCCAGATCTACCCTCCTGCCCACCCTGCACTAGAGCAAGAGGTGAGGAAGAAAATGAAACAGATATGAAAACGGAAGATGGGAGGAGGTAAAAAAAATAAAGACAGAGACATAAGAAAAGGAGAAAGAGCAAGTCATAGCTTGATCGATTCCACTGACAATGAATTCCCCTTACCTTTTTTAACTGCTACCATACACTTAGCCGTGAGCAATTGAGTAACTTAGTCACTGTGAGCCTCTGATTCCTGATTGCACTGTTTGGGAAGCCTGATGGCTGACCAACCTTTACTGGCACCACCTAACCCTGTGCTTACCTATCTTTCCTAAAGAGATCCAGCTCCACACAGGAGCTCTTTCCAAAGACGTCCCCTGGCCTGCCTTGGAAAATGTAAAAACTCTTCTCCATATTATAAAAACAAAAGGACCAAGCCAGACCTTCCTGGTAAACAAATGAAATCAGGTAAGAAAAAAATTTTACCTTTGGCTACAGGTTTCTACAGTTGAAAAGTATTCACCAGAATCCACCATGTCAAAAAAAAATAGACAGAAGGCAAGTCACTGTCAAGAATACTTTGATTTTACAAAGGAGTTCCCCAAAATTGAGTAGAACTGCATAAATAAGACCAATAAGAGTCCTGCATAGGCATGTGAGTTTTGTGTTTTCTTTTTCTTATGTCTTTAAACAGCAATTCTAAAACATTTATTAAACTCAGACTGAACTTCGGCCCTCCCTGGTGGCGCAGCAGGTTAAAGCACTGTACTAACAAGCTTAAGCCAATTCCGCATGAGTTCAATTCCCGCCTGCCCCGGAGTTGACCACATAGTGTGAAGACCTCTCCTGGCCCGCCCGCTGCTCCCCTCAGCAGTCTACTTCATAGATCTGCCTGTTCTGCTTCCCACTCGGTCTCTAGTGAAGCCTCTCGCCGCCCCTGAGCCTCTGGCCTGTACCCCAGTTCTGTATGAACAAATAAGTAATCTAAAAAAAAAAAAAATCATACTGAACTTGAACCATCAATTTACCTTCTACCTAAACACAAAGAAAAACCAACCAATATACCCAGGACCACTGGCCAGGGAAATGATCACAAGACGCCTCAGGAAGCAGGGAAATGCTGACAGCTTATGGCTCGGGCAGATGACCCAGGAGAACAACTTTACAGTCAGCAGCTGACCCTTCTCCAGCACCCACACCCCAGGCTGTATTTTCCATTCTGGCCTGCAGCACCCTTGAGGGAGGGAGGGCTCTGTGTCAAATAGCTATAGTTCCAGAGGGTGGGATCTAAGGACACATGCATTTCAAGTTTCCAGACTAACATGAAATTTGCCTGAGCACAGAGTGCTCCACTCTGTGATACCTCTTCCTTTCAATAAATCTAGGGCATCTGAACCTATGACAGACATCAATTAGATTTCTTCTCCTTATAGGGGGATTTTAAACAATGAATTACTCTGCCATATTATTGTTTAAATGAAACATTAATAGGTTTCCATTATAGAGTGTTTGTATAAAGATTATAAAGACTAACAAAAAATAGTCCATGAAAGTACAGCTCCCATTTACAAGGTGATGCCCACTGGCTGATCTGGCTGGTGAAGCACAAGCTTCCCTATCCATTTACATCGTCACAGAACCCAGGCTGGCTCTTAACTAGGGCTAAGGGCTTTGTCTTCCAATTCCACTTATTCCTTTAATGGTTCCAGCTCTTTCTTTCTTCCAAGGTCCTATTCTCACCCAGCTCCAAGTCCATTTCTGACCTTCATGGCTAATGGATCTTCCAGGGATCACCAAACAATAGTCTCCCAGCAAGTAAAGTTTTACTGTTCAGTCATGCACTTCTTTCACACACTGTCCACTCTGCCTACAAGAACAGAGTTGAGTAGTTGCCACAGAGACTGCAAAGCCTAAAATAGACAATTTAGTTATTTACCAAAGAAGTTTGCCAGTACCTGGCTTCTTGAATAAATTCACTTAGTATCTACATGCCACACACTGTCTGGCCACTGTGGAATGAGCAGGAGAAAAGCAAACGCCTTTCTTCATGTACCAGTAAGCTCTGTGAAACAACAAGGTATGGGACAGAAAATGAGGGTTCCTCATACTCTAGAAAATCTCTATGAGGGGCCATTTGCACAGTCTTAATGGAAGGCAGAGAGTGAGCTCTGCAGGGGAAATGGCTTCCAGGCCAACGGCAAGGAAAATCTTAGCACCTTGAACAGAGACACCAGTGTGTGTGAAATAAAGCAAGGAAGGTGCTAGGCAAAGTCCGCTTGCCCCATGGGCTCAACTCACTGGGCGCTCCCCCAGGTAGGCATAGACTCACTATGTACCAGGCACTATCCCTACTGCCTTGAACATCATGTCTCACTTATTCTTTAGAATAACATTCTAATGTGGGATTACATCCATCTCCATTTTATAAATAAGAAAACAGACTTAGGGAGCTATGTGAATTATCCAAGGAATCAGAGCTAGTGGTCAATGAAGACCGGCACTCATCGCAAGCTGTCAGAGCCATGTTCTTCCTCTACTATTTCTCACCCCACGTTGGTGTGACAGCACAATGCTGGCACCAAGCTACAGACCAACAGGTGGATGCTACTGCTGGACCTGGTCTAGGCTGCAGGCCACAGCACTATGAAGGCATCCGCAGCCACTGCAGCACAAGCTCTATCCCCAGCCAGGAAGTGACCCAAATGGTGTGGTAGACCTCTCCTGGCCCACCTGCTGTTCCACCTGGCTCACTCTCTGCCTTCCATTAAGACTGTGAAAATGGCCCCTCATAGAGATTTTCTAGAGAATAAGGAACCCTCATTTTCTGTCCCATACCTTGTTGCTTCACAGAGCTTACTGGTACATGAAGAAAGGCGTTTGCTTTTCTCCTGCTCATTCCCAGTGGCCAGATGGTGTGTGGCATGTAGATACTAAGTGAATTTATTCAAGAAGCCAGGTACTGGCAAACTTCTTTGGTAAATGACTAAATTGTCTATTTTAGGCTTTGTAGTCTCTGTGCCTGTTCTGCTCCCCACTCTGTCTCTGGTGAATCCATCCCCCCCACCGCACCTCTGTCCTGTACCCCAGTTCGTGTATGCATAAATAAATAAATCTTTAAAAAAAAAAAGTGCTGCCCTGCAGGCACTGATTGGCTCTAACCCAAGCATCTCCCCTCATTCTCTCCAGAGGTGGAAGAGCTCTCAGACAGGTAAGACTTCTTGGACTTCTTGTTGACATACTACACCTCACTGTCCCAAGCATTCCCAAGACAGGTATGTCGGTCAATTCCCAGTGCAGCCCTCAATATATATACTACTGCTAAGAAGCTAAAATCATTCCCAAGAAAATTCCAAAGCAACAAAGAGTAGAGAGCAGAAGTACAGCTCAATAAGTGCTATCTACAGAAAACAAAAAGGAAAAATAGCAAGAGTAATATATAAGAACTATCCTTCCTCAGTGGAAGATAAATTACAAAAAAAGCTCTGCTGATTCCACTATTTTAGCATTTACATGGGAAAATATAATCCATCACTGGCTAATATTTCTGCTGCCTACTGTGAATCCTAATCTCTTATCTGAATCTCCCCAAATTTAGCAAAAGGCTTGACAAATCAACAGTTTGTAGATGTTGTGCATGAATAAATGTCTACTTACACCTGATAGTATTATTAGAAGGACTCTAAGGAGTTAAGAGATGCACATTTGAGAGGAAATGAAAAGAACACTGAAATAAGTTTGCCTCCACACATGTAAAATGAGAAAGGTATTAGCTGTGTTGAAAGTTCCCTGAAGAGGGGCTTAGGGGGGCCTCATCAGTCTTAGACTCTGTGCAATTTCTTTCTTTTTTTTTTCTTTTTTTTAAGAGTTATTTTTATTTATTTATGCATATAAGAACTGGGGTATAAGCCAGAGGTATAGGGGGTGAGAGGATTCATCAGACATGGAGTGGGGAGCAGAACAGATGACTGACTGAAATACACTGCTGAGGCAAACAGCAGGCAAGACAGGAGAGGTCTGCTGCGCCATGTGGGTCACTCCCTGGCAGGGAGACTGGCTTGGTGATCTTGCTGGGACTTAGCCTCTACACCACCAGGGAGGCCCCACAATTTCCTTCTAAGTAAGGTAATGAATCCGTTTTACCCAGCTTTCTTCTCTCTCCAAGAATTGCTACCATGAGTGGAAGAGAGGCCAAGGAAAAATAAAAAGCACTAGAGAAATATTGGCTAACAGATGGGTGTTCTTGCTTGGGGAGAAAGGTGCTGCAGCAGGACTATCAGGACTCATAAGATAATTTCACATTTTATGTGACATGAGTGACTTGAGGACACTGTGTGCCATATTCCCATGCCCAGGAACAAGTAAAGAGTCAACTCTAAGGAAAATTTAGATATGACTTCATACAATCACACAGTTAAATGACAACATTGTTTATGTTCATAGCAGCTAATTGAAACCAAGAAAAATGATCTACAAGAAAATGGCAATGAGGGCATTCACAATTAAGACTTCAAGAGAGGGAAGGAAACTACCTACAACCTTTTAAGAATTTCATTTCAGAATCTTATGTGTCCACATTATCTCTTAACCACAATGTATTTATCAACAATGAACACCATCTAGCTAGGAAATGAGGCCAAAGGTAACAGATGAAAGAAATCTATGAATAGCCTATGAGTCTGATGTGGTTAAAGTAAAACACAAAGGTCCAGCACAGGTCACATATTCACCACAATAAAAAACTAGCAAGGCAGACCTAAGTAACAGCATTTTCAAACTGAAGAAGCGCATCATGAACACTGATGCCGGACAGACGCCTGTCTCCCCCAAATACTGTCAGACTATCAAAACACATGTCCCCCCACACACATACCAAACACACACACCCACTCATTCTTATACCCTCTGGTTTTATTTCCCTCCATAGCAACCTTTATTGAACACACTGCATATTTCACTGGGTTGTGTAATGTCTCCCTCCCCCGTTAGAACACAAGCTTCGGGAAGGGGGAGCTTAGGGTCTGTTTTGCGCCATGGTGAATACCCAGGGCCTGAGTGCCTGGCACATGGTCAGGTGGCTCTGCACCCACTTCCCACTTCCATACACACAGTATTGACTTTCTGCCCCTTTGTGCTTGGTTAGAGCGCATGACACCATCTGACCAATGACTGAAGGGAGAAGGATGTGTGTCTTGTCCCAGTTAAAGCATGTGACTGTACATGTGAGACCCTCCAGACTCTCTTCTACCTCTGCTGTGGTGACCCCTTGCTTCAGATGCAGCTGTTCTGTCAGCCTGTCTCCAACTGGGAGCAATACCACATAACATCCCCAGAAACCCCCCAAAGGAAATTAGGCACAAGCAAGAAATGAACCTGTTTAACCTAAGTTTAACCTGAATGCAGAGAATTACCAGCCCTCCTGATAGGAAGAGTACAAAAATTTGTGGGTGAATGTATCTGCTCCCCTCACAAAGCTCGTAGAGCACAGTAACTTCTGAGGAAATCTTTGTACTCACCATTTTAATTTGAAACATGGAATAAGTTTTTCCTGTTGCTACATCAGAACTGGATTCTTCATGAAGAGGAGTAATTACTAATATTATATGTCAGCACTGCCTGGGTGCTATTTCTCTGGAGAAGTCTGACTAACTCAAATACAGATGGCAGGACAGCATAGAAGGCAGAACAGGCTATTAGTCACTTCACTCCTTTCTTCCCATATCTGTCTCAAGCATCCTAGGATTGAACAAAGTCAGAGAGTGACTTAGAAGACATGCTTGAGAAAAAAAAAAAATTAGAAAGTCAGGGAAGGAAATTACCTAAAATATTTTTTAAGAATTTCATTACAGAACCTTGTAGATATTTCACTCAGAAGCCTCTGGAGAGCTCAATATTCCTTCCAGTAAAACACAGGACCTCAAGGATGAAATAGGCCCTCCAGGATAGGGCCTAAATCTGGAAATGCCCAGAGAGAAGAAGCCCGAAGGAGCCAAACACACGGATAAGCACCAAGAAGAGACACTACCTACCCAACCAGTCTGGTAGTTGTATACTATGTCCACAAATTCTGTGATACCCCTCCTTTCAAGGACAGGTCTTACTAACTCTCCCTTTCAGTGCAGCCTCCGCTTTGTGACTTTTAAGGAATGAGACAATAGCAGAAGGTGCCAGCAGTGTGAGGGATCACCTTGGAAGTGGGTCCTCCAGCTCCAGTCAAGCCTTCAGAGGACTAATCTTGGCTGCAGCCTCCTAAATGACCCTGAGCCAGAGCCACACATTTAATCTGATCCTTAACTATTAATTCAAGAGCCTTTAGGGTAATACCTTGTTGGCTTTTATTGTGTTTTTAAAGGTGCTAAATTTGAAAGATAAATTTATCTTACACACGAAAAGATTAACAGATCTGTCAAGGGCCCTCCAGCCTCAGTGTGTGTGGGTGTCTGTTATACAGGTGACAAGTTCACAGAAACTGTATGGAATGAAGCAGGGACCTATATATACAACTGAAGGGATACACCTGTGTTTGACCACGCACAGCAATCCTCAGTCCTAAATGCTACATTTTCTTGTTTGTCATAAAATAAAGTACAGAATAGGACTTTATTTCATTGCCATTTCAATCTTTGGAAAACACCTTTCCATATATCACATGTGAGGCCAGCCAGATTTATTTCTTTACATTATTTCTTTACACCAAGATAAGCATTTTATACCTCAACATGACTCAGAAAATTCTTGAGAATCCCAAAATAGTAAAGAAAGGAGTAGATGACTTATAAATAGTGGGATGGCGATGTGACTCTTTTTTTAATCCATAATTTCTCTATTTTTCACCAACATGTCTTAAAGAATTGTGCAGGATAATCCTAGTTGCATTCCACTGACTCATTACCATCTTTACAAATAAATATTGTGGGCCCTCTCTGGTGGCTCAATGGGGTAAAGCACAGCACTGCAAGTGAGTCACAGCCACTTCAGTGTGGGTTCGATCCCCGGCTCTGGAAGTGACCCATATGGTGTGGCAGACCTCTCCTGACCCACCCGCTGCTTCCCTCAGCAGTGTACTTTGTTGATCTGCCTGTTCTGATCCCCACTCTGTCTCTGGTGAGTCCTCTCACTGCCCCTGCACCTCTGGCCTGTACCCCAGTTCTGTATGCATAAATAAATAAATCTTTTAATAAATAAATAAGTAAATAGTGCAAGCTACCTTTATACTTCTTAGAATTTACATTTGATGCGCTGGGAAATCAATTATTTTATTAAACTGTAATTCAGTGATTAATTCAGAGCAAATTATCCCTCCAGTTCTGTGTATAAGCCAAGTCAAATGGACAAAGACAAACAGATAAAACACAAAATCTCCAAAGAATTTGCCTCCTACTAGCATTTTACATTTATCATCTTTCCTAGTTAGGGATGTAAGAGAAAATGGCTAATATCATCAACTAGTCCAAACTTACTTTCTGAAAAAAAGGGTAGTGGAGTCTCTAACCACCCCAGAAGAGGCCTGGGAACTCAGGCACAATGGTCAGGTAAGATGACAGTGCTGAAGTTTGTGGTGGAGTCACCTTTACTAGAAATCATGTGGGAAGAAACGGGAAAATTAACTTCTCCAGATCCCCCAAATCCATAGCTATTGCTTCTAGGATCAAATGCCCCATATCACTGTTATCAGACAGATAATAGAAACCTCACATGAAGTGTGGACAAAACAAAGGTCATTATAATTCCTTTCTCCTGGATAAAAGAAAGGTTGTATTTCACCTAAGGAAGAAATGGCTTCCAACTCCATTTCAAAAGTATTTGTCAAATGCTTACTTTCTATGAAAACACGATTCCAGTAATGAAGGGATGATGTTACATGTAATCAGGAATATCTCAATCTAACAAGTAGCTCTTAGCCTTTGATGATCTCAGATCCATTTGTGAATTCTAAAAAATTATGGTTTCTCTGCCCAAATACACATATACAATAAATACAGTATTCTGCTAATAACTTCAAGCTATCCATAAATCCTCAAAGTCTTTAGTTCCTAAGGAATTTTGTGATCTACTAGGAGGAAAAAAAACAAATCATGCAAAATGTTATCTGATGAGTCATATATAATAGGTAACACTAGATATTAACCTAGCCTCTCTTTTGAGCAACTTGTGTAATAGAGTTATATATCACTTCATTCATTACAAAAGAAGTTATAAGCTTAATATGGAAGAAAATGTTTGTACTATTAGGTCATAATTTTTCAAATTATTGGGCCCCTATATCCAGAGGCTGTGCTGTCTGCAGCTACAGTATGCACCTCATCAATATTTCATTCAACCAATCAAATGTTGCTTTCCTACCTCCCATCAGGTACCAGAAGCACAAAGTTCATAAAACATAGCTTCTGCCTTTAAGGATGACAGTAAAAAGTCAGCTTCCTAAATAAGTAAGTACAACACAAAGTGGCACGTGCTAGGTTGGAGATGTGTACAGAGTGGTGTAAGAACAAAGAAGACTCAGGGAGGTCTCTGCCTAGGTCAGCGATGGCCTCCAGGAAGAGATGATGTAAGAAACTTTTGTTTTTCAATCACTAGCCAATGGTGTATGCATTACAGGGAAGCATAAAAAGTGTCTGCTGTATAGAAGAATTTGGACCAGAATACAGAGTTAAAAGAGAGATTTTGAGGGGACTGTTGGAGAGTTGGGGAGGAGGGAACTGTGAAGGCTCTTGTACACAGCACTAAGAAATACAACAGGAAATCAGACATTTAAAGCCAAGGAGTAGAGCAAATTAGGCACATATTTCTAAAAAAATACACAAACAGTGTCTAAAAGGTGAATGGGATGGTAGAAACCAGGTAAAGGGGACAGTGAGGAAGGCTGTTAGAAAGAAGGGCTTCCACAGGGAAACATCAGGGACAAGGGCAGAGGGGGAGATATTATGAAAATGAAGTGACAATCCTGTGTATCTGGCTGGACAGATGACAAAGGAGAACACAAAGTCACAGATCTCCATGTAGTTATTTGGGAGTAGAGCAGAAGGTGGTTGGGTTTGAAAAGAAAAAGTAAGACAACTGGGCCCTCCCTAGTGGCGCAGCAGGTTAAAGCACAGCACTAAGAAGTAAAGCCACTTCAGCATGAGTTCCATCCCCAGCCTGACCTGCCCATTGCTCCCCTCAGCAGTGTACTTCATCAGTTGGCCTGTTCTGCTCCCCACTCTGCCTCTGGTGAACCCTCTCACTGCCCCTGCATCTCTGGCCTGTACCCCAGTTCTGTATGCATAAATAAATCTTTTAAAAAAAAGTAAGACAACTATTCCCCAACAGAGTTGAATTGATGTTATCTCAGCAACACAGGAATGGTTATGTTAACAAAGCAGGTGAAAATCCAGCTGTGAAAAGAGAAATCAGGAAGAAGTTGTTCAGGAATAAGCAACATAGAAGTAAGTGAAATGAAAGTCTGGAAGTACAGACAAAGAGCCCCATAACAGTGAGGAGGGCCTGAAGATGATAAACCACAAGAAAAGCTGGTTTTTCTTAAAAAGTTGGAAGAAAACCAGTACAGAATGGTTTTCAAGAACAGGGTTCAATGTCATGGGGGAAATTAAATCAAATGGTGGGCACCCTCTTTTCGTTGTTCCTCGTTTTCTACATATTGTTCCGAAACAGAGCAGCTAAAACCGAACCAAACCACAACAGAAGAGAAGGCTGTGAAAGGACCACTGAGAGGCTGCCATCTCGGTGGATGCTCTTGAACTGGGAGTCAAACAAACTCTCAAGAAAGGTGATGTAATTAAACCATCATGACACATTAACTGAAACACCTTGTTCTATATGCAAACATCTGACAGATACACCCCAGTGGTTCTGCAGATAACAGCTGGTTTTTGATCTCTGGATATTGCAAAACTGCACCCAGTGCTGTTTCATCATAAAGCATGCCACGGTGAAGCTGAAGTACACCATCTCCTCAGCAGCTCCAAAATGCCTCTGAACTGCAACTGCTCTCATGGGGCATATCCATGATGCTTCTCCCTTGACGAAAACGCAACAACTCCAGTAAGTTTAAAGGTGGGCTAATGCGTATTTTAAGTAATATGTGTAACTAGGCCACACTGGTAAAAATATACTTGATTAAAGTTCCAATACCTACTTAGATTATCATTTGAGATCTGTTTATATTGTTTTTATCTTGAAAATCTCAAAGTCAACATGCTGTTCTAGTTCACTTTCATTCTCTAAAATGTGTTTTTAAATGCCTTCATCCCTTATTTTGAGGGTAACTATGATTATCTGAAATAAAATAGCACATTCTTTCCTAATAATTTGATTAATTGGGGGGAAAACACAGTAGATAAGAATAAGGTGTATGTACATTAACATGATCGCCAGCTTCCAAAATCTATATTTTAGAGACTTTGAAAGATATTTGTAATTTAAGCTATCTTGATCTTAACTGATTAATGTGAGGAAAATGTTCTAACTTAACTACTGCTCAGAATCCCTTTAAATTACCACTGATCGGCAATCCGTCATCAGCAAATATGCTTATGTCAAATGCCCTTATAATGAGCTATCACATTTTCAAACATTTTGCTCCATTACCTAACCAGGAGATTAACACAATGTGTACAACCTACAGAGAGGAGAGGAAATGAAATATTGGATCTTGGTTTAAATGAGCTAACCCCAGCCTGAACAGTTGGGGGGAGGGAGGATGTATAAATTGAGAAAAGAATGACCTATTCATCTTCATCAATAGTTGACACCATCATCATTTGGCCTCTAAAAAAAAGGATGTTTTAATTTGCTGGGAAGAATGCATCTCTTCAGGGAGGAGATTTGGGGATTTGACCATGAATAATAATGAGGTGAACAGAGTTTTCTTCATACGCAAAATCTAGCTCTAGTCTTTCAACCCAAATGAGATTCTAAGTTGCAGGTGGAGGTCAGGGGATTCGATTTATTTATTCAAGTTCATATAAGCATAGCTTCATCCTCATCAAGCAGATCTACATTTCCTCTCATTCAAATTAACATTAAGACAAAAGGAAAAAAATTGCAATATTCCCATTTGCAATGGCAGCTGGTAGCAACAACCTAGATCCAAAACACAAGTGCTGTTCACCAGGCTGCCCAGGTCCTGCCTGCAGAGCTCCTGTGTAGAACCCCAGCACCACCAACAGTTCTCTGGTTGGCACCCCACTCCTCTGGTAGATGCAAAATATTCTCTTGGCATCAGCAGCTTGCAATAAATCATTCAGGTTCATGCCAAAGCTGGGAACTCAGCATTTATTAATTTTAAATAAGTTCGGATACCATTATCAATTATGGACAATGACAATATTCTCTGAGCATATTATTTGTTCTGTCTGGGCCTCAGAAAGCTGAGAAAAGCAACAGTATGCTGACCTTTTGTGGCTTCCTAATCATGACTGCTTCCCACAGGAAAAAAAAAATTAAGAGAGTCCCAAAACATTATGCAAGTCAGGTAGAGAGAATGAGAATCCGAGTAAAGCAGACGCAGAATAAGAGGCCCTCAATATGCAGCACTGAAGTGATGTATAAATCAATAGAGAATGATTAAAACACTGCTCAATGAAGGGTCTGCATAGTTAATATACATTTCATTATGGGAAAAAAATTATCAGACCAAATGCTTTCATTTGAAGTGTAATAGAAACTAAAAATGTACCGAACTTTAAAAAGGAATTCCAAATAATAGTTAATCAACTCCATGATTTTGTGAAATTCATATAAAGCTGCTTATTATTATTATATTTGTAAACATAGCATTTATATTATATTGATATTTATATTTGTAAATAAATATCCACATTTACACATACATACCCTAAAACATCTGATTTTGAAATATTCCATCATTTAACAGATACCACCCCCTTTCAAAGTTCAGCAGCAATAAAAAACTACCCTTAGGCCCTCCCTGGTGG
>NW_004567108.1:41637012-41638353 GCF_000260355.1 Condylura cristata
TAATATATTTTTAAAAGTGAACATAGAAAATAATATATTATACATTCAATTTTTTGTCTCATATTGTACTGAATATGAGAATCAAAAGTAATATTGTTAAATGACTTTACATTTGTTTTACAGTTTCAAGTATTGGCCACAATTTGACGTTTTAGTAAAAATTGGTAGAGTACATGTGTAAGATTTAGTTTTAAGCTTCAAGAACATATACATCCTTGTGATTCAGTGGTCACAAGGATAAAAAGAAATATAAGACTAGACAGATCAATTAGTTGACTAAAATGAAAGTAGAAATTATGGACTTAGGATGTGAGCAGGCCATTTAAGGAGATATTAGGGACCTGTTGTCTTTGGGAAGTGAACGCTATAGAAAAAAAGGTGTTCCCTAACCTGCAGTGAAGATACAAAGGTTAAGAGCTTTCACTAACCTTATTTTCAACATTCATATTTGTTGATAATGAAACCATTAAAGCTCTTAAGTCAATTGAAGCAAATAAATCATCAAGCATCTTATTATTTGGGGGGAAAGAGGTTCTACTTGGTAATAAGTCATGAGCACATCTAATATTTATAATCATTTTAAAAATCAGATTAACAATGTAAGGAGAATGATAAAATATGTATATGTTCTTGAAGCTTAAAACTAAATCTTACACATGTACTCTACCAATTTTTACTAAAACATCAAATTGTGGCCAATACTTGAAACTGTAAAACAAATGTAAAGTCATTTAACAATATTACTTTTGATCAAATAAATAAAGCTGTTTTAGTAAAAACCTTCTATAACTTTAAGATACAAATTAAATCTATTAGGAACTCTGAAAGGGAAAAAGGTATAAAATCAAGGACTACAAGAGTAGATGTATTTTTTTAAATTATATCCTTTGTTAAGGACAAGGCAGCTTTCATGAAAAATAAATAATCACTTTGGTGTTCTCAATTAAGAAAAAAAGGGAACACTCAATGATAAATGCATGACTTGAGTTTACACAGGGAACTTTTAAGACAACACTATTTGAAAAAGCTTCACATTCCCTAATACATAAATATACTCTCAATTACTAATTTGGAATGAGTATGAACCAAACCTGACGTGTTTACTGTTTAAAACTTGCTCTGTGCTCTGAGCTTCAAGTGAAAACTTTCTCTTTGCTATCATGGTTAACCGGGGGGACTGTTCAATACACAGAACCCTGCCCTATCTTTCTCTGTGCTCTGTGCCTTGTAAATGTATTTTTAAATCAACAACTAACAACCAAAATGTGAAGAATTAAATAGTGAACACACATGAAACATAATGTTATAAACCAATGTTATATCACTGATAGATTTATTTTT
>NW_004567108.1:41638723-41721065 GCF_000260355.1 Condylura cristata
CAGTGTGTAATCAGTATGCTTGGAAATAAATAATTCTACAAAAAGTGACGCTTTCATTTTTTTGTGTCTGAGCCAAACTTTCAGATGTCTTCCCTATTTCTCTTCATCCCACCATCCCCAGAGATATCCTGGCAATGCACCTACCAAGGGAAAAAAGGGGGGTGAATCTTCCGGGGAAGAATATGCCTGGTATAAACTTCACCAGCATCAAATGTGCTTGCTGAAATATTGTTGGTGTTTTAAAATAGGAACAAATTAAGTACACTTCACAAAACACAACGTTTTGATAAAAAATAGTATTTGGTTATAAGTACTTTGGTCTTTCCTCTCCAATGACCTGGCTAAGAAAGGGAAATACTAGGTAATGACCTCTGATTAAAAAAGAAACAATCATTTTAAAACCATCCTTGGAAAAAGCATGCAAGTACCATCTCTGAAGAATCCAATTCTCCTAGAGTCACACAGACACTCCTTTTCATAATGGAGTAATTTATCAAATTCTTTATACATTTATAAAGATAATAGCAATAATGAAAAACACTGACGATATTTTAGGTGCTATGTCATTATTAAGAAACCCCAGAGAGCGGTTCCCTCAAAGGACTGTGAGCAGTATCCCCAGAGACGGGATGCAATTCTGGCCTGCAGCACTATTTCTTCAGAAGAGAAACAAACTTGATAGGGACTTTTTCTAAGATCACTTAGTAAGTCAGGATTATGAGCAGACCCAGAGTAAAAAATTCCAAAGTAGTTCTTTCTCACTGTGTTTAAGAAGAATCATTTGAATCACCCTGTAGAAAGAAGAGTCTTGTAGGTCAACCAGCACTCTAGACAAAGGCTCTAATGAACTCACATCTTTGGAATAAAATACAGTCTTGTCCATTTAATTTCCCAGTGCTGCTTATCCCAACCTCTCACTAACACAACAATGAAATACTATAAAGGAGTGAATGTTTATATACTTCCAAACCAGGCCTGCTAGATACTACTGTTGGTGTCTGAAAAGCACCTGTAAGTTCTTCAGTGACAAGACTGAAGAATACTCATGCTACTCCTCAGTACATCTGTACCTCACTTCATTAATAGATTTTTTTTTAAGTGGAAAGTTGCTTCATAATTTTTCTACCACTCCCCTGACTTAGGCAAACCCCCTTTCATCTAAATTATTTAGCAGCTGTCTCATTCTCTGCATCAGATATAGACATGGGAACTAGGAGAACAGTGGCTCTTCAAATAGTTCTTCCTTCCTGCTCTAACCATGACTGTCTCCCTAACTTGTCTTCCCTCTCCATTCAAAAAGAACCTAGGCATCCCAGGAAACTATCTAGAAGCAAGGCACAATGTGTATGTTTTGTACTAAAACTCACGACCTCCAGTTAGTATTTCTTATACCAAAATCACAGCCTTCATTCCATGTATCTGACAAATCCTCATGAACTCCCTCTGTGTGCCTGGAACACTTAGTGAAACACAAAGAACCCTGTTCTGGAATTTACATTCTAATGAGGGAGATAGAAAAAAAAACAAATCCAGTAAGTTATATAATTTGTAGACCATTGTATGCACTTTACAAACAAAACAAACTAGAGCAAGGTAAATGGGATTGAAACTTGAGAAAAGGGACAATAGTTTTAGGTAGGGTGATCAGTGTAAGCTTGATGGAGAAGATGACATTTGGTGAAGACAAAAGTATTTAGGGAATTAGCATCCTGCTACCTCGGAGCAGAATTTCTAGACAGAGGCTGTAAAACAGAGCAGAACCCCTGAAGCAACAGCATGTCTGAAATATACAAAAGACAAACAGCAGATGGTGATACTTATATGTGGAATATAGAGAAATCAAACAAAGGGTTAGACAGAACCAAACCAAAAACCATAGAAATTTGACTGCAGAACTGAAGCTACCAGAGAGGAAAGGAAACAGTGGAGAGCGCAGAGTAGAAGCAGCCCAGTAGACTATGGTAGAGGGTTATGGGCACCTTGATGGTGGGTGACACACACCTGAGAAGAGGGGACTTTATACCTATGGATATAATACTAAATGCAATTCCTAGGAATTAGTATTATAAGCCAATGTTACCTAAACAAACAACAACAAAACATAAAAGAACCATATGGTTGCAAGGGAGAGATGGATGATAAAGTAGGAACTGATAATGTCTGAGGAACAACAGGGCCAAGTTATATGGTAATGTCTAAGGGCTTGAGTTTTCACTCTGCGGTAAATGTGGAGCAACGACAAGGCTTTGAATAGAAAAATGAGTGGATACAGCTACATTTTTTTCATGGGTTTTTTAATTAATTTTTTTTTTCTTATACCATACTAGTCCCCATACTTGTACTTTGAAAGGATTTCTCTGGCAGCTCTAGTGAATCAGAACATCAGGAGGCAGCGAGGAAGCAGCGAGACCACGTAGTGACTCCAACCAGGGAAACAGTGGTAAAGGTAACAGAGTCAGCTTAAGATTTAGGTAAAACTGAGAGTATTACCCAATGGTTCAGGCAGAGCATAAAAGAATGAACACCCAAAGATGATTTTAGCACAACTGGGGCAAATGGAAAGACAAAATGGTTATTTACTGACTTGGAGACTTGTGGCACAGGATTGGGAAGTAGATGAAAAATCTCAGTTTGGGACAAATTAAGTTGGAGATGCCTGGTTAGAACTTCAAGTAGAGATACTGAATAAAACAGCTGGATATGATCACCTTGAGTTTGGGGAAGAGAAATAGATTTGGAGTCACACGTATATTAATAGTCACTAGTGCACCAGATAATATTGCATAGGATACTGTCAAAATATCAAGAGAGGGAATACATTCAGAGAGACATTTTAACATTAAAATGCCATGAAGGAAAGGAGCTACCAGTACAATAATCAAGAGTTTGAGATATCTTGTTTGTCCTCAGTGTCCTCAAACCAAGACTAGTAGGGGCCAACATTCACAAAGGAATGTGTTTCATAAGATGAAGTTTGAAACTGATGACTACAGCTCAATGACTAATGTAGGCCACTTAGAACACTGAAAAAGGTAGTTTCCATGGAGTGAGAGGTGTGAGTCTTATAGCTGGCTCAAGAAGAATCTCATTGAGACAGTGAGCAGGAAGAATTCTTTGGATGAGTTTTCATATCCAATGAAATCATGACCATCAGTGGGGAAGCAAGGGCAAGAAAAAGTTTATGGAGGAAGGAGCTTCTGTTGTGTGAAAGCAAGCATGATTTAGGAGAGGAAAACCTGAGGTGACAATAGAAGGTAAACCGCTGGGAAGGTATTTTCTTTTTGTTAAATTGACAATACAGTATTATTGTCATGCTATGCACTCAATCTCAAGAACTTGGTTGTCTACTAGATACAAGTGTGTACCATGGAGTATCTCTCCAATTCCATCAAACATATAGCTACCCCACCCCTACCCCTACCCCCTGGGGTAGTATCTTTTGACGAAGCTGAAGAGACATGATGGGGGAATTTGTGGTGGGAATAATTTTAGACAGGTGCATGAATAGTTAACTATGACCAGTCTCTGACTGGCATGAATTGTTACCTGAGCAAACAAGCAGCAAGAGAAGGGACAGAAGTAGAGATCCATGCTGGCAGAAGGTGAAAACTCTCCTGTCAGTTTTCTCACTGATGTAGGAATAAAGTTCATTAGCTTGGAATGAAGGTGGAAGAAAAGATGTTTCAACATCGAGGCCAGAGGAAAAGGTGAGAAAAGACCACCTAAAGAAAATTATTTTCATTATGAAACAAGAAAATATTATTTAACTCAACAACCTGAAAAAAAAAAAAAACTCACGCACAATCAAAAAAACCTAAGGGAAGCAAAAGAAATAATCATTAAAAAGATAAAAGCAGAAATTAAAGGATTAGAGTATAAACAGTAGAACAGCTGGTTCTTTGAAAAGATCAATAAAATACACAAACCTCTTACAAAACTCATCAAGAATGAAGAAAATACAATCACACGTCGGAAATAAGAAAAGAGATATAGCCAAAGAGACAAAGGAGATTTAATATAAGTAAAGGGGAATATATACAATTTTATGCTGAAAATTTGAAACACTGGATAAAAAATGATTCCCAAGAAAATATAAATTATCAAGTTGATTCAAGAAGTAGACACTGAACAATTCAATAACTATATGGAAATAGACAAGTTGGCAATGACTTTACAAGGGAACACTATCACAGCCAGACAGAATTTTCATGTCATTGAAAATGTCACATGGCTTAGGAAAAAAAGGTAAAGATTCCCAATTCATTTTATAAAACGCAATATAACCTTGACATTAAAGCTTTAAAAAATAGTACAAGAATCCAATTTTTTATAACAATAAATTAAAAATCTCAAATAATGAGAGCCATAATGTGATCATATCATTAATTGACAACACTGGATTTTAGCTGTTCTAAATGACTACTGATACAGGTTAGTAAACAATATCACTAACCAACATCCAACACTTTACAATGAACCCTCAAAGACATTCTTATTAACCTCAGAAACATGTGAGTACCCAAAATATTAGCTACTTTACTACTATATGAAAACAGGAATATCTTACTATACGAATATCTGTAAGTTTTATAGAATTTAACAATTCTATGAAAATAACTCTTCCTTATTCTCAAGGACAATACTTGCTAATGGCCCAAGAATACTTACAAAAACTTGTGCATAAATTTCAGGCAGGTTGATCAGAAAACTTTCTGACATATAACACCAACACCCACTAGGCAATAAAGTTTGTTTTAATTGTAGTTTGCTTTAACAATCTAGTATACCTTGGTGTTTTCCCCAGTTTCAATGAATTAAGAAAAGTAAATCTATGAAACACTAAACAGTATAGCAAGAATATTTTGACTTCATCTCATTTGTAAACAATTTAGGATAATGCATAACCCATTAAACATTTGGTCTGAATATTTATCTGACAGTTTACAAATAGAAAACCATTCAGTTTGAGGAGGAAAGAAAATTTGAAAAACACTTGCTTCTCCTTTATTTCACTGGTAAGAAGGTTCATCAGGAATTGAATTAGTTGGTTTAAATTTCCTCCTTCCCCCCCCCCGTCCCCAAAAAAAATCCACTGCATCCTCACTTACAACTTTGAAAAAGCTTTTCAAACAAAGTCAAAGGAAGTAAGGTTTCAGTAGTAACTGCTCTAGGGCAAGGAAGCCACAGGCAATCATGAGGAGTTGTATTCTTAGCTTCCTCAAAGAAAATGGTTCACCCACACCAGCAGTTCACTTCCATAAGTTACTTCAACCATCCTGTATTATAAAGTTCCACTACTTCTCCAACACAGAATTCTGTAAGTTGGATATTTCTTAGAAAATACTAGGATCTAGCTGCAGTTGATGTTAAAGACCAAAAGAAGAGAAAAGTCTAAGTTAGACAAGGGAATATGAATATACAAAACTATTATTGAGATAATATAAGGTTACTCTTTGAAGTTGGCTGGATGAGAGCAAGAAACACTGACCAGCACAGGGAGTTAACTAGAGGGACGAGGACTCACATGTTGTATACATCTGAGGAAAAAGCTGAAACGAGATATAAAGCATTACAGTAAAAGAACCATTCAGGTAAATTTGGGGAGATTAGGAATTAATGAAAACTCAAACACTGATATTCTTTAAACAGAGCTGTATTATTTGCAAACACAACCCTGTTGAGGGTAGTTCTGAAGTTGTCTACCGTGTCCCTTAACCCCACTCCTTGAAAAGTGCCACTTGGGAGACAGGGCAGTCATGTGTTTACCAGTCAGTGATGCTAAGGTAGCTGTCTCCACACACCTAGTCCACAGCTGCCTTTTCCAGGCACCTAAAGGGCACCAGGCCTTTAGGGGCCTTCGGGCTCAGGAGATACCAAAAGAGTCTTCACTTAGCAAGGCTCCAACTAAACTAACCAAATACCAGCACCTGGAAGAGACCATGTGTCTGATTTAATGAGGAAGAGGATATTACCATGTAATAACTCATATTTAAAAGACAAACTTTCACAGTACTTACAAGAAATACCTTCACTTTACTTATGCTTTATTTCCTTAGCAAAGCTAACAAAACCTTGGTTTTAAATGTACACACTCTGTCACACCATATAAAACCCATAGACACTGAAAACAGTCCTTGAAAGGACATTTTTAAAGTACACAGGATGTGAGCCACAGTGCAATGGCCAAGAGCAACAAAACATTGTCATGGCTGAAATGAAGTCCCTCATGTCCCAAGGAGAGGTCAGGGAGGGAGGGAGGGAGGTCAGCAGCTGTGCGGAGGTGTGGGAACCAGGCCCGGCCCTACCCGTCACAAGGCCTCTACCCTCTCCTCCTCTGTCAGTTAGCAGGGCTGTGCCTAACTGGGCAAGACGGAGGGAACTAATACCAGCTGACTATCCCAGAGAAAACACCAAGAGATAATCACCTAAAAACATTGTATAAATATGAACATAAAGAAGATTGGATGCCGCCCCCACAACACATATCTGAGGCCAAGGGGGAAAAAAAACACCAAAGACTGAAATGCTTGGAAGAATTTTCCTAACATGGAGATCTATTAAATGCCTAGCAACCTCCCCAGGGAAATCGTAGCAAAGTCACTCAGAGTGGAGCGAGAAATTCATTTCTGAAAGCCTCCTTCCCAACTTGGGAAATTTAACTCTATGCCTCTGTAATCCCAAGAGACAGACAGGCTGAGGCTGCACTGGGTGTAATCGTATGTCAAAACTAATACATTGGACATGCTACTCACCCACAATTTGCTAGAAAATAGTCAAAACTCAAAGTGCCAAAGGAGTCTTTTCTTTATAGCTGTGACTTTATAATATTAAAAATACTCTGTCCTTAGTCTAGACAAAGCATATATATATATATATATACTCTTCAAGTACCACAGAAATGGCATTTATGTTTGGGGGAAATGGGAAGATAGAAAGGGACAAGCTGGCTATCTATATATCAAAATGCAGCTTTTTTAATTTTATTTTTTTTCCCCAGAAGTGAACCCTTCCCCTCCATCTCCCTCACCTAGTTAAACCATGCTGCCCCAATTCTGGGTCCGCATCCTGCAGGACTCAGGATGATGCCCATGCTCTTTTTGGAAACCCCCTCTTAGGGTGCAAAGCACCATGGAAACTTTACTTCCCCCTAAGCCTGGTGCCCCCACATAGGATGTGCTGGCCAGTCTCTCCCGGTAGATGGAGCTCCTAAGGATGACCTCTGTGCTGTCCCTTTGAGGCCTCAGCTACTGAGTGTCCATTATTGGGGACTCAGTCAAAACAGAAGGGAAAGATGTACTGACAGAGGTGATACCAGGTTATAGGACTCCATGACACTATCAATGTGGCAAGGTGAAGGACCAGAAAAAAAAAAAACAGGGAACGTCATGAATCCTAGCTGTGAAGGTCAAGTTGCTTATTGAATGAAGCTTTTGCTTCCAAATTAATAGAATTTTGAAAAATTATATACACCCTAATCCAAAGTGAAGATTTAAACTTGTTCAAACTTGTTATATGGTAGAATAGAATCTACATTTCTGGCATTTTGTAAACAGTAACATTTCAAAATGAAACAGCTTTTATTCAAGCTTTTAAATACATCCATTATTACATAAATATCATTGTGATTTGATACCTGAAGTTCATATAAAAATATATAAATAACCTTTTCTTTTGATTACATATACTTATAACTATTTTAAACTTGTTTCCACTCTATTCACCCTTCATAATGTTATACTCATATAGTACTAAAGCTTTAGGTTTTTTATTGGTTGTACTTTTATTTCCAAGCAACAAAGTTATAAAAATCAAAATTTACTTTATTTTCTGTGCTCAAATGGGTTCTAATTGTTAAAAATTTCATCTAGACTCAATTATTATTATAACTATTAACAGAATGTACTACAAAAAAAGCAAATGTCTATTTTATAGTGATTATGAATTAAAGTATGCATAAAATTTTATTGGGAATACATTTCTCAATTAGATGAGTGGCAATGGTTTATTATTTTCAAGCAATTCATGTATCATACGCAAGTATTTTTTGTTGCTAAAATAAGAATAGTTTCAACAACAATTTTATTCCTTTTTTTTGTATTATATTAAAAATTCTTGATTGTGATAGGAATGGAAATTTAATTTTACCAGTAGCACTTAATTCTTTGATCTCTAAGATTTATGCCTACCAAATCATAGATAATTAAGCCTAATTTTATATGATAATCATACTTCCCTGACAAATTATTTAGGGTCATCTTTAATTCTGTGAAAGAAAAAAAAATAGAAGCCATTTGATTTGCAAAAGGATTAAGGATTCATTCCAAGTCATTACCTTTATTCCCTTCTTCAACACCAAGTCAGCACTCTATTTGTCTCTACCTGGCACAAAGGGGTAGCGGAGGTTATTTCCTGTGACAAGACACCATCATATTTGGGAGAGGTAAAATAAGGTAAGGCCAGCACTATCAGTACAGGTGTGTTCCTGGGCACCTTAGAGGAGCTGAAAATCTAAAATAGCCTCTGCAGGGGCCCATTACCCCTTGAGAAATCTGCATGCACCCCCGGAAGAGACACATACCCCAGTCTGTTGACTCTGAGGACCAGTGTGCCTGAGGCCTGTCCTTAGGAAGAGGAAATAGGTTTACACAACAGCAGAAGGGGAGGATACAGAACATAAAGGTCAGCTCTGTGTTGGAACAGAAGTCAATACAAATGCAACAGAGAGGCAGGTGGAAATGCCATCCAGAGCACAGCAGACAAACGGGAGTGCTTCTCCAGTGACCACACAGGTGGGGCTCCCACTCAGTATGCAGCAGAGCAAGCAAAAAGGTATCGTCTAAAACATAAGCTCTCTTCAACAACAGAACAATACAAGGAGCAAAAGCAGAATGGAAGGCATTATAGTTATATCCTGGAGTGAAGCAAATACTGAGGGTAACTCAGAAATTACTTTCCACAGAGAATTTTGATTTGCCACCAGAATGCAATACCTCAATTGCCAAAGACAAGCAAGGAACACGGCAAGATGCAGACAGGAAGCGAGATAAGACTGTGACTCTAAACATGGTGCCACAGGATTAATCCAGGCCTGGGATAAGCACAAGAACAGCCCTAGAATGGCCTTCATGTGTCTTATGTGAGAGCTCTGTTCTTCTCTATGAGAGAAGTCCATTCTTCTGTTTTCTAAGAACAGACAGCTCCAATCATTTGGTCAACAAGCTCCACAGGTAGAAAATGCCCTCTGTGGAGTCTCCTAGGTCAACAGGGTTGATCTGTTCCACCAGCCTCCACAGGACTGATTTTTGAATCCTCTGCTGAAATGGAGTAGTAAGACTGAGATCACAGTGAAGAACTATTAGTAGAACAGGGTCAGCTGAGTCGCCAGAAAGAGGCAGTCTAGTACAATAATTAAGAACATGGACTCTGGGCCAGACTGTATATTTTTCCCTGAAAGATCTTAAGGGTCTATGCCTCAAATTTTCAATCTCTAAAATGGGGACAACAAAAGCAATTTCCTCATGGGATTATCATAACGATTAATGAAAAAAGTATACATACACACATGCATATATACATATTATTTATATATGTATATGTGTGTGTGTGTGTGTGTGTTTGTATACTCTCCCTATTTGTGCACTCTTTTACTACCCGTGGGGACATTCAAAAAATTTAGTTCAAAGTTGGGGGTTATGGATTGAAATAAAATGCAAGTGTTCAAGATATATAATATACAGTCTTGTATCACTTAGTGACAGAGATATGTGCTGAAATGAATTGTCATGTGATTTCACTGTACAAAGACTCATAGCATGTAATTATATAAGCCTGAATGGTATAGCTTACTACACACTAGGCTAGTACACCATAGTATATGTATATAGTTGTTGATGGAACCATTAAGACTCATAACTATTTATTTCATATATTTTACATATATACACACACACATATGGCATTTACAAGCACATCAGGCACAGGAAATGAATTCAGCTATCATGATTACTGTCCATGATGAACTAGGTCACATTGAGAAGTGGATTAAGAGGCCATATGGTCCAGATCTTGTTTCTAAGTCTTTAGATTTAAAACTGAGATCACAAGTTTCAGATTAGAACCTCCATTCTAATTCTCCACTGTCCTCACCTGCTAGAGAGAAACACAGAGAGCCAATATGCTAATAACAGCATTGCAATATTCTTTAAAGGACCATGATTGTGAAAAGTTTACAATATTGACCTAAATGAGAGATCTCAGTCTCTGGATTTCTAATATCAGAGAACTCCAATCTTGTGGTCTTTAAGGGAAATTAAAGGAGCTAAGCAACTAGCCCCAAACTTAATAGTATAAACCATTATTTAAACAATGTATTCCTTGTTTTCTTCTGTTGTCTAACTTGATATTTAGTATGTCCCAAGGCAGAAAGGATAAATTATGGAAATAGTGCCCAAGAGTATAAATACATGTTAATTTAACTCTCAAACTAAATTTTATCCACAATGAGTGCTGCTCCTATTTATTCTTCCAGCAGTCCCATCCACCAGACCAACACCAGGAGGTTAATGTGCAACTCAGAAATCATTTCCTTGAGTAGGTATGCTGGTGGCTTATTGGTGGGATATGTGCCACAGAGTGGGGTGCAAGGAAAGCCATCGAACAATAACTAGACTTCAAAACAAGAACAAGAGCAAACAAAAAGGAAGACAAGTCATTTTTGTTGGCTAATGTATGTAGAAAAAAGAAGTAGAGGCAGCATGCACTCCTTGAAGCAGAATTGAAGATCACAGTAATACAAACTGATTTCCCCAAAAGTACAGTCTAAAAAATATATACTAGATAGTAGGAAATTCACCCATTTCCTGATGATTCTTAATTCTCCTGAAACAGGTCCTCGTTTTATGGAGTGAATCCCCAATGTCAATCTTCTACAACTACTTCCCATTACTTTTTCAGCAAATGTCATCTGACTCAATATTGTCGAGATGCCAGTTTTCCAATCTGATCTATAGATTCAATTGAATCTATAGGTTCAATTCAATCAAAATTTAGGCAAATAATTTTGTAGATACAGATAAACTCATTCTAAAATTTATATTGAAAGGCAAAACACCCTGAGTAGCCAACATAATTTAAGGAAAAAGCAAAGAACTGAAGAACTGACATTACCCAGCTTTGAAACTTGCTAGAAAGCTAGAGTAATCAAGACAACGTTGTCTTCACAAAATAACTGATAAAATAAAACAAGGACAAAACATAGTCCAGAAACAGAACCACACACACACACACACACAAAAAAAAATACAGTTAAATGATCTTTAAAAAAAAGTGTGAAGACAAAACAAAGGGGAAAAGATATTCTTTTCAACAAATGCTGCTCAAACTGGATATCTACATATCGAAAATAAATAAATCTAGACAGAAATAAAATTCACAAAAGCGAACTCAAAACAGGTCACAGCTCTAAATGTAACACACAAAACTTAACTTCTTAGAACATAAGAAAGAACTTAGGTGACCTTGGGGATAGCATGGCTTTTTAAATGCATGAGCTATGAAATAAATGATAAGCTGAACTTCATTAAAATTATAAACTTCTGATCTGCTAAAGATGCAACAGTAGTAAGACAATGAAAAGAAAAGCCATAAGTGGAGAGAAAGTACTTGCAAAATGCTTACCTTATAAAGGACTATTATTCAAAATATACAAAAAACTCTCACAGCTCATCAGAAGCAAAATAAACCACCCAATTTTTAAAATATGCCAAGGACTTGAAAAGACACCTCCCATGAGAAGATACACACATGGCAAGTCAGCATATGGGAAGATGTTCTACATCATGCCATCAGGGAAATGCAAGTTAAAACAATGCTATGTTGGGCCCTCCGTGGTGGCGCAGGGGGTTAAAGCGCAGCACTAAGAAGCTAAAGCCACTTCCGCATGAGTTCGATCCCCGCCTGCCCCGGAGGTGACCACATGGTGTGGCAGACCTCTCCTGACCCGCCCGCTGCTCCCCTCAGCAGTGTACTTCGAACATCTGCCTGTTCTGCTCCCCATTGTCTCTGGTGAATCCTCTCACCACCCTTGCCCCTCTGGCCTGTACCCCAGCTCTGTATGCACAAATAAATAAATCTTTAAAATAAAAAAAAATTTTAAAAAACTAAAAAAAAAATTGCTATGTTTCTAGACATCTATTAGAATAGTCAAAATCCAAATCACTGACACTACCAAATGCTGACAGGGAGATAGGGCAATTGGAAATTTCATTTACTGTAGGACTGCAAAAATAGTTAACAGCTTTGGCAGACAATTTGACAATTTAGTTTATAAATTTTTTACCATATGGGCCAATATTCTTATTCATTAGTTTTTATGCAGAAGAGCTGAAAACTTAAGTCCATAACAAGACCTGCACATGGATGTTTATAACAGTTTTATTCAAAATTGCCAAATCTCTGAAGCAAACAGATGCCCTTCAGTAGATGAATGGGTAAATAAATTATGGTGCATCCAAATGATGGATAATTATTCAGCACTAAAAAGAACTAAACTACCAAACCATGAAAAGACATGGCAGAATCTTAAATACATATTACTGTATTGGTGTGGAAAATCTAAATACTATTTGATTCCAATTCTACAACATTCTTGGGAAAGAAAAACTATGGAGAAAGTAAATATGTCAGTGGCTTCCATAGGCTAGGAGATACGGGTAAATAGGTGCACAGAAGACAGTGAAAATACTCTGCACAATACTATAATCATACTAAGAATCATTAGACATTTGTCCAAACCCATGTAATGTACAGCATAGGAATCATCATATAAGCCGTAGACTCTGATGATGACATTATCAGTATAACAAATATACCATGCCGGTGGGGGGTTCTGATAACTTAGGAGACTACACATGAGTGGAGGCGAGGCGTACAAGGGAGAGCTCTGTACCTTCCTCTCAATGTCTTTACATGTAACTGTGTTTTTAAAAAAATGATCCAAAATTAGGATCATTCTGGAAATTTCAATGGGTATTCTTTGGAACTCATCTTCTTTGAGGCCTCAATAACGGGAAGCTGAATCAAAATAAACTCATTTAGGAAATGAAGTGAAACAAAGGTAAAACTAAAAATGCTTAACACCTGTAGCATTTTCATCTGAAAAGTGAAATCTTCCAGCAGGATCCACTATATCTTCAACTCATTGGATAAAAACATTTTCTTCTACAGTATCTCTTAGCCTCTGACCATACAAGCACACTTTGGGAAATCCTGGATTATACACAAAGGGTCAAAATGGGGGCTACCAATGAACTAAATTCTGCGGCCAAGCTGCCATACTCAAACTGTGTTCAATCCTTTATAGAAAATGTAATTTTTTTAATTTAAATTTATTTTTTACATCATTCTTCATTTTGTACAATTTTTCATCTCAGTTATAATCCCCAAGAAAATATTCTTATACAATGCTAGTAAGGGTATATATTGAAACAACCATTTTGGAAAATTGTTTGGAACTGAGTCCAAAGGCTGAACTTACACTAATATGTGATAAACCCTAATGGCAGCATGATTTACAATGGTACCAAACTGACAGGAATATAAATGTCTATTAATGATGAAATGGCAAGTGAATGATAGTATCTTCACACAATGGATGTGGTAATCAGAATAATGCTCCCTCCCAGGATAGCCACGTCCTGATCCCTGGAACCTATGAGCATTACCTTACACAGCAAAAGGGACTTTTCAGATGTGGTTAAATTAAGGATCTTATGGTATACAAGTTATTCAATGAGCCGTAGACATAATCACATGTATTCTTATAAAAGGAAAATTTGATGACCGAGGATGTAATATGAGGATGTAGATGTTGACATGATATATCTTGAAGATTCAGATTGCAGCCACTAGCCAAGGAACACAAGTAGCCACCAAAGTTGGAAAAGACAGAGAAACAGGTTTCTATTCTTACAAAAGAATAAGCCTTGACAACATATTAACCGCAACCCAGTCAAAGAACTAAGCTGTGTTATTTTTGAACCACTATTTTGTGACGATTTGTTACAACAGTAAGAAATACAAGGGAAACTACACAAAAATGAGAAATGGCTAGTTACAGATAACAAGGAGAATTCTCAGAGACTTGGCATTAGGTGACTGAAGCAAGTCACAATGGGACATGAATGAAAAGAGAATTTATGTAAAGTTTAAAAAAAAAAGGTCAAACTATCTCTGGGAATTGGCAATGCCTTGAAGGAAGGAGAAGGGACATCGGAATAATACTCTCATAATATGGGTATGAGTTAAATGGATATATGTACTCTGAGAAAATTCATCAAAGTACAAAAAGATAATGTTTACCTCTCCAAATACTATACATCAAGTTTCAGTCTTTTCTGACTACATGTTATTTTTCTTCTTTTAGTTATTAGATCCAAATTACTCATAACATAATTCCCTCTTGGAGAAGCACTGTTTGGGAGTAACTGCAGAGCTTTGCTATTCTCACACAGTGAGAGAAAGAAAAAAGATAAGGCAGCCACTCACTAGACCCAGGCAATAACAGAACAGGAAAAAGGTCTCTGGCAAACAAAAATAAAACAAGACTTCCTGAAGAAGGAAGTTATGTTTTTACAAGTGAAAAAACCCCCTACTTATAATTTTCCCCCAAAATTAAATTTATTGATTTATACTAATGAAAATAAAACAAAACTTTCATAGAGAAGTACCAATGGATCCAGTGGGCTAAGGAAGATGCAGATAGACTCACCTGTAAGAAAGATGAAGAAGAAACACAATAATCTGTGAGAGAAGGTCTACTACCTACCCAGGTCAAGATGCTACTTGACCTTCCTTCCATGATACTTCCTTCTCTTTTGTTCTTCATCAAGAGAAAGAATAATGTTATTAGTGCCATTGACATAGCATGCAATATTAGAAAACCTAATACCACCACCTTCCATTGGTAGGGTTCAAAACAAATAAAATATTGCCCTGTCTTGAAAAAATTAACCTCTGGAAAATCAGATCAGAACAAATTTAAAAGATAAATCACATCACTTCTATAATGTAAATTAGTAAGTACAGAAGAAAGGTAGAAGATGCTAAATTTGAAGCATGATGAGCAGGACCAAAATAGAGTTGGATCTTATCAGTTCCATAGATAGTCAGTCCTGACTTCAGAAAAATCAGGAATGAAGCAGCAGAAGCCAGCACTTTTTCTTTCTTTTGTATCATTATATCCAAAGGTATCAAATTATATTAAGGACAGCTAGAAAAAGGAAGTTTGAAAAGGCCCAAGTTAGTCCTAAGATTGAAACCATTCATAGTCCACAACTCATGAGGCACCATATTTATTAGGAACACTTCATTTTTGGAGCTTAAGATGACCTTAATTCAACAACACATGTGGCTCAGAACTATTAGGAATCACAATGCTAGTAAACACTCTGGTGATTTTTTTTTTTCCTACATTTGACCTCTGTTGAAGTAGTGTGAAAATACAGATTAGGGATCAGGCTTAATATTATACTCAAACACCATATTCTGATGTAAAATATACATTGTACAACTGAATTTCATTGAATACATTTGAATTCACTGATTTTTGACTAAATTCATAAAATTGCATGTAAAATAAGTTTTAAAATAAAGGTAACAGAGCTAAAATCAAAATATACATTCTTTGCTGTCTATAAGGTAGGAAAGTGAAGAATTTTTAAGCTTTAGAAAACTAAGCTGTAAAAAATTCAGAAAGCAAAATGTCAAGAGTAGCTACATTTGCATGATGCCTGTGATATTCTGGGTGCTTTTCTGGAAATGTAGAATAATTCATAATTTTAACAGAAGAAAGGAAAATTAACAAATTTCACTGAAAACTGGATGCTTCTGGGGAAAAAAAAGTAACAGAAATGAAAAAAAAGGAGAACCAGAACTTTGAAAATCAGTTGATGTCCTAGTAAATTATGTACTTTCTATCTGCACAGTCGATATATTCATTCTTAATAAATCCTATCCCATTTTCTTATTACTTTAAAAGTTTAGTTTCTTAATGCTCTTTTTTCCCCTGATGGTTTACATTTTCTGAAACACTACCAGTGCCCCAAGAAATAAATTCACTTATGGCCAAAGGGGATGCATGGAAACTGAAACTCGACTTTTTTGGATATTATTGTTGTTTTAAATGATTAATGGCTAATAAACAGGTTTGCAGCAAAGAGCCAAATGTACAGCTCACTATCACCGGGGAAAACAACTGTTTCCCACTCAGAAGCAGAAAGCCAACTTTCCACAGAGCAAAAAGCCAGTAGCAAAGTAGATTCTGATAAGGAGGTCAGAACAGTCCCCACTGGCTACTGCATGGTGGCCACCAACTTCCCTTACATAGAAAAGGCAGCTTCAAGCAGCTCAGGCTGCAAGAGAGGGCAAGTGTCATGTGTTACCACATCAGATTCTTAATGTAATTGTGCAATTCTGCCCTTTCCAACAAAATTCAGCATGGCCGAGTTTGCTGAGACTGGGGGAGCTCACTCACACTCTCACATGACCCTTAAACCTCCAGGAGGTAACAGTCTGCTACTTCAGCAACCAGAAAACTGCAGTTCACAGAGGTACAGTTGTCCCAAGCAGATGACACTTTGGTGGCTAAGCCAAGGCTCCAATCCCAACTCCCAAATCCATTTCTTGCACTCTTCCCACAAATTATAAAGACAAGCACACTGCAGGGGCTATACAATACTGTAACACGAAGACAGGCAGACTTCACGGTACTCAGCTTGAATCCCACTTACTAGTTATATGAACTCAGGAAAGTGATTTAAATTCTTGAAATTTCAGTAAAATGGATCCAGTGGTACCATTTTTTTCCCCCAGGAAAGACTAAAAGCTGGTGTGTAATGGATATATTGCATATGGGCTATCAAAAAGTAGCTTTAACTACTATCAGTGAGAACAGAGGCTATGACCTCACGTAACTCCTTTATAAAGCATGCTACTAAGTGAACACATCTTAAGAAAACAGCAAAAAAGGCTTAGCTTAAAAGAATTTTCTTTACCACAGATTATGGTCCTGGTCTCCACCACTCCAGGATCTAACAGCCTTCCATTGTTACAGTTTGAACTGTGTTACCACAAGTCCATCTAATGATGTCCTAACCCTCAGTACCTCAGAATGTGTCTGCATTTGGAGACATGGTCCTTAAGAAGCAATTAAGCTTAAATGGAGTCATTAGAGTAGACGATAATCTAATATGATTGGTATTCTTAGAAGAAGAGATTAAAACACAGACAGACACAGAGGAAAGACCAGATGAAGACAGAGGAAGATGGAAGACATCTCAGAAGAGACCCAATCTGCAAGCACCTTCTTTGTGGACTTCCAGACCCAGAAATGTGAAAATAAAATGCCTGCTGTTAAAGTTGCCCAGTCTGAGGCAGGTGTCTCTGGAAGGCAGTTACACTCATCAGGGGACACTTTCCCATTTGCAGCCCAACTCAGACTGTAACAGGGTGGTCCCTAGGAAAAAGAGAAGTTCCAGGTTCCCTGCCCCACCCAGAAGGAGGGTGGAGCTGAGCAGAGAAAAAGGAGAGAAGAGAAGGAAAGGAAGCAGGATGGAGAGCCAGGAGACCTAAGGAAGCCACATGGAACAGCAAGCATGTGATGAAGAAACCGGGCTTGTTTCCTGACCCTAGACTGCTTAAGGCAGATGTGGGTGAGATACCTGTAGGGTGGTGACTATGGCAGTGTTTATATTGATTTTGATTTTGCTCTTTTCCTCCCAGATTTGTTTGGCCATTTCTGACCCTTTTCCATGGGTCCCAGCCAGAAGGTGCTTTAGTCTTGTGGCGGGCTTTCAGGCCTTGCTTTGGGCCAATCCCTTTTGGGCTGACTTTTGCCCACGAGGGGATGGGTAACTTCAGGTGTTTGATTTAGAAGCTATATTCTTTGTGTTCCGTATTGTATATTTGCTGTATTAAAGTCCCTTTTCATTAAAGTTTTATATGTTTTGTCTTGTTGCAGCGGATGGCAGAACCCACTTAGAGCAGGCAGGTTTTTTGGCTTCAGGGGTGCCCCTCTCTCCCCCTGTCCTCTAACAGAATTGGGGTGCCCTATAACAGATTTGGCGAACAAGACCTGAGGAACACACAGCTCTGACGCTACAGTTATCGAATAAGGAGCTGGAAAAATGACTGAGCTCACTAATATATAATCAGGTAGAGCCTTTTGTCCTAGTCATTCTGATATTTACAGTCCAAGAGAAGACCAACCTTTTCTAACATGTTTACCTTAAGTAGCTACTTCATAGACTCCATGAGGGAAGTGGGGGCTAGAATTCAGAAGTAGGAGAGCTTTGTCCTCTTACTGGAATCTTTTTAAGACAGACCTGGCTCTCTGTAGATGGACACACCCTCCTAACCTCCCTTCCCCCCAGACATGGAAGCAAGGGAAGACAGAAAATGAAGCCTAGCTGTCTGATTATCTAGTAACACCACAAACCTTTCAGAGGTGTGGTGGCTTTAACTACAAGTAAAATTTTCAGTAACTTTGAAAATCAAATACTACATTTTTGTTTCTTGACTGACATCAGATTACAAGGAAAGTTTATTATTATTACTATTACCACTGATAGGGAGGAAAGGAAGGCACCACACCTAGTATAGGAATCTGCACACGGACACCTAGCATAGGCTGCACATACACACAATATGAATAATGATCTGTTTACTTTAAAACTCTTTTTTTAAAAGTGAGATTCCTGCCCCAATGATGCCCAAATGCATGCCACTGGGTCAATGGATGTACCAAGAAGCTAATTAACAAATTCTGGATGTTGAATGTGAAGAATACCAAGATCATCAACTATGACAGCTGCTCTGATAAGCTGACTGAACTATTAGGACTATTTGATTATGAGTAACTGCTTTTGTTTAATTTATTATAAAAAGACCAGATTGAGATGAGATGGCAGAACAGTCCTACTATAATCACAGATTCAATGGCCAGTGATCTGAAAATAAAAGTGCTTTAGATTCAGTTCCTGTCTCTGTTTATTTATTGACTTTTTGGTAGTGACATTCAGCAGAACTTTATTCCCAGTAACATCACTATCACCAACAATATACATTCAAGTGAAGCCAAAGAGACAAGTTTTTGTGCTCAAAAAATTTAATATACAGTGAATAATTCAGCTATAGCTATTTATAAATCTAAGTCAAACTCTGTTGTGTCATCCCCACAGATGACACATAATGATGATTATTCAAAATGTCTGGTCTAAAGAATGAAAAGGACTAACCAAAGATGAAGAATATATATGAGTCATTAGTCTGAGGGCTTTATCTGATCATTTTAAAGAACAAAAAAAAATTACTATTTCTCTTTTCTATCATCACTTAGAACACACATTTTCTTTGAAAATTCTACACTCTTGCAAAGTATCACCAAGTAAAGGATATTATGGACAACATTCATTATGACAAGTAATAAACATTCCTTAAAAAGAACTCATAGCATAATATGACTATTAAGCTCACACTGCTTCCTTTTACCATGAATTTCAATTAAGTTTCAAATTATAAATTGCCCTCCCATTTCACATGGTATTATGCATAAGGGTGGGTTTGGAATTGGTTGTATCCTCCAACTCACCTTGTGAGATTTATTGAGTACTCTCTGCCCCAGGCATGGATTACAGCCATAGTCACATGAATGGATTAGATCACAGAAGGTCTGTGTTTCCCTAAAGTCCTTTGTTGAGAATGAAAAAGGCTTTGAGGACAGCAGAACAGTATTTCTCAGGGAAGTCCCTGGATCAGCTCAAACAGGAATCCCTAGGGATTCCTGCAGATAAAATGCAGATTCCCAGGTTGTAATTCAATTTACTAATCACCTTGGGGCAGTGCTCAGATATCTTCATATTGTTACGAATCACAAATTAATTCTTATAGTGAGTACAACTTAAGAGCTAACACAGCACAAAGGATATGCTAATGCCACACATTTTGGAATATTGACACTGCCACTGAACATACATGTCACCTGGAGAAAGTGGCATCACCATTTTAAACCTTACTTACTACCTGTATTCTAAACATCAACAGTACCTACCGACAGGAGGAGCTGCAGGATGACACAAAAATCATCTCATAAAGCCTTCAACACACTGCCCAATCCATAGAAAATATTCCAAAATGTTAGTTATTATTATGGCAGACAAAAGGACTTTGAATTGATTAATTTTGGCTGAGTGATTGATTAACCCTTCATTACAGCAAAGTGAATATTCTAAAGAAACCATGGAAACATGTCTTCTGATTTAAAAAAAAAATCAAAGCTTTGAGTACTCAGATCTTAAATAATGTTTAATGGCAAAGGCCAGACATGAAGCTATAAGAACACATTCTGTAAGTGCAGTTCTTTGTCAACTAGGATTTCATTTCACAGCATCTCAAATGTGGGTGTCACAGCAGACTTGGGGGAACCTGAAATTGTTTCTGTGAAATATTTGACTTTACTGTCCAAAACTGCAACCCAGAATTCATCTATTCAACTATATAATTTGTGTTTGGCTCATATTTATGTATGTGTGTGTGTGTGTGTGCGCGCGCGTGCGTGTGTGTGTTTGGCTCGTGTGTGTGTGTGTGTTTGGCTCATGTGTGTGTGTGTGTGTGTGTTTGGCTCATGTGTGTGTGTGTGTTTGGCTCATATATGTACATATATATATATATATAAATTTATATCTTTTGTTTTTATCTTTAAAAAATATCCCTATCTTTAAAAAAACTAGTAATGCAGAGATTAGAAACACACCTGGGACTCCTGTAGAACTGAAGTAGCACATGTATTTAATTATAGTGAGGTTTCTGGCATTATCATTCTAAACATGTTCATGCTATATCCATTAAAAAAGGGAAAAAAAGAAGCTACAGGGAAATGCAGACAGCACATGGTAAGTTTAATCTTTAGATGATCTCAAATGGATTTGCGCAAGCAGAATTCCAAATTACTGTACATAAATGAAAGCATGAAAGCTACCCTCTGATATCTGTTCTCTGACTTCTGGAGCATGTCTGGAAAGAAAGCTAGGTGTCTCCAGAGGATCCAAGAAAACAGAGGAAGAGCAGAACCTGTGCTAGGTGGGCTCCATTCATACTTTGATCCCAGACCAAGCAACTATAGAACCCTTAAGCTGGATTAAGAGACTTCTTTTCCAGGGTCCCCAGGGCCCTATAATATTTGAAACTGCTAGAACCCTGGAGACAGTGAGCATGAGATATAAATGTATAGGAAGGGAAGACACAACCATGAAAGAAGTAAAGGAACAGCAACGATGGTGATTAGCAACAGGATTTTAAGAGTGGGGGAGAGAACAGCCAGCACAGAGACAGGGAAAGGCTGAACAGCAGAAAAGGTCTAATCTGCAGCTCAGAATGGGAGTCTGATACCACAGACTGGGGTGACAAGTAGTAATTAAAGTAATATAATAGCCAATAATTATTGAACAGTTATTTCTGTATTGTAGATATTACCTAAATTAGTCTTTTAAGAACCCAGGTGGATCCCCATTTTACAGATGAGGAAACTGAGGTTGAACGTTTATTAAGTACCCAATAAAAGTTACTTTTGTGAACAACAAGTGATCAAATAAGTATTCTTTCAAAGGGATGACTTTGGCACTTCAGACACAACATAAAGAATATTAGTGGTTACAGGAAAGCAATCAGATGTTCAGTTAGTATGTATTAATCATGAATTCTAAAACATACTAGCCTAGCAACAAAATTATAATGATGAAAATTAGTCCATTTGCTCCTTCTGGCCTCTTTCACCTTGGCAACCACTAAAAACATACCAACTAATCTCATCCTGCAACATTGTTTCACTTTACATAAAATATGGATAAGCTGATGGTGTTATATGTTAATGCTTTAGTTTGCTATAACAAAATCAGATTCAAAATACCTTTGTTTCAAGAGATTTCAAATTTTCTGATAACCTAAAGAATTTGATTTGAAGCCTAAACACAATAATTTCCCCTGATTTCATCTTTTATATTCAAAATTAATGGCAATTTCTAAACTTTGGACATTCTTATGAAACCTACCAAAAGCAATCCACTGGATGGATGGAAAGAGAATGACTGCTGATGGATATAAGATATCTTTGGGGAAATAACTAAAATTAGATTATGGTGGGGGGGCAGCAATATGGATACATACCAAAAGATCATTGAATTATATACTTAAAATGGGTTAATTTTATAATACACAAACCGTGAGTCAATAAACTTCAAACACCACCATTCCATGCTACCAGCCTGTAGAGCTCATCCTGCTACAGCAGGGTAACTGGGTGGGAAAAAGAGTTCTGGGCTTGCTGCTCCTATTCCATCCCCTGTACTGACTACCACCTCTAGTACATCTAGATACTATTCCAAAGCAGAACAATTTTATGAAAATGATGATTTTTTTTTCAGATACCACATGATACCTTCAATATTATCATGACTTTTTAAAATGAGTTTTTAAAGGTATCATTTTTAAGGTTGCTTATGCCGTAATTGCTAGGCAAAGTGAGTTTAGAATTAAGAACTCTTGTCATATCAGTGTCACCTTCTTTCTGAATCTGTTTCCAGGGAATTGTGCCTTCCTCAAAGCAATTCTTGAAAGGTTAAGCTGTTATCCACCACTCCTTCACCCTTCCATGACCACCCACAAGCAAAACAAATGAGACACGTGTTACGCCAAACACATTGTCAAGAGGGGAAGCTGCAATGATGCTCTTCCAATCCAGAATGAATCCTGATAAATCTACCCTCTAAATACATCCACATTCTCACCACATAACCCCTTTTTCTGGCCAAAGCCAGGATACTCTCACTTTGCAACTGCTACCAAAATCTTCTTCACTGATCTGCCTGCTGCCTACCCATCCTCCCTGTAATGTATTCTCAATTTAGCAGTCAGCATTCCTTCTACATCACCCTTCTGATCAAAACTCTCTAGTTGATTCCCATTTACTCAGTGTAAAAGCCAAGTCCTGACAATACTTTCAAGACTATCTCATTTGGTCCCTGACCTCTAATTCCCCTTCTGCCCTCTCACCCCTCCATGCCCATTCCATTCAATCCACACTAACCTTCTCCTCACACTTATCAAAGTCCTAACTCCAGGATTTTGCTCTTGCAGTTCTCTGCCTGGATGGCTCACCCTGTATCCTAAAAGCTGGCTCACGCACTTCTTTCTGTTCTCCATTTGAATGCCACCATACCCAATAGGGTTCTCTGACCAATTATCTAAAATATAAGCCCAACATATATGTGCACACAGGGTCCCTCCCCCGCTTCTACCCTTCTGTGTTTTTATGTTGGCTCTTATACTACCTGAACATCAACATATGCAATAACTTATGTGCCCACTTCTTCTCACTCCCTCCACCCGAACATCAACCCCATGCTAGGAAACTCTATCCCAAGAGCCCAGAATGGAGTCTGAACCATAGGAGAGTCCCAGTAGATTCTTTAAAATCAAAAATAGAGGGAGCGTTCACCAGACAAACGAGAAACCACTGGGATGAAAGTGCTCTATCCACATAATAGCGGTTACACACCAGGCAGGTCCAGCAGCTGGCTGCTCCTGTCATCTTAAGGAAGAAAAAAGAAATGGGCAACAAACAAACCAACATCAGGAACTTTTTGACCATAACAGTTCAAAGACTGGTCCTGAAAGTACTACTCATCCAGAACCTGGGTAGAAAAGAACTCCTCCGGAACACTTCCAAGATAAGAAATATTTACTCAGTTAAAGGAAAAAAAAAAAGAAAGAAAGAAAGAAAGTGAATCCAAAGTCTGGTATACTTTGAAACATGTACATTTTAAAGTTTTTACTTTGAACAGTGCATGTATTTGGTAAAGCAGAGTCCTCTCAACGGTGAAAACTGACATTCATAGGGCACTTTACTCTTTAACCAGCCTACGAGGTAGGTACAATCACATTTCCATTTGGTAAAAGTGCAGATAGAGGTCAAAGAAGCTAAACAATTTGCACAAGGCCATGAGATTACAGCATCAGGACTGACCTTACTCCTTCTATTTCAAATCCACTTATTTTTCCATGATTTATGTTATGCTTATCAAAAACCAAGTTCTAGGAACTTTGAAGTAAAGATCTAACCAGAGAAACATCTAAATTCAAATAGTGGTGGCCTTAAACCCTTAGAAGCTCAGTAGTGCTGGCTAAGACTATCAAGATTAAACCATTTACAAGAAACTAAAGGTCAATACAAGTTGGCTATGGAGCATGAGACACAGACCAGCAGAACAATCATTAAGTAAACAGTAAAACAAACCTCTGCAAGGAGTGACAGAAGAATGCACTTTACTAATTATCAAATGGGACAGAGGCAAAACACCATGAAAGAAAACAAGGCCAGGTACTATAAGATGTCAAGATGAGAGTCATACAAGTCAGAATGTATTTAGGGAAATGAAGAGAAAAACAAGTTGCCTAATTTATCTCAAAGGTCATGAGAATCATCACATGAACATCCAACCTATTGAAGAAATAGCCAAATTTTGCTCTGTAAATAAAATTTAAACATCAGTTGTTGAAGTATGTTTAAAATATGCACCAGCACTATGTTCAATATTAGTTATTAATGATACTAATGATTAATTATGCTAGTGCTTTTATCAATGATTAATGTAACTTTAATATATTATAAATAGTTAATGAAAACAGCACTTACAATTGCAACACAAATGATTAAAAACATTTGCTAATCATAGTCTTTAATCATTCCCAAGTTCTACTCAGTATAGTGATATTTAAAGGCCTAGGAGGACATAAATTAAGCAATCCACTTTTATAAAATGAAGAACATTTGAACATGTTATCTAGGATTTCTAACACAGTGATGTATATTTTTTTCCTTCTTTTTAAAATTTCACAGCCTCATTTCCACAGAGGGATAGCATTTGCTCACAGCACATTTTGTTTCATGTTACAACAGCTGACTACTCAAAGTCAAGTGCTACGTGGGGAAGACACCCTTTCATGCAGGAGAACCTTTCACTTAGGACAAAACAACTGGAGAGACTCAAGGATAAGTGGTTTAAATTGCCAATGGTCTATACAAGAATTGCATTGAGAAGGTTTTTTTAATAAAGCAATTAATAGTTTAGCTGCTGATAAACCCTTCCAATAAGTAATTTTTTTCAGCTTCCCTGTGATTTTTTAGCTTACAAAATTCTGATAGCTGTACATTCTAACAAGTTGTAACAGGACTAACACAAAAATACAAAAACTTGTATGCATATCACCTCAAATCTAAGGCTTAGGGAATTTTAACAAGATTAAAAACAATTTGAAAGCAAACAAACAGAAAAACAGAGACAGAACAAAGAACTGCATGGGGTTAAGATAGAGCAAGATAAACTATCAGAATTTTCCATGAAAACAGCAGCAGCTTTCTATAAGATATCTTAGTGCTAAGAAATGTAAAGGTAATAAAATTCTGCTTTTCAAAATGTATTTGTTCTGCTTGGATTTTACAACATCAGGGCTGTTTGAAGGTGAGTCCACTAGAGAGGGAGTTGGGGTAAGGGATTTGCTGAACACACCCTCTTGTGTTGTACCAGGAGGGCTGTGACAGAGGTGATGGATAGTTAAACATCAGCAGAACCAGTGAACTGCAAGTTCCCAAGGAGGAATGAAGCCATATGTGAGAGGAAGGGAAAGAAGTGGTAGATATGAAATAGCTGAAAATGAAATTCTGGAGGTGATATAAATATTAGTGCTGACTTGGTCTGAAATAGCAGTTCTGAAACATTTGATCTCAGGTCTCTTTTATACTCTGAAAAGTTACTGACTGTCATATTTATTATATGTTACCTGGGTTACATCTGCTGATCTTTACCATGTTAGAAATTAAAGCAGACATTCAAAAAATCATTCATGAAAGCCCGGTAATAAATCCATTAGAGGTTAACATAGTCTTCTGAATAATTTTTTCAAAAAAGTGAAAAGTAACATTGTTTTATATTTCTGCAAGTCTCTATTATAAAAGACAATGACCACATTCTCCCAATGTTTCTGCATCCCATCTCCTGCAATATGTTAATTTATTTGAAGTATAATAAGAAAAGTTGGGCCCATACAAATAGATATAGTTGAAAAAAGGAGTACAATGCTTTCAGATAATTGGACAATATTACAGTAAAACATACAGTAGAACACAGCCGGTGCTAGTTTCATAATGGCTAGTTTCAACAGGAATTTAAAATCTTAAATATTAGTTTTTTGTATTTTAATATTAAATAAATTCACTGGTTTATCTTGAATGTCGGTTTTACCCAAGTTTGATTTGTAACATCACTTATCAGTCATTTGGGAAATATTAGCTCCCTGAATTATACAGATCTTCTAAAAATTAATCAGAGCATTCTTTTAGTATTCTTTCAAGCACAGGGTAATAGATACGTTTTCCAAAATTCTAATTTCTATTTGAACCCTTAAATTCATCACTGGAAACGAATTCATTGTTATTTCCTCAAGCGGCATGCTAACTATGTTTCTTTCAAGGAAATGTCTGCCAAATACCCAAACCCAATCACCGTAGTTTTCCTGTCAGTCATTGTTTCCAGTAAAAATGGTGTCCCACCGATGAAAAAATGGCAGACTGAGCTCACAATTCAAACAATTGCACAAGTGTTTTTCCTGGAAACAACTACCATGCTTCACAATACAGAAATGTTTCACGTATCCTTCCCATTTCATAACACAAAGTACTGAAAGTAAATCAAGAGTTGAGATATAGTAAAAATGATTGCACTGTTTCATCAAGGACATACTTAAGGAAAAGTGGCAGTATTTACTGCAAGTGAGAGAAGGAGAGACAAACACTACTAGTATTGGGTGTTTGGGGTTCAAATGCTGGCAGTTTTACTCACCATGGCCTTTGTTCATCAGTGCAAATGTTATGCAGTAAAATGTCTTACAATGCTTGGTAGAAATCAAGTGGATCCCAAGAAATCCAAAGACCAAACTTAGAGAACAGTAGCCTCAGGAATGGCATGAAAGTGAGCATGGCTGATATCAGACAAGCAGGGAAACTGAGGCAGACAAGGACCTGGTAGGTGTGAGTGCCCTTCAGCCATCATGCAGGCACTGATGCTCCTGAGCGCGAGAGGTGTTTCAATGGAAAAATGAAAAATACTCATGAAAGTAAAGACAGTGAATGAGTAGGAAGATATTATTCCCTTTTAGGGGGTGCTAAAGCCTGACGACTTGTATTTCGATGAAGGAGAGAATTTGAAAGAAAAATGAAGGAATAGTTTGGAAATAGCAATAGCAACAGAGAGAAAACCATTTCTACTTCCAAGCTCTGACACAGGGAGGTAAGAGAAGAACTACCTGTTGCCACAAGCACTGAATGGAGGTGCCCTTGACACACTGTCATTTTTCTCTTTCCCAGGGCCTTGTTCTCAGAGAGATGTGCATACAGGGAGTGTTTAAGGAACATTCAAGCTTGGGGCTCCACTCCAAGAAATTCAAATTCAGTAAGTTTTGTGTGGAACCTGAATATTCTATTCTTTTATTCAGTCAGCACCTTGGTGATTTTGATGCTTAGTTCACATTGAAAACCACTGGCAGGTGTGGAAATATCAACTATCATGACACAGTCATTTTGAACTTAATCTTGTCTCTACAAAGCCTTCATTCTGGTTAATTTAAGAGTATAAGCTTTCATCAAATATGTTCATGTTTTCCTTACCTAAAAGATACTATCTTTACCTACATGAATCTTAGCCACACTTGGTATGTAGAGACAGAAATACCTACAGCAAATTCTTCCCCTTGGTCATCACAACTCTGGCACAGGCCTTATAGCCAGGTACTTACTTGCTGGGCTTTTTGTCTCAACTGTGCACCTATGTGCTGTGGCGCATCCACTCTAGCCTGAAAGCTCCCAAAGGCTTAGGACTGTGTCTTCAGGTATTTGAAAGAAAACAGCACATGGGCCCTCCCTGGTGGTGCAATGGGTTAGGACGCATCACTGCAATTGAGCCGCAGACACTTCAGTGCGAGTTTGATCCCAGCCTGCTCCGGAGAAGATCCACATGGCATGGCAGACCTCCCTTGACCCACCTGCTGCTCCCCTCAGCAGTGTACTTCATTGATCTGCCTGTTCTACTCTCCACTCTGGTGAATCTTCTCACCACCCCTGCATCTCTCGACTGTACGCATAAATAAATCTTTAAAAAAGAGAGAAAATAGCATGTGTTTTACAAAAATGGGCATTTAATAAATCTCACTAAAATCACATTACATTCAAAGTGGTAGTGATTTGGCAAGTGTTTGTTTTTCATGTTCTTGTGACAGAGTGAAGAAAATAAGACACACATCATAGTTCAAAAATTTGAACTCCAAATTAGGGTTTTCCTGAAAAGGGACAGATACCTTACTAAAGAATATTAATAAATGAATAATAAGGTCTCTATTTATAGCTTTCATTACTTGCAAAATGTAAAGTATTCTTAGCTTGGGTTCTTTTTAGATGTATTAAAGCTGTGAAGTTATAAATGCTTTACAACTGCTGACTACATCTATTTCATATGGCAACAATATTGATCTTTCAAGATCTGATAAAGCAAAGCAAAACATAAGTTAAGAAACGTTAAGGAGGTACCCAAGGAGGCTAGCTGGTAACTGCACAACAGAGACTAGTAAACTTTCTGTCCCCAAAACCTGCTAAATGGAAGAAACCCCAATGATCCCTAGAAAGAAAATCTGTGAAATATGGAAACCTTGGTACTTCTGTAGCTAGTTCATCTGCAGTTTCCTTAATGCAACCAAAAGCAATGAAATTTACAATCAGAGAAATACATGCCTGTGTTCAGCTGGGCTTTTTTTTCTTTCCAGGCTGACAGCTACCACTGACCTACTTCAGAGCACATTGGGGAAACTACTGAAAAATGGATGGGGAAATCAAGAATAATGAAGAAATGCAAACAAGTTGATTGTTTCACGTATTAGATTTAGGGCAAAAGGTTTAATGAACCTACTCCCTGGTAGCAGTCAGCAAAGACCACTCAAGAGTTTGGGTGTGGGATTTCTATCACCTCTGATGCATAAAGGAATACCTCTCAGAGATGGAAGAAAAATATGAGTGATTTTGCAAAGTGGCTCTAGCCTGTATTATTAAGACAGCTCTAAAATAAACCAAACGTGAGACCATGAAAAGAGAGATAGATTTGAACAAAGATTGAAACCACAAAACCTTATATAGGGAGAAAAGAATATGGAACAGCAATGAGAAGAGTAAATGTGTCTCAGTCTCAGTTCAGTTACAGTAATGGGAATCATGATTAAATTCTCTTATAACCCTTTAAGAATTGTTTCTTATTGAGTTTTCAATAGAAAAAAAATGAGAGAAAGAAAATCATCTTCTATGCAAGGTACGTACAGCTGTGATGAAACATGCACTTTCAAGGGCACACAAAAATGTGATTTGCACTAGTCATAGTGTGTGAATGCAAGGGTACACACACATCCCCTCTCCCAGCGTGAGTCAGAATAAAATTGGGCACTGTTAGTTGTCCACTATTAAATCCACAAACTGGAACCTGTCAAAATTATTATAAACAGTTAAGAGATGGTCATTACCTGAGGTATTTTTTATTTTTATTTATTGTAATCTACCTACTCTGACCAAACTTTTTATTTGTACATTAAAAACAGCCTTAATATGATATACTTCTTTGGCATGAGCAAGAACCCTACAGGAGTTAAGACACTTGGAAAAAGCAATTATTTTAAATTAAACCATAATAACCAATAGTACCAGAAAAGAATTCCTTGGCAGAGAGGTCTGAATTCTCCAACAAAATTTCTCTTACTGGAAATTTCTTAGTATGTAAGATTTTTGAGAAGAGGAAACCAACCCAATTCTAGTATGTAACAACAAAAATAATTACACATTTGCCATCAATTTAGATTTGAAACACCAGGCAAGGTATGAGCTGAGATGACTTTCTAAGTTACTGCCACTCTAAATGAGTTATTGGAGGATAAAAGTTCAGTAAGTCACTTAGCATGCACAGATGAACAGTTACACAATCAGAATGTTCAAGTAAAAATGTCCAATTCCTATCTGCACTGAAAACAGCTGTCAATATCCCACTACAGGATAACCCATGGTTTCTACCACTGGAGAATGCATAGAGCCCCTACATAAAGATACAGCAGCATAACCAGCAGTGGACATAATCACATTTCTGGAACTTTGGAACTACAGGAACAAAGTAGGCTCTCTTAATAGTCACCTCCCCCAAACTTTCAACAGTGCTAACTAAGTTGTTCTTTGTATAACTCTTTTGCTCTTTCATGTTCTTGTTCAAGCACACAAAGAAGGCCCTTACAGAGTCAACTGCTAGGATGAAGTGGTCACCATTAAGACAAGGGAGTAATGAAGTTATCTTCTGGAATAGTCTAACATCTAAAGAAAAGTGAGCTTGAAAATCTTCTGAAAGTTGATAGCTAATGGCATGTGAAGTCTTAGTTCAAGGTTAGGAAGCTCAAATCTCAGAACTAAAGTGCAGGATTACTAAAGTAATCCTCGACAATGAAAACAAACTTACATGATTTCTTAGTAAGGTTCATGCGGTTTCCAAAATAATATGAGCAAAACACAAACATTAATCTTTCCAGATTTCAGTACTATAAATTAATACTTATTAAGTAGCAGCATTAAATAACCTTATACTGACAAAATATTCCAAAGATCTTAAAATGTTTCTTAATTCATTATTTAATCCCTCATATTAGCAATCCTGTGAAGTAGACAAAGCAGTTACAGTGGTTCTCATCGGACAAATAATAGAGCATTAAAAGATCATTTAATTGTGCAAGGTCACATGCCAAGTGGGGAAGAGGGTGTTCCTACTCAGAGCTTTTCCATCACCCAACAGATTAATTATTACTTATGATTAATGCAACTGCAAAAATTAACTGCTCCAAAAAGTTTCCACATCATGTGCCTGTAATACATTTAAAACCTTCTGAAAGAGGTGGTCAAATCTAGGTGTACCCAAATCACGTGATAAATCCAAAAGAGCTATGTCGCTCTGTAATGGGTACTAAAGAATGCAATACTTAAGTGGATTCCAAGAAGACAGTACCACACAACATGAAACCCTACCAGGCACTGTACATGTTAGTGACTGTTAAAATAAAAGGCTAACTGTTAGATCAAAAAACACAGACCTAAAGTTAAACAGTCACTAGAGATATCATTCATCGACTTCAGAGACAAACAGCTGAAAGTAAGCCACATACACAGGCAAGGGTAGGCTGAGATTTTCCAGTGACTTTGATGCCACTGGACATTTAGACCAAGGGAGGTCAAATAAACAAGAGGATATGCAGTTCAAGTTAAGAGGGAAGACTGAGCAGTGCTCTGCTTAGGACAAATGCAAAGTAAAAGAAAGGGAGCCACTGAGGTGGAAAAAGCACAACTACAAATGATAAAAAGAGTAAATGTACAGGAATGACAAGTGTCTCTCGCAACACATCTGATCTCACCTGATTTCAGGAGCTAAGCAGGGTCGGCCCTGGTTAGTACTTGGATGGGAGACAAGTGTACACAGAAGCAAGAGTCATCACTGGGAACTCGGTAAATGAGAGGACTCAAGGTGTCCATCTCCCCTGTCCTTGCAATGGAAGTTACTTTGGTTAAGGCAGTGTATAGGCTGACATCGGACCCCAGTCACTCTCCTAAGAACTCAAAAGATGTTTCAGAAGAGGCCTAAGATAAAATGATAAAGCAAGATGAGATCAGATAGCCTGAAGAAAAGAATACTGAGTAGCAGCAATTAATAGACTCCACAAATATGAAGAATGTTTTGAAAAGATTAAAGTAACCAACTGTTTTCATTTTCACTTAGGCTTAAATAGTAACATGAGAAACTGTTTAAGCAGAGCAGTTACTATCTCTGAGACACTGTTACTAAGAGACCCACCCATCCTTCTTTATTTTTTTCCCCCAAGGATAGGATGAAATGCCTGAAATAAAGTGCCAGAATGTCTGGAAGAAGTCATGTTGTGGTTCTATTCTGAAGAGAAGAGAGGTGAAAGACAAAAGTTAAATGTAAGTCTTTTAACCTAATGTTTGCCAAATGCTTCTCTATAGTTAACCACATCTCAGGTCCCCACACGCTGACGGGCTGCCACGAGAAGGTCCTCCATGGGTCTGCACTGCTGATGTTCATGGCCAGTCTTGTTCAAAGAGAGGTCCTTCCCCATTTCTCCCACAGCCTAGGTAAGAGTTCAGAAAGTCATCCAAGTTCTCAGCTCCTGGAAACACTGAACCTTGAAAGCGAATCATTTTTCCATAAGTGAATTTTGTACAACAGAACAATCATGCCTTCTTTTTGTGTCTCATTCTCGAAGTCCCAGGAAAGTCTCTCATCATCAGCCACCCCACAGGAGTCTGGAAAGACTACTGCTTTTCTTGCCTGAGAATATAAAAGTTGTAAGAAGCCAGTAATCCTTTTTGTCCTTACCCTCTCGCCATAGCACAGGGTCCTGGGCATCTCTATGGGTTGGGTTCAGCTGCTGCAGAATTCAGTCCTACAAATTGGTTCTTGTGGGAATTACTCTGGCCAGCAAGGTTCAGATCCCAAGCTTGATCTGAAACCATAAACAGAAGTGGTTCCAGGACACTGCTTCAGGAGGTATGACTGCCAGAACATTCCTGAGGTTACCTCACACTTGCCTGAGTGGGTGTGTCAAAGCTGCAGGCAGACTTGCAGATGGGCCTACTGTCACTAAAGTGGAGCAGTCTGGAAACATCATCCCTTTGGTCTACTGGGTATGGATGTGCTCCAGGACAGAGGCACCTGAGCTTAGTAGGAACTGGGCTTGAAACCTGAATTGAAGCTACATGATCTTAGATGCACAGTGCATCATGCTGCATTACAAGTGCAAATCAGGGCCCTCCCTGGTGGCGCAGCGGGTTAAAGCACAGCACTAAGAAGCTAAAGCCACTTCCGCATGGGTTCGATTCCCGCCTGCCCCGGAGGTGATCACATGGCACAGCAGACCTCTCCAGACCCGCCTGCTGCTTCCCTCAGCAGTGTACTTTGTTGATTTGCCTGTTCTGCTCCCCACTCTGTCTCTGGTGAAGCCTCTCGCCACCCCTAAGCCTCTGGCTTTTACCCCAGTTCTGTATGCACAAATAAATAAATCTTAAAAAAAAAAAAGTGCAAATCAAGCTGAAGTTTCACCCAACAGGAGTAAAGTTTGACAATTCTCATGACTGTAAGATTTAGCATAAGGACAATCCAACTACTTACGCAATAGAATCTCAAACTATTGTTTTATGCCACATATATGCACCTAAGAAACTGCCTCAGCATCCCCAGTAGGGTGGAACATATTGATAGAATTGGGGACCAATGTCATTTTGAAAACCAACTTCATTCTTTAAAAAAAAAAAAAAAGCTGCTATAAAATAAAGTTAGGAAACCAAACAACTTTAGTAGGCAACTAGACAACTGAAGCTAGGGATTTCACATGTCTGCCAAAAATGAGAAGGTGTTTTATCATTAAAATGGCAACTAATTTGAAACCTCTAGAAAGAAAGAAAAAGCGTAGCTAAAGAGGCTAGCATGATAGCTATCCTTCTACATTTTAAATGTTGTATAAATGCCTCCCATAGACAAGGTAACGACTAAGCACACAAAGATGATGCATGCTACAATTCCTGCCCTCAGAGCTGATCAACGCTTAGAGGCAAAGGCGGGGGGTGGAGGGTTTGAATTGGTGTGGGGGGAAAATGGAACATCTAAAGTAATTTTATTAAAGAGCACAAAACATAGGGGTGGGAATAAGGAAGAATCATAGGGAAAGAGCTGATCAGAGGCTAATGAGGAAGCAATCTAACTTGAAGCATTCAACTGGATTTCTGACACTGAAATGGAGTGCTTTCAAGTTCCATTCTGGCAGCATAGCTAATGGAGGAAAATCTTGTTTCAATATGGGATAATAGAAATTTAAATGGAGTCTAAGGAAAAATTTTGTTCTCTCTCCATATCTATATGAGGTGATGGATGCTAACTAAACTTACTACACTAGTGTCACAAAATACTTAAATCAAACCTTTTTGCTCTGTACTTTAAATTAACATACCTCATAAGTTATCTCTCAATAAATCTAGGAAAACAGCAAGAGAACTGCCCTTAATTGATAATATAGCATTGCTTACACAAAACTTTGATTTTTAAATCCCCAAGCTAGTAAATCCATTAGGAATCTTCAGTGAGTTTAACTCAGAAAAACACGCCTCTGTAAATTTCCATATATTTTTAAAGTGCACACAGTGGTACCACAGCAGTGGTAAATAGTGATCAACATTTGTCAGTTGCAGATTATTGCACTGGGTACTGTTCTAAGTACTTAAGTACACTAATTCAGGTAACATTATAGCTACCCTATGAGGTTAAACAGTGTTACCATTCCAATTTTATTGTTTATGAAAACAGAGGCTGAGAGAATTAATACTACGCTAACGTCATAATATATGGTGAAGGCCAAAATTTTCACCTAGGAGACCTGATTCTAGAACCCACATTCTAACTCTGTGCTACGATGGAATCAAACATAAGTCTCTCCTATAAACAGACTTCAGTAGAAATTACACCCTCTTTCTGTGCTAGTGGAAACAGTGATAAGAGACTTTCCCTAAACATGTTTCCCTGTGATGAAAGAAAGGACAAAATGATGATGAATTGAGACATTTCTATGAAACACTTACTGAATTCAACCAATTTCATTTAGGATGGGGGTGAGAGGGATGGAATCTCCATATTCTCCCCTCCTCCCCCCACACACACCAATTTTATTCTCTTATTTTGTCAATGATTTCTTTTAGAGAAAATTCTCTAGAAAGCAAAAAATGTGGTAGCCATGGCTGTGCCCATTAGCACAACTAACAAATATTTTTTTTCTTACTGTCTATGGCCTGCTTCCTGCTCTATTTTCTCTTTGCTGATCTTTAGAACTTACCATATTCTCTGAGTAGAAGTCGTTTGACCATGCATATAGTTATTATTTTGTGAAGAACACGTGCCCACGCACATATCCATCTGTTCCTGTCCTCACATTGTAAGAACCACTTGAATCCTAGAGACCAGTCTCATACCCTTTTGCCTCCCATCAGAGCTGAGTGGGTGCTAAGTGAAGCCCAACAAATGCTAGCTCTCTGTAGCATTTCTAAACTGTTGAGAAAAGTGACCTTTCTTCATAACCCTTCCTCACTCTGTAAGCTCTCAGAAATTACTAGCCCTTGCTCTTTCCAGGAACACTGGGATGAAAATGAAAACCCTTCTGCTGATAACTGACAAAGCAATTGTTGCAGTTTAAATGTGTGGCTAATTAGACATGTGACTGGCAAGGAGCCCTTTGGGCAAATTTTCAAGCCTGACTTTTAGCCAAATGTATATGTATAAAACACACACATACACCTACACCCACAGTCACATGCAGATATATAAATATTCAAATTCCTTCCAGAGCAATTTATGCACCTGATTTCCAAACACATTTAATTGAACCTACTGTCGCTTCAAATGAAATTTCCACTTAATTGGTAACTGCATGTGAATTATTAACTCGTACTCTTTGAGAATAGAACTTAAAAAAGAGGAAGAGCTCTTGGTGTAACTGGGAGAGTCAAGAAACCACTAGATTTTCCCCTGGATGGTTGTACAATGGCCTCCTGCCCTTTCCTCCAGTTCCATTGTCAACATTCAAGTGCTGTGGGCAGGCTGTCCTAGATGACCATGCAACAAGAGAAGCACTTGGATCTGTGCCCTATTTGGAAACACACTGAATCAGTCTCTTCAGAACAAGCACTGCCTGGGCATTGGTCAGAGGTATGCGCAGAATCCACGAACCGCCCTTAAGTCGGTTCCCTCACATGACTCTGTCTTTTACAATAGACCATCACGTTTAGTCTTCCTTCTAAACCTAAGAGATTAAGGTGAGAAACCCAAAAGACTCATGTTCTAATACTGTGATTCTAAGACACAACTGTCTTTGCAGCCTGAGCCCTTGCCCTCTGTCCAATTTTTCTTTCATCATGAAAAGCACACTGGATTCCCAGGTCAGTGGGAATCCCAGCTTGGGCCCTAGAAGTCAGTCTTCTCCACAGTGCCAAGAGGACATTGATGTTTAACCTTAACCCAGAGGCATCTCCAACCTGCAAAAAGGGACATGGAGCATGTGTGCCAGAGGTCTAGCTCCCCCTGGGTCAAGCCAGCCCCCAGTCTCAGGCACTGCTCTATGGAGCCACAGCAGAGGAACTCAAGGCAGGCAATGTGTGCACATTTTGGAATTCAATTTCCGCGTATGAGCAACTGAGCAAGGCAACCTGCTCCAGACGGACTGGCCTGCCAGTGACACCAAGCTTTGGGCCACTTTTCTTCCATTTCTTGTGGTGATGCATCAACCCTGATCCTAGCTGCGAGGTGTGAAGGCCAGCCCACGAAGAGAACAGAACATGTACACACAAAAGTTTGAAGACATGATCACTACATCAGATCAGACACTAGATGCCAGGTTAACCTGGGAAACACACCACACATACTTTTAAAAATAAGTGGCCCACTGCCTGCAGAGAGCATCACTGTCCCAAGGATAATAGTCAAAGTAAATGAGCAGCAAAGGTCATCCAAATGCTGGTTCTTATCTTGATGGTATTCTTACTTCAAACTAAGTGTTCCACAGGGCTAATTTCCAATGCTAGGTCAGAGCCAAATTATGGCTTCAATCTTTTCAATGGCCTTAGAGAAAGAGCAGCTTGTATTTTTGCATAGTGAAGCAGCAGATACTAAAAACTCCTTACTAAAACTCAGTATCTTGTTTCCAATGGAGCTGAATCCTGAGAACCAGAGCCCCACCCCTTGTCTTCCACTGTTTCCAAGTCTCCTTAATACCACCAGCCAAGAGAAAAAAAGAACAATCTAGAAGACAACGGACAACCTCTTCCAGAGTTTTTCTTTAAGAAAGTAAAGCCTAGATGGCTTTCGTAGTTTACTTATGCAATTATTTCTCTTTGCCCCCCTCCACATCTCAAATAAATAGATTGTTACCAGTGACAGGCTGGTGTTCACACTCTCACATTCCCTCCACAGTAAAAAGCATTTACTCTCATCACCTTCTGCCAGGAACACAGATCTTGTTATGTATTAGCCGATTTAATAATTCCAAGAGGCCCTACTATTTTCCTCTTTTCCCTGTTATAATCCTACTCCAAGAGTAGATCTAGAAATCAGACCAGGTCTGACTACAAAGTCCTAGCAAAACAAACCCCACCTTTGACTTCTCTCTGATGCTCAACATCAGCACACACAGCATCTTTCATATATGAAAACATTTACTACCCAGCTGATACCTCAAGTTCCCTGTTAGGGATTCACATGAACGTGAATGCACTTTAACTGGAACTGGGATTACTGTACATGCTAATAAAATTAACCAGCATCTCCATACCCGAGGCACCAGGTACTTCAGGCTGGATGGGCCCTGACACTTCTAAAATATTTCTGCAGTGTGAGCCCATCAGAAGCTGCCTTTGGCCCTGATGTCAGGAGACACCTCCTGACTCTTGTCCTCAAGGAAGTCTCACCACAGCGAGTGGTAGCAGATCTGTGCAGATCTGTCGACCCAGATGCTTTCAAACAAGTCAGGGAACAAATACATTTACAATCTGAAATAGCTCTGGACACCTGTCTACACATCAAAGCAGCCTACTCATAAACACACTCATGATGCATGATCCAACTGTCCCATCCTCCCACATTCTCCCCAGTTACCAGTCATCTTAACTGTTGTCTCAACCATCCTCTCCTGAGCCCCAAAACAATCCTATATTGAGCAGCTTATATTAACAAAACTACCTGGGGGTGGGAAAATGCCAGCAAGAGGAAAGATATACAGAAAATCAGTGACAACTGTAAATAAACTTCTTGTTGCTGTTTAATGAAGAATCCATCTGGAAGAAAAGAAATGACAGATGTGCAAGTGAGTTAGTGTTAAGTAACTGTTCTGTCACTACCACAGTCCATTCCTGTAACCTTCAGACCATCCCTGTACTTCCTTCTTGTCAGCCACGCTGTGCCCTTTGGTGTGGGAAGCACCAATGGAAAGCAAATGGCGCCCGAACAAGTAGCTTTAGGCTTAACTCTATAGTTTAACAATGGTAGGATGGAGTCAAAGTTACATCTTGGAGACTTCAGTCAGCAGTTTCCAATCCCTTCTGTGGTAGGAATGACCTGAGAGGTTTGTTTTAAACACAGGCTGCCAAGTCCCACCCTCCCAACATGGGCTCTGCCCTTCCGGAGCAGGCCCAGTGGTCTGCATTCTCAACAATACCCTAGGAAGACAGTGTCAGTGGCTGGAGCCATTCTAGACCGACCCTGACTCGCCTTTCACAGCCAGCGCCTGGGGAAGCAATTTTGGGGGAAGAGGCGGAGATCTGGGACTTGGGTCTGCTCAATCTCTATTTCTGTGAAATAAGGAGAATGCAAATGATCTTGACAGGCCCCTCTAGCTCTGACATTCTGTGAGTACTAAAAGTGCTTTGAATAGTAAACTTGGGAGCCCAACACACTGTTTTGCTTCAGGAACTCTCAAAGTTAGCATCTTCACTCTGCGAATTTATGAGCCTGAGAAGGTAAAACTAGCTCTGCGAATTTATGGGGAATGAGAAGGTAGAACTGAATTGTGCTAGTGCCTGTGGGTTCAAGTACATACTTGCCCTAGTCCTTCTTGTGGTCAAAGGCATGCATCCCATGACTAGGAGGTTAGAGGTACCAGAAAGATGTCAACAAGTGACTCAGAGGCCACTCAAAGTCCTACCTCCATGGGCACTTGCTCCAAGTTAAGGGGATACCTTCTCTAGAGAAGGTGCCTCAAAGATTTTTGTCAAAATTACCACATTGCCAATTTTGATTTCCTCTCAAGACTGAGTGTCTGAGTGTATGTGTTTGGGGCGGGGGGGCGGGGGGAGACACAACACCAAGAATGGCGGAAAACCTCTCTTAGGCTTCAGCATGAGCAACACTGAACAAAGAGCTTTGCCCCTATAAGTAGAGCTCCTCTCACTAGTCTCTGTGAAGTCACAGCTTGTTTGTTCAGTAAATAAAGCATCTGAATTAATAGGGGATTTAAAGAAGCTAGAGGGGAAAGGCCTTGCCCTAAAATAAGATCTGTGGTTAGCACCAACTCTCAGTAAGAAGTTGAATTGGCATTCTCATTCCTTCTTTAATTACGAAGGGAGGGGGCACTGGCAGCAGGCGAGAGGGGACTGTCAATGAGGTTAGCAAGTGCCCTGGAGGACAATGAGTGACAGCACAGATCTGGCAAGCAACTGCTCCCTGGCTCTTCCCTTATTTTCTTCTAAGACATCCAAATAAATTAGATTACAGACCAGTGAATCCTATAAAGAAGAAAGTCAACAGAACTCTGCCTCAATTTAGTGTATCTTCCTAGTATGAAAGCAGTCAGGAGCGAGTAAGGTGAAAGACACCCAAGTTCACATGGCAAGAACCCTACGCCTGGTGCATAAAATGGCATCTCTGACCTGCTATCCTTCTCCCCTCCTCCAAGCCTCTACAGGTGTTACTCTGATCTTTCCACTGAAGCGTTTCTTCCTTAAATGTGCTGCAGACTTGCTACCACCGACCTTTTCAGAAGGGGCTCCAACATAGCCTCCTTCGATCATTTTCCCCAGCATAGCCCATCCCTCTGTGTGTTTCCTTGTCATTGCAGGTAGAATAGAAAGGCTGCACTGCCTTCTCTCTCCTCCGCCCCTCACAGATGCAGCAGAGATTTGTGCTTGAAATCACCACTGCTGTTCCGACACATAGTAGGCACTCAGTAAGGACTACTGACTACCCACCGAACAAAACAAAAAACGCTTCAACTTTGAGCAAATTCAAAGTGGATAGCTAGCAGTGTTTACCCTCAGATGGGCTTCATTATTCCTGAAAAATAAATTTAAAAAGAGGTTATTTAGGCAGTGGGGAGTAGCAATGCCAGAGGGGCGGGATTAGTCCAGGGACTCAGCACAGACTTTTACAATGCAGCTTCTGGTGATTGCACATTTCTAGCTCTTGTAACTTGGGTCTCCTTTACAAGGCTGTAATTTTGAAATCATGCTGCAAGATAACTACTTTTATGCTAATCTCTCTCAATAAATACAATTGCTGGAGAAGACACATGCTTCTTAAAGGCCCCAAATGTTGAAAGCACCACTTTGAAAACCTTTAACTTTCATTCTGGATACCCAGCCCGAGTCCCCTCATCTGTAGAATTACTGAGGGGGACACTCAATAAATATCCAGCGAGGGAAGGTAATCAACATACACAAAAAAGAAAAAAGCTGCTCCTCCATAAGTAACCTTCAAAAGGAAGATGTTTTCTAACAAACACTCTTTAGCCCAGTTCCCAATACTGGATGATGAATCAGTACGTAATTTTCTTGACAGATTCACTATTTTGCAACTTGTTTATATTCTTTTAAGTATGAAATAGAGACTCCTTTAGGTCTCTGTCAAGTTAAACTCCCTTAACAGTTACTGTAAAACTTACTTCATCAGCCAGGCAATTCTAACCTACAGACATCTTATGGATGAAGATAGTTTTAAAGTAAAACACCTTTCTGCGAAACTACACGCTTCTTGAAGAGCAGTCACTTATGGCAGCCTGGTACCAAGAATGGAAAAAAAATCCCTTCTCAGCAAGTGCTTTGCTGATCAATTTAGGATTCCATTTTTTCAAATCAAGGGCTTATCATCTCATGTTACTCTTTATAGTCAGATCTTCCCTTCTACTTGTGTGATGAACTAATCTTCCCAGATTTGAAAGCTGATTCTTTCACTAACCTCATGCAAAATACTACATTTTTCAATAGCCCTGTGAGAAAAGACCTTTGGGAACTTCACCAATCAGGTCATCTTAAGTTCTGTGAGATTAATGTGGACAAATGATGCTTATGAAATATTGGAATTCCCCCATCAGCCACAATGGCCACAATGAGTCACAAGTGATAAGCAACTACTACCTGCCACTTCGTAATGTCTTCTTTACAATGACATTCACTAATTTCAGCCCTGCTCTCAATGGTCCTATCAGCCATTCCAGCTTCCATATACCTGCCTGCATTTGTAGATGGCAACGGTTTCTGCCAGGTCTTGAGTAACAGCTCACCCTCTGGCTGTCCTTTGCATGCCACTTGCATTTTGGTCACTCTGTCTATGAAAGGATTCCTGAGTGTGGCCACAATCAGTGAGTACGTTAGGCATCGTCTGACCTACACAGAAACAACTAGGGAAAATCTCCTACTTGTTATGGACACTATTTCCACTAACAGCCCAAGATCACCTTAGGGGTTTTGCTTTCCTAAAACCAAGACAAACTACTTGTCATATTATGCTTAATTCATATTATGCTTTAAGCCAACCAAAATGATAAATGCATTTCACATGCCAGGCTGTCGAGCAGAGACTTCTTCATTGCTTATATGCAGCTGGCTTTCTGAGCATCAAATAGGAAATATTTATTTCCTATTAAATTTCCTTATGTTAGTTAGGGTCAGTTCTTTGTTCCAACGAACTCACTAGCCCCACCCCCTGACTTCAAAAGCAGATCTGATGCTCTCCTCTGCCTTTCTTAGCCAAGCCACTAAGGAGCCAGGCACTCCACTCTCGAGCTGCCTCAGGGCATTGCTCACATTACTTAACACTCTTTGGGATCAGAAATCCAATCTGTTATGACTTGTAGGAGAGATTGTCAAGGAGTTTAGTAAAGAACTTTCTAACAATCAGACTAATCATTTCATACTATTCTGAGGGATCGCATGAAAAGGATGGCTTTCATCTAACCATCATCACAGTTAACCACACCAGCTCCCAGGAGCTATCTCTAGTCCTATGACTGTGCTAGTGAACAACAGCCATGCATATGGCACCACAACGTGCAACCTTCTCCCTAGGGTTGAGGGTGATACCAATGAGAGAGACTTGGTGTGGATGGAGAAACCTCACCTTCTTCTAAGGATGGTAAAGGAAGTTAACGTATGTTTGGTCACCCACGACAACTCACCAAAGCTCAGAAACAGTACTCTGAGCCTGGAATGCATGGCACAGGGCAGTGCAGAGTATAAACTGGTGACAGAATCAGGAGCATCAGCTGGCTGTGTTCCAAGTTATCTGGCTCAGACCCATCTGCCATTTTCTGAGACTGCTGCCCCTTTTTTACTCAAGATATTCAACAGCCTTTAATAAGAACCATTTGTATTTAAATTATTCACCATGGGTTTCTGTAAGTCATAACCAAGAAATCTTGACAGGTAACAACCCCATAATCTTTGATTCATCAGTTTAGAATTCTGCCTGGAGTCCATACCAATGTAGCAAAATCCCTTTCTTACCCTTCTACAAATTAGAAGAAACCTCTGTTGTTGTTCTCTCTCTCCATAAGCTCTGAAAATGGTGAGCCATAAGTTCAGCAATTCCATCTATAGGTTCGCTCAGACACTCGGATATAATTCATTCAAAATAGAGACCGAACTCTTTTAGTCCAAAAGGTGCTTTTGTTCATTCTTTTCATTGGTGTTAGGTTTCCGATTCCTTTTTTTGAAGGTTTATCTTTTCTAATCATCTTACTCTCTTTAGTAAGAAAGACAAAGCAAAAAACAGAACTTTTATTATTTTTTCTTTTCTGTAATCTATCTAAGTACTCACAAGGAAATCTTGTATCTCTGTTTTTTTTCTTTGAAAGTTAAGTGGTCCTTGCCGACAGGCTAGAGAAACTCTCAGAGCTGACTGAGCAGGTGGCTGGGCTCTGGATACTCTCTCAAGACCTGTTATTTCTCTCCTTTCAGAATCAAAATCATTAGTCATTTCATTTTGTTCTTAACATAGGTCAAAAAAATATTTTCTTCCCAAGTCCTCCTCCCCAAGTTTAGACTCTCAAAATTCCCATGTAGTATATCTATTCTTATTTTTAAGGAAACATTAGATTCCATGACTCAATGATCAGCCACATTCTTGTCAACATTTAATGTTCACATTAGATAGCTAAGTTCTTTTCTGGGGAAACAAAGCTGAATAAATACAGCTTTGCTTCTCATGACTTTTTCAGACTTTGAATAATCTCAAGAGCCTTACATTTTATAAGGCTGTTTCTAAATTTTAGCTAAACATTAAAATGCAATGTAGAGTTTCAGGCAGATGACAACTCTGTTATTCTGATGAAGCATGAAGCCTCAAAAGCCATGAGAACAACTAAGACTTTCAACTTATATTCCAATTAGGTTTAATTGCACTTCTTACAGATCTTAAAAATCTAGGTTATTGTAGCTGTAACAAATAAAATTAAAGCAATTTATGTTTAAGAAAGGCAGGGTGGCTTCATATAATATGAAGTAAAAATGTTTCTTCAAAATATATAAGTGTTTTATTAATAAAATCTAATACCAAGAAAAGAGCCGGTTGGTGGCCTAGAAATCAAAAATGATGACTATGAAAACATCAAAATTGAGAATTTCTGTCTGAAGAAAGGCCTATGGATAAAGTTAGTATCTGAGAAAATGTAAGCAGATATTTTAAATATACAATACTTTAAGAGATTCATATCTCTAACATGCAATAAACCTCTACAAATTAGCAAAAGAAAGTTAAGTCTAAGAGAAAAACAAAACATGTGAGTGAGGAGTTTACTGTAGAGAAACACCATCAATACACATATGAGGCATACTCAGACATATTGGCAAGAAGAAAAAGTTCACTGAAACTGCTGAGGAAGTCAGCAGTTACCAAGTGCAGACAGGGGTGTCGGGACCATGGATGGCTCCCAGAGGAAGCTGCTAGGGGAACTGTATCTGGAGTGGCTGTATCTGGAGTGGTTGTATCTGGAGTGACTGTATCTGGAGTGACTGTATCTGGAGTGACTGTATCTGGAGTGACTGTATCCGGTGTGACTGCAGCCAGAGTGATTGTATCTGGAGTGACTGTATCCAGAGTGACCACTGGAGAGAGCACCAGGTACCACTTAGGTAAATCACACACATGGTCTCCCCATGACCCAGCAACACTGCTCCTGCACTAAGTCCCATTGAAATCTTTAAGGCATCAACAACAGAAATGTGCACTGGAGTAGTCTGTGGTATGGGTGAACTGGGGCATCTATGAGAAGCCAAACACAGATAAAAGCGGCTCCAAGAGTGTTTGCCTTGCTGAGACAGGCTCCCCTCTGTGGTGGAAAGGCAAGAAAGTAAAACAAGACTGTCAAGGTATGGCCAGGACACATGAAGCAAACTCAAAGCCGTTGAAGGGTTACAAAAAGCAGGAGGGAAGAGCTGACCATGGTCAGGAGATAAACTACGGCCCACCATGGAAAGAACAGAAACAGGCAGCAGATAGAGAGACATGAGCTACAAGTACACATGGCAACTTGGAACTGACTCAAACACTGTGGAATGGGGAAAAGCTGGGAATATTTGTCTTATGTACACTTTAACATACTAGGTATCCTCTCTTTTTCCTACTTGTTTCCATAATCTTTGGGAATACACAATATTTCAAAATAAAAAATATACAGTAATACAAAATATAACAAAGCAACGCACACATGTATTCAAACAAAATACACGTGTTTTGCAATCACTCTTTCAAATAGAAAGGTGCACATTAGGGTGAATTTCAAGGAATGGGAAGAGATTAAAGTTGACTATGGAATGAAATACAGAAGGGGAAAAGGAAAGAGATATCATCTAATAAAATTTTCATCTTATTGAGTTTCCCTGGTGGTGCAGAGAGAGCACTGTCAAGCTGTCACCAGCCACTACTGCATGAGTTCGATCCCCAGCAGACCAGGAGCTGACCCACATGGCACAGCTGACCTCTCCTGTCTCCTCAGCTGCTCCCCTCAGGAGTGTATTTCAGTAGATCTGCCTGTTCTGCTTCCCACTCTGTCTTTGGTAAATCCATTCCACCACCTCTGGCTTACATCCCAGTTCTTGTATGCCTAAATAAAATAAATCCTTAAAATATACTTTCAACTTACAAAAAGATCCTATTTCCCACTTGCAATCTGAAGTAGACAGAAAAATATTAAGAGACTGTATTTTCACCGAGGATTCCTGGTAATAGGCGTTACCAGTACTATTTCGTGCTGACTTCTTTATAAGGACAAGCACCAACTTTGTTACAGAGATGATGGACTAGGATTAGGACGAGGGCCTACAGTGGCGATGGGAGAAGGTAGGGGAGATTGTGCACATATGCATTTATGACCTAACAAGCCAGGTGTATGTGTAAGTTAATTAGGTTTCATCACTTGTATTCAACATTAATTCAACGGGGTTCAAATTCATAGCAGCACCAGCTACCACATAAAATACAACAGCATGCTTACATTAAACAAAATTAAGGCACTCACAGGGATTTGAAAGATTAGAATATTCATGCACATCTTGTGAGTTTCTAGCTCAGCGAAAAATCAAAGAAATTCAACTTGGTTTTTGCCACTGTAAGATATCTGACATTAGAAGATGCTCTTAAAAATTAAACAGCATTTTCCCCCAATTTCTAATGACATTAAGTACGTTGTAGAGCTGGTCGTGCTCAACACATTCTCAGCTAATGAAACACACACTCTTGAAACAGTTAGTGGATCACTTAGCTTTATTTTCAGAATTAAATTAGGGAAAATTTTAGTTGGACACTGTGCAAGACCACAGCAACTTCACCCAAAGAAGCTCAGCTGAGCGTCTTGATTCTTGCTCAGCCAGGGAGGCCACAGGGTCTGGTGGTGGTGTGGCATTGGTGAACTCCTTAAAAAAAAGTAATGATTCCCCAAACCCTACTTGTACATCAAACAACGAATTCTACAGCTATGACAGACTTTGTGGGCTGGCATCCAAAAAACCATTCACAGTCCTCTTGCTTGCCAGCCATGACACAGAATTTGAAAAGTCTCAAGAACTCGCACAGTGAGGGGTTAGCATGGAACCCCACCTGACCAGTAAGACAGTCACAGAATATGTCAGATAGGCCTAAGGGGAAACTTTCTAGGAAGGGACAGATGGAGCTGCCAGGGCCTCTTGTGCCAGCCCTCCTTGTAGTCCCACAAGAGCAGAGAGCATGCAACCCTACCATGCAGACAGCAGACTGGGGAGACGGAGCCCCACCCCTGTAACATCCTTGAGTAGTCACACCAGCCCTAGGCCTTCTATTTCCAGATTTCTTGCTAAGTGAAATAAACAAACTCATTATTTTGTGAGTCATTATTGAGTTTTAGCTAAATGCACTCCTAACTGATACAGCAGCAATGAAAAAATGCAGAAGTCGTGCAGCAATGTTGAAAAATATTTGTAAGAAGATGCTAGAAGGATTATGAAACAGCTCGCATATCATTACAGTAACTATATTTTTTAAACGAATGCATTTGATCCAAACTTAAGTGGCAACATACCAAGTATAGGCTGTGTCAGGGAGGTAAAGTGACAAAATAATTATCTTTCCAAATGGGGACATTTTTAGAGAGAAGATGGGGTGCTAGTGATAATTATGCAGAAACAGCTGAAAGTGGAGGCAGTCCCAGGCAAGCTTCAATACATGAGTGATGTTTTAAGTTTGTTCAACAATTTTTCATATAAAACCTTGATCTCACCCTTTCAATTACAGTAGAGTAAGAAATTCATGCTTGCTTCACTAAAGGCTCTCCTCCTAATCCTAGCCCATCATCTTCGTAACAAAATTGGTGCTTGTCCTTATAAAGAAGTCAGCACAAAATAGTACTGGTGAAGCCTATTACCAGGAATTTTCAGTGAAAATACAATCTCTTAATACTTTTTTATCTACCTCAGATTACAAACAGCTTCTTTCATAGAATTTCTCCAACAAGAAACCTCCTTATAAACAAGCATATTTTAGCCATAGTGTCATAACACAGCTCGTGTTCATCGGGTAACTTAATCTAACGGCTTCCAGAATCCTGACCTAGAACAATCTCTGAAAGAACTGACCCACCCAGGAGAAAGGTAGATCAAAATTAGGTTGGTAAATTATTATGAAACAGTATGGCCATAATGTAAATTGAGATATTTTAATTATGTGTTTGTTTAAACAGACCACACACGACCAAACAGTGGTTATTTTAAAAGAATCTACAGAGCTATGACTAATTTAAAGAAACAGTAAGAGTCATTTATAGTTGACCTTGAGCATCTGTTCTTATACAGCCCTTTGAATAAGATCAGGACACACAGGGCTGTCAACTTCTGTAACAGTCTCACAAAAAATATAACCACATAGTACATAAGGTTAATTGCCACAACTTCACTGGGAATCACCCCAGTTCTTCAGTATAAACTACCAAATCTTGAGCAATGCATTAACAAGCCCTGCACGTCCCAGGAGAAACTGCTTCTCAGGCTCAGCTCCTGTCACTGTTTCCTACTTCATGAGTGTGAGGCAGACGCTCAAGTTCCCCTGAAGGAGGTAAGCTCTGTCCTCCAAGTCTGCTCTGTCACCTTTTCTCTCAATAAACTTCTATTCTTGGTGCAAGGTGCAACACAAGTGTCACCTTCTTTCATATGCCAAGACCCCTGGCTCTGTGTAGTTCTTTCTTCCATGCTCCCTACCATATTAACTCACTCATTCTAGAAAGTTTCCCTTTTCACCAGCAGAACTCTCCAAGCCCTCAACAATTTCCTTTTCTCTAATCTGACCTTGTAAAGAGTCACTGTATACACTCTTTAGTCAGTTCTAAGTTTCTACTCCCTTAGCCTAATACTGACCAGCTCAGTGAGCCACCCTTCCCAACTCCATCCCACCCCCACAGCCCTAGACAAACTCTAACAGGCAGTCTTAAAAAGAAACAAAGAGCTATTTGAAAACTGACAGCTTTCACTACACCCGGTGATCTCTGCTGTGGTAAATCAATACTAGCCAGCAAGCCCCTCCCGGGGGCAGCACCCTGTCCATAGAGGCTGTAGCACGTTTCTACACATGCCTAACAGTGGTACCCACCGCTGAGTGTGCCAGGATAGACTGGATCTGGCAGACTATGAGAACTAAGCCTCAGATGTGGTAGATGCTGAATGAGAGGGAAGTTTTTTCATGCTGGTTCTACAGTTTTCCTCTGAATTCTTACACAAGCACTAGACAGAGAATTAAGAAAAGAAACACATACTTCAGCTGCTGTAGTCTCACTATACCTCTAAGCTCTTGATTCTTAGAGCTTTAGCTACTTCCTGAGTTCTGTTTTTCTCAGCAAGTCTAGGGCAGTTTCAGACTTTTCTCCCACTGCACTTCCCTACGCTCTGCTAGATAAGCTCTGGTCAGCCACCAGTCTAGTCTGAAAGCACAGCAGCGGAAGCTCCACCCCAGCCAAGGTAAGGTTTCCTTGCACCCTGGCTTCTTGCTTCTCCTACCTCTCCTAATATTAAGCTAGTCATTTTTTTCTAATTTTATATATTTTTACATCATTCTTCATTTTCATATGATGTAAGCTTTACCAGGGCTCTCCCTGATAGCGCAATGGATTACAGCACCGCATTATGAAGCTCTCCAAAGCCACAGCAGCCCAAGTTCAATCCCTGGCCAGGAAGGTGACCCCCAGGGTGTGACAGACCTCTCCTGACCCACCCGCCACTCCTCTCAGCAGTGTACTTCGTCGATCTGCCTGTTCTGCTCCCCACTCTGTTTCTGGTGAAGCCTCTCACCCACCACACCTCTGGCCTGTACCCCAGTTCTGTAAGCATAAGTAAGTCTTTTTTAAAAATGTATGCTTTATCATCTTGTGTATGGTCCCCAAGAAATTTCCACCAGCAATTCATCCATGTACCATCACCATAGTCCTTGTGCACTAAGCATGGACCATTTTTTCAGGAACATTAAAGCTGATGTCCTGAGAATTCTCTTAAAATTAAGCCAAACCATTAACAGTTAGCATTTCTATACTTACTCTGTGCCCCACACTCCTCTCCACATTTTTATGAATTAACATTTAGACCTCACAACTACTTTGTGGGTTGTATGCTATTACCACCCCCATTTTACAGAGGAAATTCTTTCTCTTGAGGTAATCTCACTAGGATGGTGATAGAGCTGTTTAGCTCCCCTTAAGCCCTCCCACCCTCAGCATCACCCACAGACCAGACCAGTCTTTTGTCAAATGAGTGGAAGTTTCCTACCAAGCAGAAATTATTTTTTAGGTTCTTTCTAAGAGGGCTGGAAAAAAAGCTTGGAGAATGGGCTTCTTGCTACAATGGTGAGATAATTAAAATGTCAAGGCAGGTAAGTTACTGAAGGCAATACAAATATCTAGAGGGGCTACAAAGGAAACTTTCTCAGGAGAAAAATCTCTACATAAAATCTTCAAGAATTAAGAGTTAACAACCATAAGTTTGAATATGGGTTATGATGTCTAATTACAGAATATATAACGAAAAATAAAAACTGCAACTCTTTGTCCCTCAAACTGTAGCATCACAAAATGAAAATGCACGAAATAACAACTTTGAATTCCAACCCAGTATTTGGTGCATAGCCACTGGCCAACTCACTGACCTCTCCTTTGAATTCAAGAGGGAGATTTTCCATATTGTATAGTAAATAGTACATGATTCAATCAATTAAGCAATCTAATGTCCAATACATGAGGAAAAAATTAAGCCATGAACCCTTAAAGCAAACACCAAAATACAATTCTTCAAATGGCAGCTTCACTGTTAAGTAGTGGACCTGGCCCGTAATACATTTCAGATTACAATGAATAGCTGAAATGTATTCCATTTTGACAACATCATACCAAATTTAATCAACACTTGCTAGAGAACAAAAATTCAATTCTCTTTTATTGGAAATGTTATTAGCAGCAGCAGCCCCATTCCACAGACCCACGTATTGAGCAAACAGGTAATGAGCCCAAAATCTCGGTCTGTGGGCAATAAAATGAGAATAAAATGTATCAATATTGATCAGTGATGGAACTGAACTCAGCATCAACCATGGACAGAAAAAAACTTAAGTTGAGAATTTGAGATACAACATGAACTCAGGCCTACTCAGTGGGTATCTCTATTTTTGGATAATGCTGCCAGTCGCTTTTGAAACCTAATCCATATGAAGATGAGAGAATAAGGGCCAACAGAAACATGGCCAGAAGCAAAGGCCATAGTGCCCTAAAACGGGACAGTTTCATTAAAAGAATTAAAGGAAACTAGACCAAGAAATATTTTCCCCAGAGAAACGAGACATTGTAGTATTAAAGAACATTTAGAATATTTCCCACTACTTTTTTTAACAGTTTAACTGGGTATGACTAATAAGCCATCTGAAAGGCAAACCACTAATCAAACTCCTACACATTTCCATATATTTCTTTGGATATAGTCTATGGAGGCGATCTACATAGATATATAGATATAGTAGGTACATGTATAAGACATATACCACACACACAAAAATTACTGTGCAAATCTGCTCACTTTTGTGAATAAAAAGGAAAGCTATTAATAATTATACTGGATAGGCATAAACAAGGAGGCTGAAACTTCCCACGGGCAGTTTCACAGTCCCAGCCCCACTCTTCGCCTGAATACAGAATGTGGCAATCTCCGCAGTCCCCGCAGCTCCGCTTCCCACCAGGCTGTTCCTCCTCACTCAGCAGCCTCCTCCCGAGTGATTCTCCTTCCACCTCCATGGTCCCTAAGGAACTCCCTGCCACCTGCTTCTCTGCATCCCGGGAATTAGACTTCACTTACATGTCTCTCATCTGGCCCCTTTCTTAGCTATGTCGAAAGTTTATCCCTAAATTTCATTTGTATACTGTGATTTTAAAATGACCTCACATTTATCAGCAGTAAAAACTGATAGATTTTTTAAATTGTAAAGTTATAGTCACATCCGTTATATATAGTGGCTTCTTTATCAGTCTGTGGGCTTGTAAATTTTGTGGGAAAAACAGCAGTCCTTGAAGAGACACTAAAAGTGGTTTCATGTTTATTTCTATTAGAGGAGACAGTCCAGCCAATTTCTCTACTAAATTAGCTTTCTCTGTCATAATGGAGTCAATGTGATAACAACTGTCCCAAAGGCTGTATATTTCAAGTCACATAAAAAGTGAATGTACCAGAATGAATATTTCATTTCACTTTGGCATGCTGCACAATTCATTTGGTGTGATTTGTGCTATTTCTCCCAAGACTACAGAGTAACATGCAGGAGTAACATGCTGTATGATGGAGTACATAGAGCAGAGTACATGTCACCAAACATGACATAGGAAATCATACTAATTTTTCTCACTGTTTAGGGGTTTGCAGATTTGAACATTCCCACTCAGGTATTTTAAAGTCATCCAAATAAAAATATGGCCCAAGTTTTAAAGGCTCACCCAAAAGCATGTTTGTAAGGAAAGTCGTGGCAAACAAACTTACTACAAACTTCTTGAGGGCAGGGAAATGCTGTATGACTGAAACCTAGCTACAAATTAAAATAATTTAAGTGTTTCCTTTTTAATAAGGTACTAGTATTTGGATTTTGATTCTTAACTAATTAAAAGAACTGCTAGGGGTTAAAACCTAGGCATGGCATTGGTATTTTTTTTTAAAGATTTATTTATTTATGCATACAGAACTGGGGTGCAGGGGCAGTGAGAGGCTTCAACAGAGACCGAGTGGGGAGCAGGACAGGCAGATCGACAAAGTACACTGCTGAGGGGAGCAGCAAGCGGGTCAGGAGAGGTCTGCCGCGCCATGTGGTCTCCTCCAGGGCAGGTGGGAATCGAACTCATGCGGAAGTGGCTTTAGATTCTCAGTGCTGTGCTTTAACCCGCTGCGCCACCAGGGAGGGCAGGCATTGGTATTTTTTAAAAGCCCCTATGGAGCCATAACACATAATCAGTGTGAGATCTATTCTTCCACTTCCAATACATTTTCCCAGAATCAGAGATAATAGCAAGAAACAGTTGCGTTTTTTCTGCATGCTAGGCACTGCTGTTCTGGAAATGAGCATGTAGTAGCTCAAATTCACAACAACCCCATAAATAGTTACTAATAAACCAACCCATTACATTTTACCAGAAAGGAAACTGAAACTCAGGTGAAAGAGTTTGTGTCATTTCCCACACTGAATAAGAAAATAGTCTACCTCCCTCCTCTAATGCATGGTGACTTAAATGCCACTACCAAAGACCATCCCCAGGAGTCCAGATTAGGTAACTCCTCAAGGACTTGGGGAGTGGGAGTGGGAAGGACTTGGGCTTATACAGTCATACATCTTGAAACGATTGGGACATATTCTAGAAAGGCCTGGTTAGAGGACGTCATCGTTGTGCACAGATGAGAAAGTCTAATCACACAAACATGGGTGACCACACAGCATACTACCTGCACAGGGCCCAGCCATCTCATATGCCAGTGACCACCAAAGAAACGTGGATAAGTGACACGTGCCGGAAGCTGTGGATACTAAAGCAAATCAAATAGACATCCAAGTACATCTACTCTCCTCGTTACATAAGATAAAACCAAACAAGGATTTAGAACAATTATGCAGAAATGCTGTTGTTATTTTTGCCACTGGATCCCGACAATTTTACCTTCTAAGTGACACAGCACAAGCGATGGTCCCTACACTCTGGACCAACCCCTGGACCAACCACCTCTCTGAATCATTCCCATCAGCGTGAAAACACTGTCTAATATCTAACAGACAAAACTTGCTTGTCCCGAAGCCCCATTAGGCTTCACCTCATTTCCCTGCTTCCTGGGACACAAAACTCCTCTCATGAAAATTCTCCAGCTACTCAATCTTATTTTTCTCTCACTCCTTCTTTATCTGTTCTGAAAGTTACCAGCTTCTTTTGCTTCAAAGTTTGCTGTGTCTGATGTCCCCTTTTCTCTCTCTTGGTCAGCCACATGCATCTCAGACCATTCCACTCTACCCACATATAGCTGTACTGTTCTTTTCTGCACTTTTAACATTTCCATTTGTCTTCTAGTTAACTTTTTTCCCTTTCCCCTTCTGTAGGATTGGCCCTGCCTTTCTTTCTTTATATATATATATATATATTAAGAGCAGTATCAGGTTCACAGCAAAACCGGGAGTAGGCAGAGATTTTCTCATGCCATCAATTACGTACATACACAGCCTCCCCCATTACCAATATCCCCCACCACAGAGGTACACTTGCTACATCTGAAACTACACAGAGGCACTCTAATAACCCAACATACAGCCTACTAATAAACATTAGTATTCACTCTTGGTAAGCTTGAGCTTTCTTAGATACCATCCTCATAGTGCCATATGGCGTTTCATTGCCCTAAAACTCCTCTGTGTACTGCCCACTAATCCCTAGGTCCCCACTGCCCCTGGAGATACTGATCTTGTTGTTTCCATAATTTTGTATTTGCCAGAATGTCACACAGTTTGAGTCATACAATACAGAATGTACACAACATTTTAAGATGGTTTCTTTCATGCAGTAAGATGCATTTAAATGTCCTCTGTGTCTTTTCAAGGCTTGGTAGCTTGTTTCTTTTAAGCTCATTTCACTGTCTGGTTGTACCATAGCTTATTTACCCATCACTACTAAAGGACATCTTGGTTGCTCCCAAAGTTTTGGCAATTATGAATAAAGCTGCAATAAACATCCATGTGCAGGTTTTTATGTGGCTATAAATTTTAAATTCCTTTGGGTAAGTACCAAGAAGTGGGACTGCTGGATCATATATAGGAGTATGTTTAGTTAAATATATTTTTAAATGAATCTGATCCTTGATTACACCATCCATTAATTTCTTTATTTTGATTATTTTCCAGTTATAACATTTCCATTTTTTCTTATAATTTTCAGTTCTGACAAAATTCTCAGTCTCTTTTTTTAATATCTTGAACATACTGAGGACTATTTTAAAACTTGTGTTCATTTTCTGAATTCCCTGTGAATGTTTCTATTCTAGAGTTTTTTCCCCTTCATTTTGGGATAAGTCTTTGCCTTGTTCTTCTCTCGCCTATCTATACTGAACTGCCTTCATGACCTCATCCAGTCCCATGATTTTAAATATACTATATGCTTATAATTCATAAATTAATACTTTGGCTCTGACTGTACTTTTTTTTTTAAGATTTATTTATTCATACAGAACTGGGGTACAGGCCAGAGATGCAGAGGGTAAGAGGATTCACCAGAGACAGAGTGGGGTGCAGAACAGGCAGATCGACAAAGTACACTGCTGAGGGGAGCAGCAGGCAGGTCAGGAGAGGTCTGCCTCGTCATGTGGATCACCTCCAGGGCAGGTGGGGATCAAACTCATGCAGAAGTGGCTTAAGCTTCTTTGTGCTGTGCTTTAACCCGCTGCGCCACCAGGGAGGGCCAAGCCCTGACTGTACTCTTAACCTCAAAGTACTATATCCTACCACCTGCTAGTTACCTACACTTGACTGTCTGATAAGCTCATCCTCAAGCAGTATATCCAAAATCAAACTCTTTTTTTTTAAATCACCTCTGCCCCTAGCAATCTTCTATGTCTACCTAAATGACAACTGTTTTCTCATTCCTTGAACCAGAAACTTTGGAGGCATTCTTATCTCCTTTCCTTCTCATAATCTGCATCCAGTCTATCAGCAGAGCCTTAGCTCTGCCTTCAAAACATGCCCTATATGCAACCACACTGCTTTTGCCACCACCCTGGTCCAAGTACTGTCTCTTGCAACCACATTAGTACAGTTAACTCCCCATTTGTCTTCCCTGCTTCTGCAACTTGACTCCTATGATCTATTTGTACACTAGAGCTGGTGTAATCTTTTAATTCACTACTTTGTCCAAAACGTTTCTCTGCAAACAAAAACTGAACCAAAGCACACCCTAGAAGTTTGACTGTAGAATTGAGGATAGCAGGAGAGAGCAGAGGCAGCAAAGGAAAGAGGGTGGGTGTCTGCTGATGGGTAAGCTGTGGTAACACACATCTGAGCCTTTACCCCCTACATTGTACACAGTGTTGCTCTCAACTAATTTAAGAGTGAAGTTCGTAAAACAACCCATAGAGTCCTTACATGATGTGATCTGAGGTCATCTCATTCCTTGCCCCTTGCTCAGTCCACTTCAGTCACCGGACTCCTTGCTGCTCTTCAGCAAGTCAGTCAGACATGCTCTCATTTCAGGACTTGGCATTTTCTTTGCCTCTCTCCTCACAATTACTCCTGGAAAGTCATGGAATACTTCCCTCACTTCCTTCAAATTTTCACTCAAACGTCACCAAACTCTCACCAAACTTTATTTACTTTCAGTAAATAAAGCTACTCCTCTGCTCCCTTATCCTGTTTTGTCTATCTCCACAGCAGCTATCATCATTCAGCATTTATTATGTTTCATTAATTTTTGTCTGTCTCCGCTTCTAGACTTCAAGCTCTGTGGAATCAAGAATTTTCTGTTTCATTTGCCCTAGAGAAATCAGGGTCTGGAGAGTGGTAGATAGTCAATAACCACTGGAGGGGGAAAGGAGAGAATAATAAAGAACCTAGCTAACTCATTTGCACCTGTCTGTCTTACAGGACCTGATGGAGACCTTCCCTACAAAGGTGTACCTTTCTTAATACTAAAAAGTGCACAGCACCCAAAGCAAATCACAAGTAAACATATACAATATTGAGAGTTCAGCAATGAAAGGTGAAAATTTAAGAATCCTTAACTTAATAGTTATTTGGGGTATCAAGTATTTCTTTTTAAAAGGCATATTCTGTAGCTAGCAATCTACAGCCTTCTAGATTTTTTTTCTAACCTCTTTTCATTATCTTTAAACAGATGGAAGCCATAAAAGGCACCCAGCATGCTCAATGTTCAAATTACTTGACTCTAGCTTTCTTAAAATATTACTGTCCCTTTAACTTTAAAATAAACTGTTTACATGCCCTGAGTTCAGAATATTAAATGTTCGTGAATACATTAAGAAGTGCCTTAAGAACTGAAATTCTTGACTGTATTACAATATTTAATTAGGAAAAGAAAAGGATTCTGTAATTAAGGTACTTTACATGATGGAAATGTGAAATGAAGAGCTTAAAATGAAATGAATGATTTGACAGACTCTAAAGGGAAGACTTTCTGTTCAAACTTTTGATTGCTTGTATTTTGCCTATTAAATTGAAATGTAAATAGCTTAATTAATTGTCCATTATATCTAGTATACAGCCAACACAAGTTTCAAAGACAGAAAAGCAAAATGGAAGTGCATTAAAAAAAAAGTTCAGAGAGCATAAAAAAAAAAAGCCCCAATTTCTACATTATAAAGAGGTCACTTAACACGCCAAATTGCAAGTTCTCTGAGGGCAGACATTTTCGCCATTCTCTTTACTGCTGTGTTCTTGGAAACTAGAATAATGCCCAAGACAGATCAGGTACATACAGGTTTGAAGGGCTGCATAGTACCGTGAATGTGTGACACAATGGAAGGCAGATCCACCTGTTCTGCTAACCAGCACCACTGGGAAAGAAAAATCACCTGTAATGTATGGCCACCATTGGTTTATTTAGCATCTAAAGTATATTTTAAGAAATATAATAAAAACCAAAACCCAAGTTTATAACAAAATGTTGTTATATCCTGATGTTTACTTCAAAATAAAAATTTAGGTAGACATAAATTTGACCCATAGGTGTTTAGATTTCATTTTACTAAATATATGAGAATATATCCTTCAGATAAAAATACTAAATTCTTTTTGTAGCCGATTTCCCAATTCATTGGTCAAATGAAGTTGTCCATTTTGACTTTCCCTTGTGGATCTACAACTTTCCCCTACAACAGTGAGAAACCTGACTCCCACCACGAGCCATCCATTTACTAATTTTAGATACTCCTGTCCTCTTGCTGGAAGGACTGTGAATACCACATCCAAAGGTGAACTGGATTGCCTCTGCACCTGCAAGGGAGATCCGGGCTCTTGATAAAGCTGATGTGGGTATGGAGACACACACTGCAGCTGCCTTCTAAATATTCTTGTCACTTCCCTTCTCATTAGCAGAGTCCACATTTATTTCTGAATGGCAACATGCTTATCCAAAGGGAAAGAGAAAGAAACCTAAATCCCCTGGAATCTTTGCAACCAGGAATGACCACGTAACCATTCTAGCCAGGAAATGAATATTAAAAGAGTGGGGGGCAGGACCCTCCATGGTGACGCACTACTTCAGCAGATTGAAGCACTACTCTGCAAAGCTAAACCAAGCTATGGACACTTTAGTGCAAGTTTGATCCCCAGCCCTGGAGGTGATCCACATGGTACAGAAGACCTCTCCTGCCTCCCTGCTGCTCCCCTCAGCAATTTACTTCCTTGATCTGCCTGTTCTGCTCCCCACTCTGTCTCTGGTGAATCCTTTCGCTGACCCTGCACCTCTGGCCTGTACCCCCATTTCTGTATGCATAAATAAGTAATATAAAAATATTTTGAAAAGGGGGTGTCAGGCTGGGGGCTCACAGCAGAAGCATGTGTTTGACTGTCCCCTTTATCCTATCTGGAATGGATATGTTATACTAGAAGCCAAGCAGCCACCTTCAGACTATGAGTGGGTAGGCATACACCAAGAAATACTGACAGCAGGAGAGGTGGTCGGGATCCCAGCAGGGACATTGGTGCCACCAGATCAGCCATGCACCTCCCCCTCATTTTCCTCCCCAACCAGTCACTTTTTTCATTTGATGAGAAAAAGACAACCTACAGTAGGGTAAAAGTCATTATTTCTGGTTACTGTCCTTAATACAGAATTGAACTCTCAGATGTATTAATGGTAACTAAGGAAAGAGAGCAAACAATAGTTTTGGGAATGTCTTCCCTAAATTTTTTACTTCAGTATTATATATATTTTTAAAGATTTATTTTATTTATTGACGCATATAAGAACTGGGGTGTAGCCCAGAGGTACAGGGGGTGAGAGGATTCACCAGAGACAGAGTGGGGAAATAAACGTATAAGGGGAGCAGCAGATGAGGCAGGAGGGGTCTGCTGCACCGTGTGGATTAGTTCCCTGGCCAGGGCTAGAACTTATGCTGCAATGGCTGCTTATAGCTTCAGAGTGCTGAGACTTAACCCCTTGTGCCACCAGGGAGGCCCCCCTTATTATATATTTTTTAAAAAGACTAATGCTAATATCTGATTCTTCATATTTTAGCAAGGCAATAGTATTGAGAGACTAATTTTAGTTGCCTCATAATAAGGGAAGTTAAACTTTTTTTTACATAAATAAAATGCATTACTTTAATTCACACAGGGGCAGAAAATCCAAGAACCACTAATGAAAAGTCTGAATTATAGAATGTAATTGTATTCCTTCTATCTTAGTAATTAACAAGATAATTATTTGTATATAATGTTTCCACAATTTTACTACCACCAAGACACAGCCGAACCTCAGAAATTAAAATCACTCCCAAAGTTTGCAAAAAGCGATTGCCTTGCAATGTGAGGACATTTTCTACATGGTGGTCAGCAAGTCAGACCTGTCTTACTGTGCTGATCACAAATTTCAAGTTATTTCAAACAACATAATGAAGTTTTAATAAGCATGAGTGCTCTTCAAATAAGAACACTGGTGACTGTCAGGTTAGAGATGACGTGTGGTTGGATATTTACCGTCCCTCAGTCATCTGGTTTCAGAGAATAGAGTGGCTACTGCTCTTGCACGTTACATTGTGCAGTGATCTCAAACCCTGTGCAAGTCATAGAGGTGAAATGAGCAAAAGGGGGCTGCTTTGCTTCCACGTCTTCATAAGTCATATACCAGGGAAATCCTTTCCCACCTAGCAAATTCATAATCAAGACCATGTCCTCTCTGTAAAGGTCACCCCCTCATAGATGTAGTCACATCTACACAGCATCACAGTGATCTCCTTAGAGATCTGTCGTTTCTTATTTAGCTATAAACTGCTGACAAAGACCAGGCTTTTGTCACCTTTGCATCCCCAGAGTCTACATATATTGAACATTAATATTTGCTGAATGACTAAATGATTCAATGAATGCATGATAGCATCCACTATTGGCCACATCACAGGAAAAGGCATCAAAATTAAGTTGTGACTTATTGTGTATACATAAAGCGAAGCTGACCTTAAAAACAATTTTTTAAAGAATGCAAAGGGTTGTTTTGGCTGCTGTTTGACCTAGAAATTTTTTTTTTTTTTTGACCTAGAAATTTAATCCTGGACATCATATCCACTGTATATCTGAAAGTATTTCAAAATGAATAGGTAACAGGTTAGAAATTAGATGACTTGAGTTCGAGTTCCAGTTATCGGATAGTAAATGCTTTCCCCGTTCCCCTTGCAGAGTGCTGTTAGCAGTAAATGTCATATTTGATACTGCACTCTGACCCCTGAGGGGCAAGCAAATGTACTGGAATAAATAAAGGTGCCACAGCATCTGGATTCAAGGAGCAGGCCTTTATCCACCACACCCTGAAGAGATACAATTCTTCTTTACAAAATAGCACCTTAATACAAATTCTGTTTGAAAGTACCAGTTATTGGCTCTCTTCTCAGTACAGTGTTTTTCTTGAAGGACTACATGCCAGTTGTTGCCTTGACAATTCTACTTGCTTAGGTTTAATTTGATATTGATTTAAAAGGAGAAGGGGGGAGAACCCATAACTGTTCTACAATTAACAGTTAAGCGTACATAAAACTCAGTTGGAAATAGGCTGGTCTTTTTGGCACTCCATTTTCTCTAGTATGGAACTACACTGCATTTTAGTCTAGACAGGTCAATCTAAAAATGTTTTGTTGGATATATAGGGTAAGTTCATAATTATACCTAATTATACCAATAATTGCCATAAGTATACCATTACCATATATACTCTTGATGCAATTTAAAAAATGGAAGAATGTAGCCTGTTTTTACCTTTCCGATGGACACATTCATCATGTTCTTAAGAATGGATCTGTTCAGAGGTGAATAGCTGGTTCTAAAATGTTAGCACCAATAGCACTTTACACTAGGAGATACAAACTGATGATCCAAATCTCACCAGTATATATGCAATAAGCGTTCATAAGGCAGACACTCACTTTATATACACTCATTCTTTAACATAGCCTGCCCCTGATATAGGACACAATAGAGGAGACTAATACAGTAGGTCTCAATTTTTTTGTTCGCTCCCATATTTTCTGTTTTGCCATGTCGTGTGTGGGCGGGTTCCATTTTTTAACTGTTTCTATGTTCTATCAAAGTGGAACAGAACTAAGGAACCTACATACCCATCAGTAACCAAGGCACATTTTCCTGTCATCTTCGTGGTTAACAAGGGAAATGACAAAGTAGGAAGAAAGCAAAGTAGGAAGAAAGAGCTTATAGAAATAAGCAAAACTCAAACTGAATAGAAATTAAACTCCCTTGCTCAGCATACTCACATATGCATATTTCCTTCAGGACCATACATTTACAAAAGCAAGATTCGATTAACTGGAAATGTATATAGGGAATTATACTACAAATACTGATTTTACTTTGTTATAAAATGCCAAAGAAAAATACTGCTACTGAATCAGAGGGGAAATGGGATATTAGCACATTAATATAGGAATATGTTATTTCTTCTCCAAGCAATATTAGGATAAAATCATCTTTATTTTATGAAGATAGAATGAGAATGTTGAGGGGACTCTGGGCAATGTCCAATGTGATCAGTTTACAGACTGCTAACCAATTAGAAACTGAAGATATTCTCCTTGTTGATAAGAGTGTCCTCTGTTAAAACAATGATAATTTTTATCTGTGCTGTCACCCAGTAAACTAGATAGGTTATTGATTTAAGCTGGACAACCAAGTACCCAAAAAACAATAAATGCTGAATAAATTCAGTCATTAATAGAAAGCAAAGACAAATCAGCTTTCTGTCGCTAATCAGCAATCAGTCTGTGAAGCAAAAATAATTTATAAAATCTCTCGAATGGAATTTTTTCTTTTTAGTTTGACTTACTAAATCTTTCCAGAAATATGGGAGTAACTTTTATTGTACAGCTACAGAAATATATAAGAGATATTGGACACTACTGTACAAAGTAAGACATACGGGCTCTCAAGGCAATTTTACTTGAGAAAAATGAAACCGATACAACCAATATTTGAACTTACAAGAATTATACATCCAAGAATTATGTTCTATAGGTCTAAACAAAGGCATTTTTCCTTCCAAGGCACTAGTGAAGGCAAACATTTCATTTAGTAATTTATAAAAAAACATGTGATGGTAACACCTCAGAGTACTTTAAAAGTAGGAGGCATTCTTTTGTCATGAAGTCAAGTCACATAAGCAAGAAGATGCGCTTGCAATGCAAAAAGCATTCTTTTAGCCAATAATGCAGGCTATCTCAGAATTGTCTCTCCATTACATGGACAAACCAGTGAACCTTATCAAGTGAGGTTATCAGAGTTTCTTTAATCGAATCTCGAGTCCCACCCACATTGTCTTCTCATCAATATTCCTCAAAGCTCCCTTTTCCACAATTACAAAGGACCAGATAACCCTGTGACTGATGGGTGATACACACAAGCTTATTTTCTACTGTTAAACAGAGTTAACATACCCAGAGAAGCTATTTCAATTACTGAATAAATGGAAAAGGGTTAAATGTGGAATTTAATGAACAGGATTTAACAATGTTCCCAACCTCATCAGCAAGCAAACAGGCAATTTTCTGGGAAAATATTCTAGAGAAACAAACCTTATAAAAGATACTGTACAGGCAGGGTTGCTGGGGGGGGGGCAGGGAAACGAACACCAAGAACAGTTGCCACGCAGCGGCCCGTTATTATGGACCACGCAGGCTCCTCACAGCACAGCCACTCCGCCTGTCCACAGCCACTCCGCCTGTCCACAGCCACTCCGCCTGTCCACCTACTCTGCCTGCTCTCATCAGCCCAGGGTGGTACCTTCTACTTTACCGGGCTCTTGGTCCACCTCCTTCAAGAAGCCATCCCCAAGCTTCATATGGCACAATTCTGCTATCTAAGTCATTACATTTCTAGGGGTTTAAATTTTTGACAAATATTTTCCAAGTTAAAAAAAGAGGACTTAATGCTATTAGCTTGTAGATTTGGTTTTTGGTTTTGGTTTTGGTACTTGACAGTGAAGGTTCTGAACCACGCCATTCTTTGTTCGCACAACAGGGAGCACAGCACTTCAGCAGGGATGGCCTGTTTATTATGCACCAGTGTTCACGGTGTGAATGTTAACACACAGGCAGTTTACACTGCATTCTGACGCAGGAGTGAGTGTAGAATAATCACATAGTGTTGCATCTTGTTCCCTAAACAAGGGTGTAAACTCCTTGAGAGAGAACTATTCAGAGTGTCTTCTTTGTGCTCCAAGTGACCACCTTGGTACCCGAGCATGGGCTGCAGGGCAGGATGGACCCACCCAAGGATTGGTTTCCAGAAAAATACTGGGGCAAACAAAAGTGGCCTCTGCATCAGGATTATTCATCTTTGGACATCCAGATTACTGACTGACCTTCCTAGAAAGGTCCACACTTTCTAAAATTGCCTGTTTGCTTCTTTTATTGCCAACTGGAGACTAAATATCCTGAATACCTAGGCTCTGGTTCCAGTTCTGCTACCATTGGCATCAAACTTGAGTCAATCACTTTGCTTCTTTGTCCTGCAGGTCCTTGAGTTACAAAACGCTTAAGCCTATCTTCCATCAACATTCCACGATTCTAAATTTAAAGCATTTTTTTTTTCAAATGTAGCAATCCTCTAACAAAAGCTTATACCCTTATACTAAATACAGTTTTGAAGACTCCACATGCAAAGCCACCAGGCTGACTGAAAGAAGCGCCCACCTCAAGGCAGCTGTTTGTCATGAATGTAAAGCATTAAGCTTGATGCCATGCATCCAGTAAACACTCAACAAATATTAGCTTTTATTAATATTGAAACAAATATAATTTGAATTAGTTCCACAGATGTTCATTAAAGCCCACAATCTGATATAGGTTCACAGACTGAGTCTGTTTAGAAATTCCTTTTTAAAAATACCAACCATGATGGTATTTTCACTTGATGGGCACTAACCAACATATAAATCAAGAGAAAGCACTTCCATATCCAGAATTTCCGTTATTTGTGTGATTCTCTCCTTTCTGTGCTGAATCTTGTTTCCTGTTTTAAAACTATCTAAACATAATTATGAGTAAAGCTGCCACTAAAAATGTGTTTGTCCTACAAAAATGGTATGTTGAGGCAGTGACAATTCCCTCTGAATTTCATTTTTCCATTTACAGATCAACTTATAATCAAAAAGACTTCAGTAACAGCTCAGCCTATGATATTTTCCTATCTACCTTATCCAACTGAATATTTTCCTCATCTCCTCATTGCTCTGTAAAGCAAAACTGCAAAGTGGCAACTTCTACAGGGCTGCTGTTCTACTAAAAACCCTCTGATCTTGCCTTGACCATCTCTGGGCCCCAGTGAAGTTTATCTGCTGCAGAACAGCCATGGTCCTTCAAAAGCAAACCAATTCTATTGCCTTACAGAGATTCCAAGGGTACAAGATGCTTAATGGTTACCCCTCTCCTTTCAAGATACCGCATAGAATTATTCTGTATTACTTCTCAGACACAAAGCTTTAATCATTATCTCCCAAAGAGGTCTCCCCGAACTGTTGCATCTAAATAGCACTTAACATTTATTAATGTCTGCTGCTTCACCAGTCTGCAAGCCCCATGAGGGCAGGAATTTTATTTACTTATCAATGGAGACCAAATGTCTATCACAGCTTCCAAAAATGGCATGGTTGTGTGGTTTAACAACAGGCCAGATTATATAGAGGAGGGTTAAGTAATCACCACGGTCCCCCCCTACGAACCATACAATACCAACCATTTCATTTGAAGAAATTTATAATTTGGTGGAACAAGACACACTAAAAAAAAACCTGCATAAACAGCATGGTATAGATTATAAGCACCCAAGTGGAAAATAATCAAGGTTGAAAGATCAGTGAATGACTGCAGCCATCAGAGAACGTTAGATGGAAGAAGTGAACTTGGGCTCAGAGTTGGTAGATGAATTAAGCTAAGGAAGGGGGAGAGTCAGGTAGCATTCCACAAAGAGGAAGCTGCAGGGCAGACAGCAAAGAGGAGATGGGGCAAAGCCTGGCCCGTGTGGACATGACGCAAGCAACACTCAAGCCGCTGAGTGGGGAGCCTGGAGGCTGCACAGGTTCAGCATCCTGTCAATCAGGGAACAAAACACTGGAGGCAAGGAGACAGACAAAGGGTAACAGTAGTGGGAATAGAGAAGTGGCAAGACTGCAAGTTCCCAACTCTTTGTCTGAAAAGGAGAACTGCAAAGAAGAACTGATACAATTTCAATGGGGAAAAGACTTAATGTATATTCTTTGCCTCCAATGAAGGCACATTATTTTTCTGGGGAATGAAGAGAACACTGCTTATGAAAGCTCCACTCCTTATAACAACTGGTGATGATTAAAAGTAGCAAAATGAGATTGATCACAAGAATGAACTACTGAAAATCTATTATGAATCTAGCACTGCTGTATCCCTCTGAACAAGCAGTCCCCACATGAACTATTCCCTAAAGACTTACTAAAATGCTGAGACACCTGCCCTCCTACAGATATCAGGTTCCACACTGTTTCCAAATTCTCAGAGCAATCAGGGTTCAATATAATCAGTATGATATACAGTATATATACTGTTCAGTATCTATAGTGGTTACGTCCTAGTCACTGTAGAGGTACAATGAACATCTCCTTTATGTTGTTTATATCCTGACATTTGCTTTGACATCAGAATTTGAATTTGGGAATGGAAAAGATTCCAAGCTGAACAACTAGTTATACTGTATGTTGGTGTCCTGGCCTTAGAACAATTACCCTACCCAGTTCCATACTTCCTAAGCTAGAAACAGCTATATCACTATATAAGCTAGAAACAGCTTAGGAAGTTTTTATATAGTGACAAATATGTCACACAGTTATGGTAAGTAACCACTAAAACCCCTACCCACCTCAACAGTCACTGCTGCCTCTTCCTGCCCATGCTCCCCTTAAATGCAATCCCTCCATGAAATGTGGACTAGACCTGAAGAATTGCTTCAAATGAATAGTATAAGGCAAAAGTTAACAGCTATCCCTCCCAAGATTAGTTTATAAAAAGACTGTGGCTTTGTCTTTTTCACGCTATGGAGAGGTCCATGCAGCAAAGAAGAGAGGTCTCTGTCCAACAGTTAGTAAGGAACTGAGGGGCTCAGTCCCACTGCTACAAGGAACTGAATCCTGCCAATCCCAAGGGAGCTAGAAGTGGCTGCTCCCTGCTGAAAGTGTGGATGAGGTTACAGACTAACTCACATCTTGATTGAAGTCTAATGAAAAATCCTGAGGCCAAAGCATCTAGCAAAACCACACCCAGGTTCCTGGTCATCAGAAGTTAGTATTTGTAGTTCAAAACTGCCAAGGGAATGTGTTATAGAGCAAAAGATAATACAGGCTAGTTGTCAAACCCATTAAAAGCTACATAAATTTAAAATCAAATAATTATAGCAAAAACAATCATACTCAAATTTATAGCTACCTATTTCACTGCATTTTACTACTGCATGTACTTTTGCGGTTGTTTATTGTATCTGCAGAATGAAAACACCATACCATGGTGTGCTACATGAGCAATGCCATGTCACATTGGCAGCTTGAAGTCAGTCATGACAGACTACAGACAGCACAGAAATGGGCACACACTACACTTTTAGGCTTGTCTTTTCTTCCAGAGAGGGGTCTATGTTTCTAATACCATATGACATACATCTTAGCTCACTCTGTTCAGCCTAGGAAGAACACATATATAGCCAACCTGAGCACAGCCCTCAACGAGGAGATGACCACAGGTGGCCAGCGCACAGGTGAACTGAGAGCCACCAGTAGAACCCTGTCTAGCAACATAGTCAACCTTGAGGCTGAGAATCAAAGAATTGATTTAGGGGAGAGTTATTCAACATCACTGAGGGAATGGCTGACAGAGATAGATGGCAAGCTGGGGTCTGGTCAGTTGGTTTATTTGAAGGGGTGTGACTGACATTTAAGAAAAAACAAACGTACTGGTATAAGCCCCCAAAATAAGACAATGGCAACCATAGAGAGAATGATAAAAGTGTCATGCTCAAAAGTATAATAAAATAGCTGTACCAAGGATTAACTGTGATGCTAAAGATGGCCTAAGAAGGGAATTTAGCAAGCATTTATTTAACCCTTCTATGCAGTAGTCACAAAACCAGACACCATGAATTCAACAGCAAGGTGAGTGATGTCAACATGCTTGGGAAATGGGAAAATGAGGTAAATGCAGAGGCCATTCTCATCCAGGGTGCTGGATGGACCAGGCAGGTATCACAGAAGTCCAGAGGCATCTGTGCCAGTGCATGGAATCCACTGGGAAGATGTCCAGTGTAAGTGACCTGTAAACTCTGAATACTCCAACATTTTAACTAGAGAGAACTAAAAGCCAAGTAATGAAACAGGTTGCAAGAATGAAAGAAAAAAAAAATATATATATATATATATGGTCAGCGTTTACAAGTGATTGCATCAAGTGCATCACACCTGGCTTTGGCACTCTGATCAGGTGAGGGAACCGTCCATTTCTGCTCCCCTGACATCAGGCAGGCACTGTTCTCAGGAAGAGGATCTCTCCCAAGCAATTCCAGGGCTAGTGGAGACTCTGGCCCAACATTTGTGTTCACACCCTGAGCATTATAATTGTTCTCATCTCTCATTTGAAGCTTTATACATTTACTTATCAGGGAAGCCTCAACTTGTCCTAGAAACAAAAATCAACAACTCACATTCAGCATTCTGTAACCTGGAATTATCTGGATTATTTCAAATAAAAAGAATTGTCCCAGATGTTAAAATGTCCTAAATAATCTAGCAATGGCTAAGTGTTTTAGTGTCCAACTGATGATGTAGTGCCTGTAAAATCAAACAAAATTCCTGTGGCTGGAGATGATGGGTTTCAGGCTCCCCAAATGCAGTGAAGGAAGTAAAGGCCCTTTACCTACACACCCACGGCCCCCTGTGGAGGGTCATCACTGCTTCCTGGGCATAGTTACCATGCTCTTCCTCTGCTGCAATGTAGATGTTCAGAGGAAAAGCCTGACTTTTGAGTGGCACTTTAGAAATACAGGGGTCAATTTAGAAATTAGTCCTAACTCCAATAATCTACACTTTAATTACATCTGACAGATAATTTACATATTGATGTTTATACTTTGAGGGAATTCCTACCTAACCTGAGTAGTTCACGTCATCAGACTGTATGTGTGTGAACTGCGTTTAGTTTTTCATGCTATTTCAGGTTTTGTGGCAATGTAACTGACCAACACATAAAAACAAAATGAAAACAAAAACAAAAACCTGGCCCTCCCTGGTGGCACAGCAGGTTAAAGCACAGCATTTAGAAGCTAAAGCTACTTCAGCTTAAGTTTGATCCCTGCTCCAGAGGTGACCCACATGGTGAGCCAGACCTCTCCTGACCTGCCTGCTGCTCCCCTCAGCAGTGTATTTCATCTGTCTGCCTGTTCTTCTCCCCACTCTGTCTCTGGTGAATTCTCTCACCGCCCCTGCACCTCTGGCCTGTATACATATATAAATAAAGAAATCTTAAAAAAAAAAAAAGCACTTAATTCTGATGTTTTTGTTACAGATCTTAGTCATTTTAAGGGAACTTTACTAAGTTATTTTTTTCCAGAGTTTGCTGTATGATATGAATAGAATAAGAAGATTTGGGAAAATTTAACCTCACATAGCAGAGATTCAGCCAAGCTGCAAAATATCTCATGAAAAAAAATAAATGTACAGGATGCTAAAAATTAAAGTCTAGCAGAAGCAGGAAAATAAAACAGGGTGCCTGTGTTTTATCTCTTCCCATTTATATCTTGGTTTTGGACTGGAAATACCTTTGGTGTATATTTAATGCTAGCAGTGAAAGACAGCAACGGTTTGGTGATTTAAATTTTTTTAAGTGAGTCTATCCTACTTATGGCATTCCTATTGAGTTCTTTAATTTAAGTCACTATAGAAAATAGCCCTATTAATTTTAAAATTTCATGGCAGAGTAACAATCTCAGAAGAAGAGATTGATGCTAGATTGAACTATATCTTGAGAGATTTATAAATGAAAGCCCTGTCAAATATTTTATTTTTCTTCTGTGTTTCAATATTTGAATTGTCATTTAGTGGAATGGCTTTACTATGCCTGATTACCAGTGGGACTCAAATAAAGTGATTTTTACAGCATACTTATACATGGAGTCATACTTGTAGACTTAATTTTTGAAATAAAATTTTATAATAGGACATGTTTCTGATTGTGACCATCCATTATGAAGTGAGACTGTTTAAATGAAAAGATTAAAAATTAAAGTACCTTTAAATTTTGCTCTTTTACTAAAATTACTTGCTTTAATGAGATAGTTGGGACATACTATGTAAGTATAAATCATAGGTTTAGAATGAGGTGTTCTCTAAATTTGTGCTGTCTCCCTTGCTTGTGAGTACAGTGTGTTCCTACTTTGCTGACGCAAGGTTTCCAGATGCACTGGCCAAAATGCTAAATTAGTGTGCTTGGTTGTCATTCTATCCTGTAGATGGAAGAGAAGGGGAGGAAGAGCTCAGAGGTCTGCAGGACTAGTTTTTGGAGGGCGCTATTCCGACTCACCGTTTGTTTAAAGATTCTCGCGCTATTCCGACTCACCGTTTGTTTAAAGATTCTAAGACCTATTATTGCAGGTACAAAATATGTAAATGATATCACAATCAGCAACCCTAAGTCTGCACTTTTGAAAAACATCCCAGAAAAGAGAAAGGGATACAGGTTATGAACAGGCAGCTTACTTGGCCAGAGTGTCAGTTAATGAAGGCTGTATTATTTAGAAATTTGTTTATGAAGCACTGACATTCATAATCTCAAACCTCAGTGCCAGGATGCATGTAAGTGCACTGGAAAAAACAATCGATGTCATATTACATTGACCGCAGAGGGCAAATCTCCAATTCTGAAATTAAGAGAAATGACTTAGACGCATGGCTACACGGGACACCTTATTTAAAGGTTATTTTAAAATGTCATTTAAATTTTCAATCACATTGCTAACAATAGCTTTAAAAGTTTTACGCTTGAAGCCTGGGTTTTACAAAGAAACATGGCGTCAATCTGGAGTCTGGAGTCTGACATTTGCTTCTGTCAGCCAGTGGCTGCTCAGGGCTATAGACTTCTTGAGTTATTTGGTCTGTTCTTACAGTCATGATAAATGGTTTCATAAAGTGTTCATGGCACATCCTACGTCACCCATAGAAGCTGAAGAATAAGAGAAATGGGAATCACAACTAAACGAAAAATAAAGGGTATAGTGATTTTCTAATACTTGGCATTAAAATAGATTAAGAAAGAAATTAATAATATCTCTGAACACAGAGAACAAATACTGTATTTTCCCTTATATGACTAGCTTTCTAAAAAAAATTACATTAGATTTATACTTGATCACCATGTTTTTGTTATTCCTAAAAATGACAAGTAGCGACAAAATGTCACTTTTGTTAAAGCTAGCAATTGAAGAGAATTTTTTGCACTTAAGAGAAGCTCAAGGCTTCAGCAAGAAGTAAAGGATGAAGATCATAAAAAGAAGTAAAGGATGAAGTCTATAATTCAGACGTAAAATATATGTTGCTGTCACAATTCAATTTCTGATGTCTGCCTATAACCAGCAATATCCCTTATAAATGGTGGATCCTAAGGACAATACAAATGATTTATCACAAAACATTTTTAAAAGTATGTCCTTTATCAATGATTAATGACCAAAATTTCTCTCATTCAGGTATCTGACTGAATGGCCAAAGTCAGGTTTCTAAGATTTATCCACTGCATCTTCTAGAGGGAATGAATGTGAAATAATTGGGGAGAGATTAAAAAAAAAAAAAAAGTAAACAGATTCAATTGTTAGCAAATGCTGTGTTATCAGAGTCAACTCCAGGTAATTTTACCCTGTTATAGTAAAACCATAGCATTAGTAATATGGAACAAAAGATACACTATTTTAAGTCTTTTATAAATAAAAAATATATATACTTCTCTGTAAAACATTTTAAAACTAATGATGGGAAAAATGTCAAATCGTGGAAAAAGGTCCTATACCAAAAGAGAAGGAAAGGGAAAGAAAGGTAAAATGAATTAGAATATGAAGAATGAAAATTAAAGTTTTCAACATTAGAAAACAAAGCTCAGAGGACAATTACAAATGTTACCATGGAATTCCCAGCAATTCAAATAGAGTTACCTTTATAAATGCAAGTAACTCTAGACTTCATTTGACTTTTTTAGTTTTTTAACAACAAAGGGGTAGTTAAGCAAATACTGTAAGCGTTTAAGACATTTTTACTTGGTTGAACTGTATTACCTTAAAGATGCCGTAACATAGACAATGACTAAATCACTTAAAGCATAAAAGAGATTCTCTAACCATGTTTCACTGGTTGAAAATAGTGAATATATATAGTTGAAAATACTATAAAACTAAAATAACTCAAAAAAAAAAAAACCTGAATAACTCTAGACTAACCCTGGACTGCCCAACACCATTACCATCTCGCCCAAAGCCCCAGCTCTGTTTTTATCATATTAAAACAGCTTTGGCTACAAACATTAAAACCAAACCTTGAAAGCTGACCACAGGCCTGAGGCATCCAGAGGGGAAGGAAATAGAAAGGGAGTAGAGGAGAGCACAATGGACTATCCTGGAGGGCAATGGGTACTTTGGTGGTGGAAGGGCTGTGGTGTCCACGCCTGAATATGCAATCCTGTACTGCGAAACACCATACTTCATTAACACATGAAGGAACGATAAAAATAACACAACTTTGACCTGGACGTGGTTTTTGCTTGTCATTCTGGGAAACCAACTGAAATAACTTCTTTCCCTTCCACTTCACAATCTGAAAGAACTAGAATTAGGATACTGCATTTTAGAGAATGTTCTATAAGCTCAGTGTATCTATAAAACCCATTTACAAAGAGGAATGGAAAGTTAGATATTTCTGGTGACTCAGAAAAGTGACTTGAAACATGACTCCTTATCTTCCTGGCCCTCAGTTTCATTATCTACAACATCAAAGAATTGGGTTTATAATAATTCTAATCTTTCCTGGTCATGAGGCACTGTGACATTTGGATAAAATCCTCAGAATTTCCTTTGCAAAAACATACTTAACACTTGATGTTACGTGATTATTGCAAAGAGACCACATCTCTGTCCCTGCTATAGCCATCAACCCCTATTTGGAAGGATAGCTAAGGTTCCACCTACTTCTTACTCTCTGTCATAAGAGTAAGGCCCCTTATTAAACTTCCTCCCATAATTACAGGAGAGGGGAAAGCCCACCTTCATAAGAATTTGAAGCCTGGCTATGACATGGGCAAGTACATTTCAAAGAGCTAAGATATGTGCTTTAGGTGATACCTTACTTTCAATTTTCTTGAAGATTTACTTATTTATGCATACAGATCTGGGGTACAGGCCAGAGGTATAGTGGTGGTGAGAGGATTCACCAGAGATAGAGTGGGGAGCAGAACAGGCAGATCTACTGAAATACACTGCTGAGGGGAGCAGCGGGCGGGTCAGGAGAGGTCTGCTGTGCCATATGGGTCAGCTCCCTGGCCAGCGAGTTCACACTTGAGCTGCACTCGCTGCAGATAGCTTTAAGTGCTGTCTTTGACCTGTGCGCTACCAGGGAGACCTCTTAATTTCAATTTTTAAAAATTCACTATTTCAGATGTAGTTCTCCAAAACAAAGAATGGGACTGTGACCTTGCAGGCATCTCTTCCAAACCCATAGTTGGAAGACTGGATAGTGTTGGTTTTGGTCTCACCTGTTGCCCTTGGAAGCCAACCTCATAAGAGGAAACACTCCTATTCCAGAACATCAGTAATTCCACAAGGTTGAATCTCAGGCAGATTCAATCATAACTGGATCTTAGCCAACAAGATTTTCTCTCATTAATTTGAATTACTGACTTAAGATGGTGAAAATGTATAAACAAAGATTACCCAGACTTTTATTGGCGTAACTGTTCCATAATAACTTTTTTCCTTTTCTCTGCCTGAATGAAAATGGCAATAAAGCCAGTAATATTTCAGATATCACTCAAATACCTCAAATACAACCCCCAGAGAAACAAAAGTTTGATCAATATGTCTCCATTACATAAAGATATGCTACTTACTATTCCAATAATTTAAGATCTAGTGCTATTAGTCATACACATTAAATAACCTCTTAATTATTTTTTAAATATAAAATAAAGCAAACTTAACTTTTTCCCAACAGTTCTTTAACTACCAAATTACAATAGGTACCAAAAAATATCACAGAGCAGGGGTTTTTTGTTTGTTTTTATTTCAAAAGCTTGTAAATGAGCCCTTATATAAAGGACTCTAGAACAAGACACAGTAACTCACATAGTAAATGATTATTACAACTCTTGGTCAAAATTCATTTTCTACTCTGAAAGCTGTTTGGGTCACTTGAATGTGATAAAAATCAAACCATGTTCTTCTTTCCCTCCCAATAAATCCCTTAGAAACATCAGCAACAATTTAGTAATATAAATGGATTTTCCATTTGCATTTTTACTTAATGATGACTTAAACAGAAGGAATACAGCTAAGCTCTTTGGAGGTAGACAGAACCCAGAGGAATATGCTGTTTTTAAAAAGGAAAACCCATTTTGACTAGGAAAACATGTCAAACAGGAAAGCCTAATACAAAAAGAAAAAAGTGAAACTAGAGAAATTTAAAAATACAGCCTGATGCCTGGCCTCGTGATAATGGGACAGGAATGCCTGTCCTCTGCATAATGATAATTAAACATTATTTCTCACTAAAATCCCTAAAAACCATTTTGTTTTAGATTCTCATGCCTTATAATTTCTTTTGATACCTTTAACTTTACATATGACTACAACTAATGTTAAAATCAAGTATTTGTTAAATAGAAGATTATGTGATTATTGCAACAGACCATCTCACATACAAAGGACTACATTAATTGTGTCAGCACATATAATCTCACTAAGGAAGCTCTCTGCAGACTTCTATAAGCACTCCTATAAGCACTCCTATAAGTCCAAATAGTCCCTTCTTCCAAGAAAATGTTTCCCCTGGCACTTTATGGGAAGCAAACAAATATATACCATGTGATTTTTTTCCAAATATATCCTGAAGTATTTTTCATGTTTACTTGTGACAGATTATTATCCCAACCAAAAATTATTTCTCCATTTCTCTCTTAGAATACAGATCTGAGCAAAAGCCCATATCAACTACATGTTAATATATATTTATACATATATTTTTATACATTTGTATATAAACATCCATTCCTGGAAAAGATATAAAATGGCACCAGCTCCAAAATCCAAATTTTAAATTATTATTTATGTTCTAAAGCTAAGGACTCAATTTTAAATTAAGGACATGACGCCTCTTTCCAGTTTTCTAGCTACATAAGCAATATGTAACTGGTACATACAGCAACAAAGAGATGATAATAAATGACATTCCAAAGTATAACTAATGCCTAAGTAGGCATTCTAAGAGACAATGGCAGAACAACTCAGAACTAGTATTTGACAAAGTAATCAGCCATTGATTAATTTTGAATATTTTCAGAATTGAATATTCTCTGTATTTATAATTGTGAGTAATAGCTAGTGATTCTGATGGGCATAAGAATAGATTAATTTTACATGGATGGAACTGGAAGGGATCACGCTTAGTGAAATAATCCAGAAAGAGAAAGGAAAAAAACCAGATGACCACTCATAGCAGGAATATAAAGGACCAGGGGAAAAAAAAAAATAATGATGATGAACAACTATAAACCAGAGACATTTTACAGGGGTGAGGTGGGGGATGGGATCAAAAATAGTGGGACTATGTGCACGGGACTATGGTGATGCCACACAGGTGAAATGGTGATGGGAATCCCATGGGGATTATAACTGAGATGGAAAAATGCACAAACTGAAGAATGATGTACAAATATACATAAAAAATAGATTAATTTTAAAGAGAAAGAATTTCAAATCTTGATATAAATTTAAAGGATAGTTAACTGGTTTCTACTTTATCAATTCTGATCATTCCTGATTTCTCTGTCTCTGCCCAGTTTCCCAGACATCATTTCCTTATATCCATGAACGTTTCTGGATGATTAAAATTTCTAGATTTATCTCTAGAACTCTTTAAATATAAGTATAATATCACATCTAAAAAACAGAATGGTAATTCCTTATTATCAGTGAGGTTATTGTTGTTAACTTCCCCATTTTCTCAAAATGTTTTTAGCTTAATTTGAACTGGGATGCTAGTAACATTCACCCACTGCAACTGATGGACGTATTTTTCAAGTAATCTTTTGGTTCCTATTCTATGTTCTCATTCATAGCAGTTTATTTGTTGAAGAAGCTATGGTTTACCCTACACACACTTTCCCATGGCTCAGATTTTTCTCACTGCACCCGCACGGTGTCACTTCACATGTTCCTCTTTCCAGTCTGTCTTGTAAACAGGCAGTTAGAGCCAAACACTTCAACAGGATCAAGTTTCTTTTTCACTTAGGGGCAAAAGAGGGTTGACATACATCCTATATGTTGTCACGCACTTCCATTAAGACATTACTTTTAGTTGTATGTGTGCTATTAGTAGTAATTAATGATCAACCCCTGAATTCACCACTTCATTAGAACTGGCAACATGGAAATACTATAAATCTATTAATTCATCACTTATTAGCTAAAATACTTCTATCAGGAGAAAGTTCTCATCAATATTCTGGTTATCTTGAGATATAATTGGCAATTGGAAAGGCAGGATTTTTTCTCTCTTTCAATTTTTTTTAAAAGATTTATTTATTTATGCATACAGAACTGGGGTACAGGCCAGAAGTGCAGGGGTGGTTGAGAGGATTCACCAGAGACAGAGTGGGGAGCAGAACAGGCCGGCTGCTGAGGGGAGCAGCAGGCAGATCAGGAAAGGTGAGCCATGCCATGTGGGTCACCTCCAGGGCGGGGATGTAACTCATACTGAAGTGGCTTTAGCTTCTTAGTGCTGTGCTTTAATCCGCTGTGCCACCAGGGAAGGCCCTCTCTTTCAATTTTTAAAGATGAACACTTGTAAAGGGTGTGTACTATAGCTGATAAGAGTATCTAATGTGAAACTTCCCTTTATGTGAACAATATGGTATTGTTAACTATAAATACAATGATTTTTAAATGAAGTAACATTTATTTTTACTTTTTCTAATGTGCTCATTTTTCTAATGAGGTACCATTGGCTTGTGTTATTATTGGTATTTAGAAGCATAGGACTCCCCCCCCCCTTAAATATAGCCACCAAATTTTAGTTGTTTTACAACCATGTAAACCACTCACTTAATTCCAAAGCCACAAAACAAGGTGCATGTGTCTTCTGCCTTGCAACACTTCACCTCTCTGTAAAATACTTTTCCTCCCTTGGTTTCTATGACCTTATATCCTCCAGGTTTTCCTCTTGTCTCTTGATTTTCCTTCTTACTCTATATGTTCCCTTCTCCCCAATCTCTACCACTGAAGCTCCTCAGGGTTCAAACCAGAAACTCTTCTCTCTACACCTTCTCCCTAAATTATCTATTCCTGTGCCATTAAATATCATCTATATGCTAATGACTGCAAATTAGCATCTGCAGCCCAAAGCTCTCCTCTGGGCTCCAGACACAATTACCCAATTATCTACTAAATTTTGGTACTTGATTTTATAGTAAGTGTCCCAGTGTTAACATGTATAAAAAAAAAAAACCCAAACACTACTGTTCCCCTAAAAATGTTCCTCCTCATGTCACCCAATTACTCAAACAAAAGCCCAATCATACTTGATTTTACTTCTGTCTCATACTCTCTTCCTATCTTGTTACTAAACCCTGTTTTTCCTACTTGTAGGCCCTCCTCCATCACTTGCTCCCTGCCCCCCACCTTTCCTCAGGCACCTTCAATGACCTCACAGGCCTTCAAGCCTCCGTCCACACAAACTAGTCACCAAGCATCCAGAATGACCATTACAAAAACTAATTTAAACATAACACCCGAAAGCATAAGAAGTTTCAATGACATTCTTTTGTACATTAAATGACTAACATCCCTTCCAAGGTGTACAAAATCATGCATGATCTTCCCTGCTTTACTCTCAAACTTTTTTTTTTAACCCCATCCTCCATCAGTTACTTCCTCCCTCCATGCCTGACCACAGACCGACTCTCTTTCCTCAAAATATGCCACCCTCTTCCTCCACCCCATAACCTCAGCTTATGTGGCCCCTTGGCCTACAAATCTTCACTGCTCACTTCCCCTGTTCTTTGCATGGTTGGCTCCTCCTCATTCTTTCAGACCCCTGCTCAAATGTCAGCTTCAAGAAGCTCTTCCTGGCAATCCCAACTTCCCCATTGGCTCTGCCTGTCCCACTTCAATTCATGTCTATATACTCAGCATACTAACCTTCAAAGAGAGGGGTTCTCTGGCCTTCCTCCAGCATCGGCTAACTTCATGCACTACATATGTTATAATACTCAGTAAGTATCAGCAGAACTCATTCCAGTCTCTAAGTATTTCTTATCTATTTCTGGCTTCCATGAAACTTTTGAGTTCTTATAGCTCTCTACCCAAGAACTAGATAACATCCAAATTCAACTCTTGGCATTAACCACATGATACACAAGTAGACTTTGAACTGGCATTTATGATGACTATTCCATTCAGAAGTCTTTTAGTAGGAGAACCTCAAGCAATCCAAAGGTAAAATTCAGTGGGCCATGAAAGAGCATGAGAAAACTGTGTTTTTACATCAACCTCTTGAGTTTAGCATTTCCATTTTCATAAAAGTGGCCTTTGTGCAAACCACAAGCTACAACTATAACACTGTCACCAATAGAAATCTTCGTCTGTTTTTATATGTCATAATTAACGTATCCTGAAACATTTATCCTCATTGCTATTTTAAAATTGTAATTATTAAGCCTATTGCTCTATTTTGTCAGTCAAGTCTTTAATAAAGAAGCAGATCTTTTTTCTGTATCACACATTCTTAATATGCTTAATAACTATTTCACTATAATCAGTTTCTTTGCAATTCTTGTGTTTTAAGCATTTTAAAATCTTCATTGGTCCACACATTTAATGATATAATAAAGGGACAAGAAAAAGAGGAGGTACATTTGGGTGGAGACAAGCCGTCCACCTTGACCGACTCACAGTGGCCCCCACATGGAGACAAAGAAAAGGAGACCACCTTTTCGTGACTTTTAGTATTGTTTGTAAATTTTTCCCAGAGCTCACATCTCCATTTTGCTGCACCCAGAGTGGACTGCTCCTACCATTACCCCCTTCTCTGGCACACAACTGCTGAACACTACAACCCTCCCCAGAGTGCAAGAAAGGCTTCATCACTCACAGAAGTCTGAATAGTCCTGGAGTTTCCACATAATATAAGAAAGACTTAAAAATTCACAACCATGATTGGGTAGTAATTTTAAAATCTTTGATACAGAAAATCTTAAAAATAATAATAAAACAAGATAAATCAGTATATGTATATGTGTATATATGTGTGTGTGGGGGGGGGAAGGAAGTTTTCAAATAAAAACAGAATTTTCAGTCTATAATAATAGGTAAAACCCACTCCCCCATTAATATGTCATTACCATTGACAGGAAAAAATGAAGACTATAAAAAGTATATGAAACTCTTACACATCGGTAAGCAAAAGACTGATTGTCCAATAGAAAAAATGTCAAAGGATATAAATTATATAGAAAGGGAAAAAAAACAACTGCCCACATATATGCCAAATTTCAATTTCAAGAGCAACAAAGAAATGTAAATTGAAACAATGGGAAATAATCAAATTAACAGCTTTAAGCCAAAGTATGAGAAAAATAAATTACTTTTCTGAAAAAAATACAAGATGTATGTAGTATGTAGTAAACATTTAAAAAACATATCAAAAGTTGTCCCAGCAATTCAACTTTTAGAAATTTATACTGAGAGGATAATCAATTAAATAAGCAAAGATTAATGCCAATGTGTGTGATCAGATCATAGTTTACAGCTAAAAATGAATAGAAACAATCCACATATCTATTTGGAAAAAAATCAATTATAGTACACCCATATATTGTAAGATCATTTTTTAAAGCCTGGTTTTTCTAACATAGAAAAATTTTTAAGAGGTAATACACAGAAAAGCTAATCTACTAACTCATGTGTCTTTAATGAGTCACATCTTGGTTTACATCAAAAGTCTAGAAGACTACCAACATTTCCACAGCAGTGTCACCATTAGGCCACATGCAAGTGATTTTTATTTTTAGTTTTTAGTTTTCTGGCATCTTTAACAATAATGACATATTACTTGTATAACTTAAAAGTATTTACCTCTAAAAAATGTCAGTTCCAAGCTAAGCAATAAGATGGAAGCTAAGCATCCTTTAAATTAGGATGATTTCTAAAGATAATCTCAGCATCTCCCCCTGATCTAACTCCAGCTCATCTCCAACTTAAGATGGCATGCCCTTCTCTTTAGTATATATCCCGGCCATATGCTCCACACTAAATATCAAAATGGGATAGCTATATCCCGGATACTATTAGTAATTATAATCTCAATGCCATATCCACCAGATACTTATCACAGGTTAGGTAAAAGCAAATCAATATTACTGATTATGGATTGAATGATATGGTATCTATCTTTTCTTTTTTTATTCTGCATCTAGTAACATTTAGAACAACAGAGAAGCAGTAGAGCTTCAGATATTATCATCCCAAGTACCATCACTGGTATTCAAACATAGCACTCCAGTCCTCTGTAGGCTTGCTCATACTGTGTTCGTCCCCAGGGAATTCTATTGGCCTATACTGTGGAGCGCTCTAGTAAATACTCCTGTCCTAAAATCATCCCTGGCCAATTCCTTGTTGGTCTTTAACATTTTTTTTCAGAAGTCTGTAGCACTTCTTACAACAGTGGTTTTTAACCTGGGGTGAGATGTGGTCACAAATACTTGAGACTCAGATGGAAGTCATGACTCCTCTCTCCATATGCACACACTACACTGCACACGATTTCAGGGCGTCCCAAGACAACCCCTCATCACCTGATTAAGAACCCCAATCTCATGAAGTTTCCCTCTCACAAATACCTTTGCACACGAGCTTCTTGTTTAATTTTCAGTTTAATGCATCCCTAAAACAAACACAGCACTCATTTTGGTATACATTTTGCAATATTCACAAACCAGGCTCCAGTTCACATCTCTGTATTAAGTTTCTACTCCAAGCTTTCATCTTTCGGCTAAAGTTCACATATTCTGGCAAACTGATTCTTGAGAACAAAAGCAGCAAGGAGACTATAAACAAAACATTATGCTAATTCTAAATAAAACCTAGTGTGACAGTCACTAGTATGATTGGCCATTTACTTCTGTTTCTCCCCTTTTCCGGGCACAAACACCATCGTTTTCCTGATTGCAGGCTGTGTAACAAGTTCTAACAAGTGAGTTATGAGCAGAAGTAACATATGTTACTTCCAGGCAAGCTCATTTAACTACCAGTGGAAACTCCCAGCATTCTTATCCTCTGGCACTGTTACCAGCCATGGTCAGCAATGGATCTGGGTAATCTGGGTCCCCCAGTGACCACAACACCCCTGTGGACCTGCTGTTTTAAGCCAGGATGAGTCGGTGATACTTGAATCTGCAGCAGAACTAGCCTAAAGGACTGAAGTATGAAAACAAGAAGCTATAGATTCTCTCACTTATAAGCCAGATCCTAAGCTTTTCAAAGAAACAGTAGGATGGCAGGGCTTGCACTCTGAAAGCAGACTTGGGTTCTCAGCACATCTAATTTAGAGCAATTTAGGGCAGCATCCCAGGGAGCATTAACCTTGGAAGGGGCTTCACGTGGGCATCTGGGCTTCACTGGGTTGACTGGAGAGTAAGCAAAGCATACGGTCACCACTGGGACCTATCCCTTTATCAGGACACAGGGGGAAGCAGCTGCAATCAAGGGGGCAAGTAACTTCCACAGAGAACTGCGGATCAGATGGCAATGAAGATGCTCCTGCTGACAACGAGTGTCCTGTATCATTACTTGTTACTGGGGTTCTGTCCCAAAGAGCACCTAAGCCACTTCATAAAACATGTGCATTTTTCTCTACAAGGGAAGAAATCACATCAAGTTATAAAAGATTTTTTCTTTAATTTTACAAAGAGGGGGGCCAAGGCCAAAATTTAAAAAAAAAACAAAACCAATGACTTGATGTTTCAGGCACTATAGATTGTTAGGCCACGTAATTCACAACCAGAGAAAGAAACAGGATCAGTTACATGAAAAACAATGTTCTCAAGAACAAACCAACCAGTTACTCCAGGACAGCACCATTCCTCCCAGTGCAGAGACCAGGTAAATGCAGATTTCAAGGGGGTATTTCTTAGGAATGTGCCTCCGCCTACACTGATGGTCTCCCCCAAAATCACCATTCAAGAGAACCAACTGCAAGAGGATCAAGCCAAGGTTTCAGGAACTCAGGCTTCTGGAGAGTTGAAATGATCCAGCAACAAATTTGAGAGTATTTAAAATAATTATATATGCATATATTGAAAAAATAAATCAAACAAAGGCAGACATACCAGCTGGGGGGGGGGGGAGCCAACCAACCTAGCCTCTGATAAACACTTTAAGTGCTTGAATTCTATTAAACTATAATTAGAAGTTTTAATTACTAAAATTCTGTCATCATCAGAATCCAATAGGATGCCGCAGGGATCTTTGGAAGCCTGAGACTGATAAGCAAATGGATATATAATAAACTGGGCCAAATGATGTGCAAATATGGCATGATAATAATAAAGTATTTTTAATTAAAAAAAAAACTTGGATTGGCTGCATATCATAATAACCAAGTTCTCAATCAAGCAATAGATTCTAATCGAGCAGTAGATAGCTGGTTATGAATTACTGATTTTGCTCCCCATAAAATACCTGGTAGAAAACAGGCATTTGAAATACAGAAGTACAAAGCCAAAACTTTGATGTGTCAACCAACCTAGAGGTGGTAGCAGGAAGGAACCTATTTCTGAACAGAAGGCACACTTGCCTTTGTAGAAGTCAGCTGAGGAGACAGCTACAAACGTGTCTGGATTTCACTGAGAAAAATCACTTGGGAATGTACCCCAGGACAAGTGGGCAACAAGGCCCCAAAATCCGGCTTCAAAAAGGAATTAACTTTACTCCAGAGTAGCAACAGGTGATACGAATATTAAGCACAGGATGAACAGAAGGCATCTGCCTGTGCATCCTTTTATAGTGATGAGGAATAATATTTAATTAAATATCATTTAGATGATAGAATGCAAGATGAGATGTGTTTCTTACAGTAAACACAGAAGAAAATTCTGCTGCTTTGCCAAACCCCCAGGAATTGATATTCATCATAAGTAATTCAAGCTAATAGACATTAAGTAAAATTAATATAAACTAGTGGCTAATAAGCAGAAAGAAAAAAGTCAAACTTGTTTGTACTAAAAAAAATTTTTTTTTAATGCTTCATTTTATACTTACCAACAAGCTTGCCCTGTTAAGAAACTCATCTACAACTTGAGGGGAGAATAATTTTTAGCTTCAAAAATATTTTGTTTGTTGAATCACACCAAGCACCTGTCTCAGCCATAATACACACATACCCCAGTTGACCAAGTTAAGCAATGTAACTTACCAGTGAACTATCTACACAAACTTCTTAGAGGAGAAACTGCTACATAACAGTGTGCACAGGCGTGTTAGGCAGAGATGCCAGAGAGAGAGGAAAAAGGTGATGGCTCACAACCTTCCTCTATCAAAGAAGCACCATTTGCAGAAGAGCTAAAAAGACACTTCTCCAAAGAGGAAATGCAGATGGCCAACAAGCATATGAAAAAATGTTCAACATCACTCGTAAGGGAGATGCAAATTAAAACTACAATGAGATACCACCTCACACCAGTGAGATTGGCACATCTTCAAACAACTAGCAAAAACAAATGTTGGCGAGGATGTGGAGAAAAAGGAACTCTCCTGCACTGCTGGTGGGAATGCAAACTAGTACAACCACTATGGAAAACTGT